>NC_063173.1:12891767-14091767 GCF_023159225.1 Perognathus longimembris pacificus | reverse complement strand
GAATGTTTTCCACTCTGACATTACATTCACTTCCTTCTAAATAGACAACTACTGCTAACTTTGTCCACCTAGAGACAGAAGAGAGACGTGTAAGTAAGACACTGCAGGTAATAAGTGAGGCAGAAAACCCTTCACTGGCTCTGAGATTTTCTCAAGCAATGCAGCCTCTGGTTTCTGTCTAGAGTAGGCATTGTGCCCTGAGGACATGTGCTTGGGAAACAGGAATCCTGGCACCAATGATTCTGTGATCAGGCCATAATCTGTCAGGAGGCTACTGATTTCAAGTACAGACCAGCTGTTGTAACCAACAACACAGCCAGGGATTTAGAAGGGAAGAGCTCTTTTGGCAAAAGAAATGAGATTAGAGTAAATTTTGACTAGAACTAAAGACCCCTGGTGTGCATATTTTGTTTTGTCTACGCTTTGTAGCTTTAATAGTTAGTGGATACTTTAGTTCTGTTTTGTGTTTGCCTGGTACTCTGAGGCAATGTGTGTTTGGGGATACAGCAGTATTAATTGTAAATCTGTGATCCAAGAGGCTAAATTGAAATCTCTCCTAACTATGGAGACATTTTTTGTAAGCTCTCCTAAACTATAGGAGATCATATGACCAGGATTTTTGAAAGGAATTCGTGGAGAATCTGTTGATCTATATCTATGTAAGTTCTGACCATAAAAGTTCAGTCTAGGGGCTGGGGATATGGCCTAGTGGCAAGAGCGCTTGCCTCGTATACATGAGGCCCTGGGTTCGATTCCCCAGCACCACATATACAGAAAACGGCCAGAAGTGGCGCTGTGGCTCAAGAGGCAGAGTGCTAGCCTTGAGCAAAAGGAAGCCAAGAACAGTGCTCAGGCCCTGAGTCCAAGCCCCAGGACTGGCAAAAAAAAAAAAAAAAAAAAAAGTTCAGTCTAGATGAAACCAGGTAATTTACATTTCACATTCACACAGGTGGCTGCCCTTTGCAATGGTAACTACTTACATTTCTCTTAGGACCTATGAAGGTATACTATGTCCACCTGGATTGATAAAGGAATCTGCTGACTAGAAAAAAAAAGAGAGAGAGAGAAGTGTATGTTTTGTCTGAGAACCTGGAAGAGAAATTAAAAATCTTTTGCTGTTTTCTACCAACAGCACTCATACAGGGCCCTTTGTGACTTAGACAAAGTTCTTCTTTTCCTTAAAAAGTTTTTTTTAAATTCTATTATCACCCTTTGTTTCTTACTGTTCAGGTTTTTAAATATTTTGTTTGTTTTAATTTTTGTTAGTTTGGGGGGGGATTTGCATCACATAAGGATTCAAACCCAGGTACTAACGCATGCCAGGCAAGAGCAAGTATTGCCCACTGAGCTAATTAATGTCTTCATTATTCCCTGAAATCTTTCTGGGCCAAGTACAAACAGCTCAGGAGAACAGAGGATCACTATTCCACTCCTAGGGCACCGAGGCAGAAAATTCTGAGAGTCTCCATCTCCAACTTCCCAGCAAAATGCTGGATTGGAGACATAGTTTTGGTAGTAAAACAAAACCTTGAGCAAACAAATCCAGTGAGAAAAGCAAGGCCCTGGCTTCCTGCCAAATATCTGTTCAAGAAGATGCATTTTAAAAAAGAAAGAAATGAAAGCTTTTTAAAGGATTTTGTAAATGTGTTAGGGAATATAACTAATCTGAGGATGGTTCAGGAGCTCTGGGGCATCTTCTATGTAACACATCTGTATCAATGTAGCTAGTTCCATTCCCACTCATGCAAAAGCACTCTACAAAATAGAACACTGAAATGGAGGACAAACTGAAAAGCCATTTTTCAAAGCAAAACTTATCTCACAAACAAGTACTATGTACTGTTGCGTGAACATTGGAGTGGTGATTCTTACAGATAAACCTGAAACATTGTCAGAACAGACAGGAAAACTGTGAGGTAAAATATTCTTACTACTTGGTATTTCATCTCCAGGAGGCCAGATCTGCCCTGTGTCACCTTAGGATGAATTGTACTGTGTGATTTCTGTTATGGCTACATTGTCAAACTCATTGTTCAATAGAGCTAGCTCTCCTAGGGACAGTAGAGAATTCAGAACCTCTAAGGTTTACCCTTGACCCACTAAAGTCACCTTCTGGGATCATGCCTGTTGTTTGAAATGGCTTCTCTGCTGGTTTTCAGATAGATATCATCTTTTATATTTAAATCCTCCAAAGCATATATCTTGATTTAAGCTATATTTCAAGCACTGGGAAACTGAAGTTTCTACTCTGCCCTTGTTATTTCCTTCTACTTTAATTCTACTCTTGTTGGGCCAAATTCCTCTCTGTTTGTCAAGTTGGTTTTCTGAAACTTAATATTTTCACTACAAAAGTCACAAGTTCCTCTTTCTTTACTTTTCATCCTGTAGAATAGGATTACTACTTTTTAAATTATTCTTTATCCTCCACTAAGTTCTCCATATCCCTCTTCTCCTCATACTTGATATTTTTTCTTCTTTTGAACCCAGATCTATTCTAGATAATCATTAAGAAGTACAGTTATTTATCACAAGACATTTATTGATTAACAAGAGCAGCCACTTCATAGGGTTGGTTAGTAAATGTATCAAGAAGTGAATGGGGCTGAGGTCCAGGGGAAGCTGCGGAAACCAGTCAGTCCTATAGCACTCAGCTCATCCAGAGCAGAGGAGCCCAGAGGGAGGCTGCTCAGGAAGGAAAATGTGTACTTCCATAGCTCATTCTGACAGGGGGTTTGTCTCCAGGAACCAAGGCCCGGTGGAGCCCAGACTGAAGAGACCATGCACAATGTGAGCTGTTACAACCCCAGTTCCTTCACCCTGGTTGGGATCCCTGGCTTGGAAAAGTTCCACCTCTGGATTGGAATTCCCTTCTGTGTCATCTATGTCGTGGGCCTCGTGGGCAACTGCATCCTCCTCTACCTCATTGCATCTGAGCACAGCCTCCACGAGCCCATGTTCTTCTTCCTGTCTCTGCTGGCCTCCACTGACCTCATCTTGTCCACTGCCACGGTGCCCAAGCTGCTGGCTAACCTCTGGCTTGGCTCCCAAGAAATAACCTTCTCTGGCTGCCTCACCCAGATGTTCTTCCTTCACTTCAGCTTTGTAGTAGACTCAGCCACCCTGCTGGCCATGGCCTTTGATCGCTATGTGGCCATCTGTCTCCCCCTGAGGTACAACACCATCCTGACCCCACAGGTGATCACCAAGCTGGTGGTGAGCATCGTGCTGAGGAGCTTCTCTGTCATCCTGCCAGATGTCTTCCTGCTGAAGCGGTTACCATTTTGTGGAACACGCAGCATCCCACACACCTACTGTGAGCACATAGGCGTGGCTCGGCTGGCCTCAGCTGACATCTCCATCAATATCTGGTATGGGTTTTCTGTGCCTCTCATGACTGTCATCTCCGATGTCATCCTGATCGCTGTCTCCTACGTGTTCATCCTGCGTGCTGTCTTTCGCCTGTCATCCCAGGGCGCCCGCCAAAAGGCCCTGAGCACCTGCGGCTCCCACGTCTGTGTCATCCTCATGTTTTACACACCGGCCTTCTTCTCCATCCTTGCCCATCGCTTTGGACACAGTGTCCCCCGGAACGTTCTCATCCTCTTTGCCAACTTCTATGTGGCCATCCCTCCTGCACTGAACCCCATTGTTTATGGGGTGAAGACCAAGCAGATCCAGGAGAAATTTCTTCTTCTCTTCTCTTTGAAGAAGACACAGTGAGTAGACACTGAAGGGAAATTCCTATAAAATCAATTCAGTGATATTTTGTGTAACACAGAGACTAAAATAAGCTATATTTATTTGATATTCAAGCATTCTCATCATGCAAGAACTACAGGCAAGTGTCAGAGGAAAAAATAATCTCTAAATATCTGGGGGGGAAAGTCCCAGGTTTTTGTGATGTTGTCTTCTCACCATTTGTGTTAAGAAAGTAATAACAGATGATACAGAAACCAGCAAATGGGGAGTTCCATTATTGCCACTGCCAATTTTTAAGACATTTGATGAGCAGATAGTCCCTGTGATACAATGCCTTGTCCCTTGTGTTTCTCAGCTTCTGCATCCTGAAGTTCCCTCCCTTCCTTGTCAAGTGGTCATGTGTTCATCTCACTGCAGTGGTACAATGACCAGCTCACTGCTCCCTTTGCTTTAGGGCTTGGTCTGCACATTGGTGGGTCTTCCTCCCGTGTATTCCTCCTGACCTTCCTTTCCTCTGCCCATCTTTGGTCTTAACTGTGTGGTTCTTCAAATTATACAAACTGGTTATTCATATGTCCACATTAGCGTATATTTTATAAATGTTTACATATCTGAAAATTATTATTGGAAAGTATAATAATAGTCAATAATATTTGTACTATTAGTCAATGCACATTATAATTTTTTAAAAAGCAGAAATATATAAAAACCACAGAAATACAATAAACAGACCTAGATTTTCAATGCAGGTGTGCATAATTCTGAACTCTCAACTCTATAACTGATATCTTCCTGGGAATCCATATTCACAAATGACTTACCAACTACTATAGACTAATTTCTTCAAGTCTGATGTAAAACTCATTATCTTTCTCTTTAAAAAGTATTCTTCTGTTTTATTTTATCTGTGTTTTTTTATGTCTAATTCCGCCAATAAAAATATGGATGGAAAAGGCAGAAACCCAGGTCTTCTCTTTCATTCTTCTCTTCTTACTTTCCAACAAAATTAATCCAACATTTGAATATTTACATTTGAGGTGTTTATTTAAATTTGAGGTGCTTAAAAGTCGTTCCAGTGGATGTATCTTGCCTTTATTGTAGCACTGAGCTTGATAAGTCTTAATCTATTTGCTGTCTCTCTGAGAGTATTTCAAAGTCATTTCCTTTTTGGCAGTACCAGGGTTTGAACTCAGGGCCAAGCACTCTACCACTGGAACCACCCACTTAGCTACTTCAAAGACATTGTAAGAGTTTCAGTCTTTCTTACTCTGGTCAAATTTTTTTTTGTGTGTATAAAATCCAAAGTGAATGTTCTCCCTATCACATAGAATTGTTTCATTTTCAACTGTGAAACTCTTCAGTGACTCTACTGCCCTCAGATCATGCAAAAAATCCAGTTTTCCCTAGGGTCATTGAAGGAAATGGCAAACCAAAAAATACACTTGTCAGGACAGCTGAGAACCTTCCTTTTCATTTACACTTAATTATGTTCCTTTGTCATCCATTCTTCCCTGATTATTTGAACAATAAGTGTCATACTTATTGTCCTGCTGTTTCACATGTAAGCGTTGGTATGCTTGCAGTGTGTGCTAGATGGAATTGTGTTAGAAATATCCATGCTCCTGTTAAGAACGTGTCTCAAGTAATGTCACTTGTGTCTTACCATTTCCACTGAAATAATACCATCCATCGAATGACACAGAACATATTAAGCAGTCTGGGATTCAAAAAGAGTAAAATTAGCATTCTCACATAAACCTCCAAGTCAAGACTCTGTTGTATTTCTTGAAATATCACTCACTTTGCTCATATTGAAGTACCAGACTTTGAAGTCAGGCCCTACTTTACCACGTGAACCCCACTGAGATAAGCAGGCCCTGTGAGCAGACCCAGGATAAGCCCACTAGGGCCCAGTCGGTCTAGAACTCTAACCGCTGGGAATGCTTAACTCTGACCACCCCTGGGGTGCTTCGAACCCTGAGCCGATCAGATTTGTACCTGTGTCCTAATCTTGCTTGCTTGAACACCTGATTGTTGTAACTTTGTTTTTTGCCTTTATAAGCTCTGTGCAATCGCAGCTCGGGGCTGCCTCCTAACCTCCGCTGTGTTGGTGGGTAGGACGAGGCCCAAGTTGCAGTTCGCTTGAATAAAGCCTTGCCTTGCTTTTGCATTTCGGAATGTCTGAGTCTCAGTGGTCTTCTTGGTGGTGGTTTCGCGACTTGGTACAACAACATCTGTTACTCAAAAGCAACACCTAGCCAACAAATGGGAAGAATTTCCACAAGGAGTACTTTTTCTGGTTTAGTTGGGTGAATATGAACATTTTGGAAGTAGTATAATAATAAAATTCTGAGACACATGAGAAAATCCAGCTACAAAGAGGGTAGTTCTGTTTTATTTAATAATTTTACTTACTTTTTTCTTTTTTTAAATAATTTTAATGGTTATTTTTTCCTTGAATTGTTTTTTGTTTTCATGGTACCTGAAGGATTGACCCCTGCCCTATTTTCCCAGGTGCATACAGAGGTCAGGTAAACCACAGATATGCACAGACTGCCTGACTCAAGTGGGATTATCTGAGCCTGGCTGTAAACATTCCATTGTGGTCCTAGCCTATAAGGCTCTGAGGCCCAGCTTTGAAGCCAAGAGAGGGTTAAGAGGTTGGAAGACAGAAATAGACCCTGTGAAGGTCAAACCATCTAGGGAAGACAGATGTAGGGCTGTTTGAGCATTAAAAATGCTTGAGACCTTGGATAAGGGATTCTCTGCCTGCACCTGCAGTCACCCCCCTCCCTTACCCCTATACTAAACTCAAGTAACCTCTGTCTCCTTCCTCAGACTCTATAAAACCCTTGACACCCGCCTCACTCCTCAGACACAGCCCCTCAGCCCTTAGAAAAGCTGTATGGGTTTGCTGCTCCTCAATAAACAATCCTAACTTGTGGAAGATCTAGTCCTGCCTGTTTCCTTCCTTTCTCCTCCATTTTCTCAACAGTACCAATCAAACCTGGAGCCTCATGTATTCTAAGCAAGCATTCCCATCCCTTATGCATTTATTTTTGAGAAGGAGTCTCATCACCCAGAATGGCTTAGAGCCCATTATGTGTCCCATGCTTGCCTCAGATTCCTGGTCTGCCTTGCCCTGGTTAAGAGCTTTTACCCCCTGTTGTCACTGTAACTGACTTTGGTACTCTGGGTATTGTATGTGTGTTTATTGGAACTAGGGAAGGGGAACACCAAGATGGAGAGACAAGGGTAAAAGGTGAGCCAATAAAACAGCAATAGTTACAAGACAATATGCTGTAAACCAACTGTACATCTCAGGGGAAGGTTTGGGGGGAACCCAAGAGAGGGGAAGGAGAGAGAAAAACGAAGGAGGTAAAAAGTTTGATAAGAAATGTATTCACCGCCTTACATATGTAAATGTAACCCCTCTGTACATTACTTTGACAAAAAAAAATTAAAAATGTTAATAGGAAAAAAAGAAGTAAATTCTCAGTAATATCCCTCCTGTGAAAGAAATATGTGGGGCTCAAGAAAACATAGATTGAGATACTCCATTGACCCGTAATTTATCTTTCCTTTTCTATCCTGCCCGATGTGGACTTTGATTCTGGAGAGCTAATCTTATCTTCTGGAACCCTGGCTTGCCTTCACTGCTCTCCCGGGCATCTGAAGGTGCACTGAGCAACTGGAGGAGCCAGAGTTTGGAAACTGTAGTGTAAGAGGCCATGCAATTTAAATCTTGGTCAAACAGCCATTTTATTGTTCAATGCAGTAAAACTTAACCTCCCCCCCCCCCCCTTAAGAAACTGAATCAGCATGCCAGGTGCCTACTTAGGAAAACAAGTCCAGGAGGCCCCTAAAATGTAAATTACAACTACAGATAACAACTAGGCTTGGCAGGCCAGATCAGATGGAGGCCCTCAATCAGCAGAGAGCACTAGTGACCTCCCTACCCCCAACTAAGGGTGATAAGGGGCAGGTCCTGACAGCTTTGTGACCAGTGGCCCTGGTAACAGTATCAGAACCGGAAGCTGCTGAAGGTAACAGCCAATCACCAAGGCCCGCGCTAGAATTTCCCCTCGCAAGAGCCAATAGCGATTTAGATTAGCCCTTAGCAACCGAGACCTCATGCTTTGTGGTTATTGCCTATAAATTAGCCTGTAAGACCAGGAGAGGTCCCTGTCCCTGTCCCTGTCCCTCCCCTTCCCCGTCCCCCTTCCCCTCTCCGCCCTGACCAGTCAGCTTGCTCACAGATGCTTGGCACAAAAATAAACCTTATTATACTTTCGCTTTGTACTAGTCTCATTCCTTTGATCACGGACTCTATCATGTAGAAGAAAGGCACAGAAGTCTCTTGGGTGAGTTGAATTATGATTTGTCAGGCCAGACATCCTACTGAGAGCTCAGACTGTGAGCAGGGGAGGCCTAGGGAGAAAAGAGGTTTAGAGGTGGCCAAAGGCTGCCTCCTGAAGGGACAGTGACTTCCCCAGATGCCCACTCCTGACATCTTTGCTGTAAGGAGCCAGGATGATCTTTTTCAGGTAGAACAACAATTCATCTCTTCCTCCCCCAAACCCCCCTCCAGAGGCCAAACCAGAAGGATCTTTGAAAAGGAATGCGGTAAAACTTATCTTACCAAGGATTTATTACGAGCGGTATTGGCCAAACCCACCTGGTAAAAAAACAAACACCAAATGAAGTCAAAAGAAATTTCAAACTCAGAAGTGTACATTTACACACCTCAGTACTTGCAGAGAAGCTCTGGACCGGGAGCTTTTTTGTCATTTGTGTTTAAATCGTCATAGAACTTGCCAAACATTTTCCTGGTCTTAATTTTGTCACAGCATGCCTTCCAAAGAGCAAGTGCCCCCCCCCCCCAACAAGACGGAAGCTAAAGGTCCTTAAGGGAAGTGGAAGTGAAATTTAGATTTGTCTTTACAGGAAGTTGAGCATCCTTTCTGGAAAGTACCCACGATTCTCCCGGTAAAGAACAGGAGAGAGATTTCGTTTATGGTGAGAAATATTAATGTGTATAGCAGCAATTTCATGACAGCCATATAACCAATCCATTCAGTTTCAGTGTTTGGATACTCCTGTACATAGGGAATAGGTAAATTTGAGTAAAGTCAGATATATACGTGTGTGTATGGCTTTTGTGGGTTGATTTTATAACCCACTAATTTGCCCATTTCGAATCAACTCAAGGAACTAGGGTGATTAATCTATAGGGTTCTTTGATCTACAGGGTTCATGTCATCTGCAAAGAGGGATAGCTTTACCTCTTATTTCCCTATTTGGATCCCTTAATGTAGGGTTCTCTTGCTTTATTTCTCTTGGTAGAAATTCCAGAGAAAGTGGACATCATTGTCTTATTCCTAGAGGAAACGGTTCTAACTTTCCCTATTAAGTATAATGCTGGTTGTATGTTTGCCTTATATAGTCTTTATTATATTGAGGAATGTTCCATGGATTCCTAGCTTCTCCAGAGTTCTTATTATAAAGGGGGTGTTTATCTTGTCAAATACTCTTTATGCCTCTAATGAGGTAATCATGTGGTTCTTGTCCTTGCTTCTGCTGATGTGTGGAACTACATTAATTGACTTGTGTATATTGAACCAGCTTTGCAAGCCTGAAATGAATCCGGTGTGCTTATAATGTATATTTTTTTGTTAGTTGTTGAATTTGGTTGGCCAGAATTTTGTTGTGGAGTTTTGTCTCAATATTCATCAAAGAGATGAGTCTAGTTCTCTTTCTTTGATGGGCCCCTATCTGGTTTTGGGATCATCATTATGCTGGCTTCATAAAATGAGTTTGGTAGTTATCTTTCCCTTTCTATTACATTGAAGAGCTTGAGACACAGGGCGTTTGTTCTCCTTTGAAGACCTTATAGAAACCAACTGCAAACCATCTGGTCTCGGACTTTTCTTGGATCAGAAGTCCTTTTTTTGCCATTTCAACTTCACTACTTGTTAAGGGTCTATATAGTTGAGTTAAATCATCTTGATTCAGTTTGGGGATATCAATGTTCTTTAGGAATGCTTTCATTTCTCTCAGATTCTCAAATTTATTGGCATAAGGGTTTGTGATATGTTCCTAATAATATTCTTAATCTTGCATATTTCTGTTGTGATGTTCCCATGTTCATCTCTAATTTTATTAATTTGGGTGTGTTCTCTTTTTTTTACTCAAATTTAAGGGTCTATAAATTTTGTTAATTTTTTCAAAGAGCCAGTTTTTTTTGTTGTTGTTGTTCATCCTTTGTATGGGTGATTTTTTAATTCTCTAATTTGTTTGTTTCTGATTTAATTTTTATTGTGGTTTTTCCCATCTATTGATTTTGGATTTGGCCTGTTGCTATTTTTCCAGGTTCTTGGGGTGCATCATTAAACTGCTGATTTGAGTTTTCTCCAATTTATTGATGTAGGCACTCAGAGCTATGAATTTTCCTCTGAGTACTACCTTTGCTGGGTCCCAGAGGAGCTGGTATTTTGTGTGTGCATATTAATTAATTAATTAATTAAATTCCATAAACATTTGAATTTCCCTTCTAATCTCCTCAACGATCTACTGATAGTTCAACAATGTGTTGTTCAGTCTCCATGAGTTTTCTGTGATGGCTTTTGTGGTTGAGCTCTAATTTTTTTCTGTTGTGGTCTGGTAGGATGCAGGGGATAATTTCTTTTTTATTTGCACAGGTTTTCTTTGTGACCTAACACATGGTCTATTTTGGAGAAGTGCCATGGGCTGCTGGGAAGAATTTATATTCTTATGTTGTTGAGTGTAAGAGTCCGCAAATATCTGTTAAATGTAGTTGGTTGATGTAGTTATTTAGGTCTGAGGTTTCTTTGGTGAGTTTTTGCCTAGGTGATATATCCAGAGGTGTCAATGATGTGTTGAATTCACCAACAAGTAATGTGTTTTGATCTATGTGTACTTTTAAGTCAAGCAGTATGTGTTTGATGAAGTGGGGTACTCCAGGGTTTGGTGAGTATATATTTAGAATTGCCATATTTTCCTCTAGTATAGTTCACTTTATTAATATGACCTTGTTGTCTGTCTCTATTGAATTTAATTTGGTCCATTTTATTTGATATTAGGATTGCTACTCTGGCCTATTTATTTGAGTCATTTCCTTGAAAGATTTTATTCCAAACTATCACTTTAAAAATGTGTCTGCTTTTGTCAGCAAGATGTGTCTCTCGTAGAAAGCAGATGGACTGGGTTTTTTTTTCCTTTTTTTTTTTTTTTTGGCCAGTCCTGGGGCTTGGACTCAGGGCCTGAGCACTGTCCCTGGCTTTCTTTTTGCTCAAGGCTAGCACTCTGCCACTTGAGCCACAGCACCCCTTCTGGCTGTTTTCTGTATACGTGGTGCTGGGGAATCGAACCTAGGGCTTCATGTATGGGAGGCAAGCTCTCTTGCCACTAGGCCATATCTCCAGCCCCCAGATGGACTGGTTTTGATTTTGGTTCAAAGTATCAGTCTATGTCTTTAAATTGGAGAGATAAATTCATTGATATTGAGGGTTATGACTGAGAGGTTTCTGGTAATGCCTGCCATGTTACCTCCATCTTTAGGGGCTGTGAATCCTTTGTTTTTACATTCTTATATTTATCTGGTTCTCTGGTAAGGAACATTTTCTCTGCAAACATTGTATTCTTGTTGATTTTCTGTAAGAAGGTCATCTTTAGATTTTTTTTGGCATGCTGATTTTGCAGATATAAATTGTTTCAAATTTTAAAAAAATTGTTTCAATTTTTCTTTGTTATGGAATGTTTTAGTTTGTCCTTTGGTGATGAAGGAGAGCTTTGCTGGGTACAGTATTATGGGCTGATAATTGCTTTGTTTTAGGGTTTAGAATCCATTGTGCCAGGCTCTTCTTGCTTTCATGGTCTCATCTGAGAAGTCTGTGGTTATTTGGACTGGCTTTCCTTTGTGATCAATCTTGTCTCTCTGACAACTTTTAGGATACTTTCCCTGGTGTCTCCATTGATCCTGTGTTAATTATAATGTGACAAAAGTATGTTCTGTTCTTCTCTGGGCTGTTGGGTATTCTAAATGTTTCTTATATTTGAATAGGCCTTACTTTTTAGATATTTGGGAAGTTCTCTGCTAGGATTCTGTGTTTCTTATCCCCTTGACTATCTCCTCTTCCTCTTCCTGGATACCTATCAGGCTTAAATTTGGCCTTTGGATTGAGTCTTATAATTCCTGAAGGAATCTTTCTTATTTTCTTTTTTTTTTCCCCAGTCTTGGATCTTGAACTCAGGGCCTGGCTTCTTTTTGCTCAAGGCTGGCACTCTACCCCCTTGAACCTCAGCACCACCTCTGGCTTTTTCTATATATGTGGTGCTGAGGAATCGAACCCAGGGCTTCATGTGTTCGAGGCAAGCACTCTACCACTGGGCCATATTCCCAGCCCATGAAGGATTCTTTCTTGTTTCTTTGATTTGTTCTGTATAATCACTTCTGTTGTTCAATTTCATCTGTTCTGTATTCCAGATCTGATATTCTATCTTCTATTTCATCTGTTCCAACATAGAAGCTTTTCACATTATTTTTTAATTCTGTGTTTTCTGTTTGGTCATTTCCCATAGCTTCTGTCTCTTTTTTGAAGTCTTGTTTAGGATTTCTAGTGACTTCTTTGTATCATTGATTTGTTTGTATTTTTCTAACTCTCCTTTGACTGCATAGCTACTTTTTCATTGGACTCCTTTTCTCTCTCTTGAACTTCATTTTGCTTTTTGTTTGTGGTCTCAATGAATTCCTCTATTATTCTATGGTTAGATTCACCACTCTCATGAATTGTCTTGTGTATAATTTCAAGATTTTAACTAATTAAATATATCAGAAATGCTTTTTGTGCATCTTTTGAAGTGTCTTCTAGGTCCTGATTTTCCTGATCCATTTTCTGGTCATTTTCTATGATCATTGTATTTCCTTGGATTTGCATATTTCTAGTATTTGTGTGGAGTGTTCTGCCCATTTGAAGACCCTGTTGGCTTTATCTTTTTGGAATCTGGTATCTTCTAATAGCTGTTTCTTGTTTCCTTGGTTGACTAGGCAAATGGTGTTCTCTCCCTTTGTTGAGATGTTCTTATCTGGGTTCAGGGCTTGTAGGGATCATTGAGTGGAGATGTAGGGTTCAGCTGTGCTGTGGAATTGTACTGTTAAATTCGACTATCAGATGAAAGTACTGAGGTTGTGAGGTAAGGTCGGATTGGAACCACCAGTTTTCCAGGGTGAATTTGAGTTAAGTGGGTACTAGTATTAGGGGAGTGAGAAGAGAAAAGAAGAAGAGAAGGAATTAGTGTGGTGGAGAATATAAATGAAGGAGAGGAAAGAGGGAACGAAGAGACAACAAAAGAGAGAAAGAGAAAGAAAGAAAGAAAGAAAGAAAGAAAGAAAGAAAGAAAGAAAGAAAGAAAGAAAGAGAAAGGGAAGAGAAAAGAAGAAATGAAAAAACCCTTGTATTCCGTATTGAAGAAATTCAGTAAAGAAAATTAGGATAAGCTCTCTGAGCCCTGATGCTGCTTCTCTAAAAGGTCTAAGGTAATTGCTATCACCTGTCAAATTTAATATCTACTTTTGAAGACGGAAAGATGATGAAAAGAAGAATAGGATATTGCATGTGTATATTACAAACAACAGATTACAAATTGTGAAAATACATATTTCAAATAGTCCTACTAGTAGAACCAACATTCAACTTAGAGATTTGCATTCTCTAAAAACTGATGAAGGGAAAGAGGAAAGAGAGAGAGAAAAATAAAAATGTGTAAAAAAGAAATGGGGGGAGGGCTCTATGCTCATTATTGTCAGAGATCAGTGCTGCTCCATCCTGGGAACATCCTGAGTAAAGACTGTTTTGGAGAAAGATCTTTGGTTCTGAGTTGTAATTTGACTCTAGTTACTATTGAAGCTGTTACTATGCAGCTGTTCCCAACAGAGATGTTCAAATGGGGCATGTAATGGTTTTCAGCCTACTCTCTTGTGTGTGGGGCAGGTCCTGGTGCTGTTATCCCGTGTCCCCCTAGCTGTGTGTCTCTCCTAGGGGTGTTGCTGTCTGCCAATGGGAGTTTGGGGGAGAGTTGGGAGTTGTAGTTTACAGGCACAAATGCTGATTCTGATGTTGTTTTCCCAGGTGCCTCCTAGGCTGCATGTCTCTCAAAATTAGCCCCCTTTTAGCTTGCCAGTCATGCAGGAATCTGATCATCAGAACCCTCAAAAGTCAGGACAAGCAGAAACAAGGGAACAGCCATCAATGGCTTCAGCAGTCTTGACCAACATAAAGGAGGAGGTGACCTGCCCCATCTGCCTGGAGCTCATGAGAGAACCCGTGAGCATAGACTGTGGACACAGCTTCTGCCAAACCTGTATCACATCAAACAACGTCTCTACCATGGGCCCAGGAGAGGAGAGAAACTGTCCTGTGTGTTGAATCCCTTATAATTTTGAGAATCTCCGGCCCAATCTACACATAGCCAACATAATAGAGAGTCTCAAGGGGGTCAAGTTGAGCTCACCGGAGCAGAATGTGCATCACTGCGCACAGCATGATGAGAAACTCCAGCTCTTCTGTAGGGACGATGGGAAGGTGATTTGCTGGCTTTGTGAGCGATCTCAGCAGCACCAGGGTCACCACACATGCCTCTTGGAGGAAGTGGCCCAGGAGTACCAGGTAAGAATCAGGAATGAGGGAAGGCAGAGCACAAAATAGTCTGAGGGCAATCTCCACTGGGTGGGCATTCATTGTAGTTTAAATACCTCATGATCCTAGATTTGAGAAGTGTGACTCTTTTCTACTCTGTGGGAAATTCCTCAGGCCTAAAGAACATGTCTGTGTAATCTGCCAACTTAAAAGAGAAGGAGCCTAAGTATGAATTCTTTTTTTTTTTTTTTTTGGCCAGACCTAGGCCATGAACTCAGGGCCTGAGCACTGTCCCTGGCTTCTTTTTGCTCAAGGCTAGCACTCTGCCACTTGAGCCACAGCGCCACTTCTGGCCATTTTCTGTATATGTGGTGCTGAGGAATCGAACCCAGTGCCTCATGTATATGAGGCAAGCACTCTTGCCACTAGGCCATATCAGCCCCTAAGTATGAATTCTTGACAGCAGCAAATATTTGTCTACTACATCCTCCTGAGATATGAGATTCACTATTCCAAGACATCCTAAGTAAAAATGTCTACAATACTGTTAGCTCCATTTACTCAACAAAAAAAGCTGCAAGTGAAAGTTTCCTTATGTGATTAGAAGACAGGGTTTTAGCAGGGGGGACAAGGAGAAAGCTAAGCCACAGCATAAGTCCCTGAGTTCAAGCTCCTATACTGGCACAAAACAAAACAACAAGAAAGGATCAGTCTACCTGGCTGTGGTAGGACATGCCTGTAAGCTAAGAAATACCACCAGAGGGAGACTGAAGCAGTAAGATTCAGAGTTTTAGCATAGCCTGGGCTACAAAGAGAACTTGAGGCCAACTGAGGCCTGGCTACCTAGAGAGACTGCCTCAAAACAAGCAAACATTATTGATGAGACGATTGTTATGTTATCACCTGAGACAGAGTTAAAGGAGAATTTTGCCACCTCACTTTTTCTTCCAGCTGCTAGATTTTAATTAGAGTTCTCTCCCTTTCAATAAACTCTACTCTCTTCCTGATTTCTCCCATGTTATCCCTTATGTAGAAGCAGAGAAAGTTCAGAGAGTGACTCTGCTTTGGTTTCTTCCTTGTTCGCAGAACAAGCTCCAGACAGCTCTGAAGGAGCTACAGAAGAGCAAGGAAGAATCTGAGAAGTGGAAAGCCAAAGTCCAACAAGAGAAAACTTCCTGGAAGGCAGGAAAAGACACTTCCTGAGGGAGTTAACCACAAATCTGGGTGGGATTTGGGGGAGGGGCTGCCTTCCTCTCTCTTCCCTGAGGGTGGATGAGGCCCAAAGTCATTTCTTCCTCCTTTCCCATGAGGGTTTGGGGATGGTGGGTGAGGAGATCACAGAGGTGCTCACCTTCCTGGAGGTAGCCATTCCTGTGACTCTTGTGAAGAAAGGTATTTGGCAATGGATCCTACTTCTGTCTTCAGTGTTCCAGATCTGATGGGGAGATCAGCAATGGGATGAGGAATGACACAGATAATTGAGTCTTGGATGCAGGATAGCTGTGTAAAAGCCGAGCCACACCCAGTCATGGAGTTTTGTCTCTGGCTAGGCTTTGATCATGCTGACTTAAGGTCCTTGGTTTGAAATGTTGTGAAGAGAAAACATAGCTCCCTAAGAATCACTGCTTTCCTTGAGCCTCCCTTCTCTAGGAGAACTCCCCAAAGAGTCTTCAGCCCCACCTGTTACCCTAATTGCCTATCTCTCCTTTTCTAATTTGAAGACTCAAAGACAGGGCAAGATACAAAATGTTCAGGCAGATTTCACACAACTGAGAGGCATCCTGGATTCTGAGGAGGAGAAAGTACTGCAAAAACTGCAAGAAGAAGAGGCAGCTGAATGGCAAGACCTTGTAGTATGTGAAAATGAGCTGACCCAGCAGAGCAAGTGGGTGACCCAGCTCATCTCCGATGTGGAGCTTCGGCTGAAAGGGTCCACAGTGGAGATGCTGCAGGTGAGTCTTTGAATAGTGCCCTGTATCTGAGATTCAAAAAAGCTTCCCTTCTCTTTTCTTTTTGCTGTGGGATTAGTCTGTGTGTTTGTGTATTTGTGTGTGTGTGTGTGTGTGTGTGTGTGTTGTATGATAACCGTAAAGTTCTTCAGGCTCTGGAGTACCTCTTTCCTGAGTCACTTTCACATGCCGCCTAATAGTTGGTACATGTCTGTTAGTTTACATTATCAGTTAGAAAAAAGTGAAAGAAGCATGTGTTATTTTAATCATCTGCAAAGGATCCATGAAATGACTGTACTAATTCTTCTCTCTCTTTTTTTTTTTTCTTTAATTCTTGGGTCATTTCTAACCTTAGCACATCAGAGGCTGGTGAGACTGATGAAACTTCCTAAGAAAGGAACATCTATTGTTGTTATTATTATTTAGGGATGGTAGCTGACTTTATTGCCTTTCCAGGCATTGATCTTCCTTAGTGAGAATTCCAGTTCCTCACCTAGCACATAGCCATCTGCTTGGTCACACTGGCCTGGTCTGGATGCAATGCAGATGAGAAGTTTCTCCTTCTGGAACTGCTCCTCCAAAGGACTGCTGACTTGGGCATTATTTTCCATTCATCGTATTTCTTCTGAATTTTCTTGGATTGTTTCTTGTTTAAAATCTCTTCCTCTTCAGGAGTCCACTTGGCCCCCTACTTGCAGCCCAGGGCCAGTGAACAGTGAGATTCGTACCACAGTCTGTATGGTGTACTGTCATTGAGCACCATACAGTTCTTCACCAGGATCTTGGTGTAGACCAGCTTGTTATTGAAGGCATTGTAGACAACATCAATGACCCTTGTTTTACGAGTACAGCTCTCAGAGCCCCAGGAAAAGTTGCCCACATCCAGCTTCAGAGCATTGTATTTCTTGTTGCCACCTAGAACTCGGACTATGTGTATGGGATAGGGGCCAATCAGTGTTGGTTGCACGGTGTCACAGCTCATACTTCCGCTTCTTGTGGTAGGGCATCTTCTTCTCGCCCCTTGTCTTGTGGCACTTGTGCCAGTTGTCCTGAGAGATGCCCATCACTCGGCACTGGCTGGAAAGAGACATCTATTATTTTTTAAATCATGTTTTCTCCTTTCTCCCTAGGATGTCAATACCATCATGAAAAGGTATGTGTGCTAAGACAAAGATTTAGAACTGTCTAGTACTCAATTATAGTATAACATCTCCTAGATCAGGAAAATCTACTTAGAATGTTGTCTTAAGTTCTGGACCCAAATCAGCGTTTGGCTGAATTAGGACCATTGTGAATAAATTAGAATCTCTGGTAGGGAGCGAAAATTATGAAAAATTAGAAAAATTGGGTTAGGAGTGATATTAGAGATAAGGTGATACAATAGCAGACCCCTTGTGGCATAACCATTTATCCACCCAATGTGCCTATCTATAGCAGCTCTGCTCCGGGATCTAATAGGTACTTTATTGATTTTAAATAGGACCAATATTTGTCTGCTTTGTACCCAGAATTGTCCACTGACAAAACTTCCTATGTGTTTGTATATTTCTCCTGGAAACAAGTGATCAGTTGCCTGTTTGTTTTCAAAACCACTGATCTTGACCTGTGGGAACAGGGTTTTGGTTCTGGTGCAAATGGTCCATGTGGCTCACAGAAGAGTGATGCAAGGTGTCATCCCTGTGTCTAAGGATACACAGACACCTAACAGCAGCAATCATCTGGCAGCAGCAAAATATCTCTTCACCTGGAGATTTCAGAGCAGTATTATTTTGTGTTCATAAAGCCTCTTTTTCCAAATGTTTGTAATTTCTTCCAGAGAACCTGAAGGCTGAGCTGTTCTCTCAGAGCCTCTGTAATGGTCAACAGACTTTGAAGGTCTTGGGTTTGTCCAGATGTGATTTTTACACTTTCTGTACTTTGAATATCCAGAAAGAGCCAGGTTCTGCCAACTTATTTTCTGACCATTTTTCTAGGAACCAAGATAAATGGCAATATCATTTCTATATACTTATTTTCTTGTAGGTACAGAGTTTTGATGGAAAACCCATGAGTTCCTCCTTTCTTGGGGATGTTAAGAGGTTGAGAGGGAGAAGCTAAATGTTTCATTTTAGACAGGCCAAATTTGCTTAAGAAAGTGGAAAGTCCTCCCTAGGTTACCCTGGTAATGAATGGGAAGATGGACATGGGTGTATTTGTTATGACTTCAGCCATAGTCTATCCTTTCTTTCCTCAGGACCCCAAGATAGGTATATATAAGTGTCAGTAGAGTGAAACAACAGGTATGTTGGATATGTTGAAGTTCATATAATCTGAGGTTCGGAGGTTCATTGTTTTCATCCTCAGATCTAAGTGCTTGACAATGGAGAAGCCAATAACTTTACCCAAGAAAGAACAGAAAGTGTTCCCAATAACTGGTCTGAGAGGAATGTTGCAAGTGTTTCAAGGTGAGGAGAGCTGGGTGAGGATGTTGGGGGGGGGGTCTAGTTATGGTGGGGTGGGGGACGGTGCATTTTCTAGATGCAGCTCCTAGATGTGAAGGGTAGATACTGGGTGGTGATGTGATCTGCTTTTGTCATTTCAGAGCTGACTGATGCCCGACGTTACTGGGGTAAGGAGAAATCCGTTTCTTGCCATCTTTCAGAATGATTTTTGTTAGTATATCCTATGTTTTCAGATGTAGGTTTCTCTTTTCTACACACAAAGAGAAATGATGCTTTTGTATAGCTCTACTTTTCCCTATTTCATTATGATTTCAAAGTTCTTTCTAGTTCCCTTTCACATTCTTGTTATGATTCTGCTTACAACTTCACAAGCCTGCATTTGTTTTCTTTTTTCTTTTTTACAGTTTATATGACACTGACTACACCTATCAATTCCAGAATTGACATTTCTCCAGGTCAGAGACAGATAAGATACCAGAGAAATCCTTTTGACTCCAAAAATGTTATGGTTTCAAGGAATTTACATAGAAATTCTTTTCACGACTCAGGTTTTAGTATTTCTCAATTTCCGGAAAATAATTTACCTGTTCTAGGGGTCCTGGGTGCCCCTGCAATCACATCAGGGAAGCACTACTGGGAGGTGGATGTGTCAAGGAAAACATCCTGGCACCTGGGGGTGAGTGATGGAAGACACTTCAGACCCAGGCCATGGCCTGATCCGACTGTTCATGAAGTTCCTTGTCCTAAAATTGGTTACTGGATTATAGGCATGGAGAAAAAATCTGAGTATAAAGTTTTCTGGGAAGACCCTACCAGCCATTTTCCTTTGCCCGTGCCCCTGTGTTTGCCTGTTGCTCTCGATCGTGTTGGGGTTTTTGTAGACTACCAGGCTGGCTCAGTCTCATTTTACAGCACTACATACAATGCATTTCTCATCTATAAGTTCACTAACTGTTCCTTTCCCCGTCAAGTCTACCCATATTTCAATCCTTTACAATGTTCAGAACCCATGACACTATGCTGATCAGGCTCTTAAGCCTTTTTATCCTTTTCTACACTTCTGTGCACTGCCCCTGCCCCTGGTGTGCGTTTCATGCATCTGAGCCCTTCAGTGCCCCATGAAACATTTTTTTCCCCTGATGTGAGTCTTTCTGATTCAATGTCCTTCACTCATAACTAGGATGTACACTTTTCCTTGTGCCTTATTCTTCCTAATATTGTTTTGTTTGGGAGACAGACTTATGTCATCACTCCTAATGCCACAACTCTTTTCTCTGTGTCACTGACAGAAAAAGCAGAATTGTTTCAACAAGATTTCTGTGGTATTAAGAGACTGTATAGAGGAATCACTCCTTTAAGGAATGAGCCCTTAGTAGTGTCTTAGCTTTGCTCTCAGACGTTTTATTCTTCAAGGTGTTAAAGACAAAAATGTCACAAATGATCTAGACAAAGAGGCAGATTCTGTGTACATTGTGTTTTAAATTCATTTTCCCTCTGTCCATATATTTGCATTGTAAACTTGAGTAAAATACTGAAATGCCTGTGCTTATTTTCATGATAAACAGTTTCAGATAAACAGTGTAACTTATACGTTAGATAAGTGTAACAAAGTTATATATTTAACATCTATTGAAGTCCCAATAAAGATATGTTCCATTTATTACTGAAAACCATGTCTATCAAACTGGTTGTACAAAGTTAGAATCTGGAAATTACTTTAATCAAGTATATTCTATTTACATTCCAAATAGCTCAAGAATGTTCTAAGTCCATATATGATTTATTTTTCTCTAGAATTGTGTTGTTTGATAATCCTGGTATTGCTACTTATTAGTCTCTATCAAGTAAATTAAATTTTATTGTGTTCAAATTAAAACTTGTTAAAAAATAAAAATAATAGTACTATTGATAAAGAAACATAATCCATGATATGGAATTAACAGAAAAATGTTAGTAACTTATTGTTTCTCACATATAAGCAATAACTTGATATCCTGTCTATTCATTTTTGACTTCTCATTGTTACTAAAGTGAATATCAAGAAAGTATACCAGTTCACTTGCAAGAACATTTCTGGTTTATTTTATGAAATAGAATTGAAGAATTAAGATTGAAGATTATTTGTGATCTTTTAAGCAAGTGTTCTATATCTTGAAACAATAAATTATAGTGATAATTAAAGATATTAATATTGTTCCATAATATTAAATAATTCAAAAATTAATTCTATGATTCATTATTTCTTACTGTCTGTACTAGGAAACTAAATTTAATTATATTTTTTAAATCTAGTTATGGGAACATCATATGATGATGATATTCTACCTGTTTTCAATGTTTAGTCTTAACTATGCACGGTATACACCATTTACAATATATCACATTTCACGAGAGATGACTAATTGTTACCTTGATTTGCCATTGCAGTTTTTGTGTGTATGTGTGTGTGTGTGTGCACGTGTGCGTGCGCAAGCATGTGCCTGCCTACCTTTTACAAATGCCAGGACTAGGGCTTGAACTCAGAGCCCTGTGCTCTTTCTCGCTCAGCTTTCTTGCTTATATCTGCCACTTTACTACTTGAGCCTTACCTCTAGGCTAACTTTCTTGGTGGTTAATGGGGCTCAGAGTCTTGTGGACTTGTGTACCCTGGATGTCTCTGAACCACACTCCTCCAGGTCTCAGCCACCTGAATGGCTAGGATTACACACATGAGCCATGGGATCACTTAAGTTGGTTTTTATTTTTACTGACATTGAGTTACACACAGTGATATTTGAGTTTGGTGCAATTTTAAGTCCCAATCTGTATTTTAGAGGAAAAAAAGTTAGAATTCCTCATTATACAGCATATATGAAAAAATATTTGAAAAAAATATTCTGGATATTAATTCTTCACTTGGTATATCTATTGTTTACATTTCCCCTTCCTTGACTCCTCAATGACTCTAGTTGTGTTTTTTCTCTTCTTATTTATTTCCCTTCCTTCCTTCCTTCCTTCCTTCCTTCCTTCCTTCCTTCCTTCCTTCCTTCCTTCCTTCCTTTCTTCCTTTCTTCCTTTCTTTTTTGGTCAGTCATGGTGCTTGAACTCAGGGGCTGTCCCTGAGCTTTTACAGTCTACTACTTTGAGCCTCAGTGCCACTTCCGGTTTTCTGATGGTCTAATTGAAGATAAGATTCTCATGGACTTTCCTGCTGGGGTTGGCTTCAAACTACTATTCTCAGATCCCAGCCGCCTCAGTAGCTGGGATTATAGCCTTGAGCCACTGGTGCCCGGCTGACTGTGGTTGTTGATGGTGTTGTTATTGCAGTGATTCTTAAGGATAGTTGCAGTCCAGGGAAATGTGAGAAATGTGAGGACAAAGATAATACATCAGTACTGTTCTATCCCTAGGACATACTAGATAATTTGCTTTAAGAACATGAAAAACACTATCTAGGTAAATATGGCACACACTGAAGCTCAAAGATGAGGGATGCTCTCAAGTAGAGGAGGGAGCACAAGGAAGAGGCAGTCTGACCAGTGGTGGTATGCTGAGACACAGGAGATGGACCTCAAAACAAGGAGCATTGTGAGACATTGATATAATAATGACAAAATTCAGGAGGCAGGTGGGCACAAGGTCATGGGGGCTGGACAGTTCCAAGGGTTGAAGTATGGATAGGCAGGTTGAGAAAAGCAACAGTTGGAGAACCTATAGATGAGTGACCCATGGCCTGTGACATTGAAAAATGAGATGGTCCTTGCTTCACAGTTGAGGAGAACCCCAATTCGATGGGGAGGAATAGTCTGGAAGAGGGGCAGAGCTGTAAGAGAAGAGACGTGAGGGTCCTCAAACGCATGATACTTCCGTTTCTGCAACCCTATAACCCAGTAGCCATATTGAGGTTTGTATCCATAATAAACATTTGGGTTGTTTGCAGTTTGACGGATGCCAAACCTCACTGAACGTTTCCTACAGTACACTCCAAGGATCCAGGCCTTCTTCTTGGTGACATCTATTTCCCAATAATGTTTCCCTGAGGAGAAATATTGAGAGCCTAAGATGCCATAGTTATAGCACTTAAATGGCCATATTGGAGCAGATTGCACTTGTCTCTGGTCTTCTGAAAGGACAAGATTCAAGTTTAAGTTGATGGAATTCAATGTGAAGTCCTCTGTGGGGGGAAAGGAAAAGAAAAAGATCAGGTGGCAGATAGGAAGTTCATGAACTGGGTGACATAGGAACTTGGGAAACGACTGAGAAAAATGTTGTATTGATTGATTACAGGAAGAAATGAAATGTTAGAGAAATGTCTTGGATTTGGATCTTGCTACATAGTGCAAGCTGGTCTCTAACTGAAGCCTAAACTGGCTTTGAATTCACAATTTTCCTGCCTCAATAGCCTTTCCCACTCCCATACCCCTAATCCCACATTGAGATTAGAGGCATGCCCCACTAAACCCAGGCTTCAGGAAAAGAAAAACTAGTGTACGTATGGCTATAATGCTTCTGAAAAGTGACGACAACACAATAATTTGAACACCTGGCAATTTCTTACCCCAGTAGCACCGGGCATCTCTTAGTTCTGAAATGAGAAAAGATTCAATGATTTTGATGAGAAGCAAAACAAATGAAAAAGAAAGAAAAGAAGTACTGATACTCATGTCTACAGTAAAACGAGGGAGGGGAATACTGCTCTTATTTACTTTACTTTTTGTCTTGCTGCTGCTGAGGTTTAAACTCAGGACTCTCCTGCTGAGCCACATCGCCCAAGCCCAAGCAAGAGAATACTGTGAAGCTATGAACTGGTGAATGATGGAGTAAATCAGGTTCCCAACCATTGCCCCTTAGATACACCTGCATCCTCTTCATCATGGAATAGCCTTCTCTAGCGCACATAACTCGTGTCCTCCATTCTCACTTTCTAAAAGTATCCTAGCTGCCCAGTTTACTCCTAGATGTAATAGGAGCCCACACCCCCCCCTCCCCCCGGCTCTCCTCACCTCTGAACTCTTGTAGCATCCCACTGAGATCTGGGGCCTGGAACATGGACTTCAGCTGACTGGAAACTGCTTTTGGCTTCTTCAGTGTCCAGATCTCACTCCTAAGGAATGACAGAGTTTGACTCCCATATTTCTTATCTTGGGTTTCTCTAACACACCTGCCTTCATCTCTACATCATTGATGTACTTGATACCTCTTCCTTGAGGAGCTGGAAGTGGGGAGCCCAGATTCAGGGGTAGTAACATGATCCTATGACACAGGTTCTAATTATCCTGATAGCCTGAAGCAGACTTTGCTTCTATCTCTTCCCTGACCACTGAGGTTGAAACTCCATGCTTTCCAGATAAGCACTCTACTATTAGAGCTATGTCCCCAGACTACTAGTCTCTCTCTCTCTCTCTGTCTGTCTCTCTGTCTCTGTCTGTCTGCCTCTCTCTCTCTCTCTCTCTCCCCACCTCTCTCTCTCTCTCTCTGACTGTCTCTGTCCCAATACTGAGGATTGAACTCAGGGCCTCTTGATCTTGCTGAGCTATTTTTGCTCAAGACTGGTCCTCTACCACTTGAGCCGATTCTTAATTTTGGGGTAGTTAATCAGATATACAAAATTTTTTAAATTTGTCTGCCCTTGCTGGTTTTGAACTAGGATCCTCAGATTTCAGCTTTTGCATAGCTAGGATTATAAGCATGAGCCACTGATGCCCAGCACTAATCTTCATCTCTTGAAACACAGTTCTGTCTTGTGAACTAGGAACCATTTAGCCTTCTCTTGAAACTTCATGGAAAGTATGAAGTTAAATGAAATCATGCACGAGAAAACCTTTTTTCTCTAAACAATTCCATGATACTGTGAACCCATTGTGTCTTAGTTGGTCTTCTAGGGAGGGCAGAGATGTGAGCTCCCAAGCAGATCAACAGTGATGCTACAGACCCTGGCTGTGGCTCTCTGTGGACCTTACAGACTGCAAAGCCTGAACTCCACTGTGTGCCATGTTGGAGAGTACAGATTCTTTGGGGAAAAGTTTCAAACAGTTGGCATAGGAAGAATTATGAATACTAAAATGAATTGGATGCTGCAGACACAAAATTCTTATTTCTTTATGAGCTTTAAAATAAATGGAAAAAGGTCAACTTTTGGCAACCCACGTGAAAGCCACTAAGCCCAGGCTTGTGTTTTTGGAAATCCAGTGATAATCGTGAAGAGTGACCTGGTTTGTTTGATTCTCATGTAAACACAGCAAATATAAAAGAGTTGTTTCCAAGGCCTGTTGAAGGTCTGGACCAGGACAGATGGAATATGGGATCCAGAACAAGATTCAGGGACAGAGGGTAAAATAAATGAGGAAAGTTACAGGAGTCTGTGAATCCTGTCCCTCTTCATATCCTGTCCATTGCTAACTCTGAACATCAACCACCAAATTCCCTACCACTGAATCTGCACATTATCAGCAGGAGTGAAACCCTCAAATCCTTACCTGTAGCCAGCAGGTGAAGCTAATACAGCACCCAAACTCCCTTGAGCTGGGTGATTACTTTTTCTCATCCTGATCGAAACATTTCTAATGGCTACCAACTTGTCTTAAACACAAAAGCACAGTTCCTCATTACCCATGCTCACCACTTCATAATTCCACTCGTATCCTATGAAGAAGAGAGAAAACATGAGTCAAAAATTGAAAAAAATGCTTAGAGCAGGATTCATTCAAAGTATTGAATATGAAAGGGAGAAAGGCTAGAGATATCAGAAGTAAGTTATTTTAACATGTCAATAAAGATTAATAAGCTACACTATGCACACCAAGAAAGGTGAAGAGATCAGTAATTGGAAACAAGCAACGAAAAGCTGGAAGTAGAACTGTGGCTCAAGTGATAGAGCATCAGTCTTGAGCTAAAAAGTAAAGGAAGTTCCCAAAGTCCTCAGTTTAAGTCCTAGTTCTGACAGAAAAGAATAATTTACATGATAATCTGAATGGATTAAAAGAGCATTTGACAAAATTATAGGCACTATAATGGTAAAGGCTAGGCTCAGGGGCATGACAGTGGTAAAGCACTTGCCAAGCAAGCATGAGGCCCTGAGTTCAAGACCCACTACCATCAAGCAGAAAAAGACCCCACAGGGCTGGGGATATGGCCTAGTGGCAAGAGTGCCTGCCTCATATACATGAGGCCCTGGGTTCGATTCCCCAGCACCACATATACAGAAAATGGCCAGAAGTGGCGCTGTGGCTCAAGTGGCAGAGAGCTAGCCTTGAGCAAAAAGTAGCCAGGGACAGTGCTCAGGCCCTGAGTCCAAGCCCCAGGACTGGCCAAAAAAAAAAAAAAAAAAAAAAAAAAAGAAAAAGACCCCACACAGCTAACATCATACTAAATGGTAGAAAATGGAATGTATTTCTCTTTAGCTCAAGAATAGATAACAGACACGAATGTTTATTTTGATGATTTCTATTCAACATGGAATGTAATTATTTATGAAAAAGAAAAGGAAGCGCTTGTGTGTACTGAATGTCCGATTAGGTGTTCTGTCCTACCTGTAGCAGCTCTGTTGTTGACCATTGACTCCGGTGCTCCAGATCTGAAATGAGCTCTCTCACCAACTGGCTCTGCTGAGCCAGCTGATCCTCAGACTGTGCCAAGCTATCCAGTATCTCCTTTTCTTCTTCCTCCAACCTCTGTAGCTCCCTCTGTTCCTCGTAGTCCAAGATTCCTCTAAGCTGCATAAATTCTCTTTGTATCCTTTGTCTCTCAGTCTGTACCTGATACTGTAAAGATGGACAAGACATGTGTCAATTAGTCTTGTCAGATGCTGAGCCTACTATGTAATATTTTAAGAACTAGATGGAAAAACTATTTTTTGTGTGCTTTGCTATTGTATTTTAGGAGGTGGACACTGGAGGCTCACGGGTGTGATCCCAGCTACACCGAAAAAAAAGGCTGAGATCTGAGAATCTCTAGATTAGAAGCTAGCCTGGGCAGACACATCTGAGAGACTCTCATCTCCTATTAACCAGCAAAAAAAAAAAAAAAAATGGAGGTGTGGCTCAAGTGGACCACAGAAAAGCTAAGTGAGAGTATGGGAGTCCTGAGTTCAAGCCCCAGCATTGGCACACAAAATAAAATTTAAAAACGTTATTGAGAAACTTCATGCTAAGAGGACATAGAAGCAAGAAAACAACTTCTTTTGGAGCAGCAGCTTATTTTTCCTAGGACTTTCTCTTTAGTTTGGGGATATGGCCTAGTGGCAAGAGAGCTTGCCTCGTATACATGAGGCCCTGGGTTCGATTCCCCAGTACCACATATACAGAAAACGGCCAGAAGTGGCGCTGTGGCTCAAGTGGCAGAGTGCTAGCCTTGAGCAAAAGGAAGCCAGGGACAGTGCTCAGGCCCTGAGTCCAAGGCCCAGGACTGGCCAAAAAAAAAAAAAAGAAAAAGAACAATGTCCTCAGACTCTCTTATCAAGGCCACCTTCATATAAAATGCTAAACTTGTAGAGCACTGTCATGGACGCTCGGGATTCCTTGAACTCGCACACTCCTAGTTTAGAGCTTTGAGAGAAACTTTAGCCCATTGTTCAGAAGTGTTGGAGCCTTTCTGGAAAAGAGAAGAGAATATTCTCTGTCTTTATGCCATCCATCTTTGTGCCAACTATCAACATTTCTATGGGCTTCTAACAAATCTCTCCAATCCCCACCCCCAATAAGAAACAGATCAAGTGGTATATGTCCCTATTTAATATCAAGGAACAAAGAAGAAAGGGCCTTCTTGGATTAGGACCAAAGGTCCTGATAATATCTCTGCTTCTGCATTCCTTTGGAAGAATAATCTCCTCTTGCCTTCCAAGAATTTTTCTCTTCTCTGATGTTAGCTTCCAACGCCTCTGCTTCCTGCTTCTCCTTTCTCAGCCGGGTGAGGGCGCTGTGGAGCCTCTCCTGTGAGGGAGGAATCACACCGGTCAAAGCCTTGAGCTTTCTCAGTCCCCGGACATAGGATTACCAAAAGAGCAATCAGAGTGATCTCAGAGTCTAGTTTATAGAAACTGAGGTTGATACTTAGAGTCTGATACTGGGGGAAACACTTAATATGGGGAAGTGAGTGCATGCTTTATCCCTTAGGAATGAACATCATTGCATCACCAGGAAGAGCCTGTGTCTACCTTTCCTTAGAGTAAGTGCTGATCCTGCATCCCGTGAAGCTGTTTGTTCTTACTCATGTCTTCCCACATCCAATTCTCAGTGTTCCCCAGCAATCACCTTACTAAGAGAAACAGTGAAACCCAAACTTGAGGAAAAAAATCAGCACCCAAGTAATGAAAAAGATTCCCCCCAAAACCTCCTTCCCTTGCCTCACCCCTGATGCAAATGGAAGGATAACATAGACAGGTAGTCCAGGCATCGGAAGCTGAATGCAGGGTAAGAGGCATAGCAGGAAGGAAAGATGAGATTTCTTCCCAAGCACCATCTTTCGCCCCAGATCCCTCCATCAGGGCCCTACCTGCCATTCCTTCACTACTTCCTCCAAGAGGAAGGTGTGGTGACCACAGTGCTCCTGAGAACGCTCACAGAGCCTACAAATGGCCTTCCTGTCCTCCTCACAGAAGAGTAGGAGTTTCTCTCCATGGTGTACACAGTAATGTCTCTCCTGCTCAGTGTCAGGGCTCAACTTGACTTCCATGAGTTTTCTCACTATACCAGCCAAGTGCTGATTAGCCCATTGATTTTCAGGTGAATATCTGATACCACATACAGGACAGCTGCTTTCCCTTTCAGAGTCCATCATTGCCTTCTCGTTGCTCATGGTGATACAGGCTTGGCAGAAGCTGTGGCCACAGTGTAGACTCAGCGGTTCCTTCAAAAGCCCCAGGCAGATGGGACAAGTCACCTCCTGCTGTATGTTCATCAGGATTTGTGAAGTCATTGCACTGCCGTTGGCTTCCTCCTGTTCTAGGTCTTGATGCTCTTCTTGCTTGGAGACTTCTAGGTGATTTAGTGGATTCATAACAGGTGGTATAGTTGTCCAAGACTAGTAGCACCCACTGATTGCTAGTTTCTGTAGCAGATAGGACAAAACAGCTGGAGAGCTGCCAGCCTGTAGGGTGGGGGGCGGTGGAAAGGTACAAAGTTTCAGTTTCAAATAGAATCTAAAAAAGAACAGCAAGAAAGATGGAAAGATAGTAACCAAAATACTTTGAAATGATGTATGAAGATGGTATAAGGAACCACAATAAAAGCTTTTAATCAAGAGAGGGTTGGGAGATCAGAGAAAGGGGAAACAACACAGAGGGATATTTTGATTAAAATATAGTAGTTGCATATCTAAAATATGATGATGGGATTAATTGATACAATTAATACACACGTTTTAAAAAGTCATGAATGACAGAAAAGTAAGACAGACTTTGTTGTTGGGGAGCAGATATCAACCAGCATAAACAAATAGTGTGAAAAAGATGAAGATGTTCTAAGTCATTTGCATATGTGAAAAGCGAACAAGGAAAGCCTCAGAAATTGTTTTAGAAGGGGAAGTGAAGGAAGGCAGAGTGATAAAGCGGGTGAGGTCAGCTGGGATTCATTGTCTGAATGTATAGAAAGGTTCCAATGAAACCTCATTGTACAACTAACGAATGCTAACTAATAGATAATAGATAATGGTAGATTATAGACTATGACTGGGTAAGAAATGATAGACAGATAGACATCCATATTTATGGAGAGAATGAATTTAGAGAGTAGGGCAGGGGGAGAAATGTGGAGTACTGGCGCAGGATAGGGCAAGGACTGAGGCAAAAGAAACAGAAGGCCCAGCTAACACAGGTGCCAACACTGCGTAGAAGTGTAGTGAATCTCAACAGCGAACTGACACCCGGAGAGCTCGCTCTCCTGGCAGCATTTGTGGAATCCCTGTGTGTCCATTTTGAGTTTGTGGCTTTCAAAGCCAGAGGTTTGCATTTTCCTGTCTCTGGAACCCACAAGAAAGAGTCACAGCTTGAGTCAAGATCTTGAATCAGAGCCAGGAAAGGATTCACTTCTTCTTTGGAGCCATCAGTTTGGGAAGGTTGCTCTGGGAGGTGAGAAGAAACACTTGTGGCTCATAGAACCTTTCCAAAATAAATATATTTTCGGACATAAAACTAGTCTTAACAAAAGCATTCAAATACTTTTCAATTCCTTATCAAATCATAATGAAATAAAACAAGAAGTCAATGAAGAAAAACTACAAAAAATATATAGCACGTGGAATTGAAATAACAGACATTTTGTGGACCATTGAATAAATCAGAGGAGAAACCTTGAAAAAAAAAAATCATTCCCAGCCAGGCACTGATGGCTCATGCCTGTAATCTTAGCTATTCAGGAGGCTGAGATCTGAGGATTGTGGTTCCAAACCAGCCTGGAAACACTTTGAGACTCTTATCTCCAAGAAACGACTCAAAAAGATTAAAAAAAAAAAAAAAAAGGAGTTGGGGCTCAAGTAGTAAAGAGCTTACCTTCAGGAAAAGAAGCTCCAGGAAAGTGGGGGGAGGGGGGCCTAGACTTCAAGTCCCAGGTCAGGAAAACAAAATCCCTAGACTCAAATACAAATGCATAAAGGATGAGGGAGGGAAAGGGAGGGGGACAAAGGAGTGACTATAATCACAGTATGCAAAGAGAGGGCTTTGTGTTTGTAGACAATAGAACCTCATTTTCACCTGGAAATATGTGAAGGATGTTGATAAGGACCTGTAAAAGTATGTATATGTAGGAAAGCAGGTGCGGTAAAGATAACCTATGGCCAGGAACAATCTGAGGGTCTGAGTTTGAACCCAGCCCACTGCAATTAACCCTCCAAAAGCTGGAGTGGAGATCTAGCTCAAGTGGTAGCACACTAGCCTTGAACATAAAAGCCAAGGACCTGAGTTCAAGTCCCAGTACCAGCATACACATGCCTGTGTGTGCATGCGTGCCTGTGACACCCACAGACCCACAGAAGAAAACAAATTATAGAATCATACCCTTGTTAGATAGGTAAAAAATAGGAATACTAATGAAGTAGTTATTGATCACAACAAATAAGTCCAATATACAAAAGGATACCAAACTATAGAGAGATGAAATTCTGTTCTGTTTTAAATCAAATGCCAGTTCTCCTCCTTCTTCTTCTTTACATTTCAGAAAGTTTTACTGAAGATTGCTTATGCTCAGTAACTAAAACCCAAGAAATGGACTAAAATTTCAACTTGAATATAAACAGACGGTGTTAGCCATCATAAAATTAACACTGGTCTAATTAAGCAGTTAACACTGTTAATTAAACAATCTTTCATAGAGGTGTAAAATGTGAACTGTGGCACACACTCCATCCAGAGTTATAGGTTTTGAGGAAATCCAATCATGTACCAAACAAGGAAATAGCCAACATTCCTTCATAGGGAAGCGCTGAATGGAAAGCTGAATAAGAATATGGAATGGGAAAGAGGAAAGCATCTTTAGATAGAAGGAATCATATACACAAATGCCATTATTGAGAGAAAAGACAGTACATCTTCTTGAAGGTTTGAGTTGCCAGTGAGCCTGATCTGCAGAGCCAAGAGGCTCTGCAGCGCTACTGAAATGAACAGAGCAGCAGCCATTGCTAGGAAGGGAGGGGAAGAACCAGCTTCAATGCCCCACTCCCCATTGTCCCTAAGACTCCATTCTTTCACTGGGCTCTTACCAGCTTTCCTTCTGGTCAGACGGGGAGGGGGCAGAAGAGAAGAGACTTCCTGATTATCTCTTTAGCAAAGAGGCACCATTCTAGAGTCTTTCGGTATGGAAAATCAGAACTCTAGAGAAGAAGGGCACTTGGCCTAGGGAAGGCGTTTTCCTCCAGGAAACAAGGCTTTCTTCCTGCTGCCCTTGTAGCTCCTCCCCAGACTCACAGATGCCATTTGTCTGCATTTCTCCTCAGAGCAGACCCAATTTTGTACAAATTAAACTTCCCTGACTTCATTTAGTACTCTCCTTCACTAGTGTCCCTCCCACAGTCCCCCACTAACCTCCCTACCAACCTGTGGGCCCCACAGGTGAAGCCTTGCCGCCTTCGCAAAGGTTGAAGTGGTGAAGGAAAGCCAAAGGCAGGATGGAGTGACTGCACAGATCCGGCCTGCCTGCTGTCCCTCCCTTCTGTTCAGCTGGCAGAGAAATGAAAGTGAAATAGTTGGGGCCAGCAGGAAGAGGAAAGGGGAAGAAGCTGCTGGACCAAAGGGCTGAAGTCTTTCAGGCCCTGGGAGAGGAAGCAGTTTATTAACCCATCCTCTACCAGGAAGAAATGCAGTGTGGAGTGGAGTGATTTCCAATGTCCAAAAGAGATTTTCAGCTATTCTAAGGTAGGAGCTGCTACTGACATCTAGTGGGTAGAGGCCAGGACTTCTGTAGAACATTCTACAAGGCACAGGACAATGTTAACTGAAGTGCTATATAGCTTAAAATGTCAGAAATGCTGAGTTTGAGAAACCTTGTTTAATTCTTGAACTCAGAGCCCGAGTGTTGTCCCTGCGCTCTGTTACTCAAGGCTAGTATTCTACCACTTGATCCACAGCTCCACTTCTGGCCTTTTGGTGGTGAACTGCAGATAAGAGTGTGCTTCCATGTGCTACCTTTGAGCATAAGGCCTGGCACCTTCCCTTAGCTTTTTCACTCAAGGTTGGTGGTCTGCCCCCGGCCCGCGGGGTTTTGTCAACAGGAGCCCGAGGGGGAATTGACCTGAATGAGAGACAAACCTGACACAAGGAGGGAGACCAAGACAGGATTCTGATCAAGGTCTCAAACTTTATTTTTGCACGGCAGCTTATATAGTAATCAGCAAAGAGTAACTCACATAGACAGGGTCATTAGGTTGCTAGGTTACAGAACCGTGGGATGTTCTTTCTCAGGACAGGGACTGGGTAAGTTCACAAGGTTGTTGATTAAAGCTGGACCAGATGTTAGGCTTAACAGGCAAAGTTGTGAAAGTATCAAGTGTCCTTATCAGTTAAGTCTTAGAGTTTCTTTATGTTACAACATGAAAGCCAGACCCAGGTGTCCTTATCAGCTAAGTTTTGTAGTTTCTTTAAGTTACATCCCGACAGCTATTTTGGCTCCCGGCAGTGGTCTACCACATGAGCTACAGTTCCCAATTTTGCTGGTTAATTGGAGATGAGTCTCCTGGACCGTCTGGCTGGCTGGCTCCGGATGTTGACACTCTTCTAAGTAGCCAGGGTTATAGGCATGAGCTACTGGTGCCAGGCAAAACTGGGGTCATCTTGAGACCTTACCTGAAGCAGAAGACTTTGGAACAGGAGTCATCTCCCTGTTTTTTCTTTTTGTTTTGTTTGTCAGAATCATTTATCAAGTCTTTAATATTTCACACTTAACCAGATGACTGTGTATGCACCTGAGTGCCTATACTTCTATTTAAAGCCAGTCACATTCTGTGTATCTCCTCCCTTCTTGGGCAGGGAACGATCCCCTCACTGCGCTTCATAAAAAGTGTGCTGTTCCATGAAGAAAACAAGATGATGGATTCATTTTCCACGCTGCATTCAAGAAAAACTGGTAGGGGCTGGGGATATAGCCTAGTGGCAAGAGTGCCTGCCTCGGTATACCCGAGGCCCTAGGTTCGATTCCCCAGTACCACATATACAGAAAACGGCCAGAAGCGGCGCTGTGGCTCAAGTGGCAGAGTGCTAGCCTTGAGCGGGAAGAAGCCAGGGACAGTGCTTAGGCCCTGAGTCCAAGGCCCAGGACTGGCCAAAAAAATAAAAAAAAAATAATAATAATAAAAAAAAAAAAAAGAAAAACTGGTAGGTATGTAGGTCAGTGGTGGGGTGCTTGCCTAACACAGAAAAGACCCTGGGTTGGGTTTTATGCCGTAAAAACAGCCAACATAAAGATCCTAGCCTCCTACCTCCTCTAGGACTCATCTTGTAAGGAAAAATAATGAGGCTGAGATTTAAGGATCCTGGCTCAAAGACAACTTTGGGAGGAAAATCTGAGACTTTTTCCCCCCTCTATTGTCAAAGTGAAGTACAGAGGGGTTGTAATTTCATATGCAAAGCAGTGAGTACATTTCTTCTTCAACTTGTTACCTCCACCCTCATCCCCGCCCTTCCTCCCCCTTTCTCTCTCTCCCCCCATGAGTTGTACAGTTGTTTACACCAAATGCTTTTTTGTAAGTGTTGCTTTTGGAATCATTTGTCTTTTTATCCTTTGTCTTTCGATTTTGGTATTCCCTTTCCCTTCCTTAGTTCTAATACATGTATATACAGTATCCAGGGTACTAAGATGAGATACAGTGATAGCAGGGGTAAAACCACAGGAAGGGAATACAAGAGAAAAAAAGGGTATGGTTTCACATGGCATGCTGAAAATAATTACAACAATGATATAACAGTTGTTTCCATAACGTGGAGTTCATTTCCCTTAGCATCATCTTATGTGTTCAAACGTGCATAGCTATTGGGCTATTGTGATCTTCTGCTATGACTAACCTAAACCTGTGCTAATTATTCCCTAGTCGGAAACTCTTATCTCCATTTAACTACCAAAACCCAAGAAATGGCACTGTGACTCGAAGTACTAAAGCACTATTAGCCTCAAACACAAAAGCTTAGTGCCCAGACCCTGAGTTCAAGCCCTAGAACTAACACAAGAGACAAACAAAAAGGATAGTAAAATGAAGCAAGTGAAATGAGAACTAAATTTTATTTAACCCAATATATCCAGGATGTCATCATTGCAATATACAATGAAAAAGTAGTTAGTAAGGTATTTTATATTTTTTTGTGGAAATGAAGTGTGTATGCTGTTCTTTCAGTGCATCTCTATTCAGTTGCACAACAGAAACCAGCAGCTTCCATTTCCCCTCGCATCCACTCCACAGATTGTTTCTATAGTTGGCTCAGAAAGCACACAGCACCCTCCACCAACGTCACAGCAACTCACTCACTGGCTATTGGCATTTGGGCAGGAAGAAAATGGGTGTCAGCAGGCAAGATGGGGCTCTTATACTTTCAACTACTTGGGAAGCAGAGATTGGAAGGATCAAGCTTCAAGATCAATCCAGTTTAAAAAAAAAAAGTTGGCAAGCTGGCGCTGGTCACTTGGAAGGTTAATTGTAGTTACTCAGAAGGCTGAGAACTTAAGATCATGGTTTGAGGTGGACCATGGCTCAAGTGGTAGGACACCAGCTTTGCACAAAAAAGCTAAGTAAGCGTGTGAGGCCCTGAGTTCAATTTCTAGTACTGGCACAAAAAGGAAAGAAAGAAAGGTTAGCAATGCTAGGTGCTGTCCAATAAACCGGATGCAAGAGATTCAGGTCTGTAATCTCAGCTAATCAAGAAGCCATAAGTAAGTAGAAGGATCCAAAAGGTTTAAGATTATCAAAAAATAATTAAAGAACAGAAAAAGGGTTCAGGTTATAGTTCAAGCCCAGACTTCAAACCCCAGTGCAGTATTGAGCAACAACAGCCAAGGGGTGAAAGTGTTTAGGAGGTTAGGGGAAGTGGTGGTAAGGTGGTATACACCTGTAATCCCAGCTATTTGGAAGGCTGAAACAAGAGAATTTAACATTTGAGGCATGCCTGGACTAAATGAGAGCGTTCCAGTTCAAGGCCAGTGTGGAACTTAGTGAGGACCTGTATCAGATGCTGGAAGCCAAGGGGTCCTGCCTACAATCCTTGGCACACAGGCTGCTGGGGTTCAGAGCACCATGTCTTGAAGCCATGGCAGACAGAAAGTCTGACACTCTGTCTCCCAAATAACTAGCCAAAAGCTAGGTGTATTTATTTAAACTGTGTAAATAACAGTTGTAGTTCATTTGAGCAAGTTGGATTTGAATTATAAATGTTGAGTGTTACAATCTCTGACTCAGTCTCCAGACTTGAGGAAGCTTACAGGCCCCAAATCAATTGAAGGTGTTGGGTACTCCATTCCCAGTGAACTAGCAAAATGCCAGGCTGGAGGTATGGTTCAAGTGGTAGAGGATCAGGTATGAGCAAATAAGCTAAAGGCCAGAACTGGAAAAAGAAAAACACAAGAGTCTAGAAAACAAGTCCTGAAACACAAGGCAAGTGACCTGATTAAAGACTGCAGATTCTGTAGCAGGAATAAGTGGTATTTTCAGTAGTTCTTGCTGGGATAATTAGATTGGTGAGTAGAAAAAGAAACCTATATTTCTTTTGAGTTACTTCATACCAAAAATACATTTTGGGTCAACTTTAGATATAATTGTGAAAGCCAAAATGCATAGCCTTTTTGTGTTTGCAGTAGACAAGTTTTGGAGGCAAGACACAAAATACCCTCTCGACACACAAAAATACAGATAGAATTAAATCTGCCGGGAGCCAAATGGCTGTCATGTTGTAACATAAAGAAACTATAAAACTTAACTGATAAGGACATCTGGTGCTGGCTGTCATGTTGTAACATATAGAAACTTAACTGATAAGAACGTCTGGTGTTTTCACAACCTTGCCTGTAAGCCCAACACCCTGTCTGGCTTTGATGAACAGGATACTGTGAACTTTCCACCCAGTCCCTGTCCTGGGAAAGAGCATCCCACGGTTTTGTAACCTAGCAACCTAACGACCCTGTCTACATGAGTTACCCTTTGCTGATTACTATATAAACTGCCATGCAAAAATAAAATTCGAGACCTTGATCAGAATCCTGTCTTGGTCTTCTTCCTTGTGTCTGGTTTGTCTCTCATTCAGGTCAATTCCCCCTCGGGCTCCTGTTGACAAAACCCCGCGGGCCGGGGCAGAGTGGCGCCCACGGAGTTCGGTCTGAACGTTGGGCAGCGCTGCTCCCTCCCCTTAGATCACCACCCAGCCGGTGAGTGAAGATCTGCACTGAGATCACTGCAGAAACACCCGTCTGCGATACAGATCCGTAAGGTAAGAGAGGCGACGCAACTATGGGACAAACACTTAGCAAACATGAACTGTTTCTCCGGGGCCTTAAAGCCTCTATCAAAGCACGAGGAACACGGGTCAAGAAAAAGGATTTAGTAAAATTTTTTATGGTCTTGGAAGATATTTGTCCATGGCTCCCACAGGAAGGGACGATAGATGAAAAAAGGTGGTGTCGTGTTGGTGATTGCCTTAAAGACTATTACCACACTTTCGGTCCCGAGAAGGTACCTGTGCTGGCCTTCTCCTATTGGAATCTTATACATGAGGTCCTACAAGTTCGCCATTATCGGGCGGATGTTTCCAAGGTAGTTGAGGATAGTGAAACTTTCCTAAAAGAAAAATTCAAAGGGAGCCAGGCTTCTCTCCACGAGGAACCAGCTAAAATGTCCCGCCCTCCCTCTGTTATGTCTCCTTGTCCTTCTGTTTCCATTCCCATGCCCGAAGTCAGCAGTGATCCCCAGCCTAGGGGCCCGAAGTCCATTTACCAGGTCCTTTCTGGTTTAGAATCTGGTGGCTCTAATGATGATATGCTTCCACTGGGAGATGGGGCCACTTTAGGGGAGGAGGCAGCCAAATACCATGATCCTGACTGGCCCCCCTTGGCCGCTTCGGGTACACGACCGCCTCCTTACAATACAGTGCCTCCCTTTTGTGCTCTCGCTCTTGCCACTTCGCCCGATCTGGAGGAAATAACCAGGCAAGCAACAGTTAAACTCTCCCGGGAGGCTCAGTCCTTAAAAGCCCTTCTTCAAGCCAAAAAGGAAAAGTCTCAGTTACTTAAAGAGTTGCGAGATCTTGACTTAGAGTTAACATCTCCTCCCACCTCTTTACACAAAACGAAGCCGAAATCTAAACAGACCCTTCCCCCCAGTGAGACTCCAACTTGGGAACCTGAGGAGGAGGCGGGGGCAGAGGGTGAAGGGGAGGGTGAAAAAGAGGTATCAGAGACAGGAGAGCCCCCTGAGTCAGAAAGTTCAGAGGAGGAACCGGACAGCAAGCCTTTGATCATCAGAGCTCAAAAATACCACCGCCTCAAATTCAGACATGTTAAGGAACTAAAAAATGCAGTTTCTTTATATGGCCCTACGGCTCCTTTTACCATCTCCCTTCTAGAATCAGTAAGTGAGGAATGGCTTACAGTTAATGATTGGGCCATGCTGACCAAAGCCACCCTAACACGGGGCGATTTCCTCCTATGGAAGGCTGATTATGCTGATAGATGTCAGGACATAGCCCGCCGTAATATGTCTGCTGGTGGCCATTCTAAATTTTGGACCATAGGAAAATTGTTGGGCAATGAACCATTTGATACTAATGAAAAACAGGCTAAATTTCCTCCGGGTCTGCTTGTTCAGATTCAGCATGCAGCCCTTAAGGCCTGGAAAAGCCTTCCCTCTCGGGGATCTGCTGTCACCTCCCTTGCCAAAGTTCGGCAAGGGCCCCATGAGCCATATAGCGATTTCATCGGACGTCTTACCGAGGCTGCCGAACGCCTTATGGGGAGGGAAGAGACAGATAATGAACTTATTCAACACCTTGCCTTTGAAAATGCCAATTCTGCTTGCCAAGCAGCTATACGTCCTTATCGCCGTGGCAAAACTATTTCTGACTTCATAAAGCTTTGTTTTGACATCGATCCAACTTCTCGTTATATTGGATTGGCCATAGGTGCGGCTCTTAAGGATTTTACCCAGGGACAAAAACCAAAAACTTGCTTTAACTGTAAACAGCCTGGCCACTTCGCAAAGGAGTGTACAGCCCCTAAGGCTGAAAGACCGCCTCCTTCATCCTTATGTCCAAGATGCAAACGGGGTAAACATTGGGCCTCTGAGTGCCGCTCCAAGACTGACATACAGGGCAATCCTCTGCCTCCCAAACAGGGAAACTTCATGTGGGGCCCACCCCAGGGCCCCAGAAATCAGATGGAACAGAACCCTGGGGTTGTCAGGTTCGTTCCCCAATCAGCCCCCCAATCGCCATCGATGCCCTTAAACGGGCGACCATCGGTAGCGCAGGATTGGACCTCTGTGCCATCTCCCAAACAATATTAACCCCCAAATTAGGAACTCAGATTCTCTCCACAGGGGTATTTGGCCCACTGCCCCCAGACACCTTTGGCCTTATCCTGGGGTGTGGCAGTTCCACTACTCAGGGCCTTAAAATCTTTCCGGGAGTTATTGATAATGATTATACTGGGGAGATTAAACTGTTAGCCATCGCTTCTCAGGGTCCAATCGCTGTTTCCCCTGGCCAAAGAATTGCTCAGTTGATATTACTCCCTCCTAATAATAAAACCCCCTGCTACAAACAACAAAGAGGTCCTCATGGCTTTGGTTTTTCAGATACTTATTGGGTACAAGAGATCACTCAAAAAAGACCCCTTCTTAAATTAAAACTGGACAGGAAAGTCTTTGAAGGCCTCATGGATACTGGTGTAGATGCCACAATTATTTCTAAAAAAGATTGGCCCATATCCTGGCCCCTCACCTCCTCCTGATTCATCTCAAAGGGATAGGACAAACCTCTAAGCCCCTACAGAGCTCAAAAATTCTCTCTTGGGAGGATGAGAAGGAAATAAAGGAGCTGTTCAGCCCGGTCAATTTATGGGGCTGAGACATTTTATCTCAAATGAAACTTATAACGTGTAGCCCTAATGAATTGGTCGTTCAACAAATGCTTAATCAAGGTTTTTGCCCTGGGCAAGGACTAGGTAAACACTCTCAGGGCACTAAAGAACCAATCTAGGTTAATATAAAAACCAATCGCTCCGACATTGGCTATGAAAATTTATCCTAACGGCTGTTGACATGCCTGTACTCCATGCAGACAAAATATCCTGGAAAAGGACAGAACCTGTATGGGTTGATCAATGGCCCTTAACTCTCGAAAACTTGGCTGCAGCTGTGACGTTAGTACAGGAAAAGCTCGCTGCTGGCCATATTGAACCTACCACTTCTCCTTGGAACACTCCCATTTTTGTAATCAAGAAAAAATCAGGAAAATGGAGATTACTTCAGGACCTTAAGGAAATCAATAAAGCTATGATACCATGGGAGCCCTTCAACCGGGCCTCCCTACTCCTGTGGCTATTCTAGTGGGGTATTGTAAGATTGTTATTGACCTAAAAGATTTTTTTTTTACGATTCCCCTGCACCCTGAGGACCGCAAGCATTTTGCATTTAGTTTGCCTGTGACTAATTTTAAGGGCCCTATGCCAAGGTTTCAGTGGAAGGTGCTGCCCCAGGGAATGGCAAATAGTCCCACCCTGTGCCAAAAATTCGAAGCTCAAATTATAGATCCATTTAGACAAAAATGGCCCTCCATATATTTAATTCATTACATGGATGACACACTCTTAGCAGGCCCTAATTTTGATCAGCTTCTTTACTACTCTCAAAGACTTTCTAAAGCCCTCACTGGCGCTGGCCTTCAAATCGCGCCAGACAAAATTCAGTTAAAGCCTCCCTACATGTTTTTGGGCTTCGAACTCTTTCATAATAAGATTCTTTCACAAAAAATTCAACTTAAAACTGGTTACTTAAAGACCTTAAATGATTTCCAAAAACTTTTGGGAGACATTAATTGGCTTCGGCCGTACCTTAAACTAACCACTGGCGAACTTAAGCCTTTATTTGACATCCTTAAAGGAGACCCAAATCCAACCTCCACTCGGTCACTAACTGCCCCCGCCCAAGAGGCCTTAAAGATAGTGGAAATTGCCATCACAAATCAACAAGTAACTTTTATTTCTTACAGTAAGCCCCTCGAATTTATTATTTATGCCACCAGCTTTACACCTACTGGAGTCTTCTGGCAAGAGGGACCCCTCTTTTGGGTACATTTACCTGCCTCCCCGCTTAAAGTTCTTACTCCTTATACCACCTGGGTGGCGGAACTAATTAAAATTGGAAGAGAACATAGCAGAAAAATGTTTGGCAGAGACCCTGATAAAATAATATTGTCATATTCTCCCACTCAAATTCAGTGGCTAATGCAAAATGATGATGCCTGGACGGTGTCTTGTATTTCCTTTCAAGGAATCTTTGATAATCATTACCCTGCCAATAAATTCCTCCAATTTTTAAAATACCAATCCCTTGTTTTCCCCACTCAAACTTCTCGTCAACCTCTTTCCCACGCTTCCCTGGTGTTTACTGATGGTTCCTCAAATGGAATGGCAGCCTTTACTATTGACAACCAAACCACTTCCTTACAATCCCCCTATTGCTCTGCGCAAATGGTTGAGCTTTTTGCTGTTTTACAAGTGTTTCCTCAGTTACCTAATACTCCCTTTAATTTGTATACAGATAGCTCTTATATTGCCCACTCCATCCCCTGACTTGAAACTGTATCCTATATTAAACCAACTACAAATGCCACTCCCTTGTTTTCCTTAATCCAACAACATATTTTAAGTAGACATTGCCCCTTTTATATAGGGCATATTTGTGCTCACGCTGGTCTCCCTGGGCCTTTGGCAGCAGGCAATAAAGTAACTGATCAAGCAACTCAACTTGCCCTTTTGGCCGAATGTGACCCTATAGCTCGAGCAAAAGAAGCTCACTCTCTACATCACCTTAATGCTCAAACCTTGAGCCTCCTCTATAACATTACCAGGGAACAGGCTTGACAAATTGTCAAACAATGTCACAATTGTATCACCTTTTTGCCAATCCCTCACTTAGATGTCAACCCCAGAGGATTGCTCCCTAATGAAATTTGGCAGATGGACATTACCCAAGTCCCTTCCACCATTGACACGTTTAGTGGTTTTATTTTTGCCAGCCTCCACACTGGAGAGGCCTCTAAAAATGTTATTGCCCATGTACTTAATTGTCTAACAGTCATGGGAAAACCCAAAATTATTAAGACTGATAATGGCCCTGGGTATACAGGGAAAAACTTTCAACAATTTTGCTGCCAAATGCAAATAAAACATATTACTGGCATCCCCTACAACCCTCAAGGCCAAGGAATTGTTGAACGAGCTCACCAAACCCTTAAAAATACCCTTCAGAAATTAAAAACAGGGGAATTTTACCCCACGAAAGGATCCCCCAAAAATATTCTCCATCATGCCTTGTTTGTCATTAATTTTTTAACTTTGGATGCGAATGGAAAATCAGCAGCCGATCGTCTTTGGCATCCACAAACAATTCATAATTATGCTACTGTTATGTGGAAAGATCCACTGACCTTTCAATGGAAAGGCCCGAACCCCATATTAATCTGGGGTCAAGGGTCCGCCTGTATATTTGACAACAAAGAAGGTGCAGTGCGCTGGCTTCCTGAATGCTTGAGTAAAACTGTTGATCATAACCTATCTTCCAGGGAAACATGACCCCCTGAGAACACCTTTTTATTTTTCAGGAATAACAATGACAACGTGGACTTTTATAACAACAATCCTGTTGCCTCTGCCCTTCACAACTCTTGCTGGATTGGGAGCCCTGATAAACAAACAAGAACTGCTTAAAGCCCTTTTTGGTCCCCCATGCGAGTGTTGGGGGCGGGGGACGACTTAAGACCATCCCCAAACAATATACTAATGTTGTTGACTGTGGCACTAGTACCACATACTTATAAATGGAACCTAGTAACGCAGGAGATTTTAGAAAACAAGAATGGATATGCATTGATAAACCAAAAATCATACCATCTAATAATGGTATTCCTGGAAAAGGTCCCCAGAGTTGTAGCTATGTTACCCAAATGCACTCCTCTTGTTATTCCAGTGTACAGGAATGCAATGGCATGGATGGCAAAAGATATTTTACCGCTATATTACAAAAAAATAAACTGGCAGTTCAGGGAGGCTATTGGTCCAATATTCCTCAAGTAGTGGGCAACAATAAATACACTCAAGCCTCCTGCATGGGCACCCCAGGCGCTGATGCCTGTTGGCCCATTATAGCCCCTATTCATATCTCTGATGGAGGAGGACCTACAGATATAATTAGAGAAGTTGAAGTACAAAAAAGGCTTGAGGAACTAGAAAGACAAATTTACCCCAAGATTGATTACCACCCCTTGGCCCTCCCGAGGCCCAAGGAAACAGATCTAGATGTCCATACCTCGGATATCCTAAAGGCCACACTTAACATCCTAAATACTTCCAACCCCGAATTGGCTAATGATTGCTGGTTATGCATATCTTTAGGAACGCCCATGCCCCTTGCTATTCCCTCTGATAACTTAATTAATTTTACAGATAACAATCTTACTTGCAGTCTGAGTCTGCCTTTTAAAATACAACCTGTTGGTAATTTTTCTATTTGCATATATGGCGATTTCCAAAATAATAGCCAAGATATAGATGTGGGCTTGATCTCGTTTGGCAAATGCTTACAAGTAACTAATTATTCCTCTCCCACAAGCCTCCTTTGCCCCCCAAAAGGAAGGATCTTTGTATGCGGAGGAAACTTGGCTTTCTTCATGCTCCCTGCTAACTGGACCGGATTGTGTGTGGTTGCTTTGTTACTTCCAGAGAGACCTTGTTCCAGGTAGTGAACTGTTACCCATTCCTAGTTTTGATGTGATAGGAGGAAGAAAGAAAAGAGCGGTTCAACTTATACCCCTTTTGGCAGGACTAGACGTAACTGCTGCCCCGGGCTCGGGAACTGCAGGCCTGGGAGTAGCTGTCCATTCTTATGCAAAACTGTCTAATCAACTAATAGAGGATGTTCAGGCACTATCCAGCACCATAAACGATCTTCAAGCTCAAATTGACTCCCTGGCTGAAGTAGTCCTACAAAATAGGAGGGGACTGGATTTACTCACTGCAGAACAGGGAGGGATCTGCTTAGCTTTACAGGAACGCTGCTGCTTCTATGCCAACAAATCTGGGATCGTTAGAGACAAGGTCAAGAGGCTCCAGGAAGACCTGATCTAACAGAGGCGAGAACTATTTGACAGCCCATTGTGGACCAGACTAAATGGACTCCTTCCCTACCTTCTCCCTTTACTAGGCCCTCTGTTTGGAATTTTAATTGTTGTGGCCGTCGGCCCCTGTATTTTTAATAGAATTATGAGCTTTGTAAAACAGCAAATTGACTCCCTTGCATCTAAACCCCTTCAAATTCACTATCATAGGCTGGATTTGGCCAGCCAAAGACAGGACAACAGCGGTGCAGTCACTGTGTCCTGCAACCTGTGTGGCCAGGACAGAGAGCCTTGCGCCTCCAAGGCGGCCGGAACCCGGACCGGCTAGACACATATGCCATGGGCACCTATGGGAGGGTAGAACCTAGCGGTATCTGCCGGCGAGGGCTATAAACAATTGCCGTTCGGGCTCGTGGAAGCATACCCATCTGCATAGAGGTTGGATCCATTTAAAATCCTCTCCCCTCAAAATGGATCGCTAAAACACTTTAGGGGGATGGGTCCCTACTTCCTTCCATGGGTTAATGCCCCCATTCCCGACATAACTGTACAACAACTGTCTTCTAAAGTGCTGGCTATGTTCTGGGCCTTCCACCCCCACCAAAGTAATAATTGACTTTTTAATTATAATAAAAAGGGAGGAGATGCTGGGAGCCAAAATAGCTGTCAGGATGTAACATAAAGAAACTATAAAACTTAACTGATAAGGAACTCTGGCACAGGTTGGCATGCTCTAACAATAAGACACTATAAGACTTAGCTGATAAGAATGTTTGATGCTTTTACAACCTTGCCTGTTAAGCCTAACACCTTGTCTAGCTTTAATTAACAACCTTGTGAACTTTACCCAGTCCCTGTCCTGAGAAAGAGCATCCCACGGTTCTGTAACCTAGCAACCTAATGACCCTGTCTACAAGAGTTACCCTTTGCTGACTACTATATAAGCTGCCCTGTGAAAATAAAATTTGGGACCTTGATCAGAACCCTGTCTTGGTCTCCCTCCTTGTGTCAGGTTTGTCTCTCATTCAGGTCAATTCCCCCTCGGGCTCCTGTTGACAAAACCCCTCGGGCTGGGGCAATAGGAGATTTTGGACTTGCCAGTATCCACATTTTTGTTGTTGTTGGGTTCATTACTCATAGAAGCCTACCACTATCAAAGTCTTCGGTGAAGCCCAGCTTGGTCTTGAACTGCAGATCCCCCAACATTATCTCCACAGGGGACTTGATTACAGACATACCCCCCAGCACTGAGCTGGCAGCATCCAATAACCTGTGAAGCCACTTCATTAATTTCTTTACCTATATATAAACAACTTATTGATTCTATTGCTATAAGTGTTGATAATACAAGTCTTAATGCAAAGAAACAATCAAAAACTGTGTATATTAAATGCTTGTATCTATATACATTGTTGACATTTGTAGAGTAAGAAAGGATTTATAAATAACTGTGTTTCTTGAGAGTACAAAGGGTTGTCAAAGAGCACTGGGAGTGTCTCCCCTTATAGATCACACATATTCCATTAGAGTGCGCCTCTGCCTCTCTGTGTGTCTATCTGCTTTTTGTCTGTTTGTCTGCTTGCCTGCTTGTAGACTTACACAATAAAGCTCTCGGGAATTTATTTGCCATTATGACTTCTCCAGAAATTCTTATTCTGCAGTGGAATTCAAGAACTCTTAAGTGAAGAGTCTTGACATTTAGATGGAAAATTCACAAACCCTCACCTGGATAGGGTGGCAAGCCCAAATCTTCATAGCTATGTAAATTATCATTAAAGAACAATACTATGGTGTTGGAGAATTAAAGTTTCCGACCAGTGGAAAAACTTAGCCCCGGCACAGTTACTCCAATGCCTCATTAGCACACTAATAGGCCCTTGGGAACACATTCCCTTTAAGGAGTTCCTTTGTGTTTGCGGGCCAAAGGAAGCCTTTTGTGGTGAGAATCTCCCTTGCCCCCTGCTTAGCAAGTCTCCCTGAGGAGACTTGCTTGACCAGCTGCCTTTAGTGTTAGATTCTCACTGTAGATAGGGAAGTCTCCTCACAAGTCTTTGGAGAAGTCTAGCCTTGAGGAGATAGTAGCTAGGAGATAATTATAGTTCTACCTCAATTGGATATAGTTCCTTGTTTTGATATCAACAATCTTTGTAGTCACTACCTCCTGTAATAGGAAAAGCATTTGTATCAAGTTCCTGCCCTCACAGTAGTAACTTCCTCCACTTTTGTATTTGAGACAAATGTCATGCTGTATTGATCTTTTACCCTGTAGTTGTAAAATTGATTTCTAACCCTATATAAACCCTGGCCCTCTTGGAATAAAGCATGCATTGGTTCACTCGCCTTGCATCCCCTGTGTCCTGACTACAGCTGCAGTTACCCAGGCCCAACACTATGGACAGGAGCTAATGCCAAGATATCAGAAAACCTGGGCCAACCGGCAACCTGTATGCATCATGCTCTCCTCATCACAAATAATTCATCAGCATAAGTGAGAATACTGCCACGCCCCACATTCTAAATTATATCCTGAGTGATGTTATGGATTGTTTGGTGGAACAGCCGGCAAAAGAATTTGCCAAGTGAAGCATGAAAGAGAAGATAAAATGTATCAGGACCCTGCTGAAAGAAGTAAGGAGCAGCAAGGAGGGCTGAGACAGGTGTCCTGATGCAAAGCTAAACAAAAGTGCCCCTTTCAGACAGAGGGCAGGCAGACTCAGGAAGGTGGACTCCTTGGCTGTTCTATTTTATCAAGAAAACATTCCCAGCAAGATACAAAATGTCATGAAAGGAACAGCAAAGCTTATTATGACTAGTGACTATGTGCATTTTTATTAGTGTCTTGTGAGAGGAAATCAATAACAGCCATTTCTGTGTCCAGCTTGATAGCAGTTTAAAAAGCGAGTTTTGACCCTGGGCTCCAACTCCTGATCTTGTTGCCTATTCCCTCTGAGTGTGAACTAACACAGGCCTGGAGGTACCAATCCAGGCTGGGAGTGCTTTCTTAATGCCTACCTCTACATACAGCCACAAGAGAACTAGTCAAGCTGTGGCATCTGAGAGGCCCAGAGTAGACACTGCTGATTGGTCCACAGTTTCCCCTCCTCTTCCTTGCCTGCCCTTCTGGGTGGAGTTGGAGTTTAGAGTGCTAGGGTGATCACATGGGCCCCTGGAGTTCCCGTGTGCCTTGCCCTCTCCATGCAAGCTCCCTTGGCTTCTGAAGGTGCACTGAGCAGGTAGAAGAGGCCAGAGTTGGGAAACTCTAGAAGAAAGGCACTGCAGTCGCTTGGGTGAGTTGAATTATTTGTCTGGCCAGCTGCTCTGAAGGAAGGGGGAGCTTGGCCCACAGATTTCCTGCTGAGAGCTCAGACTGTGAGCAGGGAGGCTTGTGGAATAAAGAGGTTTAAAGGTGGCCAAAGGCCGCCTCCTGAAGGGACAGTTAGTGTTCCCTCTCCTCCCCTGATGCAGTCTGCCTCCTCATCTGTAATCCGGAAGTGCTCCTTGGTGAGGGGAACCAGAGCAATCTCTTTCTCAGGAACAGATCATCCCTTCCCCCAGCAACAGGGGCCTTGCCAAACCAGAGGGGCTTTTGAAAAGGAATGATCAAAGTCTGTGCAGGTTTCAAAATCAGTTCTGTTTAAATTGTTAGTGGAATTGTTACATGTTATGCCTCTCCTCCCCAGAGCAAATGCTTTCCCTAGAGCAAAGTGAAAGTGAATGTCTTTGTCACAGTGGTGAAATGAAACTTAGATTTGTCTTTAGGGGAAATTGGGCGGACTTGGTGGAGAGAACCCGCAGTGCTGCAAATAGAGCAGAAACAAAGATGGAATTTATGGTGAGAAGTAGTGAGGTGTACAGCAGTAATTTTGTGATGGTTAAAGTAGGGTGGGAGTTCGCTACAATGAAACAGGGTCCCCCAAGAGTCCACCACACAGTCTCCAGCTACAAGATGACAAAAAGACGGATATATTGGGGAAGTAAAAAGTGAACAAAAATGAACCAACCGGTCTTTGTCACAGCCCAGACTCGGGAGCCGAAGCTGCCGACCACGTGTGCAGGATCAGGACCCAGACTCTCGGGAGCTGGAACCGCGCACACGTGTTGCTTTCCAGCCTGGGTGTGAGGCAAACATCACAGTCAAACTTGCCACACACAGGTGACCAATGAGGATACAGCGCTTACAGAGCATGCTAGGGCCCACACAGGTGGCCAATAGAGTTACAGTCTGTCTCATAGTATCTATTTGGACCAACCTATCATTCTAGTTAGAATTGGCACATAGATTTGACGCCTACCTATGGATGGGCACAGGTTCCCTTGAAGCTCCTAGGCCTCAGGTGGTCAATTTACATAACTTATCATAATAAAGGGGAGCTTCCTTGGATTGGGTGGGGGAGAGCTTAGTGGAGTTGGAGTTGGCTTCTCTAATCTGAGCTGGAGTCAACCTGAAGTCCCTCCACAGTTAATGATGGCACTGGCCAGATCTGACCTCCCTATTACAATGGTCATGTGACTAGCCCATGCAGTATAGTGGTGGATTCTCAGACTTAACTGTACATAGAGTATAGGTAAGTGAGTGACTTCAATGTTGAGCACATGGAGAGCGTGCTGTTTTTATACTGATAATACAGATGAGCTAAATAGTGCATCTATCTATCTAATCTTCTTCTTGAACACTAGGCCTTTCATGTCTGCTCAGTTTTTGACTCACAGCTGACCCTCTTCAGCTGGAGCCATTTCTCCTGTCCTTTCTGGATAATTAGAGAGAATGTCTTGCAGGATTTTATGCCTAGGTGGGCTGGTTTCCAACTGTGATCCTTAGATCCCAGTTTACAGGCTGGAGCAACCTGAGCCTGGCTTGATACTCTGCTTTATTGCAGACTAGTAGGTTTCCAAACCTGAAAAGAAGAACGGAAGCAAAAAAAAAAAAAAAAAAAAAAGAGTACGGGAAACCTAACATCTTTCCTGCAAGAGCCCACTCATATCAATTATGTTTTGCTTTTCTTCTCTTGTATTAGCACATATTAATTGTAAACGGAGATTTGCATTGATATTTTGAAACAGGCATATAGATAGACTTTAATAAATTTACCGTCTCTATTACTCTTTTTTTCAATCCCTGCTTCTCCTCCTTTTAAAACAATTATGACTGGTTTTATTATTCTGTTTTTACACATGCAAATGAAATACTTGGGGCACTTTGATCTCCCCTTCATGCTCTCCCAAATAGTCCCTCCTTGTCCCTTTTTACAATCTTTTCTTTGTTGTTGTTATTTTTGCATATCACCAAACATTGTATGCATTCTTTCAGTTTTCTTCTGTCTGTGTGATCAAGTGTGTGTGTTTGTATATGAGATGGTACTGGGGCTTGAAGCCAGGATGTTACACTATTGTTCACCATTCTCACTTAAAGATAATCCTCTGCCACTTGAGCCATACATTTACTTCCAGCTTCCTGCTGATTAAAGTGGAAATAAATGTATCTGATTGGTCTGCCAATGAGTGCACAAAATTAGAAGTGTGAGCCAATAGCACCCAGCTCCTTTTTGGTCTTCTGCCTTTTAATAGTTTAGTTTAGATTTGGACCACCCACGACTGGTCTACCTTTCTACTTTGCTCCCTTTTTATCTTGCCCATCATGTAGAAATCTCAGCATAGGGAACCTCAGAAGTCAATAAAGGAAAAAAGAGAAAAGCAGCCATCAATGGCTTCAGCAGTCCTGATCAACATAAAGGAGGAGGTGACCTGCCCTATCTGCCTGGAGCTCATGAGAGAACCCGTGAGCATAGACTGTGGACACAGCTTCTGCAAAGCCTGTATCACATCCAATGATGACTGCGCCATACGCCTAGGACAGGAGGGAAACTGTTCTGTGTGTCGAATGCCTTACAATTCTGAGAACTTACGGCCTAATCGACACATAGCCAACATCGTGCAGAGTCTCAAGGAGGCCAAGTTGAGCTCACCGGAGCAGAATGTGCATCACTGCGCACAGCATGATGAGAAACTCCAGCTCTTCTGTAGGGACGATGGGAAGGTGATTTGCTGGCTTTGTGAGCGATCTCAGCAGCACCGGGGTCACCACACATGCCTCTTGGGGGAAGTGGCCCAGGAGTACCAGGTAAGAAATCAGGGATGAAGGAGAACAGAGCACAGAATAGTCCCTGAGGGAAATCCCCACTGGCTGGGCATTCACTATAGTTTAAATACCTCACTATCCTAGAGCTGAGATTTGTGACTCCTTTCCACTCTGTGGGCCTTTCTCAGGCCTGAAGCACATGTCCGTGCAATCCACTGACTTACGAGATAATGACCCTAAGTATGAACTCTCTTGACAGCAGTGAGTATCTCTTTCTACATAGTCCATATGTTGAGATTTGATGACCAAGAAAGTTCCCTTTAGTGGAGCAGGAAATTAAATGAGGTAGGATGTAGGTTATTTTCCCTGAGGCAGGAGCAGAATGTTCTTCTGTTACAAAAAGAATCCATTTTGCCAGGTGCTGGTAGCTCATGCCTACAAAGCTAGCTATTCAGGGGGCTGAGATGTGAGAATCACCATACCCATGATACCCTTAGCTCCATTGAATCAGCAACATGTTGGGAGTGAAATTGCTGCTCAGGTGGTTGGAGCAGGGGGACAGGAGAAAAGCTGAGCAAGAGGCCCTGAGTTCAAGCTCCACAGTGGCACAAAATAAAACAACAACGAAGACTCAGTCTAACTGGGGGGGTGGTAGTGCTTGCTTGTAGCCTGCGGTTTTCCATCATAGGGACTCTGAAGCAGGAAGATTGAGTTTTAGAACAGCCTGGGCTACAAAGGGAGTTAGAGGCCAGCCGGAGGCTACTTCCTCAAACAGGTACACAGAAAGAATCATTCTGTTACTGAGTAGGATTGTCACTTTATTAGCTGGGACAGACTTTTGCCACCACAGTTTTCCTTCTTGCAACTGCTAGATTTCACAGTTCTCCTTTCTGTAAACTCTACTCTCTTCCTGATTCCCTCCAAGCTATCCCTTTGCAGAGGCTAAGCAAGTTCTGAGAGTGACCCTGCTGTGGTTCCTTCCTTGTGCACAGAACAAGCTCCAGACAGCTGCGGAGAAGGTGATGAAGAACAAGGAAGAATCTGAGAAGTGGAAAGCTGAACTTCAAGAAGGGAAAACGTCCTGGAAGGCAGGGAAAGCCACTTCCTGAGGGAGTTAGTGACAAATCTGGGTGGGACAATGGGGAGGAACTCCATTCTTCTCTCTTCCCTGGACGGTGAGGAGGCAATTGAGTCCATGGTTTTGGAGGGAGGTGGACACAAGGAGGGCCCGAAAAGGACAGCTGCGTGCTCAGTGCTCCATTCCGGTGACTGGTATCTGGCAGGGGATTATACCTCTGTCTTCAGTTCAGGAATGGAATGAAGAGTAACAACTGTAGTTGGTTACAAGAGTCCTGGCCACAGGATAGCTGTGCAAGTACTAAGTCACACCCAAGCTTCCCATTTATGTCTCAGGCTAGGCCTTAACAATACTGACCTAAGGTTCCTGGTTTGAAATGTCATGAAAGGACAACGGGAGTCTCCAGTCTTAGCAGCTATACTGAGGGTTTCTCTCTCTTTCTCTCTCTCCCCTGAAGGACCAAATACAGGGTGATATAGAAAATGTTCAGGCAAAGTTTAAAGAACTGGGAATCCTCCTTGCTTCTGAGGAGGCAAAGGAGCTGCAACAGCTGAAGAAAGAAGAGGAGAGTGTTTTGAATAGCCTAGAAAAGTGTGAAAATGAGCTGGCCCAGAAAAATGAGTTGTTGACAGAACTTCTCTCAGCTCTAGAGCACCGGTTACATGGGTCAAGGATAGAGATGTTGCAGGTAAGTCAGTAAAATAGTCTGAGATTTGAGGAAAATGTATAACTCATGCTTTATCTGTTGCTGCATTTGTTGTATTTATTTATTTATTTATTTTTGGGGCCGCTCCTGGGGCTTGGACTCAGGGCCTGAGCACTGTCCCTGGCTTCTTTTTGCTCAAGGCTAGCACTCTGCCACTTGAGCCACAGCGCCACTTCTGGCCATTTTCTGTATATGTGGTGCTAGGGAATCAAACCCAGGGCCTCATGTATACGAGGCAAGCTCTCTTGCCTCTAGGCCATATCCCCAGCCCCTGCATTTGTTTGTGATTGTGAATTCTTTGATCCCCATAGTGCCTCCTTCCTGGATGACCTTCAGTTGTTATAGGAATAATGAATGTATCCATTTCAAGGGGGGAGGGAATCTCATATTTAGTAATTTCTCAAGTTCTGGAAAAACACTGAGTCTTAGAGATAAGGGCTGGAAGTGGAGCTTAGTGGTAGAGTGCTTACCTAGCATGCATGAAGCCCTGGGTTCAATTCCTCAGTACCACATAAATAGAAGAAGCTGGAATTAGCACTATGGCTCAAGTGGCAGAGTGCTAGCCTTGAACAAAAGAAACTCAGGGACTGTGCTCAGGGCCTGAGTTCATGCCCCAGGACTGGCAAAAAAAAAAAAAAAAGATACATATCCAGCAACATTGTAAAGGTTCTCCTTTTGTGTAATCTAGTATTAAGCATTTATCAAGTACTTTTGTGTGTGTTTGGTGTGTGTGTATGTGTGTGTACTGGGGCTTGAACTCGAGGTCTCTTGCTCTTGCTCTTTTTCACTCAAGGCTGGTGCACTATCACTTGAGCCACCTTTTCACTTCTGACTATTGTCTGATCAATTGGGGATAAGAGTCTACTGGATTCATTTGCTGCCCAGGTTGGCTCTGAACCTCAATCCTTAGATCTCAGCCTCCAGGTAGCTTGGATTATAGGCATGAGCCTCAAGTCCCCTTTCACTATGAGTTGATTAGCAGACAGGTTAGAAGAGATATTTTAACTTTTTCCCTTGTAGGATGAGTTGACACTTTCCCCCTTCTTTCTTTTTTCCAAAAACTATTGTGAGTGACTGGTATCATATTTCCTTTAAAATATGCAGTAAGATTCACCAATGAAGTCATCAGAGTCTATGTTTTTCTTTTTGTAGAGGTATAATTCTTAATTATTTTACATGTACTACCTTTATTTTGATTACTTATCCCTCCTATGTCAGCTGTAGGCAATATATGTCTATAAAAACCTGTTTCTGTCATTTACATTGTTAAATTTCTAGATTTAGCTAATCTTTTTATTTGTATGTCTATAAAACCAACTTTGAAATCACTACTCAAAAGTGATTTCATATTTATCGCATTCAACCTGTTATTATAAAATATGCATATATTGTGGAATGGTTAAATTGATCTAATGAACACATGCATTACCTCACCACATTTTTGAGTTAACAACACCTAAAACACATTCTCTGTACACTCAAGGATACAGTGTGTTGTTAGGACTGGGGGCTTAGCTCATGCAGTAGCACCTACCTAGCAAGCACAGAGCCCTCATTTTTAACCCCAGTAAATCTGAAAACGAATATCATATATTATTATTATTATTGTTTTTAGCAGCCATACTGCAGTATATATATATACTTTTTTTTTTTTTTTTGGCCAGTCCTGGGGCTTGGACTCAGGGCCTGAGCACTGTCCCTGGCTTCTTCTTGCTCAAGGCTAGCACTCTGCCACTTGAGCCACAGCGCCACTTCTGGCCATTTTCTGTATATGTGGTGCTGGGGAATCGAACCCAGGGCCTCATGTATACGAGGCAAGCACTCTTGCCACTAGGCCATATCTCCAGCCCCCGCAGTATATTTCTTGAGGAAATCTTTCTGATTGACTTTTTTTTTGTCTTTCACCCAACTCTTATCTTTTCAACCTTCTCTGTCTTTTAGTTCATAACAACCCTGTTCTACTCTCCCCTTCTATGAGACCAACTTTGATGCAGTCCATATATTTAATGTGATTATCCTGTGATATTTTTGTGTTTCTGTGCCTGGCGGGTTACATTTAACTTAAACTCCTCTAACTTGTGCTATTTTTCTCAATCTGATAAGTATTTCATTGCATATTATCTGCCATATTTATCCTTTCATCTCTTGGTGGGTGCTTCAATTGACCTTGATATCTTAACTTTTGTGACTAATAGCACAATAAACCTTACCTTGCAGACAGCTCTTGTCCATGCTGGTTCATATCCTGTGGATAGATTCCCAGTAGTTGGATTTCTGGATCACATATGACTTCTAATTTTAATTGTTTGGGGGAACCTTAGTATTTCTTATCATAATGACTGTACTAATTTACATTTCTACCAAGAAGTTGTACAAAGATTTTTTTCTCCATATCCTTAGCAATATTTGTCTTTTGTTTTATGATAATAGTGATCTCATGAGGTGTGAAGTTAAGTCTCCACCATAGTTGACATTTAGTTATTTTGCCCTTCTCTAACCAATGACTGTGGCCCTGTAAGAAAATATGACTACAAGCCATCTTGCATTTCTTCTTCTTTTTCTCCTCCTCCTCCTCCTCCTCCTCCTCCTCCTCCTCCTCCTCCTCCTCCTCCTCCTCCTCCTCCTCCTCCTCCTCCTCCTCCTCCCCCTCCTCCTCCTCCTCCTCCCCCTCCTCCTCCTCTTCCTCCTCCTCCTCCTCCTCCTCCTCCTCCTCCTCCTCCTCCTCCTCCTCCTCCTCCTCCTTCCCTCTTCCTCCTCCTCCTGCTTCTTCTTCCTCTTTCTCCTCTTCCTCCTTCCTTTTCTTCTCTCCACCTCTTCCTCTGAGTCCTCCTCTTACATCTCATCCTATTTCTTCTTCCTTTTGAGTGGAGGAGTGATATTAAAAGTTTGCACTCAGCCTTGCACTTGGAGTCAGGGCTCTTCCACTTAGGCCACACTCTTTTTTTCCAGTATCCATTTTTCTGGTAAGGTATTTTCTTTTCCCCCCAGGGTTATCCTGAGATCATTATCTTCCAGGGTAACGTTACCTCTGGCCCTCTGTATAGGTGGGACTACAGGTGTGTACCACCACACGTAGCTTATTTGTTTAGATGAGGCTACTAACCTTTTACTCATGTGGTAATCTAACCATGATCCTCCTGCTCTGTACTTTTTGGAGTAACTGGAATTGAAGGTGAGACAGCAGGTCCTGTCTGTGTATCTGCTTTTAAGAAACATTGACTTAGGTCCTTGACCCATTTTAGACAAATGCCTTGCAAGATCATAGCTTTTCCAAAAAACTGGAAAAGACTTTCTCCATTCTGATAGGTACATATCAGGAGAGCCACATGCCCTTCATGTATTAAGAATAATCAATACAGAAACATAATTTGGACAAGGACCTAGAACAGATCCTAAGTATAAATTTAAGCTTCCAAATATGGCTGTGATTGAAGTTGGATTTCCATTCCCCCAGAGTTTTTTTGTTGTTGTTTTATATTTTTGGTCATGGGGCCTTGAACTCAGGGCCTATATGCGATCCCTGAACTTTTCTACTCAGTACCAGTGGTCACCACATTGAGCCACAGGTGTATTTCTGTTTTTCTAGTGGTTAATTGGAGACAAGAGTCTCACAGACTTTCCTGCCCAAGCTGGCTTTGAAACTTGATCATTAGATCTCAGCCTCTTGAGTAGCTAGAATTACAGGCATGAGATACCAGTGCCCAGCCCCAAATTATTTTTACCATTGAATCCAGTTTTGTGTAACATGTAACACCAAAGTCTTAACCTTAAAGATCAGATCTTGTGTGTGTGTGTTCATGTACATGCATGTGTACATGTTTAGTGAAAACCAGATTTTTTAAACAAAGAAACCGAGCACATAGTCATTTACATATTCAAGTAAATAAGATAATACTTGTGATGGTTAACCTAAAAGAAATAGAAAGAGTAGATGGTTGGGAAAATTTAAGAGAAAAACTAAACCAGCCTGATACAGACTGGACTTCAGGAAAACTATAATTTTCACAAAAATGGTTGAACGACATTGGCCACATTATGATAATGGGGTACATAAGAAAGGAGAAAGATAGACATGGTGATAAATGCCTGTAATTCTATCAGTAGAGAGGTAGAGGCAAGATTACCTGAAGGAAATAAGTCTGGTTGGTGTTAAATATCAGACACCTAGAGTTTATGGTATTTGTGGTGATTTCATTATGAAATATATGAAACCTAGTTTAAGTGAAAACGCTGAGTAAAATAAAATTGGTAAACAATTTCACACGTATGTGCATTGATTAGGTTAACATGTAGAGACAGGATTCATATTTGATTCACCTAAGCCTACTGATATTAGGAAGATTACAATGTGTTATATAGCTGTGTATACTATGGTATGACTGAAACCATCCCAGACGAGCCATGGGAAAACTAATTGTCTTTAATCCTCTCTTTACATTATGGTAAAAATCATATCTAAAACCAGAACAAAAATGGCTGGCAAAAGCTTGATGGCGCTTGATAAGATGGGAAATTCTATTATTTCTTAAATCAGATTCTTGCCTTTCTCCCTAGGATGTAAATGAAATCATAAGAAGGTATGTGTGTGATACCAGGATGGTCCTTTGTTTGGTGAGACTTGATTTACAGGTACAAGAATTATCTAATGGTTAATTGCAACATAACATCATCCAGGCAAATTTGCTTACTTTACTTAAAGTATTGTATGTACCTCAAAATTTGAGTGCTTTCTGACTATTGGGGGCCTATATTCGATCTTCTGGTAGGGAACCTTGGTTGTGAGGGATTAGACTGTGGGTCAGGAATGATGCTGGGGATAAGATAATATGGTCACCCCTACTGTAAATGTAATCATTTACTCATCTAGTTTGTGTACATCAGCTTTGAACCTAGATCTGATAGGTGATATCTTTAGTTTCTACAGAACAAATGTTCTTGTCTGTTTTGGTCTCAGAATTGTCCACTAACAAATTTCCTATGTGTTTTCATATTTCTCCCTAAAACAAATGACCGGTTGCATGTATGTTTTCACAAACAGTGATCTTGACCCGTGGGAGCAGGGTTTTGGCTTTGGTTGCAAATGGTTCCTATGATCACAGACTTTGGAAGAGTGATGGGAGGCGGAGTCCCTGTGTCTAAGGATGCACAGACATCTGACAGTCCCACCATCTTTCCTCACCCAGGGATTTCAGAGTGGCATTACTTCAGTGTTCACAAAGCCTTCTTTCCCAAATGTTTGTAATTTTCTTTTAGAGAAAACTTGAAGGCTGAGCTGTTTTCTGACAGCCTTTGTAAAAGGCAACTGCTATTGAAGTTCTTGGGTTCCCCAGATTTGAGGTGGTTTTTTTTTTTTCTTGCCAGTCCTGGGCCTTGGACTCAGGGCCTGAGCACTATCCCTGGCTTCTTCCCGCTCAAGGCTAGCACTCTGCCACCTGAGCCACAGCGCCCCTTCTGGCCGTTTTCCATATATGTGGTGCTGGGGAATCGAACCGAGAGCTTCATGTGTAGGAGGCAAGCACTCTTGCCACTAGGCCATATCCCCCCTGGCTTCTTCTTTTAATCAAGGCTAGTAGTCTACCACGTGAGCCACAGCACCACTTCCGGCCTTTTCTGTGTCTGTGGTGCTGAGAAATCGCTAAGCCACGTTCTCAGCAACCCTCAGATTTGAGTTTTAATCTTCCTATGTCTGAAACAGCCAGGAGGAACCACTGTTTGCCAGCCTATTTTCTGCTCATTTTCCTAGGAGCCAAGAATTGTGGCAGTGTCTTTTCTATGTATTTTTTTTCTCCTAGGTATCAAAGTTTTGTTGTGATTTAAAACCCATGAGTGGGCTGGGGATATGGCCTAGTGGCGAGAGAGCTTGCCTTGTATACATGAGGCCCTGGGTTCGATTCCCCAGCACCACATATACAGAAAACGGCCAGAAGTGGCGCTGTGGCTCAAGTGGCAGAGTGCTAGCCTTGAGCAAAAAGGAAGCCAGGGACAGTGCTCAGGCCCTGAGTGCAAGGCCCAGGACTGGCAAAAAAAATAAAATAAAAAAAATAAAAATAAAACCCATGAGTTCATCATTTCTTGGGAATTTTGAGAGGTTGAGAGGGAACCACTGACCGTTTCATTCTAGTCTGGGGAAACTGCTTCGGAAAGTTTAATGTCTTCATTAAGCCCCACAGAAAGTGGGCATGAAGGTGGCCATTAGTGTCTTTAGTATGACTGCAGTCACAGGTACTCCTTTCTTTTCTCATTACCCCAAGTTAGATGCATATAAATATCAGTAGTGTAAAACAACAAGTTGGTTCGTGATGATGAAGGATATAAAGTCTGAGATAGGGAGATTCATTCTTTTCACCCCTAGATGTGATCTCCTGATAATAGAGAAGCCAATGCCTTTCCCGAAGAAAGAAAGGAGAAGGTACCAAGCTCCTGACCTGAGAGGAATGCTGCATGTGTTTCGAGGTGAGGAGAGCTGGGTTAGGGAGAGGCCATGGGGCTCTAGAAGTCGTGGGGGCTAAATGAGGAGCAGTGCTGTCTCTAGGTGCGGCTCCTGGATGTGGAGGCTGGAACTGGTGATGATGGGATCCCATGTCATGTGAGATGGCCATTCATCCATTGACCATGTCACTGCCTTGTCACGGTCCCTTCTTCCTACGTAGGAAGGAAATGGAATTCAGAAAAGACGCTTTTCTTTGCATTTATCGTATAAATTCTTGTCATTTCAGAGTTGACGGATGCCCGCCGTTACTGGGGTAAGGGAAATCAAAGTTTGTTACTATCTATCTGTCTATCTGTTTGTTTTTACTACTAGGTCTCATATCTTCAGACTCTTTTTTTCTATTTCTATATCCAAAGAGAGATGATGCTTTTGTTCTGGTCTACCTTTCCTTCTGACTTCAATGTGTTTTTTTCCAATTCTCTTTTTTTCCATTTTTGTTATGAGACTGCTTATGACATCACAGACAAGCTTCATCTGTCCCTCTCTCAAACCTGTTATTTTTTTCTACAGTTCATGTGAAAATAAATAAAAATGATAACCAGGAAATGGTCATTTCTGAAGACCAGAGAAACATAAGATATGAAAAGCACTGTTCAAATTCACGACGTGCCCGTGCATGCCCCTTCTACCCTCCTGGGGCCCTGGGTCTCCCTGTGATCACATCAGGGAGACATTACTGGGAGGTAGATGTGTCTACTAAAGAATCCTGGTTGCTGGGGTTAAGTGATGGAAGATACTTTGGTGGACCCGAGAAATCATCCTGCTCTATGTGGTTACATGATGTTAACTACTTCAATTCTGAGTCAGAATTTCAGATCGCTAAAGAAAGACATTTTCGACGCAAAAAAGGCTTTTGGATTATTGCAATGGAAAATGACTGTGAATATAAAGTTTTTGGGGAGGATCCTACTACTGGTAATTCCTTGACCTTGAAATACCTGCCTGCTCCTCTCAAGCGTATTGGGGTTTTTCTAGATTATGGGGCTGGCACGCTGTCATTTTACAATGTGACATACAATGGGCTTCCCATCTATAAATTCACTGACTGTCGCTTTTCCACTGGAGTCTTTCCATATTTCAACCCTTTAAAATGTTCAGCACCCATGAAACTATGCTGATCAAACTCTGTGCATAGCACCTGAACCTGTTGAATTTCATGCATCTGAGCCCTTCTGTGCCACCTGAAACAGCTTTCCTCCTAACTCAAAGTCGTTCACTCATAAATAGGTTGTACACCTTTCCTTGGGCCATCTTCTTCCTCATACCTTGTTTACTTGTGAGACAATCTTATGCCGTTGCTCCTAATAGTCCCGAGGAGAAATGTCTCAATGCTGCTTTGTGAAGACCGGTATTGATGGAAGGCCTCTTGCAACTCTTTACAACCCCTTTCTCTCTGCCCTGGACAGGAGATAGAACTGTTTCAACAAGTTCTCTGTGCTCTTGCAGACTATGTATAGGAGTCTTAAGCTGTGAGTCCTTCCTGGTCAGTGCCTTAGCTTTACTCTGAATCTTCTTATAAAAAGTACTGATAATAGTACCGATGAAAAAGCATACTTTATGTCATATTGTGAAAATTTAAAAAGAGATTGTTCTCAGTAACATGTTTTGTCTGGTATAGAAGCAAGTAACTCAGTATGTCTATTCATTTTTGTCTTTTACTCACTTACATTAAACTAAATATTAAAAAATGTGTAGTAGCTCATTTCCAAGATTCTTACTTCATTTGTTTTATAATAGAAGAACTGAGGAATCATAATTTTTTGTTTTGAACTAACTATAAACAAATACATATTTAGTAAACTTCTTGCTCTTAAATTCATAGATATCCAGGACTTTTTGTCAAACTTCTGCAACAATTCTGTTTCATTGGGCAAGTTTATATTTCTATAATGTGCAGTGTGCACTATGCAGCTAGAGTCAGAAGTACATTGAGGAATTTCTCCACAATTGTGTTGTCCTGGTTAGCTTTAGTCTCCTGGAGTAAAAGCACAAAATAGCTGACAAGTGTGAAATACAAAGTCTGTCTCTTCCTTCAGTGACAGAGAAGGCTCTGGAAATTTTTTTTTTTTTTTGGCCAGTCCTGGGGCTTGGACTCAGGGCCTGAGCACTGTCCCTGGCTTCTTTTTGCTCAAGGCTAGCACTCTGCCACTTGAGCCACAGCGCCACTTCTGGCCATTTTCTGTATATGTGGTGCTGGGGAATCGAACCCAGGGCCTCATGTATATGAAGCAGGCACTCTTGCCACTAGGCCATATCCCCAGCCCTCTGGAAATTTTTGTGGTGAATCTTCATGCAGGGTTTCCTGGGATCTCTGTGTGTCCTCCCACTTTTTAGCAGCTGAATGATATCCTGCTTTAGGTTAGCAGGTACACTGGCTGCTTTCACATTTGTCCCATGTATTAAAGATGCTCCATTCGGTTTATGTTTCACATTCATAAACCTTTCATTAAATGCTTCAATTAGGTTGGCACAACTATTTTCAAGTGTTATCTGTGCCTCTTGTTCTTCTGGGGGAAGTGGTACTGTGTTATTTCCTTCACATCCCACTTCCCCGTTTCTTAATTTAGCTTCATATGATTTCACCTGTGTAAGCAGGAAGCTGAGAGGTAGGCCAGGGCCTCCCGGCTTGATGTTCAACTTTAGGAACTTGGTGATGTTCACCACGAATGCAAGATCACAAGGCCGCTTGCTATCACCGCATTCCCCGGAAGGTGTTTCCTTTTTTCCTTCCTCTCCAAGCACTGTGTGACTTTATCTTGTGCCTCATTCAACTCCATGAGCACATTCCTGGGACTCAAGCCACCACAGTTGACAGTGATTAAATCAGATCAGCTTACCCAGAGTTCAGATCATTCCCTAACTCCTTAAACTGGTGGCTGGTGGCGACTGACAGCTATTGACAACATTTCTGCATGTCACTACACTGTGCACAGAGAATTTCTTGCTGTTGATGCGGCAGAATGTAATGAAATCATTGAGTTGATTCACTTTGTTCTTGACAAATATAATTAACTCATTGTGAATCGACCATGGCTGGCACTCCATCTGTAGTATAGCCATTTAAGTTTTCCACTATTATTTCACTGCTAAAACAAGTTTCTTAGCAAGTTCTCACCTCTCACCATGCCATGCGTGGCGTGCAGTAACCACATTCCTTCTCCTGTCAACCTCTGCAATTAACCCAAGAACAAAAATAACTAGCTGAGCAGTGTTTGTAAGCTGATCATCTTGTCACAAAACAGGAAACAAGATGGGAAATATCTAGCAGAATCCACCGTTGTTTTTGCACTTTTTTTGTGCCAAGGTAATAATCTGATTCAGGACGGATTTTGAACAAAATCAACTTTGTCTGGTGTTGACAACTGTACAGCAACCGTGGACACTTTACCAAACTGTCCCTGTTCATGAGGCCTCAGCCTCTGTGTGGTGAACCTGGTCACTAATAACTCATCAGATAATATTGTCTCTATCACAATGAGGCCTTGTGAATGTGGCTCGTGATTCTGAACCCTGCTGAAGAGTACTGATTTCATTTAGATGTATTTCGCCTACATTTCACTGAGGTTGGCATGGTTTGATCTGCAAGGATGCCTCAGATTGGCTCTGTTCATTACTGCTAACTCATCTCCTCAAACCAGGCACACAGGTTAGACTTTGACTTCAACGAACTCTACACATGTATGATATGTACAATATTTATTATATATAATATAAAATGTATACAATTATTGTCAAATGTTTAAATGTATACATAGCATGCAATATATACAGAATAAACAATATATTATATGATTATGATTGTTACATATGTAATATACAATGAATATATACTATGTAGAGAAATATATAGTAAATACATTTAATTTATAATATAATTGTAGAGGTAATTGCGTGTCTAATTCTCTTATTGCTGTTTATTAATTTATCAATCAGTTTATCAATGTTTTTTGGAGTTACCACTTTTTTTTTTTTTTTTTTTTTGGCCAGTCCTGGGCCTTGGACTCAGGGCCTGGGCACTGTCCCTGGCTTCTTTTTGCTCAAGGCTAGCACTCTGCCACTTGAGCCACAGCACCACTTCTGGCCGTTTTCTGTATATGTGGTGCTGGGGAATCGAACCCAGGGCCTCATATACACGAGGCAAGCTCTCTCGCCACTAGGCCATATCCCCAGCCCCTGGAGTTACCAGGTTCAGGGTGTTTCACCACTTGAGTCTGAATATCTAGCTAGTGTTGCTGGTCATGTGATTATTGTGCTTCAATTGCTGTCCTAATCCTGCATCTTGGATTTGGAACATTGGTAATGTTGCCATCATTGGCTATGGAGATTTTATTTTGTGGGTAGGACATTTTCCTAATCTTCATCTACAGTTCACTTTTTTAAAGGGTTGTTGATCATGAACATGTGAGTTGGATTGGATCTATTGTTTGAGTTGACAAAGAAGTTGACAAGATTGTTGTCACTCATTAGAAGCAAGGTCATCAAAGCCCCCAGGACCCTTCTCCTCACGTGTCATTTCATCCTCACTGGTTTGCTGCAGTTTTGTCATAGTGTGCTCAATCTTGGAACCGATACAGTGCCGGCCTGCTTGCCCACCCTCGCAGTCACCACACTTCAGGCAGACAGACCTCAGAAAGCCAACAGGAAGCAAAAGGCTCTACCGTCATGCACGTGGATGTGAAGAGTCTATCCTGCAATGAATGTTGCTTGCCTCTCACCCATAATGTGTGTTAGTATTATGAGTCACTTAATGGAACTACGCTGCTCTAAAACTCCCCTATATATACTTCCTTGCTTTAACACAACTTCAGGTAGTGTTTACAAGTTAATAGATAAATTATTTATTATTCTAAATTAGCTTTGTTTTCTGACCATTTCACATTGTCTATGTTGTAATTTATATTTTCAATACCATTTCTGATAAGTAAAATGAGTTATAAGCATAAGGTCTTTCAAAGCTTAGTGTTCAATTATAAATAAGCTATTGTGACCTAGTGAATTATGACACTAAGCAAAAAGCTAGATGTTTTTGAACTTTGTGTTCTGCTTATGTTTGCTTGACAGGCACAGACCAAATGAGTTCGAGTACCTTAAATGGCCTGCAGACTAGATGTCCCTATTCCTGCTTAGAGTCTCAAATAAATCCCTTCGAGATCTAAATAAGAGACTTATTGCCATAATGAGCATGAGTATTGCCATGTAGGGGACTTCCTACTAACCCCTTCATGAGAGTGCTCTGAAATGTGCAGCCTCCTTGACAGCAAGCAACAGTACAAGTAGCAGGAGCAACCAGAAGAGCCCCATCCCCTGAACCATGCCAGGAAAGTCCAGGGTGAGCCTGGACTCCATACCAGCCTTCCCTGCAGAGCACCCCCAAACAGATGTCCACTTGGGCCACTGCTCCATACAGCTAGCCCTACCTTCTCTCCTCCCCAGAAAACATGTGTTCAAATCCTGACTGGCAGTCTCTATTACTCAATCAGAATTCTGTTCCTTCTGCTCTTGCCTGTGCCCTGCCTGTGTCCCTAGTCTAAGTGCCCATGCTAGGATGTATTCCTTGGTAGGTTTCTCCATTTGGGGAAACCTATAATGAAAGGTGAAAAACAGGATCATGCAGTTTAAGAGGTAATGGTGAAAATAACGTTTAGATTTGCTCACCTCACTGTAGTTGGTCCATTGGTGATAATGCTCCTCCTACATATGGAAAAGGTGTCTAGAAAATTGTTATTTAAGCAAGAGCTGTAGTTCATTTCAATAAGAGTGATTTGAATCACAACTATTGGATGTTAGAATCTCTGACTTTGTCTCCAGACTTGAGGATGCTTACAGGCCCCAAATCTCTTGAAGGATTGGGTATTCCATTCCCAGTGGACTGGAAAAATGCCAGGCTAGAGGTTTAGTTCAAGTGGTAGAGCATCAGGTATGAGCAAATAAACTAAATGCCAGAACTGGAAAAAGAAAACCATGAGAGTCTAGAAAACAAGTCCTTAAACACAAGGCAAGTGACCTGATTAAAGACTGCAGATTTTGCAGCAGCAATATTTCAGTAGTTCTTACTGGGCTAATTAGATCGGTGAGTAGAAAATAAACCTATATTTCCTTTGACTTACTTCATTCCAGAAATACATTTTTTCGTAAACTTTTAGAAAAAATTGTGGAAGCTAGAATGCATAACCTCTTTGTGGTTGTAGTAGGCAAAGTTTTGGAGGCAAGATACAAAATGTTTTCACATACACAAAAAAAGATAGAATTAGGTTAAATTTGGGGAGGTTTTAGAAACTTTAGGGGCTGGGAATATGGTCTAGTGGATCCAAAAAATATGGTACCTATACACAATGGAATAATACTACATAGCGATTAGAAATGGTGAAATATTGGTATTTGCAGGGAAATGGTCAGAACTTGAACAAATAATGTTAAGCGAGACAAGCCTAGAACACAGAAAACAAAGGGGCATGATCTCCCTGATATATGATTGTTAAGGTGGGGGGATGGGGAGACAGTAGAGAGTAGAGACCAGGTCTGTGAAACCAAAAACTTATCAAATCGTATTTTCCACAGGTTTGGGGCAGCGACCCAATATTATGTAACTAAAACCAAACAACTACTCAACACATAAAGGTCAAAAATAGACCTCTCAGTGGATCACAGTAGCTCAAAAGCTATGTATGTATGTTCATATAAGACTTTTGTCGACATATTGTCTGTTGTCGACATTACATTTAAAGCCCTAGGTGAATTTTCTTTGGCGTAGGCCACGTGGCTACTGTATATGTTTTTGGTACACTGTGTATTGTATACATGACCTAGGGAAGGGAAAGAAAAACAGGGTGTAAGATATCACAAGAAATGTACACACTGCCCTACTATGTAACTGTACCCCTTTTGCACAACACCTTGTCAAAAAAAATTTTGTTTAATAAATAAATTTTTGAAAAAAGAATGCACAAACTGACAAATTTTTTGTCAGCATTTTTTTTTTTTTTTTTTGGCCTGTCCTGGGGCTTGGACTCAGGGCCTAAGCACTGTCCCTGGCTTCTTTTTGCTCAAGGCTAGCACTCTGCCACTTGAGCCACAGCACCACGTCTGGCCATTTTCTGTATATGTGGTGCTGGGGAATTGAACCCAGGGCCTCATGTATGCGAGGCAAGCACTCTTTCCACTGGGCCATATCCCCAGCCCTAGGCCATATCCCCAGCCCCTGACAAATTTTTTAACAGATTTTATACTGTATAACTAGGACAGAAAAAAAAAATTACGGCCTTTCCAAAAGTCCAAAGAACTCCCCAAGTCCTCTAAAAGCCAGCTCTTCGGCCCCAGTCACTGAGCTGCCAGCCCCCTCCCCCTTAAGCCCCCTCGCTTAGGAATCCTATCGTATGTCCGCTATTCAGAACCTCCACTCTTTCGACCCCTTTGCTGATGCAAGTAAGGGTGATGACCTGCTTCCTGCTGGCACTGAGGATTATATCCATATAAGAATTCAACAGAGAAACGGCAGGAAGACTCTTCCTACTGTCCAAGGGATCGCTGATGATTACGATTAAAAAGAAACTAGTGAAGGCGTTTAAGAAGAAATTTGCCTGCAATGGTACTGTAATTGAGCATCCAGAATATGGAGAAGTAATTCAGCTACAGGGTGACCAGCGCAAGAACATATGCCAGTTCCTGGTAGAGATTGGACTGGCTAAGGACGATCAGCTGAAGGTTCATGGGTTTTAAGTGCTTGTGGCTCATTGAAGCTTGAGGATTTCCTTGCAACGAGGAGAATTTCCCTCCTGTCCCTTGTCACAAGTTTAAAAACCTCACAGCTGGTATAATGTAACCATTTGGGGTCCGCTTTTAACTTGGACTAGTGTAACTCCTTCGTGCAATAAACTAAAAAGAGCGATGCTGTCTAGTCTTAAAGTCCCTCATTTAAACCGAGGTCAAGCAGTAGGTGCCTGGCGGTGTCCAGCCTGCAACAAAGCAATAATGTGAAGTTTCAGTTAGTCCGAGAGCCCCTCCATAACAGGCGGCGGCTATGTCTGGCCAGACGCTCTTCCTCTGCAGCTTCCCCTGCCCTAAAAGAATGTCACTATTTTGAACCACCCATGGTAATCCAGAGAAAGTGGGGTAAGGCAGTGAGCAACAGCAGCTGTGCCACTAGGGGAGGCTTGGGTTGACCAGACATAGCCTAGATAGGGGGTGTCCCAAATAATATATATGAGACCAGCCCAATTAAAGAGTTAAATTTGACAAGGGAACAAACATCAGACTGGAGTCATCTGTCATGTAGCTAGCTGTAGAGTTCGCAACTTAAGTAAGGCTGCCCAGTGCCATGTGAAGTAACAGACTGGTTTTTGGTTTTCTCCCAGTTTTAATGTTCTGTAATGTATTTAAACCCTTATTTAAATAAAACTTGTTTTCAGAAATAAAAATTTAAAAAGGCCAGCTCTTCTCAGCTCTGTTCCCCTCCCCCTCTCATCTTCTAGGAGGTAGAGTACTGTTTCTGTGGAGGCACTGGAACATTAATTAGACCCAATGGAATGATTCAACTAGGTAGAATGCTTATGGGGTCTTTGCACAGCTTTGGAAATGGTACGAGGGCAGACACTGAGTATTTCACTGGCCCTGCATGCAAGTATTAAACATTTCCTGAACTCAGCATTTCTGACATTTTGAATGGAATAACACTGCAACAGGAGTTGTCCTATGCTTTGTAGAATGTTCTAGAGAATTCCTGACCTCTACCTACTAGATGTCAGTACCTGTCTCTAACTTAGACCAACTAAAATGATCTATTGGACATCAGAAATTACTCCATTACACGTTGTCTTTTCTCCCCTGTAGAGGCTGGATTAATAAATTGCTTCATCTCCCAGGGAACCTAGATGGGATAATTGAGTGAAGTCATTTCCACATTCTAGCTCTGCACAACCAGTTTTATCAACACTGATATAACATGGTTTCCAGTAATGAAAAGAATGTGTATTTACTGAGATTTCAATAGATGTTTATACATAACTTACTTTGGTATAGTTACCTAAAGTATAAGTTACACTGTTTATATGAAACTTGCAAGAAATAAGCACAGACATTTCAGTATTTTATTCAAGTTTACATTGAAAATATATGGAAAGAGGGGACATGAATATAAACACAATCAATGTACACAGAATCTGCATCTTGATCAAGATCATTTGTGATATTTTTCTCCTTAACTCCTGGGAATAAAACATTTTAGAGTAAAACTAAAGCTAAGACACTGCTAAGGGCTCATTCCTTAAGGGAGTGATTGCTTTCCATAGACTTTTAATAGTATAGAAACCTTATTGAAACAGTTCTGTACCTTCTCTCAGTGGCAGAGAAAAGGGTTGTGGCATTAGGAGTGACGATATGACTATCCTCCAAAGAAACACAGCATCAGGAAGAATATGGCACAAGGAAAAGTGTACATCCTAGTTATGAGAGAAGGACATTGAATCAGACAGACTCACATCAGAAGGAAAAGATGTTGCATGGGGCCCACAGAGGGGGTCAGATGCATGAAACGCACACCAGGGCCAGGGACAGTGCACAGAAATGTAGAAAGGGGTAAAAATACTTAAGAGGCTGATCAGCATAGTGTCATGGGTTCTGAACACTGTAAAGGACTGAAATATGGATAGACTTGACAGGGAAAGGAACAGTTAGTGAACTTATAGATGAGAAATGCATTGTATGTAGTGCTGTAAAATGAGACTGAGCCAGCCTGGTAGTCTACAAAAACCCCAACACGATCGAGAGCAACAGGCAAACACAGGGGCATGGGCAAAGGCAAATGGGAAGTAGGATCTTCCAAGAAAACTTTATACTCAGATTTTTTCTCCATGCCTATAATCCAGTAACCAACTTTAGGACGAGGAACTTCATGAACAGTCGGATCAGGCCATGGCCTGGGTCTGAAGTGTCTTCCATCACTCACCCCCAGGTGCCAGGATGTTTTCCTTGACACATCCACCTCCCAGTAGTGCTTCCCTGATGTGATTACAGGGGCACCCAGGACCCCTAGAAGAAGTCCATTATTTTGAAATACAGACTTGCTTGCTGAGCAACCAAAAGTCAGGCCATTAAGCGGTTCCAATGTAGTATAAGAATTATGTGAAAACAGGGACGGTTGGGAATACACAGGAGTACTCTGGTATTTTATCTGTCTCTGATCTTGAGAAATGAAAATTCTGGAATCCTTTGTATTCGCTGTCACATGAACTGTAGAGGAAAAAAAATGACAGTTTTGGGTCAGGGAGAGAACAGACCACTTTTTGTGATGTTACAAACAAACTCATAAGAATGTAAGAGAAAACTAGAAAGAACTTTGAAATCATATTGAAATAGGGAAAGGTAGAATACTGCAAAAGCATCCCTTCTCTTTTTCTGTAGCAAAGAGATACTGAACCTGAAAATATTCTGATGGCAAGAAACAAGTTTCTCCTTACCCCAGTATTGGCGGGCATCAGTCAGCTCTGAAACGACAACAGGAGATCACATCAACACAATGTCCATCTTTCCTATCTAGGAGTCGAATCTGGAAACGGCACCTGGCCCCATGTAGCCCCCCACACAGGTAGACCCTCACAACCACCCAGCTCTCCTCACCTTGAAACACTTGCAACATTCCTCTCAGACCAGTTATTGGGAACACTTCCTGTTCTTTCTTGGGGAAAGTCATTGGCTTCTTCATCGTCAAGAGCTCAGATCTAGGGATGAAAAGAATGAGCCTCCATACTTCAGATTTTATAACTTTCATCATCACCAACCTATCTGTTGTTTTACCATGCAGATACTTATAGGTACCACCTTGGCATCATGAGAAAGGAAAGGATAAACTATGGGCTGAAGTCACCATAAATATACCCATGTCCACCTTCCCGCTATCTGCATGACTTAGGAAAGACATTAAGCTTTCTGAAGCAGTTTGACCAGCCTAAAATGAAACAATCAGCTTCTCCCTCTCAATCTCTTAAAAAGAAGCAATGAAGTCATGGGTTTGAAAATCACAACGTTAGTTAGATAATGTAAGGTCCTCTCCCTGAGGGGTACATGCAGATGCCCCCACCACATTAAGTCTCCACCCAGTTACCTGGGTAACCTGCAGACCTGGAAGCATTTACCTCCCCTTTCCCTGAGGTCACATCCTAATCCACCTGGCCACACCTCTTGCCCCTGCCCTAGATATAAGGCAGGGCTGGGTGGGGGTCTCTCTCTCTCTCTCCCTTCTCTCCCTTCTCTCCAGCCATGGTTCACCTCAGCCACAGGCCAGCAGTTTGGTAATAAACTTTCTCTCCTGCCTGAATACCGCGTGGCGTTCTCCTTTACCAGCTACCTACTTTAAAAAACCTAACAGATAAGACACTGCTATGAATTTTGATCCCTTGGAAAATGGTCAGAAAATAAGCTGGCAGAACCTGGCTCATTCTGGATGTTGAAGGCATAGAAAGTATAAAAAGCACACCTGGAGGAACCCAAGAACTTCAAAGCCTGTTGCCCCTTAGAGGCTCTGAGAGAACAGCTCAGCCTTCAGGTTCTCTGGGGAAAATTACAAACATTTGGAAAAAGAGGCTTTATGAACACCAAAGTCTTGCTGCTCTGAAATCCCTGGGTGGGGAGAGCTAGCAGGTGCAATCAGGTGTCTGCTTCCTTAGGCACATGAACGCCACCTTCCATCACTCATCCAAAGTCACAGGAATCATTTGCCCCAGAGCCAAAACCCTGCTCCCAGAGGTCAACATCAGTGGTTTTGAAAACATTATGCAACTATTACTTGTTTTCAGGAGGAATATGCAAACACATAGCAAGTTTGTCAGAGAACAATTCTGGGTACAAAGCAGATAAGGAAGATTTGTCCTATTCAAAATCAATCAAGCACCTATTAGATCCTGGAACAGAGCTGATCTAGGCACATTGAGTGCATAAATGGTTATGCCACACGGAATCTGCTCCTGTATCACCTTCTCCCCAAATATCACTCTTGACCCACATTCTCATTTTCTCTAACCTTCACTCAAGAAGAGTAAGTATCTAATTTACTCCCAATAGTTCTAACGTACCCAAGTCCTGTTTTGTGTCCAGAACTTAAGACAATACTACAGGTGAATTTTCCTCATCTAAATGTTATACTAACATTGAGTACTAGATACTTCTACAAATCTTTCTTACCAAAAAAAGTATCATCCTTGTATCCCACACATACCTTCTCATGATGGTATTCACACCCTAAGGAGAAAGGAGAAAACATGACTTAAGAAATAATAGATGGTCCTTTCTTATAAAGTTTCATCAGAGTCTCACCAACCTCTGATGTGCTAAGGTCAGTACAAAAGACAAAAAACAAAGAAAAGACTAAGTCCAGTCTTCCCTTGGTACCCAAGGAGATCATTTAACTAATACATGATTCTTTCACTTTTTAAAAACAGATATGTAAATTAATAGACATTGGCCAAGTACTAGGCTGCTTCTGAGCATTACAGATATTTCTCTAATAAAATATTTGTTATTTAGTAGGGTGATTGAGTCTAAGTAATGTCACCTGTTCTCACAGACAACCTGGTGCTTGCTCTCCCTTCAGCACTTTATTGCCTACCCAGTGACACTAGCCGTCTTTTGCATTGCAGGTGTTCCTGTTATTTAGCCCCAAGAGGATATGGAGATATCATGTTGACTAAACCCAGGCCCAGCTCCTAATCGTGAGGGTTAGTCTTCACACAAAGCATGTGGCTCTTGTCTTTCAAAGCTTGGTGCAAGCTGCTGGTCTTTGAGTTAGCAGTCCACCATGCAGATGCCTGCCTTTTAATAGAGATTCAATATTTAATAAAGATTTGGTCTCTCAAAAGGTAGCTTGTGAAGGCCATCATAACAAAAACAGCATGGTATTGGTATAAAAACAGATCAGAAGACCAGTGGATTAGAATTGAAGACCCAGAAATAAAACTGCACTCTTACAGCCAACTGATATTCGACAAAGGAGCTAAAGACATATAGCCTCTTCAACTACTGGTGCTGGGAGAACTGGGCAGCCATATGCAGAAAACTCAAAGTAGACCCAAGCCTATCACCATGCACCAAGATCAACTCAAAATGGATCAAGGACCTCAACATCAGACCTGAATCCTTGAAACTACTGAAGGACAGAGTAGAAAAGACACTAGAACTTATAGGCACAGGAAGGAACTTCCTGAATAGAGTCCCAGGGGCACAACAAATAGGGGAAAGACTCGACAAATGGGACTACTACAAATTAAAAAGTTTCTGCACAGCTAAGGTCATGCCACCAAAATAGAAAGACAGCCAACGATATGGGAAAGGATATTTACCAGCACAGCAACAGACAAAGGTCTGATATCGGTCATCTACAGAGAACTCAAAAAACTAAGCCCCTCCAAGCCCAATAAACCTATTAGGAAATGGGCAAAAGAGCTAAAGAGAGACTCCACAAGAGAAGATATAAAAATGGCAAAGAAACACATGAGGAAATGCTCAACATCCCTGCTAGTAAAGGAAATGCAAATAAAAACAACCCTGAGATACCACCTCACCCCAGTTAGAATGGCCTATACTCTGAACTCAGGAAACAACAAATGCTGGAGGGGGTGTGGGGAAAGAGGAACCCTTCTCCATTGTTGGTGGGAGTGCAAATTAGTACAACCACTTTGGAAAACAGTATGGAGGTTCGGTCCCCAGTACCAAAAAATGAAAACACACACACACACAAAAAAAAAATACAGTTAAAAAAAAAGAATTAGGAACTCTGCTTCTCTGATGGCACTAAAATTCCAGAAAATACATGGCTCCTATTCATTTTTGTACTGTTAAGATCTCTGTGCACAAGTGTATGCGTGATTGTGTAAACATGTTCAAGAAAATCTGGTATTTTAATGCATAAAGCTGTTTCCAAGCGTTATCTGGCTTGGAAAAAATACAAATCTTTTCAATTATTTTCTCCCCACTACTAAAATTAACAATGATCTGAAAGAAAAGTTACAGTTCATTCAGCCCTAGGGAACAGCGTGATGGTGTGGTCCATTCAGGATGGGTGTCCATTCCCGCTCCAAATGTGCTTCTCTTTCTTTGTTTTTCTTCTACACATGGACACTTAACACCTCATGGTAATAGGTGATTATGATTGGTGTTTTGAAATCTTTCCCTTGGGATGCATTGACAAAAATGAAAAGTTTTAAAAGGAGCTGTCAGCTGGGTCTGACAAGGCTACCTCTCCCACAGGAGAGGAAGAAATGGCACCTCTCCTTATATGGGGGTACCCTTTACCATGGGGGCTAGAGCAGGGAGGTTCTCTGGGTGAGCTGCATGTAGGAAGGGCAGAGTTGAAGTCTGGGTGGGGAGGGGGAGTGTGGGCTGATTCCCAGTGGAGATAACGGCCATCTGGCGCCAGGACGTGATTAATTGTCCTCTCCCGGAGCCCACTCAAGGTTGGACATGACTAAGTGTCCATTCTCAGACCCCTGCCCGGATCTGGGCACAAGAGACAAGAACCATCTGGCTACTGGAATGTGGCTATGTGACCACTCCTGGAGGCCCACCCAAATCTGTACCCCAGGGTTAAGGCCGTCTGGCGCCATACGTTCGGCGGGAAAACCCAGGCCAATCCTGAGGCGACCAGTAAACTAGGGCAAATGGTAAAGGCTGCCACCTCTCTTATATACCCCACAGGAACAATGTTAACACCGTCTCCTAATCATAAAACCTACTGTATTTACAGTGAACTCCAGTGTCTACTAGGCTGTGTTAGTTGGTATTCTTAATGTGTTATGTGTTTCCTTTCATTTAAGCCATCTCCTTTATCATTACAGATGTAGTTTATTTTATTGATTTGAACAGATAAGTGTCAGTATACTTGGTTCCCTTGTAAAAGCCAAGATCAGTATCTGAGCCTCTATCTATACATATGCCCACATAGACACAGAGTTCAGTTCTTTGTATGTGAATTTTGTACTACACTCAACACAACAAAGCTACAGTAAATGGTGAAAAGAATTGTTGGGAGAAAACTTACAACTTCAGTCATAACCACATGTTGATTCACAAACTTGTCATTAGGATCTGGTCTATGTCCTTTTACCAGTCACATTGATCTTCACTGACTTTATTCATAGAACATGGAGAAAACGTCAAGCTCCTAATAACAACCTAACAGAACTGGGTGCTGGTGGCTCATGTAATCCTAGCCACTCAAGAAGCTGAGATCTCAGGCAACAACAAATGCTGGAGGGGGTGCGGGGAAAGAGGAACCCTTCTTCATTGTTGGTGGGAGTGCAAATTAGTACAACCACTTTGGAGAACAGTATGGAGGTTTCTCAAAAAGCTCAATATAGGGGCTGGGGATATGGCCTAGTGGCAAGAGTGCTTGTCTCGTATACATGAGGCCCTGGGTTCAATTCCCCAGCACCACATATGCAGAAAATGGCCAGAAGTGGCGCTGTGGCTCAAGTGGCAGAGTACTAGCCTTGAGCAAAAAAAAAAAAGAAGCCAGGGACAGTGCTCAGGCCCTAAGTCCAAGCCCCAGGACTGGCCAAAAAAAAAAGAAGCCAGGGACAGTGCTCAGGCCCTGAGTCCAAGCCCCAGGACTGGCCAAAAAAAATAAAATAAAATAAAATAAAAAAAGCTCAATATAGACCTACCCTATGACCCAGCCATACCACTCTAGGCATCTATCCTAAACAGCAAACCCCAAGATATCAAAAAGACATTTGTACTTCCATGTTTATCGCTGCACAATTCACAATAGCCAAAATATGGAAACAACCCAGATGCCCCTCCACAGACGAATGGATCCAAAAAATATGGTACTTATACACAATGGAATACTACATAGCGATTAGGAATGGTGAAATATTGTTATTCGCAGGAAAATGGTCAGAACTCGAACAAATAATGTTGAGCGAGACAAGCCTAGAACACAGAAAACAAAGGGGCATGATCTCCCTGATATATGACTGCTAACAAAGGGAGACGGAGAGACAGTAGAGACCAAGTCTGTGAATACTGTATATGTTCTTGATACATTGTATATTGTATATCTGTCTACCTGACCTAGAGAAGGGATAGAAAAACAGGACACAAGATATCACAAGAAATGTACACACTGTCCTACTATGTAACTGTACCCTTTTTGCACAACACCTTGTAAAAAATTGTGTTCAATTAATAAACAAATAAAAAAAAAAGAAAGGGAGACGGAGAGACAGTAGAGACCAGGTCTATGAAACCAAAAATTGTTTGTCAAATAGTATTCCCCACAGGATTGGGGCAGCGACCCAACAGTATGTAACTAAAACCAAACAATTACTCAACATATAAAGGTCAAAAATTGACCTCTCAGGGGAATACAATAGGTCAAAAGCTAGGTATGTACGTTCATATAAGACTACTGTTGACATATGGTGTAATATCGACATTACATTTAAAGCCCTAGGCGAACTTTCTTGGGCGTGGCCACGTGGCTACTGTATATGTTCTTGATACATTGTATATTGTATATATGTCTACCTGACCAAGAGAAGAGATAGAAAAACAGGGCGTAAGATATCACAAGAAATGTATACACTGCCCTACTATGTAACTGTACCCTTTTTGCACAACACCTTGTCAAAAAATTTGTGTTCAATAAATAAATAAATAAATAAGTTGAGATCTGTGAGTTGCAAATTGAAGTTAGCCCACACAGGCAAGTTCATGATAGCCTTATTTCCAGTTGACCATCAAAAAGCCAGAAGTGGAGCTGTGGCTCAAGTGATTGAATGCTAGCCATAAAAAAGAAAAAAGCTTAAGGATAGCACCCAGACCCTGGGTTCAAGCCCCAGGACTGGCACAAAAAACAAAACTAGCAGAAAGACTCTTACAATGTTAACAAAAGAATTCTGATCTTGCATGGCTTTTATCTGCAATAAAACAGAAGTCACTTGTAAAAACAACCCCATGAGCAAATGGAATGAAAAAATAAAGATTAGGGGGCTGGGGATATGGCCTAGTGGCAAGAGTGCTTGCCTCATATACATGAGGCCCTGGGTTCAATTCCCCAGCACCACATATACAGAAAACGGCCAGAAGTGGCGCTGTGGCTCAAGTGGCAGAGTGCTAGCCTTGAGCAAAAAGAAGCCAGGGACAGTGCTCAGGCCCTGAGTCCAAGGCCCAGGACTGGCCAAAAAAAAAAAAAAAAAAAAAAAAAGATTAGGGCAGATATTATGAAATAGAGCCCCCAAATATAAAAATCGTTGAAACAAAAATTGTGATGTTCTTTTGTTTTGTTTTGTTTTGTTTTTTGTCAGTCCTGGGCCTTGGACTCAGGGCCTGAGCACTGTCCCTGGCTTCTTTTTGCTCAAGGCTAGCACTCTGCCACTTGAGCCACAGCGCCACTTCTGGCCTTTTCTGTATATGTGGTGCTGAGGAATCAAACCCAGGGCTTCATGTATACAACGCAAGCATTCTTGCCACTGGGCCATATTCGCAGCCCCAAATTGTGGTATGTTTATTTTTGCCAGTCCTGGGGCTTGAACTCAGGGTCTGAGCACTGTCCCTGGCTTCTTTTTGCTCAAGGCTAGCACTCTACCTCTTGAGCCACAGTGCCACTTCTGGCCATTTTCTCTATATGTGGTGCTAAGGAATTGAACCCAGGGCTTCATGTGTACAAGACAGGCACTCTTGCCACAAGACAAGCAGTCTTGCCACTAGGCCATATTCCCAGCCCTGAAACAAAAACTTGATTTGCTGGAAACATAAATTTGAAAAAAAGGTTCAGGCACAAAAGAAATGGCTCAGGTGGTAAAGAGCCAACCACGAAAGCACAAGGCACTGAACTCAAACCCAAACCCACCACACACACACACACACACACACACACACACACACACACACACACACAGAATGGTATTTAAAATTCAATAGTAGAAGGCAGCAAATGGGAGCACATAAACTATTACAATAGATCCCTCTAAGATTCAATGTTTCTACAGCACTTTAGAAATTACTGGGGCTGGGGATATGGCCTAGTGGCGAGAGAGCTTGCCTCGTATGCATGAGGCCCTGGGTTCGATTCCCCAGCACCACATATACAGAAAACGGCCAGAAGTGGCGCTGTGGCTCAAGTGGCAGAGTGCTAGCCTTGAGCAAAAAAAAAAAAAAGAAGCCAGGGACAGTGCTCAAGCCATGAGTCAAAGGCCCAGGACTGGCCAAAAAAAAAAAAAGAAATTACTGAATGTGGAATTTTCCCTTGGCATTCATACATCCCTGATTCCCATAACATTTGAAAGTGATCCAGAAAGAAGTATTACATCTTTATTACCAAAGAAGTTTACAATCATCACAAAGCACGCATGTGGGAGCATGCGCACCGCCCCCCCCCCCCCCCACACACACCCACTCCACAGCAAAAAAAACCAGAGAAGGAAAGATTTTGTGAATCTCAGATAAGGGCACTATTAGAAGACTCACCTGCAGCATCTCCATCGGGGATCCTTCTAACTGAAGCTCCACATCGGAGATGAGCTGGCTCACACACTTGCTCTGCTGGGTCAGCTCATTTTCACACCCTGCCAGGCGGCGCAAGCCATCTTCCGCCTCCTTTTTCAGCTTTTGCAGTACTTTCTCCTCCTCAGAGTCCAGGATGCCTCTCAGTTGTGTGAAATCTGCCTGAACATTTTGTATCTTGCTTTGTACTTGACTCTTTAAAATAGAAAAAGAGACAGAGACACTCAGGGTATCAGGTGGGGCTGGAGACTACTTGGGGAGTTCGCCTAGAGAAGGGAGGCTCAAGGAAAGCAGTGATTCTTAGGGAGCTATGTTTTCTCTTCACAACATTTCAAACCAAGGACCTTTTGTCAACATGATCTAAGCCTAGCCAGAGACAAAACTGGATGACTGGGTGTGGCTCAGCTTTTACATAGTTATCCTGTGTACAAGATTTATGATTCTGTGTCACTCCTCATCCCGTTGCTGATCTCCCCGTCAGACCTGGAACACTGAGGACAGAAGAAGGACCCATTGCTAAATATCATCCCTCACCACCATCACAGGACGGGCTCCCTCCCCAAAATGGAGGATCTCTCAGATCTCCTCACTCTCCTGCCCCAAACACTCATGGGAAATGAGCAAGAAGACTAATGAAATGAAATTGAGCCTCATCCAATCTCTGGAAATAGAGAGGAAGGCAGCCCCTCCCCCAAATCCCACCCAGATTTGTGGCTAAGTCCCTCAGGAAGTGTCTTTCCCTGCCTTCCAGGAAGTTTTCTCTTGTTGGAGTTCAGCTTTCCACTTCTCAGATTCTTTCTTGTTCTTCTTCAGCTTTTCCAGAACTGCCTGGAGCTTGTTCTGTGAATGGAAGGAACCACAGCAGGGTCAATCTCTGAAAATAAGCTACATCTCAATTCATTTAATTTCCTGCTCCACTAAGAGGAACTTTCTTGGTCATCAAATCTCAACATATGGACTATGTAGAAAGAGATACTCACTGCTGTCAAGAGAGTTCATACTTAGGCTCATTATCTCCTTAGTCAGTGGATTACACAGCATGTGCTTCAGGCCTGAGAAAGGCCCACAGAGTGGAAAGGAGTCACAAATCTCAGCTCTAGGATAGTGAGGTATTTAAACTATAGTGAATGCCCAGCCAGTGGGGATTTCCCTCAGGGACTATTCTGTCCTCTGTCCTCCTTCATCCCCAATTTCTTACCTGGTACTCCTGGACCACTTCCTCCAAGAGGCATGTGTGGTGACCCTGGTGCTGCTGAGATCGCTCACAAAGCCAGCAAATCACCTTCCCATCATCCCTACAGAAGAGCTGGAGTTTCTCACCGTGCTGTGGACATTGATGCACATTCTGTTCCTGTGAGCTCAACTTGACCCCCCTGAGACTCTGCACTATGTTGGCCATATGGCGATTAAGCCTGAGGCTCTCAAACTTGTAAGGCATTTGACACATAGGACAGTTGCTCTTCCCTCCTGGGCCAATGGTGGATTTATAGCTTGTTGTGATACAGGCTTGGCAGAAGCTGTGTCCACAGTCTATGCTCATGGGTTCTCTCATGAGCTCCAGGCAGATGGGGCAGGTCACCTCATCCTTTACATTGGCCAAGATTGCTGAAGCCATTGCTGGCTGGTTCCTTGTTCCTGCCTTTCTTGACTTCTGAGGTTCCTTCTGCTGAGCTTCCTGAATGCTTGGCAAGATAAAAAGGGGGCAAATTAGAAAGGCCAGCCAATTGTGGATTAGTGAAACTAAAATATTAAAAGAAAAAGAAATGGAGCTGGATGCTATTGGCTCAGATTTCAAATTTTAGCTACTCAAGTGGCTAATTTCTGAGAAGCACGGTTTAAAGCTAGCCCAGGTAGATCAATCTGAGACACATTTACATTTATTTTCAATTAAAGAGCAGAAAGCTTAAAGTAGATGTATGGCTCCCGTGGTAGGGGATTAACTTTAAGTGTAAATGCCAAACAATAGTGCAAGGGCCTGACTTCAAGCCCCAGTAACAGCACACATACAACCCACCCACCCCCAGACACAGAAAATAAAACGTAGTGTTTATGTTCAGTTGAAGGAAGAGGGTCAGCACCACCTTGGCCATAGGATCTGGTATCTTGTCTTCAGGGGTGTACCTGAATTCCTAGAGGAAAGGAAGTCCCACCACCCTCAGGTGGTGGATAATGCAGAATCCCTGGAGACAGGGGTGCCCACCTGGCCTATCAGTTACTGAACCTGTCAGTCAAATGCTTGGCACTGGGAGTTTCTTGTTACCCTGCCCCCTGATCTCACCCTATTTAGGTTCAGACCAGTTCAGGTGCCATTACTTCATGCCCCAAGACTCCATGTTTGCCTCCAGTGTCCTGTCTCCTGACTCATCTCCAGTCACCATGCTGTCCCACTTCAGCTCTTCATTGGAGCTGAATTAGTTTGTTGCTATTGTTTTTGCTCTTTTATTCCTCTCTGGCCCGTTTCCTGACAGTGTTAAGTTAGTTGCAGGCTGTAGGCCTTTGTAACAACTGGTTGCCTGCAGACTGCTCATGCTCTAATAAAAACTCCAAGATTCGATCCTTCAAAATGTGGCTTCTCAGGCTGGGGATATGGACTAGTGGCAAGAGAGCTTGCCTCATATACATGAGGCCCTGGGTTCAATTCCCCAGCACCACATATACAGAAAACAGCCAGAAGTGGCACTGTGGTTCAAGTGGCAGAGTGCTAGCCTTGAGCAAAAGGAAGCCAGGGACAGTGCTCAGGCCATGAGTCCAAGGCCCAGGACTGGCCAAAAAAAAAAAAATGTGGCTTCTCTGATAATTTACCTTACAACACAGTGATGTGGAAAAATCAACTTTTCACAATAATTTCAAGCACTCTATTCCTAGTTCAAGTTCTATAATAAATGTCATGTATGTCATGATTTCCTTGATTTTTATTAAACATTAGGAGTGTTAGGAAAGTGGAGGAGAAAAGAAGAAAACAGGCCAGATTCCTCCACAGGCAAAGACTGTTTGTTGAGGAGGAGCAGTGAGGGCCACAGCGTTGCTGGGGGCTTGGAGATTGTGCCAAGAGGTGGGACAGGAGCTGAGTTTTCATGAGGCCTGAGTAAAGAGACAGAGGTGAATGAAAAAGCCATTGGGTCTAGGGACATTGCGGGGCTTTTCAGTTGGGCCCACAATGAAATGTTTACATCCAGGCTTAGGGTGGTTACCCTGCTAGCATCATGCAGTCTGCCCTTATCTTTGGTGGCTTGCCTGATGTCTGCATGCACCTGGGAAAACAGGATGGGGGTCAATCCTTCAAAAAGTAGACCTTTGTAAGGGCTGGCCTGAAAACTGGAGCAACTAAATATAAGTTTAACTGTTAAAATTATAACAGTTTCTAAACTCAGGTGATGACTCCATGATAGAGGGCTGCACTCTCACCCGTCAGACTAGTTTCTTTTTTTTTTTTTTTTTTTTTGCCAGTCCTGTGCCTTGGACTCAGGGCCTGAGCACTGTCCCTGGCTTCTTTTTGCTCAAGGCTAGCACTCTACCACTTGAGCCACAGCGCCACTTCTGGCCATTTTCTGTATATGTGGTGCTGGGGAATTGAACCGAGGGCTTCATGTATAAGAGGCAAGCGCTCTTGCCACTAGGCCATATCCCCAGCCCCCAGACTAGTTTCTTATAGTTTGACATTTAAAAATGTAGGGAGCACTTGTTCACCTCTATACCTGGGTAGCAACCATCGTAACGGATAGTAAAAAATGATCATAGTCATAGACTATAGAAATAACCATAATAGTAGTAGAAATGCAATGGTAACTGTCAGGTTGGTTTACTTATGAGTGAGTACTGGATTGTTTTAGTCTGCTCAAGTTTACTTAGTGGTAATGGGAAAACATGGTCACAATTGTTAAAATAAAGTTGGTACTAGGTCAGCCTGACCGCCATATTCTGCTTCTGTAAACGGCTTGCTTAACCCATTGGTGACTTGCTCTACCCCCTGCACTAACCCCCTGCATCAGTGCTATGTGACCATTTGTTGTTACTTCCTGATATCGAGGCCAGTTCCCTATAGCAAAGCCAAAATAGATAACTGAAAGAGTAGATAGCCAATAGAAATAGACAAGAGTTGCTTGCTAAATGCCATCCAATCAAATATCTGCCATGTTGGAAATACCCTGCCCCTGTTGTAATCACAATAAAATCCCTGCCTATCTGAGGGTGGGGACTCAATCTAGATCCGCTGTTGACACAGCGGACGGTTGGGAATCTAGGCTCGAGCTTGCAATAAAGACTCTCGTGCGTTTGCATCGGGCATCGGCTCTTTGGTGGTCTTTGGGGACCGGAAATCTGGCATAACACCTTAAAAACAATTTCCAGGCACCAGTGGCTCAAGTCTGTATTCGAGAGACCGAGAAGGCTAAGATATGGGGAGCAAGGTTGGAGCCAGCCTGGAAGTCCATGAGTCTCATAGCCAATTAACCACCAAAAAGTGGGAGTGGAGTTGGGTCTCAAGCAGTGGAGCTCTGGCCTTGGAGCAAGGCCCAGGATCAAATAAAGGGACTATATTGTTACTTAGGAGGCCGAGGCTAGCGGTTCATGGTTGGAAATCAGTCCTGGCAGGAAAAAAAAAAAAAGGAAGAGTCTATATACTAAACACCAGCAAAAAGCCAGCTGGGGAAACAGCATGAGTGGCAGAGCCAGCCAGGGGAAATAAGTCCAGCCAGTGAGTGCTTCAGGCCCTGAGTTCAAGTCCTAAAACCTGCAAGTAAATAATTTTTTTAAAAAAATAAACTGTATATGATCTTGGTACATTGTGTATTGTATATATGTCTACCTGACCTAGGGAAGGGAAAGAAAAACAGGGTGTAGGATATATCACAAGAAATGTACACACTGCCCTACTATGAAACTGTACCCTTTTTGCACAACACCTTGTCAAAAAATTTTTATTTAATAAATAAATTACAAAAAAAATAAACAGAAGGGGCTGGGGATATGGCCTAGTGGTAGAGGGCTTGCCTCTTACACATGAAGCCCTGGGTTCAATTCCTCAGCCCCATATATATACAAAAAAGCCAGAAGTGGCACTGTGGTTCAAGTGGCCTTGAGTAAACAGAAGCCAAGGATAGTGCTCAGACCCTGAGTCCAAGGCCCAGGACTGGCCAAAAATAAAGAAAGAAAGAAAGAAAGAAAGAAAGAAAGAAAGAAAGAAAGAAAGAAAGAAAGAAAGAAAGAAAGAAAGAAAGAGGGTAAATTTATTCAAAGTCTATCTACATGCCTGTTTCAAAATATCAACGCAAATCTCCCTTTTACAATTAATATGTGCTAATACAAGAGAAGAAAAGCAAAACATAATTGGTCTGAGTGGGCTCTTGCAGGAAAGATGTTAGGTTTCCCGTACTCTTTTTTTTTTGCTTCCGTTCTTCTTTTCAGGTTTGGAAACCTACTAGTCTGCAATAAAGCAGAGTATCAAGCCAGGCTCAGGTTGCTCCAGCCTGTAAACTGGGATCTAAGGATCACAGTTGGAAACCAGCCCACCCAGGCATAAAATCCTGCAAGACATTCTCTCTAATTATCCAGAAAGGACAGGAGAAATGGCTCCAGCTGAAGAGGGTCAGCTGTGAGTCAAAAACTGAGCAGACATGAAAGGCCTAGTGTTCAAGAAGAAGATTAGATAGATAGATGCACTATTTAGCTCATCTGTATTATCAGTATAAAAACAGCACGCTCTCCATGTGCTCAACATTGAAGTCACTCACTTACCTATACTCTATGTACAGTTAAGTCTGAGAATCCACCACTATGCTGCGTGGATTAGTCACATGACCATCACAAAATTACTGCTGTACACCTCACTACTTCTCACCATAAATTCCATCTTTGTTTCTGCTCTATTTGCAGCACTGCGGGTTCTCTCCACCAATGCGGCCCAACTTCCCCTAAAGACAAATCTAAGTTTCATTTCACCACTGTGACAAAGACATTCACTTTCACTTTGCTCTAGGGAAAGCATTTGCTCTGGGGAGGAGAGGCGTAACATGTAACAATTCCACTAACAATTTAAACAGAACTGATTTTGAAACCTGCACAGACTTTGATCATTCCTTTTCAAAAGCCCCTCTGGTTTGGCAAGGCCCCTGTTGCTGGGGGAAGGGATGATCTGTTCCTGAGAAAGAGATTGCTCTGGTTCCCCTCACCAAGGAGCACTTCCGGATTACAGATGAGGAGGCAGACTGCATCAGGGGAGGAGAGGGAACACTAACTGTCCCTTCAGGAGGCGGCCTTTGGCCGCCTTTAAACCTCTTTACTCCCCAAGCCTCCCTGCTCACAGACTGAGCTCTCAGCAGGAAATCTGTGGGCCAAGCTCCCCCTTCCTTCAGAGCAGCTGGCCAGACAAATAATTCAACTCACCCAAGCGACTGCAGTGCCTTTCTTTTAGAGTTTCCCAAACTCTGGCCTCTTCTACCTGCTCAGTGCACCTTCAGAAGCCAAGGGAGCTTGCATGGAGAGGGCAAGGCACACGGGAACTCCAGGGGCCCATGTGATCACCCTAGCACTCTAAACTCCAACTCCACCCAGAAGGGCAGGCAAGGAAGAGGAGGGGAAACTGTGGACCAATCAGCAGTGTCTACTCTGGGCCTCTCAGATGCCACAGCTTGACTAGTTCTCTTGTGGCTGTATGTAGAGGTAGGTAGGCATTAAGAAAGCACTCTCAGCCGGGATTGGTACCTCCAGGCCTGTGTTAGTTCACACTCAGAGGCAATAGGCAGCAAGATCAGGAGTTGGAGCCCAGGGTCAAAACTCGCTTTTTAAACTGCTATCAAGCTGGACACAGAAATGGCTGTTATTGATTTCCTCTCACAAGACACTAATAAAAATGCACATAGTCACTAGTCATAATAAGCTTTGCTGTTCCTTCCATGACATTTTGTATCTTGCTGGGAATGTTTTCTTGATAAAATAGAACAGCCAAGGAGTCCACCTTCCTGAGTCTGCCTGCCCTCTGTCTGAAAGGGGCACTTTTGTTTAGCTTTGCATCAGGACACCTGTCTCAGCCCTCCTTGCTGCTCCTTACTTCTCTCAGCAGGGTCCTGATACATTTTATCTTCTCTTTCATGCTTCACTTGGCAAATTCTTTTGCCAGCCTTTCCACCAAACAATCCATAACATCACTCAGGATATAATTTAGAATGTGGGGCGTGGCAGTGTTCTCACTTATTGCTGATGAATTATTTGTGATTAGGAGAGCATGATGCATACAGGTTGCCAGTTGGCCCAGGTTTTCTGATATCTTGGCAGGAGCTCCTGTCCATAGTATTGTTCTTTAATGATAATTTACATAGCTATGAGGATTTGGGCTTGTCACCCTATCCAGGTGAGGGTTTGTGAATTTTCCATCTAAATGTCAAGACTCTTCACTTAAGAGTTCTTGAATTCCACTGCAGAATAAGAATTTCTGGACAAGTCATAATGGCAAATAAACTCCCGAGAGCTTTATTGAGTAAGTCTGCAAACAGGCAAGCAGACAAACAGATAAAAAGCAGATAGACAGACTTGCAGAGAGGCAGACGCGCACTCTAATAGAATGTGGGTGATCTATAAGGGAGAGACACTCCCAGTGCTCTTTGACAACCCTTTGTACTCTCAAGAAACACAGTTAATAATACATCCTTTTTTACTCTACAAATGTCAACAATGCATATAGATACAAGCATTTAATATACACAGTTTTTTAAAATTATTTATTTGCATTAAGCCTTGTATTATCAATACTTATAGCAATAGAATCAATAAGTTGTTTATATATAGATAAAGAAATTAAAGGAGTGGCTTCACATGTTAATGGATGCTGCCAGCTCAGTGCTGGGGGGTATGTCTGTAATCAAGTCCCCTGTGGAGATAATGTTGGGGCATCTGTAGTTCAAGACCAAGCTGGGCTTCACCAAAAGACTTTGATAGTGGTAGGCTTCTATGAGTAATGAACCCAACAACAACAAAAATTTGGATACTGGCAAGTCCAAAAATCTCCTATATGAGACAACAGCATGGCCCTAGAAAGAGCTGACATCATTCAAGCCCTAATTTTGTAGGGAAAATTCCCTCTTGGAGATGTGTGATTGGGGAAGATTTTTCCTGAACTCATGTTTTCATCCTATTAGGGTAAGATTTGCATACTGAGCTGAGAGCAAGAGAAGACCAGTGAAGATTGACTTTAATATGGCAACGATTACCCACTTTTCCTCAATTACAGCCCTTTTCGATGGCCATAAATTCCTTACCTATACAACTAAAGGAAACAAGAGCTTAGTATTTGAACTCATATTTTCAGAATTCAGTCCATGGTCACTTAACCCCGTGTTTCTGAACCTTAAGAAAGAGGTAGCCTGTTTCGATGGTGGCAGAGTACGGCAGAAGCTAAATGAATCTTGGCAACCAGCAAAGAAAAAAGAAGGTGAGCCATTGGGACTAAAAAGTTTCTACTACCTCTCCAAATTTGATGTAATTCTATCTGTATTTTTGTGTGTTGAGGGGGGTATTTTGTGTCTTGCCTCCAAAACTTGTCTACTGCTGAGAGAAGTAAGGAGGACCAAGGAGGGCTGAGACAGGTATCCTGATGCAAAGCTAAACAAAAGTGCTCCTTTCAGACAGAAGGCAGGAAGGTGGATGTAATGGGGACCCTCCAAGGGCGGGCACCACATGTAACAGGGTCCGAGGGGGGGGGATCCCCCATCCCTCCAAGAGTCCACTACTCAGAGACAGTCTCAAGTAAAAAGATGGATTTATTGGGGAAGTAAAAAGTATACCGACTGGCCAGGGTCGCTGCCCAGACTTGGGAGCTGGAACCAAGACAGTAGGAAGCAGGCTGGCTAGCCAGGGCTGCAGCCCAGACTGGGGAGCAGGGACCTCCCGCCCCGGGGCACGCTCAGGGTTGGGTTCTAAGGCAAACAGCACAGTCAAACTTGCCACACGCAGGTGTCCAATGAGGACACAGCACCTGCAGAGCATGCTAGGCCGCCGCAGGTGGCCAAAAGAGTTCCAGTCATGTCTTATAGTATCTGTTTGGACCAACCTATCATTCTAGTTAGAATAGGCTCATAGGTTTGACATCAGATGGATATGGCCACCCTGAAGGGCACATGGATTTGATGTCAGGTGGATATGCCTACCCATGGGAGGGCACAGGTTCCCTTGAATTTACATGACTTATCATAATAAAAGAGAGCTGCCCTGGATAGGGTGGGGGAGAGCTTAATGAAGATGGAGTTGGCTTCTGAGCTGGAGTCAATCTGACGCCCCTCTACAGTTAATGATGGCACTGGCCAGGTCCTTGGTCTTTGAGTATTTCCAAGTAAACATTCCTAGGAAGATTCAAAATCTAGGGAATGTGATAGCAATGTTTTTTATTATTTTATGAATAGTGTATTTTACTAGTGTCTAAACAAACTTTTCTGAGTCTAGTTTTATAGGAGTTTAAAGGGAAGGTTTTAGTTCTCCTGTGTGATCTTGCTTCCTATTGCCTGTGAGTGTGGACAAACACAGTCCTGGAGGTACCAAACCTGGGTGGGAATGCCTTCTCAGTGGATACTTCCTCTGTAAGGAGCCTTATACCAGCACGACAGAACTAGTCAAGCTGAGGCATCTGAGAGGCCCAGAGTAGACACTGCTGATTGGTCCACAGTTTCCCCTCCTCTTCCTTGCCTGCCCTTCTGGGTGGAGTTGGAGTTTAGAGTGCTAGGGTGATCACATGGGCCCCTGGAGTTCCCGTGTGCCTTGCCCTCTCCATGCAAGCTCCCTTGGCTTCTGAAGGTGCACTGAGCAGGTAGAAGAGGCCAGAGTTTGGGAAACTCTAGAAGAAAGGCAAGGCATTCGCTTGGGCGAGTTGAATTATTTGTCTGGTCAGCTGCTCTGAAGGAAGGGGGAGCTTGGCCCACAGATTTCCTGCTGTGAGCTCAGACTGTGAGCAGGGAGGCTTGGGGAGTAAAGAGGTTTAAAGGCGGCCAAAGGCCGCCTCCTGAAGGGACAGTTAGTGTTCCCTCTCCTCCCCTGATTCAGTCTCTCTCCTCATCTGTAATCCGGAAGTGCTCCTTGGTGAGGGGAACCAGAGCAATCTCTTTCTCAGGAACAGATCATCCCTTCCCCCAGCAACAGGGGCCTTGCCAAACCAGAAATATCATTGGAAAGAAATGCAGGAAACCCAGTCTTGTCCAGGATTTATTTTTATTTTTATATACAGGCTGTGGTGTAGATGATATCTGTCAAATAGGGGCTGGGAATATGGCCTAGTGGTAGAATGCTTGCCTCGAAGTCTGTCAAATAAATAAATACATAAATGAAATTCAGAGAAATTTCAAAATCAGAAGTATTTAATTCCTGTCCATATTCAACCCAGGTATTGTAATATGGAGGTCGGAATTGGCTGACTCCATCTCCACTATCTCCCCAGCCCCACTGCTCTGAGGCCCTGGAAGATTCCTTCTCCTTGTAAACAATAGTGTCCTCCTCCCCTCCAATCAGCATGCCAATTCTTGATGGGCGTGCCCGGATTCCTACAGGAATTGAAACCCCGGGGAAGCCCCATCACCAGGTAATGGGCATTGTTTTCCTGAATCCCTAGAGACAGGGGCGGGCATTTGGCCTATGCCTATAGGTTACTGAACCTGTCTGTCAAGTGCTTGGAACTGGGAGCTCCCTGTGACCCATCCCCCCGGCCTGACCCAATTTAGGGGCGGGCCAGCACTGGCGCCATTACTCCCTGCCACGTGTTCGAGTGTTACGTGTGCCATCCCCATGGCGTCCCATTGGAGCTGAATTGGTTCGTTGCTAATCCTCCAGAAGTAAGTCTCTGTGCCACTGTCCTGGTCTGTGTTATATGTTTTTCTGAAACCTGGGTACGGTCCATCCAGAACTTCCCCAGTAAATTCATCTTTTTGCTTGAGACGGTGAGTGGTGGACTCTTGGAGGGATGGAGGATTCCCCCTCCCCCCCCCCAGGCCATAACAGTATCATTGTTAGAGGATTTGCTAAATGTTTCACTGGCCTTACTTTCCTGAAAATAAGCCTCTCCCCTTCAAAAGCGAATGATGCCCCTAGAGCAAAGCTGAAGTCAGTGTTCTTCATGTAAGTGATGAAATGAAACTTAAATTTGTCTTTAAGCGTGGTTGGGCAGCCTTGATGGAGAGAGGATCCGCAGTGCTCCAAATAAAGAGCAGGAATGAAGGCGTAATTTTTGTGATGGTCATGTGACTAATCTGTGCAGTATAGTTATGGATGCTTGGACTTGCTGTACAGAGGGTATAGGTGTACGTACTGCCTTTATCCTGTTATTTATCACTGCTAACAAAGATGAGCTAAATAATGGATGTGCCATTCTATTCTATCTCATCTCATTTCATTCTATCCTATCTTAGCTCCTTGATTCTAAGCCTTGCTTTCTTGCTTAGCTTTTGACTCACCACTGGCCCTCCTCTGATGGAGTCATTTCTCCTGTCTTCTGGTTAATTATAGAGAAAGGTTTTTTTTTTTGTTTGTTTGCCAGTCCTGGGCCTTGGACTCAGCAGGGCCTGAGCACTGTCCCTGGCTTCCTTTTGCTCAAGGCTAGCACTTGAGTCACAGCGCCACTTCTGGCCGTTTTCTGTATATGTGGTGCTGGGGAATCAGAACCCTGGGCTTCATGTATACGAGGCAGGCACTCTTGCCACTAGGCCATATCCCCAGCCCTATAGAGAACGTTTTGCCAATTTTTATGCCTGAGTGGGATGGTTTCCAACTGTGATCCTTAGATCTCAGCTCGTCAGTCACCTGAGCCTAGCCCTGGCTGGACACTCTGCTTTATTACAGACTAGTAGGTTTCCCTGAAGAGGAGAGAAGAAAGAGTAAGAGAAACCTAACATCTTCACAGGAAGAACCCACTCAGATCAAATAAATATGTTTTGCTTTTCTTCTCCTGTATTAGCAAATATTAATTGTCAAAAAAAGTTTTGGTACATTCATACAGGCATATAGGCAGACTTTGATTAAATTCATCCTCTTCATTAGTCTTTCTTATTTCTGCTTCTCCTCCCCCCCCCTTTTTTTTTTGCCCAGTCCTGGGCCTTGGACTCAGGGCCTGAGCACTGTCCCTGGCTTCTTTTTGCTCAAGGATAGCACTCTGCCACTTGAGCCACAGCGCCACTTCTGGCCATTTTCTGTATATGTGGTGCTGGGGAATCGAACCCAGGGCCTCATGTATACGAGGCAAGCGCTCTTGCCACCAGGCCATATCCCCAGCCCCTATAACTGGTTTTCTTAGTCTGCTTTCACACAAGCATCTGAGACACTTGGGTCACTTGGCTCTCCCTTGCACCCCGTAGCTCTGGCTCCTACCTCCATACTCCCAAATGGTCCTTGCTTGTTCCGTTTTACATTCTTTTCATTTTTGTTTTGAGATCCAGATTTGCATATGGGAGGACATAGGTAGTATTTGTCTTCTCACTCTGGCTTATCTAAGTTGACCTTGCTAGCCTTCCTCCCTCTGGTGCTCCCTTACGCTGGGGGCAGTTTGTGTCTCTAGCTAGCTAGCTGCATCAGAGGAATGCCCTGCACCCAAACCTTATCTCCACCCTGCCCTTCAAAAGGAGGCTCCAGCCAGAGTACCTACTTCCTGTAGCCTGATGTTATTCCCCTGATAGGGACAGCCGCCATATTGCTCCCACTCCCATGGGGGAGATGGCCCCTTTGATAAACCTCTTTCTCCTGTATGTGACTGTCTTTGTTATGGGGTACAAGCTAAAATGTTATGGGGTCCAGAAATCACCGATCAATGAGACCACTCAGACAACAATCAGGGATGGAAAGAATTTTATTGATTGAGAAAGTACTGCAGTGGGGCTGGGGATATAGCCTAGTGGCAAGAGTGCCTGCCTCAGATACACGAGGCCCTAGGTTCGATTCCCCAGCACCACATATACAGAAAACGGCCAGAAGCGGTGCTGTGGCTCAAGTGGCAGAGTGCTAGCTTTGAGCGGGAAGAAGCCAGGGACAGTGCTCAGGCCCTGAGTCCAAGGCCCAGGACTGGCCAAAAAAAGTACTGCAGTGCCAAGACTGCACTGGAGGTCAGGATCTCAAGATGCAGCCCTGAGGGCTGGGGATATAGCCTAGTGGCAAGAGTGCCTGCCTCGGATACACGAGGCCCTAGGTTCGATTCCCCAGCACCACATATACAGGAAACGGCCAGAAGCGGTGCTGTGGCTCAAGCGGCAGAGTGCTAGCCTTGAGTGGGAAGAAACCAGGGACAGTGCTCAGGCCCTGAGTCCAAGCCCCAGGACTGGCCAAAAAAAAAAAAAAAAAAAAAAGATGCAGCCCTGAGCGGTCTTAGCAGGCTGCTTATAACCCCCAAACCACAGGAATTTCCCCTTTAGCCTAAGTATACTGCCTTGCTACTTTCTAGGAACCAGGTCTGGATGTCCTGACCTTTAATGGAAATCAACGACCATCAGGTAATAAAACAGGATAAACTCTCCTTGGAGGGGGTGGGGGTGGGGGGGAGGAGGGGGGGCTAAGAGGTGTGGGAAATACAAAGCAAAACAAGTTCAAAACAAATTTGGTAAGTACAGCTCAGGCCAGGTTACATTAAACAATACCAATTGTAGTTGTTCAAAGCTAGTGTAAGTAGATGGTCAATTTTCTACATTTACATCATTTCATTCCCTTCTTTTTTGTCAGGATTCAAATCTCCTGAAGGTCCCCTGTTAAAGTCATATATTGGGAACACAAGACCATGTGTTTTAACTCAAGTTTTAGCATCATTACTGTGCTACCCAGATCAGTATAATTACTCTCTGGGAATTTTGCAGTTTTCTCTTTTAGCCACAATGGTCAGTATAATCAAAGCTGCTATTCCCTATTCAAGCAAGCACATAGTTACAGAATCAGAGTTAGCAGGTTAGTAGGAAAACCACCTTCCAAACTCTCCAATTGTTCAGTTTTCCATAAGGGTTTAGGTGACCAGAGCATGTCCCTGCTGTCCAGACTAAGTTTGCCCTGCCCCAGGCACACTGCTCTGCCTAAGCCATTTTTAGGGAATCAGAAAAGGAGCTTCTTTACTCTTTTCACCTGGACTTCTGGAATGGCTGGGATGGATGTTTTCTTTTTTTCTCCCTCCCTCATTCTTTGGTCCCTCCTTCCCTTCATTCATTTGTTTTGTTTTTCCCTTTGTTTCTTTTTTTCTTTCTTTTTTTTTGGTGCCAGTCCTGGGGTTTGGACTCAGGGTCTGAGCACTGTCCTTGGCTTCTTCTTGCTCAAGGCTAGTACTCTGCCACTTGAACCACAGTGCTACTTCTGGCTTTTTCCTATATATGTGGTGCTGAGGAATTGAACCCAGGGCTTCATGTATACGAGGCAAGCACTGTACCACAAGGCCATATCCCAAGCCCCTTCTGTTTATCTTTTTAAAAACATTATTTACTTGCAGGTTGCAGGACTTGAACTCAGTGCCTGGAGCACTGGCTGGACTTATTTGCCCTGGCTGGTTCTGCCACTCATGCTGTTTCCACAGCTGGCTTTTTGCTGGTGTTTTGTATATAGAATCTTCCATTTTCTTTTTCCTGCGAGGACTGATTTCCGACCATGAACGTCTAGCCTCGGCCTTCTAAATAACAACAATTTAGTCCCTTTATTTGATCCTGGGCCTTCTTCCAAGGCCAGAGCTCCACTGCTTTAGACCCACCTCCACTCCCATTTTTGGTGGTTACTTGGATAAGAGAGAGACTCATGGACTTCCATTCCCCAGGCTGGCTCCAACCTTGCTCCCCATATCTTAGCCTCCTCGGTCTCTCGATTACAGACTTGAGCCACTGGTGCCTGGAAATTGTTTTTAAGGTCTACTTTTTGAAGGATTGAACCCCCTCCTGTTTTCCCAGGTGCATGCAGACATCAGGCAAGCCACCAAAGATAAGGGCAGACTGCATGATGCTAGCAGGGTAACCACCCTAAGCCTGGATGTAAACATTTCATTGTGGGCCCAACTGAAAAGCCCCGCAATGTCCCTAGACCCAATGGCTTTTTCATTCACCTCTGTCTCTTTACGCAGGCCTCATAAAAACTCAACTCCTGTTCCACCTCTTGGCACAATCTCCAAGCCCCCAGCAACGCTATGGCCCTCACTGCTCCTCCTCAATAAACAGTCTTTACCTGTGGAAGAATCTGGCCTGTTTTCTTCTTTTCTCCTCCACTCTCCTAACACTCCTAATGTTTAATAAAAATCAAGGAAATGACAATCATGACATACATGACATTTATTATAGAACTTGAACTAGGAATAGAGAGCTTGAAATTATTGTGCAAAGTTGATTTTTCCACATCACTGTGTTGTAAGGTAAATTATCAGAGAAGCCACATTTTGAAGGATCGAATCTTGGAGTTTTTATTAGAGCATGAGCAGTCTGCAGGCAGCCAGTTGTTACAAAGGCCTACAGCCTGCAACTAACTTAACACTGTCAGGAAATGGGCCAGAGAGGAAAGAAAGAGCAAAAACAAAACCAACAAACTAATTCAGCGCCAATGAAGAGCTGAAGTGGGACAGCATGGTGACTGGAGATGAGTCAGGAGACAGGACACCGGAGGCAAACATGGAGTCTTGGGGCATGAAGTAATGGCACCTGAACTGGTCTGAACCTAAATAGGGTGAGATCAGGGGGCAGGGTAACAAGAAACTCCCAGTGCCAAGCATTTGACTGACAGGTTCAGTAACTGATAGGCCAGGTGGGCACCCCTGTCTCCAGGGATTCTGCACTATCCATCACCTGAGGGTGGTGGGACTTCCTTTCCTATGGCCAAGGTGGTGCTGACCCTCTTCCTTCAACTGAACATAAACACTACGTTTTATTTTCTGTGTCTGGGGGTGGGTGGGTTGTATGTGTGCTGTTACTGGGGCTTGAAGTCAGGCCCTTGCACTACTGTTTGGCATTTACACTTAAAGTTAATCCCCTACCACAGGAGCCATACATCTACTTCAAGCTTTCTGCTGTTTAATTGAAAATAAATGTGTCTCAGATTGATCTACCTGGGCTAGCTTTGAACCGTGCTTCTCAGAAATTAACCACTTGAGTAGCTAAAATTTGAAATCTGAGCCAATAGCATCCAGCTCCGTTTCTTTTTCTTTTAATATTTTAGTTTCACTAATCCATAATTGGCTGGCCTTTCTAATTTGCCCCCTTTTTATCTTGCCAAGCATTCAGGAAGCTCAGCAGAAGGAACCTCAGAAGTCAAGAAAGGCAGGAACAAGGAACCAGCCAGCAATGCCTTCAGCAATCTTGGCCACTGTAAAGGAGGAGGTGACCTGCCCCATCTGCCTGGAGCTCATGAGAGAACCCATGGTCATAGACTGTGGACACAGCTTCTGCCAAGCCTGTATCACAACAAGCTATAAATCCACCATTGGCCCAGGAGGGAAGAGCAACTGTCCTATGTGTCAAATGCCTTACAAGTTTGAGAGCCTCAGGCTTAATCGCCATATGGCCAACATAGTGCAGAGTCTCAGGGGGGTCAAGTTGAGCTCACAGGAACAGAATGTGCATCAATGTCCACAGCACGGTGAGAAACTCCAGCTCTTCTGTAGGGACGATGGGAAGGTGATTTGCTGGCTTTGTGAGCGATCTCAGCAGCACCGGGGTCACCACACATGCCTCTTGGAGGAAGTGGCCCAGGAGTACCAGGTAAGAAATTGGGGATGAAGGAGGACAGAGCACAGAATAGTCCCTGAGGGAAATCCCCACTGGCTGGGCATTCACTATAGTTTAAATACCTCACTATCCTAGAGCTGAGATGTGAGACTCCTTTCCACTCTGTGGGTCTTTCTCAGGCCTGAAGCACATGCTTTGCAATCCACTGACTTACGAGATGATGAACCTAAGTATGAACTCTCTTGACAGCAGTGAGTATCTCTTTCTACATAGTCCATATGTTGAGATTTGATGACCAAGAAAGTTCCTCTTAGTGCAGCAGTAAATGAAATGAATTGATATATAGATTATTTTCAGAGATTGACCCTGCTGTGGTTCCTTCCATTCACAGAACAAGCTCCAGGCAGTTCTGGAAAAGCTGAAGAAGAACAAGAAAGAATCTGAAAAGTGGAAAGCTGAACTCCAACAAGAGAAAACTTCCTGGAAGGCAGGGAAAGACACTTCCTGAGGGACTTAGCCACAAATCTGGGTGGGATTTGGGGGAGGGGCTGCCTTCCTCTCTATTTCCAGAGATTGGATGAGGCTCAATTTCATTTCATTAGTCTTCTTCCTCATTTCCCATGAGTGTTTGGGGCAGGAGAGTGAGGAGATCTGAGAGATCCTCCATTTTGGGGTGGGAGCCCGTCCTGTGATGGTGGTGAGGGAAGTTATTTGGCAATGGGTCCTACTTCTGTCCTCAGTGTTCCAGGTCTGACGGGGAGATCAGCAACGGGATGAGGAGTGACACAGAATCATAAATCTTGTACACAGGATAACTATGTAAAAGCTGAGCCACACCCAGTCATCCAGTTTTGTCTCTGGCTAGGCTTAGATCATGTTGACAAAAGGTCCTTGGTTTGAAATGTTGTGAAGAGAAAACATAGCTCCCTAAGAATCACTGCTTTCCTTGAGCCTCCCTTCTCTAGGCGAACTCCCCAAGTAGTCTCCAGCCCCACCTGATACCCTGAGTGTCTCTGTCTCTTTTTCTATTTTAAAGAGTCAAGTACAAAGCAAGATACAAAATGTTCAGGCAGATTTCACACAACTGAGAGGCATCCTGGACTCTGAGGAGGAGAAAGTACTGCAAAAGCTGAAAAAGGAGGCGGAAGATGGCTTGCGCCGCCTGGCAGGGTGTGAAAATGAGCTGACCCAGCAGAGCAAGTGTGTGAGCCAGCTCATCTCCGATGTGGAGCTTCAGTTAGAAGGATCCCCGATGGAGATGCTGCAGGTGAGTCTTCTAATAGTGCCCTTATCTGAGATTCACAAAATCTTTCCTTCTCTGGTTTTTTTTGCTGTGGAGTGGGTCTGTGTGTGTGTGTGGGGGGGGGGGGTGCGCGTGCCCACATGCGTGCTTTGTAATGATTGTAAAATTCTTTGGTAATAAAGATGTAATACTTCTTTCTGGATCACTTTCAAATGTTATGGGAATCAGGGATGTATGAATGCCAAGGGAAAATTCCACATTCAGTAATTTCTTTCTTTTTTTTTTTTTTTTTTTTTTTGGCCAGTCCTGGGCCTTGGCCTCATGGCTTGAGCACTGTCCCTGGCTTCTTTTTTTTTTTTTTTTTGCTCAAGGCTAGCACTCTGCCACTTGAGCCACAGCGCCACTTCTGGCCGTTTTCTGTATATGTGGTGCTGGGGAATCGAACCCAGGGCCTCATGCATACGAGGCAAGCTCTCTCGCCACTAGGCCATATCCCCAGCCCCAGTAATTTCTAAAGTACTGTAGAAACATTGAATCTTAGAGGGATCTATTGTAATAGTTTATGTGCTCCCATTTGCTGCCTTCTACTATTGAATTTTAAATACCATTCTGTGTGTGTGTGTGTGTGTGTGTGTGTGTGTGTGTGGTGGGTTTGGGTTTGAGTTCAGTGCCTTGTGCTTTCGTGGTTGGCTCTTTACCACCTGAGCCATTTCTTTTGTGCCTGAACCTTTTTTTCAAATTTATGTTTTCAGCAAATCAAGTTTTTGTTTCAGGGCTGGGAATATGGCCTAGTGGCAAGACTGCTTGTCTTGTGGCAAGAGTGCCTGTCTTGTACACATGAAGCCCTGGGTTCAATTCCTTAGCACCACATATAGAGAAAATGGCCAGAAGTGGCGCTGTGGCTCAAGTGGCAGAGTGCTAGCCTTGAGCAAAAGGAAGCCAGGGACAGTGCTCAGTCCTTGAGTTCAAGCCCTTGGACTGGCAAAATTAAACACACCACAATTTGTGGCTGAGAGTATGGCCCCGTAGCAAGAGTGCTTGCATTGTATACATGAAGCCCTGGGTTTGATTCCCCAGCACCACATATATAGAAAATGGCCAGAAGTGGTGCTGTGGCTCAAGTGGCAGAGTGCTAGCCTTGAGCAAAAAGAAGCCAGGGACAGTGCTCAGGCCCTGAGCCCAAAGCCGAGGACTGGCAAAAAAAAAAAAAAAAAAAAAAAAAGGCATAATAAGGCACTGGAGACAGAGACACACACCGATAGGAGTATATAGAAGGACTATGCACCGCCAGAAAGAAGAGGGGAGAGAGGGAGGAAAACAAATTGGTATTAAATAAGTCAGTGACTTATTCATTATTGAGTATCTTTAAGTATTTTAAAGTGAAACATATATTTGTAAATGAACTTGGAAATCAACTTGACATAAATGTGTGTTGATTCTTAGGGACCAAGTGAAGATAGTTTCAGTGGTGTCTAGAATGAGAAGGATTTTTGTAAGGTCAATTTATGTTGTAAGGTAAATCCATTTAGGGAGATACTGAGAAGATTAAACGGTGTGCAGATTCCGATGGGGGTGTTGGAGCCAGGCAGGGGTCCTGTCTGCTTTTACCAAGGTAGAGGTGGTCAGAAAGAGGATGTAGAGTCCCTTTCAGGCTGTCTCCAGGTTGCAAGGATACAGGCTAGGCAGCTGCAGCACCTCTGACAGATTGCCACGCCTCTTTCTGGGTCACCTGTAAGTTTGCTACAGAGACAACACAGATTTAAGCATTCTTTGTGACTACTCATCCCAGAAGACCACACGGACATAGGTACATACAGGAAAAGGAGCTGTCAGCTGGGTCTGACAAGGCTACCTCTCCCACAGGAGAGGAAGAAATGGCACCTCTCCTTATATGGGGGCATCCTTTACCATGGGGCTAGAGCAGGGAGGTCCTCTGGGTGAGCTGCATGTAGGAAGGGCAGAATTGAAGTCTGGGTGGGGAGGGGGAGTGTGGGCTGATTCCCAGTGGAGAGTTCTCTTCTCTTTGTGAGGGCAGAGTGGAGTTCAGGCCTGGCTGGAGGGCATTCTGCACTTCAGTTCTGGGATAGGGATAACCTGGGGCTCTCAAGTGAAGTAGAAGAACAGCCAGGGCTGAAGGCCAGTTGCAGGTTGGCCTATCCAGGTAAACAGGGTGTGTGGGAGGGCCTGAGCACCTGAGATGGAGGGCATGCTACCATTATTATCTTAGCCTGTGGTAGGAGCCTTAACAACAGCACAGACCTTTTCTAGGGCTACCGTAGTGCCACCTGTGTAACACTTTGATCTGCAAGAGCATTTTTCCTGCCTGTCTCAATAACCTGATCTTTGCTGTCTTTCACAACACATATAACAGCAACCTGTGCAAGCTTTTAGACAGCTCACAGCAAGGACATGGTCCATGCCCTAATGGGTACAAACCACTTTTCCTGAACAGATGAATTTATGTGGCTAGTGCCAGGCCCAGATTTACTGCCAGTTAGGGTCTTGAGCAGGTACTGGGGGCTGGGATTTTATTAACTGAAAACTATCCCCCATTTGACAACCTTAGCCTTTTGCTACCCTGTATAACAGATGACTGACAGGGAAGACTATAAATTTATGTCCAGTTACAAAGCAGACAGACATGGGCATTAGGTAGGCATGCTTAAAAACTACTTTCTTATGACCTCCCTGCTCTGATTAATTTGTTTTGATGTTTTTGTTTTTTTGCCAGTCCTGGGCCTTGGACTCAGGGCCTGAGCACTGTCCCTGACTTCTTTTTGCTCAAAGCTAGCTCTCTGCCACTTGAGCCACAGCGCCAATTCTGGCCGTTTTCTATATATGTGGTGCTGGGGAATCGAACCCAGGGCTTCATGTATACGAGGCCAACACTCTTGCCACTAGGCCATATTCCCAGCCCTCCTCTGATTAATTTGAAGGGGCGGCACAAGTGTCACCAGGATCTGATCATCTCTCTCATCAGAACAGTGTCTTCCAACAGCCTCTAGATACTCTGTCACTTTGTCCCAGGACTGTGTTCTCCATGCTGGGAGAAATGCCCCAGTGGCACACGTTGGCATTTTCTTCTGGTGGTCACTGGGTTTGCATTCAGGGCCTGAGCACTGTCCCTGAGCTCCCCAGCTCAAGCTAGCTCTCTACCACTTTGAGCCACAGCACCTCCTCCTTCCAGAACTCGGCTGGTTCATTAGAGGTGAGAGGCTGGCTCATAGGAACCTTTTCCTGCCAGGGCTGGCTTCTATAGGCAGTTTTCTTCAGATCAATGTGCTTAGGCCAAAAAGCTCTCTTTCTTCAATTGAATCAACAAGGTGGTCAATACAAGTTGTTTTTAAAGTATCAATTTTACCTGGAACTTAGTAAGAGCCAAAATTATATCTGACAAACTTGTAAGAATTATCTGTCTCTCTGTAAAGGCAAAAACCTAAACAGCAATGAAACAGTCGTTTTGGTCAGTCATTCTGGCCTTTGAAACAAACAGTTATGACAATTTACTTTCAAATTTCTATCCAGGAACCCATTTCTGGCTTCTTCCCCCCCAAAGCCTTTTTACTGACCTTGTGGCACACTCCTCTGCCATAATTTGCAGTTAAATTAACCCTTTGTAACCAACCTTGAGGCAGTAGGTCCCTTCACCTCTCAGCAGTCTGCTTCTAAAACTGTCATTTTGCCTTTTTCCCCCTGAACTTTGAGTTACTCTTAGAACTCAAGTAGCTGTTTTTTTTTTTTGGCCAGTCCTGGGCCTTGGACTCAGGGCCTTAGCACTGTCCCTGGGCATCTTCCCGCTCAAGGCTAGCACTCTGCCACCTGAGCCACAGCGCCCCTTCTGGCCGTTTTCTGTATATGTGGTGCTGGGGAATCGAACCTAGGGCCTCGTGTATCCGAGGCAGGCACTCTTGCCACTAGGCTATATCCCCAGCCCCGCACTTTTTTTTTTTTTTTTTTTTTTGGCCAGTCCTGGGCCTTGGACTCAGGGCCTGAGCACTGTCCCTGGCTTCTTCCCGCTCAAGGCTAGCACTCTGCCACTTGAGCCACAGCGCCGCTTCTGGCCGTTTTCTGTATATGTGGTGCTGGGGAATCGAACCTAGGGCCTCGTGTATCCGAGGCAGGCACTCTTGCCACTAGGCTATATCCCCAGCCCAGCTGTTTTGTTAATGCAGGAATTATAAGCTCTGGCAATGAGTCAAGAATCCAGATTTAGCATATTCAAGGAACCTCAGAACATCAGTATGGTTTTTTTTTTTTTTTAAATGCATCTAATTGCGAAATAGCATTGAAACCAAATTACATTCTACAGATAAACCTTTTTCCATTTTGAACCCTCCTTTTAAAACTTTTCAGTTTTGTCAATGTATCCCAAGAGGAAGTTTTAGAATACCAGTCATATTACCTATTACCATGAGGTGTTAAGTGTCCATGTGTAGACGAAAAAGAAAGAGAAGCGCATTTTGGAGCAGGCATGGACACATAGGGCACTAGTTGGGCTGCATTTTTTCTGGGGCTTTCTTGTGATAGCAGGCACAATAGTATAACAATGGACACGTAATGTGGCTTAGTGATAAGAGTGCTTGCGTAGCATGCATGAGGCCCTGCGTTCCATTCCTTAGCCCCACATACACAGAAGTGGCGCTGTGGCTCAAGTGGTAGAGTGCTAACTTTGAATAACAAGAAGCCAGGGACCAGGCCGTGCTCAGGCCCTGAGTTCAAGCCCTGTCCCAGGATGTCCTAGGGCAGTTCATGGGAGCCCAGGACAAAGGAGTCCCGGTTTGTAAGAGTTTTCTTGGGCCTGCTCCCTCACTGCAGTCTTTTGAAATCAGGGTATTTCACAAGCCACCTTTTGAGAGACCAAATCTTTATTAAATATCGAATCTCTATTAAAAGGCAGGCATCTGCATGGTGGACTGCTAACTCAAAGAAAGACCAGCAGCTTGCACCAAGCTTTGAAAGGCAAGAGCCACATGCTTTGTGTGAAGACTAACCCTCACGATTAGGAGCTGGGCTTGGGTTTAGTCAACATGATATCTCCATATCCTCTTGGGGCTAAATAACAGGAACACTTGCAATGCAAAAGATGGCTAGTGTCACTGGGTAGGCAGTTAAGTGCTGACAGGAGAGCAAGCACCAGGTTGTCTGTGAGAACAGGTGACATTACTTAGGCTAAATAACAAATATTGTATTAGAGAAATATCTGTAATGCTCAGAAGCAGCCTAGTTCTTGGCCAATGTCTATTAATTTACATATCTGTTTTTAAAAAGTGAAAGAATCATGTATTAGTTAAATGATCTCCTTGGGTACCAAGGGAAGACTGGACTTAGTCTTCTCTTTGTTTTTTGTCTTTCGTACTGACCTTAGCACATCAGAGGTTGGTGAGACTCTGATGAAACTTTATAAGAAAGGACCATCTATTATTTCTTAAGTCATGTTTTCTCCTTTCTCCTTAGGGTGTGAATACCATCATGAGAAGGTATGTGTGGGATACAAGGATGATACTTTTTTTTGGTAAGAAAGATTTGTAGAAGTATCTAGTACTCAATGTTAGTATAACATTTAGATGAGGAAAATTCACTTGTAGTATTGTCTTAAGTTCTGGACACAAAACAGGACTTGGGTACGTTAGAACTATTGGGAGTAAATTAGATACTTACTCTTCTTGAGTGAAGGTTAGAGAAAATGAGAATGTGGGTCAAGAGTGATATTTGGGGAGAAGGTGATACAGGAGCAGATTCCTTGTGGCATAACCATTTATGCACTCAATGTGCCTAGATCAGCTCTGCTCCAGGATCTAGTAGCTGCTTGATTGATTTTGAATAGGACAAATCTTCCTTATCTGCTTTGTACCCAGAATTGTTCTCTGACAAACTTGCTATGTGTTTGCATATTCCTCCTGAAAACAAGTAATAGTTGCATAATGTTTTCAAAACCACTGATGTTGACCTCTGGGAGCAGGGTTTTGGCTCTGGGGCAAATGATTCCTGTGACTTTGGATGAGTGATGGAAGGTGGCGTTCATGTGCGTAAGGATGCACAGACACCTGAAAGCACCTGCTAGCTCTCCCCACCCAGGGATTTCAGAGCAGCAAGACTTTGGTGCTCATAAAGCCTCTTTTTCCAAATGTTTGTAATTTCCCAGAGAACCTGAAGGCTGAGCTGTTCTCTAAGAGCCTCTAAGGGGCAACAGGCTTTGAAGGTCTTGGGTTCCTCCAGGTGTGCTTTTTACACTTTCTATGCCTTCTACATCCACAATGAGCCAGGTTCTGCCAGCTTATTTTCTGACCATTTTCCAGGGGACCATAATTCATAGCAGTGTCTTATCTAACTATCGTTGTGATTTTCAAACCCATGACTTCATTGCTGACTTCATTGCTTCTTTTTAAGAGATTGAGAGAGAGAAGCTGGTTGTTTCATTTTAGGCTGGTCAAACTGCTTCAGAAAGCTTAATGTCTTTCCTAAGTCATGCAGATAGCGGGAAGGTGGACATGGGTATATCTATGGTGACTTCAGCCCATAGTTTGTTTTTGTTTGTTTGTTTTTTTGGCCAGTTCTGGGCCTTGGACTCAGGGCCTGAGCACTGTCCCTGGTTTCTTTTTGCTCAAGGCTAGCACTCTGCCACTTGAGCCACAGTGCCACTTCTGGCCGTTTTCTGTATATGTGGTGCTGGGGAATTGAACCCAGGGCCTCATGTATACCAGGCAAGCACTCTTGCCACTAGGGCATATCCCCAGCCCCTTCAGCCCATAGTTTATCCTTTCCTTTCTCATGATGCCAAGGTGGTACCTATAAGTATCTGCATGGTGAAACAACAGATAGGTTGGTGATGATGAAAGTTATAAAATCTGAAGTATGGAGGCTCATTCTTTTCATCCCTAGATCTGAGCTCTTGATGATAAAGAAGCCAATGACTTTCCCCAAGAAAGAACAGGAAGTGTTCCCAATAACTGGTCTGAGAGGAATGTTGCAAGTGTTTCAAGGTGAGGAGAGCTGGTGAGGTGTGGTTGTGAGGGTCTAGCTGTGTGTGTGGGGGGCTACATGGGGCCAGGTGCCGTTTCCAGATTCGACTCCTAGATAGGAAAGATGGACATTGTGTTGATGTGATCTCCTGTTGTCGTTTCAGAGCTGACTGATGCCCGCCAATACTGGGGTAAGGAGAAACTTGTTTCTTGCCATCAGAATATTTTCAGGTTCAGTATCTCTTTGCTACAGAAAAAGAGAAGGGATGCTTTTGCAGTATTCTACCTTTCCCTATTTCAATATGATTTCAAAGTTCTTTCTAGTTTTCTCTTACATTCTTATTTTTTTTTTTTTTTGGCCAGTCCTGGGCCCTAGACTCAGGGCCTGAGCACTGTCCCTGGCTTCTTCCCGCTCAAGGCTAGCACTCCGCCACTTGAGCCACAGCGCCGCTTCTGGCCGTTTTCTGTATATGTGGTGCTGGGGAATCGAACCTAGGGCCTCGTGTATCTGAGGCAGGCACTCTTGCCACTAGGCTATATCCCCAGCCCTCTCTTACATTCTTATGAGTTTGTTTGTAACTTACAAAAAGTGGTCTGTTCTCTCCCTGACCCAAAACTGTCATTTTTTTCCCTCTACAGTTCATGTGGCAATGAATACAAATGATTCCAGAATTTTCATTTCTCAGGATGAGAGACAGATAAAATGTCGGAGTACTCCGGTGTATTCCCCATTGCCTGGCTTTTCACATAGTTCTTTTACTACATTGAAACCGCATCAAGTCATGACTTCTAGTTACTCAGCAAGCCAGTCTGTATTTCAAAATAATGGACTTCTTCTAGGGTTCCTGGGTGCCCCTGTAATCACATCAGGGAAGCAGTACTGGGAGGTGGATGTGTCAAGGAGAACATCCTGGCACCTGGGGGTGAGTGATGGAAGACACTTCAGACCCAGGCCATGGTATGATTCAACTATTCGTGAAGTGCCTTGTCCTAAAATTGGTTACTGGATTATAGGCATGGAGAAAAAATCTGAGTATAAAGTTTTCTTGGAAGATCCTACTTCCCATTTGCCTTTGTCCATGCCCCTGTGTTTGCCTGTTGCTCTCGATCGTGTTGGGGTTTTTGTAGACTACCAGGCTGGCTCAGTCTCATTTTACAGCACTACATACAATGCATTTCTCATCTATAAGTTCACTAACTGTTGCTTTCCCCGTCAAGTCTATCCATATTTCCTTTACAATGTTCAGTAGCCATGACACTATGCTGATCAGCCTCTTAAGTATTTTTACCCCTTTCTACATTTCTGTGCACTGTCCCTGGCCCTGGTGTGCGTTTCATGCATCTGACCCCCTCTGTGGGCCCCATGCAACATCTTTTCCTTCTGATGTGAGTCTGTCTGATTCAATGTCCTTCTCTCATAACTAGGATGTACACTTTTCCTTGTGCCATATTCTTCCTGATGCTGTGTTTCTTTGGAGGATAGTCATATCGTCACTCCTAACGCCACAACCCTTTTCTCTGCCACTGAGAGAAGGTGCAGAACTGTTTCAATAAGGTTTCTATACTATTAAAAGTCTATGGAAAGCAATCACTCCCTTAAGGAATGAGCCCTTAGCAGTGTCTTAGCTTTAGCTTTACTCTAAAATGTTTTATTCCCAGGAGTTAAGGAGAAAAACGTCACAAATGATCTTGACCAAGATGCAGATTTTGTGTACATTGTGTTTATATTCATGTCCCCTCTTTCCATATATTTCCAATGTAAACTTGAATAAAATACTGAAATTCCTGTGCTTATTTTTTTCAAGTATCATATAAACAATATAACTCATAATTTAGATAATTATAAGAAAGTTAAGTATTAAACATCTATTGAAGTCTCAATAAATACACATTCTTTTCATTACTGAAATCCATGGGTTATATCAGTGTTGATAAAACTGGTTGTGCAGAGCTAGAATGTGGAAATGACTTCACTCAATTATCCCATCAAGGTTCCCTGGGAGATGAAGCCATTTATTAATCCAGCCTCTACAGGGGAGAGAAGACAACGTGTAATGCAGTAATTTCTGATGTCCAATAGATCATTTTAGTTGGTCTAAGTTAGAGACAGGTACTGACATCTAGGAGGTAGAGGTCAGGAATTCTCCAGAACATTCTACAAAGCATAGGACAACTCTTGTTGCAGTGTTATTCCATTCAAAATGTCAGAAATGCTGAGGTTGGGAAATGTTTAATACTTGCATGCGGGGCCAGTGAAATACTCAGTGTCTCCCCTCTACCATTTCCATAGCTGTGTAAACACCCACAAGCATTCTACCTAGTTAATCACCCCAGTGGGTCTAATTAATGTTCCAGTGCCTCCACAGAAACAGTACTCTACCTCGTAGAAGATGAGAGGGGGAGGGGAACGGTGCTGAGAAGAGCTGGCTTATAGAGAACTGGGGGAGCTCTTTGGACTTTTGGAAATGCCCTAATTTTTTTTTTTTTTTTTTTGCTGTTGTAGATATACAGTATAAAATCTTTTCAAAATTTGTCAGTTTGTGCATTCTTAGTGGTGTAACCACACGGAACATAACACTGATTATGAAAGGAAATGAAGTTTTCTAGGTGACTTAACATGAATCTGAGGCTGAGTGCTATTGGTTTTAGTGGTAAGTCAGAACATTTGTACCCTGGTCACACAGAAAGGGGTACTTGGGTCTGGGTGCTGGTGGCTGATGCCTGGAATCCTAGCTACTCAAGAGGTTGAGATCTGTGGAGGACTATGGTTCAAAGCCAGTTAGGGCAGGAATGTCCATGAGACTCTTATCTCCAAATAACCACTAGAAAACTGGAAGTGGTGCTGTGGCTCAGTTTAGTAGAGCACTCACCTTGAGTAAAAGAGCTCAGGGACAGCATCTAGGCTCTGAATTCAAGCCCCACAACTTGAGGGAGGGGTAGAGGGAAACTGAAAATAACCTTCCTTTCCTTTCTTCCTCTCTCTACACCCCTCTTTGTGTGCATGAGTGTATCTATCCTGAAAGTTGAAATCAGGGCCTGAATGTTGTCTGAGCTTTTTTTGCACAAAGTGAGTGGTCCACCAATTGAGCCACAGCTCCACTTCTGGCTTTTTGGTTGTTACTTGGAGATGAGTGTCATGGACTTTACTTTCCAAGGCTGGCTTTGAACTAATACTCAGGTTTCAGTGTCCTGAGTAGCTGGGATCACAGGCATGAGCCACCAGCACTTGGCCTTTTCTTTGTTTTTGTGGCAGTTCTGGGACTTGAACATAAGGCCTGGGACTTTCACTTAGCTTTTTCACTCAAGGATGGTTGTCCATTGAATGTGCCACAGCTTCAACATTTTTGTTGGTTAATTGGAGCTCAGAGTCTTCTGGACCTTTCTGTCTGTCTGGCTTTGGACATTGACTGTCTGCCAAGTAGTTTGGGTTATATTGGTGCCAGGAAAATCTGTGGTCATCTTGAGACCTCACCTGAAGCAGAGGACTTTGCAACAGGAGAGTCCCCTCCATTCTTGGGCAGGGAACAATCCCATCACTGCACCTTTATAAAAAGTGTGCTGCTCCATGAAGAAAGCAAGTTGATGGATTCATTTTCCATGCTATATTCAAGGAAATATGGTAGAAGTATAGGTCAGTGGTGGAGTGCTTGCCTAACACAAAAAAGACACTAGGTTAAATCTCCATGACAAAAGCAGAGGAGAGTCCTAGCTTCCTACGTCCCTTAACATCATCTAACACAAAATTCCACCTTTGGAAAATATTTGGCAAGGTATAATTGGCCTTTCTTTCCATTACTGGATCCATATTTGGAGAACCAAGGACAAATGCTAGGCAGGAGGACAATTCCAGTTTTGCTGCAAGTTTCACAACTAATGAAAATATCTGCCCTCGGTACAGTTGGGCATATGCTTTGGCCATGATTAAGGGAGTTAATTATTCCTTTCCCATTCTGGTTTTCTTTACTTCTGTCAATATTGGAAATTCTTATCAGTCAGACAGGCAACATTAGTTGAGGTGCACTTATTGTTCTCTGTGTGTGGCGGCCAAGTTTTTATCTTTGATTTTGTTTGTTAATATTTTTCCATTAATCTGTTGGCAGTGGATTCTGCAGACCTGTAGCGGGAGTTGAAGTATTTCTCCATCAGCTCCTGTCATGGAGTCTGTCTCTTCCGGATTCACTTTAGGCTCGTCTATCATTTTCAGTTTCACCATCTCTAGCTTAATGCGGGTGTCTCCTGGAGCCTCGCTTCAGCTACAGGTCATCACTTCCTCTTGCTCCCCCAGCCCACATACACTTCTCCAGCTCAGCTCTGTAGTCATCTTCCTCCAGCCCCCGAGCTTGAGTCCTTCTCTTTCTGTTGATCACAGCTGAACGTTGTTTCCTCTAGCCCACATTAAATTGGAGTCAGCTCAGTTCATGGAGGCCATTTCTATCTAGCTCGCTTTGGATGGAGTCCAGATCACCACTGCAAGGAGAATCATGTCCAGGTCTATTAGGGGAAAAATAATTGAGACCCTATCTCAAAAACTACTGCAGCAGCTTGGCACCAGTGGCTCATGTCTGTAATCCTAGCTACTCAGGAGGCTGAGATCTGAGGACGGCAGTTCAAAGGCAGCTGGGGCAGGAAAGTACATGAGACTATAATCTCCAATTCAGAAAACCTAAGTGATGCAGCGGCTCAAGTGGTAGAGCGCTAGCCTTGAGGGAAAAACTCAGGGACAGCGCCCAGGAAGAGTTCAAGCTCCACCACTGACAAAAAAACAAAAAAGACCCCCAAAACCCACCTGAAGCAAAAAGTGATCAGGAGAGCATGGCTAAAGTGGTAGAGCACCTGCCTAGCAAAATGAGCCTGGAGTTCAAAACAAGTACTATAAAGAAAAAGGAAAGAAAGAAAAATTGTAACAGGAATGAATAATATCTCTGATGGACTTGAAATTATTCTGACAAACTAAATCTTTCAAGACCATGGACCAATCCCCACCAATAGACTGGTTTTGACCAAAAAGTGAGTCCTTGAGATCAGTGAAAATTCATCATGCTGAAACAAAGGGAAAAAGAAAATTCAAGAAAGAGACTTTTCAGAAGAATTTCTGAATCAACATAACTGGAAAACTAGAAAGAAAATGGATCAAGAACAGAATGTTTGAAGTGATAATGCTCAAGGCTTTCTTAAAAAGCAATGCCAGACAGTAAATCGGACATTAAGAAAGCCAAGGGGCTGGGAATATGGCCTAGTGGTAAGAGTGCTTGCCTCAACAAAGCCAAGTGGAATACCTATGTCTGTACAGAACACCAAGTGGAATATCTATATAGATGTATCTAGATCCATTTATCTGTCTCATATATATATGTATATATATCTAATTCATATATGTAATTTTTATTTACATATTTTGAACTAAACAAAGGACATCTGGGGAAAGCAGGAAGGTGAATACATGGTTCCGGCATGCTACGCATGCACTCTACCCCTTAGTAGTGTGGTCTAAGAGCTTAGGACTTGTTTCATTTGCTTGCTTGTCAGCCATTCTACTGAGATACACCTCCAGCCTGGCATTTTGCTGTTTAATTGGAAACAGAGTTTTGAGAAGTTTTCTACCCAGGCTACTTTGAAGCACAATCATCTGGTGTGTGACATAATTTTCAAATATCCACATTCAGAAAGTACAATGAGTGTGGGTGCTGGTGGATCACACCTGTAATCCTACCTACCCAGGAGGCTGAGGTCTGGGAATCATGGTTTGACAGCCTGGGCAGGAAAGTCTGAGACCCTTATCTCCAACTAACTGCCAAAAGGCTGGAAATGGCACTGTGGCTTAAGTAGTAAGCACTAGCCTTGAGCACCAAAGCTCAGGGACAATGCCCAGGCCCTGAGTTGAAGCCCTAGGACCAGCACAAAAAGCAAACAAAAAGAAAACAGGTGAAAGGAGTAATATTTTATTTAACTGAATATAACCAGGGCATTAGCATTGCAACATACAATAGAATGGTAATGAGGTATTTTACATTTTTTAGTGGAAATCCAGTGTGTACTTAGTTCTTTCAGTGCATCTCTATTCAGTTGCACAACAGAAACCAGCAGCTTCCATTTCCCCTCGCATCCACTCCACAGATTGTTTCTATAGTTGGCTCAGAAAGCACACAGCACCCTCCACCAACGTCACAGCAACTCACTCACTGGCTATTGGCATTTGGGCAGGAAGAAAATGGGTGTCAGCAGGCAAGATGGGGCTCTTATACTTTCAACTACTTGGGAAGCAGAGATTGGAAGGATCAAGCTTCAAGGTCAATCCAGTTTAAAAAAAAAAAGTTGGCAAGCTGGCGCTGGTCACTTGGAAGTTTAATTGTAGTTCCTCAGAAGGCTGAGAACTTAAGATCATGGTTTGAGGTGGACCATGGCTCAAGTGGTAGGACACCAGCTTTGCACACAAAAGCTAAGTAAGCATGTGAGGCCCTGAGTTCAATTTCTAGTACTGGCACCAAAAGGAAAGAAAGGTTAGCGATGCTAGGTGCTGTCCAATAAACCGGATGCAAGAGATTCAGGTCTGTAATCTCAGCTAATCAGGAAGCCATAAGTAAGTAGAAGGATCCAAAAGGTTTAAGACTATCAAAAAAATAATTAAAGAACAGAAAAAGGGTTCAGGTTATAGTTCAAGCCCAGACTTCAAACCCCAGTGCAGTATTGAGCAACAACAGCCAAGCGGTGAAAGTGTTTAGGAGGTTAGGGGAAGTGGTGGTAAGGTGGTATATGCCTGTAATCCCAGCTATTTAGAAGGCTGAAACAAGAGAATTTAACATTTGAGGTATGCCTGGACTAAATGAGAGCGTTCCAGTTCAAGGCCAGTGTGGAACTTAGTGAGGACCTGTATCAAATGCTGGAAGCCAAGGGGTCCTGCCTATAATCCTTGGCACACAGGCTGCTGGGGTTCAGAGCACCATGTCTTGAAGCCATGGCAGACAGAAGTCTGATATTTCGTCTCCCAAGCAACTAGCCAAAAGCTAGGTGTGCCTCAGGTGGTATTATGCCACTCATAAGCCTGAGTCTGAAGGCCTGAACTCAAGCCCCAGAACCAGCACAAACCAGAAACGTCTAGGATGGGGTTTTGCCCTGGATTCAGTCCTCAGTAGCACCAACAGAAAAAAGGAGGAAAAGAGACAGAAGAGAGATGTGGAAAATGTGCTTTCTCTGTGTATTTCTTTTTTATTCCAAGAGAAAACCCGATTGGTTTCTTTCCCTTCTGTTTTCTCTATTTTGACTCACTTGGAATGCACAGTTTCTTTTTAAGTGTTGATGACTACTTAAATCTGTGAGGTGAAAGGAGCAGACTGGGAGAGCTTGTAGTAAAGACTGAAGATACACCCTCTTCTAGTTGAATTTAATGCCATGAGAACCACCACTTTTGTCCATTTTTAGCACTCTCAATCCTACATGTTACTCAGTAATTTCTTTGTTCATTGTTACATTTTGTAAAACTTGACAAATATCACAAGAATATGAAGTTATAGGTCATCAACAGTGTTCATAAATATTAACTTACTTGACCCCTGGAAAGCCCCGAGTTGATGTTCAAAAGGAAAGCAATGAGGATACAGAAAACAGAGCTTCAGAGATCGCTGGGCATTGGTGCCTCACGCTTACAATCCTGACTACTCAGGAGACTGAGAGCTGAGGATCCTGGTTTGAAGCCAGGGACATCTGTGAGATGTTTATCTCAAATTAACCCCCAAATGCTGAAAGCAGAGCTGTGGTTCAAATGGTAGAACACCAGCCTTTAGCAAAAGAAGCTAGCTAAGGGACAGTACCAAGGACCCGAGTTCAAGACCCAGTGCTGGTGCAAAGCAATAAAAATAAATAAAAAGCCTTCAGAAAGAGCAGTCATGAGCCACTGAGCCTCGTGGAGAAGGGCATCCGTGAGCAGAGGGGTGTGCAGGATATTCAGGAGCTGGGGCGACGCAGGGTCATTGGGACTTCACAGTTGCAAGGATTAAAGTATGGACAAAGGGCAGTAGCAAAGTAGTATTTTGAGAAGGTGTAGATGGGCAAGCCGTGGTTGGTGATATTATAAAAGGAGACAGTACCGGCCTCGTAGTCTAAGAAAACCCCAATGCGGCGAGGGGGCACTGCCATGGAGAGGAGCAGGGAGGCAGAAGAGTCCTCGTAGGCTCTGTACTCGTGTTTGTGCTGCAAGCCAATCACCCAGTACCCACTCTGTGGCTGATACTTGGAGCAAGGGTTCAGCTTGTGGGCATACTGATTGAAGGAGAAGATCGGTTCCCCCGAATGACTGCACACGCCCAGGATCCAGGCTGACTTCTTGGACACGTCGACCTCCCAGTAGTATTTTCCTGAGGAGAAGAGCTGAGAGCCCAGGATGCTGCAGTCGTGATGTTCTTCCACACAGGAAGGCTCCGACAGCCTAGCGCCCACAAACCTCACTTGCCGTCGGTTTTTAGACAGGAGGAGATTTAAGTTAGCTGTGTGTGGGTTCATCGTCACATCCACTAGAGGAAAAGGAACAACAGCCATCACATGAGAATCAAGACTTGGGCGGGTCTGACATGGACACTTACTTTAGACAGAATTTACGGGTTTTCCCGGTAGGAGCATGCAAAAGGAGGGGGTCAGCCATGTTAGCTCAGAGGCCATGGTTTCTACTCACCCCAGTAGCTCTGGACATCTGTTAGCTCTATAACAGAAAAAGAGTGACATGCGTTTAAATGAAACCAGTGGTCTCAGGTTGTGTTCTCTCTCTCCTCTCCAGACTGAGGAAAATGGTTAATTCTAGAAAGATGGGACTTGGTCATTCTGTGTCCTCTTAAGCAAGAACTGTAACTTCTTCACATCCCTCCCCATCGCCATTCTCGTCCTACACCTAGCATACCAGGCCTTCCCATGCGTTCCTCACATCAGCAATTCGACATCCAAACTCTTTGCCCAAATCTTACCTCTAAATACTCGTAGCATCTTTTTCAGATCCGGGGCTCTGAACATACTTTTGAGCTTGGTGGGGAGAACCGGGGGCTGCCTCAAGGTGCACAACTCACTCCTAGAAATGACAGAACTTATGCTAACCCCCAAACACCTGTGCCCCACCCCATCCAGTTCCCTCAGTGCGCATCAACACTCCTTCCTGAGAAAAGTTCGCATCCTTCTGCAAAGACTCCTGGCCCTGGATCAGAAGACTTGGACTAGAAATCAGCTTCTCACCATCTGTGTAACTCTAAGATTTAACCTCTTGGCTCATTATGTGTGCTGGTACTGGGGGCTTGGCTTTTCTCTCTCTCAAAGCTGACACTCTCCTAGTTGCATACTTCCATGTCTGGCTTTTTGCTGATTAATTGAAGGTAAGAGTCTCTTGGATTTATCTGTATGGATTGGCTTCAAACTGTGAACCTCAGATCTCAGCCTCCTGAGTAGGTAGAATTATAGGCATGAGCCACCAGTGCCTGGCAAGATTTGACCTCTTAAACCTTCATTTTGTGTCTCTTTGTTTTACTGCTGTCAGTTTTATAAAATACAATAATTGTCCTTTCTCTGTGTCCTAGAGAGAAAGAAAATTAAGAAATGGCTGGGGAATCATTTGCTATCTTTCAAAAGATGTTGATACTTAAATGCCAGTGCCATACCAGAGGGTCCAGGAGGAGGCGCTGCAGAGGTTTGAGCTGATGGGAATGCACTGCTGGGGCTTACCAGGCAGAGAGCTTTAGGTCCTACATTAATCAGAAGCCTGGGAAGACGGCCTCTATTAGCATCTTCAACTCACTGTCTCTGGACATCTTCTGCTAGCTGGAGAATGGGCAGCCCAGCTGAGGAACAACAGGCCCTGTACTTCCCAGTCCTTCTTTTTGGGTCCTTCCATCATCCAAATTCTCCTGCTGTGAGGTCCAGCCCATTTCCTCTACTTTGGGATTCTTGCATTCTTATGTAATCAACAATGCCTTGTCTGCCCCACTGACTACAGGGTAAAGCTATGGATACAGAATTGTTTTTGTCCACCTTGAGAACCCCCTTCCTTCATGTATTTCTTTTTAACTGTACTTTTTTTTGTCTTTTCTTTTTTGGTGCTGGGGATCGAACCCAGGATGTTGTACTTGCTAGGCAAGTGCTTTGCCACTGAGCTACATCTTAGCCCCCTCATGTATTCGTATACATACCTTCTCGTGATATCACTCACGTCCTAGGAAGGAAAATGACAGATTAGATAAAAGAGTAATAGGTCATGTCACTCTCCCATTTCTACAGTCCCATGATATGAACAGGAATAATAATAACAATAACAACAATAATATAGGCCCAATGTTGAGGCTACTAAATAGATATAGAACTCAGGACAAGTATGCATGGTCATGCATGACTGGAACCTAGCTCCCTGGAGGCTGAGGTCAGAGGCTTTTAAAACAGGATAGCCTGTAGATAAATTCTGTCTTCCAACCAACCAACCGAAGAATAAAACAAAAATGAAATCAATAACATAAAACACTCAGGGCACAGCATCCCTAAGAGTCCACATGAAGGTATCAAAAAATAACCCAACTTGGTAGTTCATCATTTTACAACTGTGTGCATGGGGAGGTAGAATGCTATGTATATACATTGTATATTATTGGCTATGCGCTGTGTGTGACCCTGGAGAATGATGATAAAGACATGATTTTTGCACTTAAGAAGCTTACAATCTATTCTGATTACTGAAGATACAAGTTCAAAGGCTGGATATACGCTTGGCTCTCAAAAAAACAACAACTGCCGGACTGGGAATATGGCTTAGTGGTAAAGTACGTGTCCTATACATGAAGCCCTGGGTTTGATTCCTAAGCACCACATCTATCTATCTATCTATCTATCTATCTATCTATCTATCTATCTATATACAGAGAGAGAGAGAGAGAGAAAGAGAGAGAGAGAAAGCTGGAAGTGGCTATGTGGCTCACGTGGTAGAGTGCTAGCCTTGAGTAAAACGAAGCAAGGGACAGTGCTCAGGCCCTGAGTTCAAGCCCTGTCTCAGGATATCCTAGGACAGGATTAGGGCAGTTCATGGGAGCCTAGGACAAAGGAGTCCTGGTCTATAACTATAAGAGTTTCCTTGGGCCCACTCCCTCACTGCAGTCTTTTGAAACCATGGTATTTCACATTTACATTCTAAATCTTATGCTTTGCTCATGACCAGTTCAATAGGCAAGAGACATTACAAAGGATTTTTCTTTCCTTTCTACTTGTCCTACTCCCAGATTCCAGGCTTCTCCGCGCGTCTTACCTGTAGCAGGTCTACTGTAGACCCCTGGCATCGCTGCTCCAGGTCGGAGATGAGCTCTCTCAGGGACTGTTTCTGGTGGATCAGCTCATCTTCTGCTTTCTCCATAATGCTCAGGCCTTTCCTCTCTTCCTCCTCCAGCTTCTTCAGTTCCTGCTGCTCCTCCTTGTCCAGAGTGTTTCGCAGCTGATTAAACTCTTTCTGGATCCTGTGTCTCTCAGGCTCCATCTGACTCTGTGGTATCAGGGAAGAAAGAGGCTGTTGGGCTAAGGGGTCCTCTTTGGGGGTGTAAGAGATCAGGCTCAACACTTTTCCTGAGCCAGCCTCACTGAGAGAGTGGTCAATATCTTCAGGAACGCAGGCCAGCGGGAACAAGTTCCTCTTCTTTTACCCTGGCCATTAACCTCAGACTGCCTTATCAAAAAGCCTTATAAACATGGTGATTCTTTCCTAGGTGAGTGTTGGATTCTAGTAAGCCTCCATAATCTCTCATAATTCTGTATTAGCCTCCCCTCCCACGTTTGACTACATAGATAGGAACTAATAGCTCAAGATCAACCTGTCATTTCCAGGAGATCAGAGACTGAAACTGTAAAATGAGCCCCGGAATTGTAAAGTAGAGGCTCCCTCTGGCCATAATGCCTCTCGTATGTGGTTGTTTCAAAACCCTGGCTTCGTTTTTAATGTTTGCCATTTTCCCAGTTCTATGCTCCTTGCACAAGGCAATGGATACCCTGGTTTGAAAAGAACGCAGTGAGGAAGCGGGCCCAAGGAAACTCATAGTTATAGACCAGGACTCCTTTGTCCTGGACATCCTTCCGAGGAATCCTTCTTACCTTCCAAGATGTTCTGTTTTCTTTTATCACAGCTATTAGCCTCTCAGCTTCTTGCTGCTCTTTTCTCAGCTTCTTCAGAGACTCCTGGAACATTTCCTGGAAGAAACACAGCAGATCAAGCAGGATCAAGTTTTAAATTGGCTCAGTCTTACATTGGAATGACCTAGGCAGAGGTTATTCTGATCTTAGGAAAAGACTGTCCTATGTTCTGAAAAACTGGTAAGACCAAACAACCCTTTACACAGAGGATATAAACCAAGAAGAACAAGCCAGTGCACTTTCTCCTGATCACAAACCACTTCGTTCCTTGACCCTGTGCCACCGTGCTTCCCACACTCAACTCAACAGGCTCCCCCCCCATCTTCCATTCCCAGAAGCTTCTACTCAGTCTTGTATATCAAGTAAGATAATGTTTCTGCCCTTGATTGGGGGGAATTTTCTAGGTTCATCCTCTAGGAAAACGGAAGGAGTACAAAGAGGTAAGCTTAAAGCTAAAGAACAGTGCTCAGGCCCTGGGTTCAAGTCCCAGTATCAGCGTGCATGCATGTGCTCACACAGACACGGGCACAGACACAAAATCCCCTACCAAGAGCATTGTTTCCCGCTGTCCTCTTTCCATCGCAGGCTCCCACCTGGTACTCCTGGGCGACCTCCTCCATGAGAAATGTGTGGTGACCACGGTGCTCCTGAGATCGCTCACAAAGCCAGCAAATCAACTCTCCGTCCTCCTTACAGAAGAGCTGGAGTTTTTCACCATGCTGTGCGCAGAGCATTACCTTCGGCTGCTTCCCTGGGCCCAGCGCTACGTCTCTGAGCCTCTTCACTATGTTGGCCAGATGCCGATTAGGCCGCAGGCTGCCAGGCTGGTAGCTGGCCTTGCACACAGGACAGTGGCTCTTTTCTTGGCGGTGCACTGCTTCTTCACTATTCCTCGTGATGCAGGCTTTGCAGAAGCTGTGGCCGCAGTCGATGCTCAGGGGTTCGGTGAGTAGTTCCAGGCAGATGGGGCAGGTCACCTCTTCTTGGATGTCCACCAGAACTGAAGTCATTGCAGATACTCTCCTGGCTCTCACCTGCCCAGCCCGAACTCTAAGAGAGTCCTTGCTTATAGAATTCTAGGTAGAAGAGCAAACAAAACAAGGCTCAGGCTAAGAAAGGAGGGAAAGGAAAGGAACTCATACTATTATTTTCTTTTCCCCAGTCACAAGAGGTATCAGTAGAGAAACACATGTTAAAGCTAGGTGATGACTCAGACCTACAACCACCTAGCTACTTAGGAGGCTGAGATCAGAGGATCATGGTTCAAAGCTAGCCTGGACAGTAATGTCCAGTAAACCCTTCTTTCCCATTAATCAACAAAAAGCCAGAAGTGGAGCTACGGCTCAAGTGGTATAGTAAGAACCTTAAACAAAAAAGGTAAAGAATAAGGCCCAGGACCTAAATTCAAGACCCAGCACCGGTACAAAAAAAAAAAAGCAAAAACAAAAACCACATTATTATTATTATTATTATTATTTTTTGCCAGTCCTAGGCCTTGGACTCAGGGCCTGAGCACTGTCCCTGGCTTCTTTTTGCTCAAGGCTAGCACTCTACCACTTGAGCCACAGCGCCACTTCTGGGCATTTTCTAGATATGTGGTGCTGGGGAATCGAACCCAGGGCTTCATGTATATGAGGCAAGCACTGTTGCCACTAGGCCATATTCCCAGCCCAACAAAAACCACATTAAAAGCATTAAAACACATTCCCTTACCAAAAGGTCCTCTTTGTCTAGATGTTCTAAATTTCTGTATACTTATTTTTTTCTTCCTACACCTATCCTTTAAAAATTGTGTGTGTGTGTGTGTGTGTGTCTGTCTGTCTGTCTGAATGAGCTGATATCAGAGCTTGAACTCAGTCTTGCACTCTTGCTTGGCTTCTTTGCTCTGGGTAGATGGCACTCTAGCACTTGAGCCATAGCTCTACCAGCTTTTTGCTGGTGAGTTGGAGATAAGAATCTGAGACTTTTTTCCTAGGCTCGCTTCAAATCAATCTCAGCCTCCTGAGTCACAACGGGGTATGAAAATCTTAGTTGTAAACATATTATCCCCACTTACTATGGTCATTTCTATTTCTTGGGGCTTTCCTGGGAAGGAGAGGAATGAAAGGACTCAATGTGGAGCAGAAAGGCAGAGGCTTTTTCATAATCAATCATATCTTTGATCTTGGAGACCAAAGATGGAGGAGTTATGGCAAACAAGTTTTGAAAAAGCTCAGGAGAAAGGCTCTAGTGTCTTATCCACACACCGTTGACATATGTGTCACTAGGCACACAACTGTGAACCAAAAACCATATTTCTGTTCTTCTGGAACGCAACATGCCAGTGGGGGAAGAGTGATCCTCACTTCTCAGCCTCCTGAGTAGCTAGGATTCTTGAGAGTTTCAGGTCCTAAATTCAAGCCCCAGTACTGGCACATAGGAGGTGATTGCACTGTACTCATAAACTAACATGTTGAACTGAAAGCCTTTTGTACAACAATTTAAATAAAAAATTTAAGAGAAATTAGTAATTAGAGCTGGGAATGTGGTTTAGTGGTAGAGTGCTAGCCTTGAGCAAAAGAAGCTCAGGGACAGTGCCCAGGCCTTGAGTTCAAGCCCCAGGACTGTGGTGTACCATATTGAAGGCTTACTCCATCTCCCTGAGTGCACGCACACACGCGCGCATACACACACTCTCACTTTTGTTACAGGCAAAACTGTATTTGGAATACACAAGTACAGGAAGGGGCTGGGGATATGGCCTAGTGGCAAGAGTGCCTGCCTCATATACATGAGGCCCTGGGTTCGATTCCCCAGCACCACATATACAGAAAAGGGCCAGAAGTGGCGCTGTGGCTCAAGTGGCAGAGTGCTAGCCTTGAGCGGGAAGAAGCCAGGGACAGTGCTCAGGCCCAGAGTCCAAGCCCCAGGACTGGCCAAAAAAACAACAACAACAAACAAACAAAAAAACCCCACAAGTACAGGAAGAATGGAGGATGAATTTCTGCCTATACATGCAATGTAGTAATAGCCCCAAGGTGGAAAGAATCCATGAAAACACTAACCAGTAGATGGACAAATTGTGGTGTGCCACTATCATGGCATCTTACTGTTAAAAGACAAAATGACAACGAATAAAATTTTGCAAATGAAGTGTGTTGGCAAATGTAGCAGATACATGCAGCTATTAGCGTGTGAAAGTTCGGCTGGTCATAAGTGAGAATTCAAGTGTGACATACACACCTAAACTTCATGGTTTAGTAAGAAAAAATAATTCAAAGTACCAATAATTTTAATTATTATATTTTGCATGTAATATATGTAATTACACAATGCATTCTGATCATTGCATTAGACATTATAATTTTAATGCCAGTACTGGAGTTGAGCTCAAGGCGTCAGGATCTAACTCAGGGTTGGTGTGTTACCATTTGAGCCCAGTTTCCAGTTCCAGCTCTTTGCTGATTAATTCAAGATTAAGAATCTGCATTTGTAAGGCTGGGCTAACTCTGAAACAAGATTCTCAAACTTCAGCCTCTGGAGTAGCTGGGATTTCCGGTGCTCACCACCAAAGGGGGGGCGGGGTCCCTTTCACTTTCTAATGAAGCTACAAGAACATTCAAAATTATGCAGATGGGCCCATTTTCTTCCCGTACTCATCTCTCTCTCTCTTTTTTTTGGCATCAAATGTACGACTTTAGAAATTAATTCAAGAAATTAATACTAGGGATTGAATCAAGGCCTGGCTGGCCTCAGCTATGCGCCAGGTTTTCTTTGGCTGTTTGTTGTTCTCGAGTTGTCCGGAACGGGGCCCGGGCTGGCCTAGAACTCTGCATCCTCAAGACTCCGCCTCTGCTTCCGGGAGTAGCAGGCCCCGCAAGTCTTCTTTGCTTAAAACATTTTGCTCTCAACGTTATCTATCAAGGAAGCGCCCCTAAACCCGGGAGCGATGGGGGCACCCCTGTAATCCTAGCATCCCGGAGGCGAATGAGGGGGGGGGGCCCGGGTCGTGACTCCCAGGACGAGGATCAGTGTCAGCCCGGGCCACAGGCCTGACTCTCCCCCCCCACCCCCAACCACGCATAAATACAATTAAATCATCCCCAGCCTCGGGGAACTCCTAAGGACAGGAAGGGCTCCGGGGGGGGGGGGGGAGCGCGTCCGCCCCCCAGGCCTGGGGTTCCAGCCCAGTGCTTCCCCCCCCCCCCCGCCCCTCACCGTCACCGAGTCACCTTTGCCCGGGAGTGACACATGGCGGCGGCCCACCGAGCACAGCAGTAGCCGTCCCCGGGATGGGAGCCACAGGTGAGCGGTAACCCGGCGTCCAAGTGCACGAGCGCAAAGTGAACTGGCGCTCCGATCCCCAGGGCACCCCCATCCACGCGTGACTCTGCCCGTCTGGGATCCCAAAGACGTGCGATCCCCGCCGCGGTTCCCAGTTGCCCCGCGCGCCCCGGGCGCGGAGGCCCAGGTAGGGGGGGGGCTCCCCGCCCCCACACCACCCCCTCCCGGGGTGCAGGCCGCGCTCGCACACTTCCCGCGGCCGCTGGGCTAGGGGGAGGGGGTGCTGACCTCGGGATGCCCGGGCCCTCAGCACCCCAAGTGCGCTGGAAACTTCCAAAAGCTGCGTCCGCCAACACCCCCTAGCACGCAGAACCGAGCTTGAGATTCACTCTCGCCACCCCCTTCGCACCCAGCGCACTCCTAGCGGCCAAGGGGGGGTCTCCTCCAGGATCCCTTCCCACACTTGAGGGAACCCCGAACGGCGGAGGCGTTCCCCCCTCCCCGCCCCCGCGAGCCCCAACACGGCCTGGCAAGTTGCAGACCAAGCCCTCCCTCCTAGCGGGAGAAATGGAAGTGGCCACTAACCTGGAAGCGGTGACCCAGCTCGTAGCAGGGGATGACTTGCAGCCCGGAGGCAGACTCCTCTTCCAGCCAGGCTGAAGGAATCTGGGGAAAGGGGCGGGCTAGGGGAGGAGGAGGAGGGGCAGGGGCGGGAGGGGGGGTGGGGGAAGGGAGGGGAGGAGTTGTTTCTGTGGATCGCACAGACTTGTCCAGCCAGGCCAGAGACCCTGCGCACTCCAACTGGATGTCCACCTACCTGGTCCTGCAGCCAGGGAGACGCAGGCCATAGAGGCAAAGTTATTCCTCTCCCTCCCCCCCAGGACAGAGATGACACAAAGCATCCATTTACTTTAGCTTTCTGACATCATATCAGAGTTCAATAACACGCTGATATTAATAACAGATCACTGTTTTGCTCCTTATGAATACATCAAAAGAGCAAATACGTAAAATACCTGAAATTAGAACAATAAGACAGGCTCTCTTTTGCCAGAAGATCATTAAAATTTATAAACATGAATCCGTTTTCAAGCCTGGAGTGGCAGCCTTCCCTTGACTCAACAGCCTTGGGAAGCCGAGCAGAATAGTGAGTTCTTGGCTAAGTAGCAAGACTGTTAAAAACAACAACAAACAATAGGACAACAATTTATAAAGAAACAAAATGTTATTAACTTAAAATTATATATATATGTACTATGTGCGTGTATGAAACTAATTTCCACCTATTTAACTGTGATACCATTGACCTGTTTTGAAGCCTTCATTCATATGTAAAGGATTGGATGACACAAACATTCTGAAAAGAAAAAGAACGTCCAACCTTCCACTTTGGGAGATTCTCGGTGTCACCTGGTGGGAGCAGGCCTTTGGGGGAAGGGCAAGAAGGAGGAGATACTGCCAGCTCAGATGAAAGTCCTCAAGGTTGGACAACTAAAGAGAATTGAACCAGGTATTAAGAGATTGCCCTAAACAGTAAACAAGGCCAAGTGGAAGGTCACTAGAATTCCCACAGAAGCAAACAAGTATCATTATACTAGCAAATACCTCTCCACCTCAGGCTAAGAAGCTAACAGTTAAAAGTACTTATTTCCCGCCTTAGAGGTTTTAGGTGTGTCCATGGTCCGCTGGCTGTGTTGCCATGGTAATGAAACAGCCTTGACCATGCTTAAGCCGAGATTCTCCAGAGACCATCAAACTGTCTGTGTGCGCAACAGCGTGGCAGTAGTATGTTGAAATGACCTGGAGATAACAAAAATAACCTAAGTCTGCAAAGGCCCATGTGTCCAGCTCTGGCTTTGATATGGAAGATGAAGAATTAAGTAGATGTTACAGCATATTGACAGGAGGGTGGTGGATTTGTGAAATAAATTGTTGTTTCTCTACATCATTTGATGACAATGTGCAGGTGGGGGGATTAAGGATAAGGGCTTTCAGGAAGTGCAATTCATCTTAATGATACGTGAGACATCCAGACCAAGAAATTCACTGTTAGTCCTAGCTAAAAAGGCTGAGCCATCCCAGTGAAAAGCAGCTTGACCTAGAGCTGCTTGATCCTTGCAAAAGAGACAGATCAAGCTTAATTGTTACTCCATTTGCATGTTTTAAAGAAGTTAAGTGGGTACTCAGTAAATACCGGTTACACCCAGAACCAAGAATTAAACAAAAGAGTATTTTGATTGCTTAAATGGCTCATTGCTTTATTTACCAGAGTTTTACTGGAATCGCAATCGCTATTTGTGATCAACTGCCAATTCTGCTTCTGTAGGCCTGCTTACTATCAGATGCACTGTCACCTGTGTGTGGTACATGTGATTTTGACTCCATGATTTTTACCCCATGACCACCTGAGTGTGGTACATGTGATTCTTACCCCGTGACCCCAGGGGAGTAGTATATGTGATTTTTGCCTTTTAAAGCCCAGTCCTACAGAGGCCGGGTGCTGTTTGTTACCATCCCGGTGGTGGCCATCAGACGCTGTGCACAGCTAAATAAAAGACACCTAGCCCGATTGACTGAGGGCTGGTGACTAGTGTTGTGGTTTGAGGCCCACCTAAACCAATTTAGCTCCAATGGAGAGCTGAAGTGGGACATCATGGTGACCAGAGATGAGCCAGGAGACGGGACACCGGATTCAAACTCAGAGACACGTGGCATGGCGTAATGGCGCCTGAGCTGGTCTGAACCTACATATGGTCAGGTCATGCGGCAGGGTCACAGGAAGCTCCCAATCCAAGCACTGGATTGACAGATCCAGTAACCAATAGGCCAAGTGCCCACCCCTGTCTCCAGGGATGGATCCAGGCACACCCATCACCTGAGGGTGGGACTTCCCTTCTTTAGGAATTCAGGTACACCATGAAGGAAAGATGCCAGATTCTATGGCCAACAAGGCACTGGCCAGACCTGACCTCTTTACTTCAAAATAGTTACCAGAAAAGTGCACATTATTAAACATATGCACTTAGAATAAATTGCTTGTCTTGTTTTATTTTATTTAAGTGAAGTTCCTTTGACCATATTAATGTGTCCTATGAATATAATGCTGAGGAATCGAACCTAAGGCTTCATGTATATGAGGCAAGCACTCTTGCCACTAGGCCATATTACCAGCCCCCTTTCCTTGTTTGTGATGACTTTGACATGAAGAGATTTCTAATAACACAAGAAAGAATATATTCATGAGTCACTAAAGTAGTGGTTTTGATAAACATGGTGAAGAATCTCCAAAGATGGATCTTTTGCTTTGGACTGAATGAGAGGCGAGCAGGCAGAGTTTAAATGCAAACCAGGTTTTCAAGGATGAGTTGTCCTTGGGCTAAACTTGAGGCTAAACTGCCCTTCATCTCAGCATCAGGGTTGGCTAATTCCCGGTGTTAATAATTAGTAATAAGTGGCCAAGTAATAAAATGACATATTGATTTTATTCTTTTCTGGTACTGGGGATTGAACCCAGGACATTTCACTTGCTAGGCAAGTGCTTTGCCACCGAGCTACATCCCAGCCCTATATTGATGTTTATATCTCTTTATTTGCTAAATACTACAGAAATCCACAAGTGTTAAATAAAAGTATTTTGACTCTGTGTGTGTGTACGTATCTGTGTGTCTGCACACAAGCCAAGACTAGGGCTTGAACTCAGGGCAATATCTCTGTTTTTTCACTCAAGGCTGGTGCTATACTACTTGAGTCTTGACTCTCCTTTCAGGGATAGCGTTAAACCATAATTTTCAGACCTTAGCCTCCTCAGTAATTAGGATTAGAGGCACGAGCAAGTGGTGGCCAGCTCTACCTCTAATATTAATGATGACTATAACTTTTAAATACAAAGCATATTTGGATGGAAAAGAGTACTCTGTCACTATGTTAAGGAACACTCTAGATGTTGGTAATCTACACTTATTTCATACATAAAAGGTATGTTGTGTTTAAGATCAATGGGTTTATCCATCTATCTATGCTTTTGTGTTAGGATTTGGGGTAAGTATGATATAACAGTTGGTAAGAAATATGACTAGCATTCCATAGGACTACAAATATTTTGATATAATGGTTGGGATTTTCATAAAAAAGATGTAGTAAATAAATGCCAAAATTACACACAAGTAGTGAAGGACTCATTAAAGATCCAATGCAAGTAGATATGAAGAGCAGTCCTATATGGATGGTAAACTGGAGCTAAGTTATCATATTACCCCTGTTTAGTTCTTGTTAGGTGAGGGTGGGGTCAAACCACATTTGAATAAGAACATAAGATGAGTGCTATAGATTTCTCAGAAAAGAAATCAGAGGTTGGTTTGAGTAGATGTCCTGTGCAAATCTAGGACATGGATGAAAATAGCACAGGGATAACAGGAAAATGTAGCAAGGAGTGTGTCAGGAGGTAAAGGTAAATTTAGAAGAGGAAAACCAGGCACTGGTGGTTCCCATCTGTAGTCCTAGCTACTCAGAAGGCTGAGATCTGAGGATCTTGGTTCAAAGCCAGCCAGGGCAGAAAATGTCTGTGAGACTTTTATTTCCAAATACTGAAGAAAAAAAAAAAAGCCAAAAGTAGAGCTGTGGCTCAAGTGGTAGAGGGCTAGCCTTGAGTGAAAAAGCCAACAGAGAATGCAAATCCCTGAGTTCAGGGACAACAACAACAACAAAATATTTAAAGAGGATTACGTTATTTAAATTCTTTGGCCCGATTTGCAAACATCTGCTTAGCCCCTTCCAAAATTTGCTTGGTCCTCACACCATAAATAATAGGATTGAGCATAGGCGGGATAACCACATAGAGGTTGGCCAGCAGGATATGGACGTAGTGTGGAATGTGGTTCCCACCAAACCTGTAGGCAAAGACAGAGAAGAGGGCGGGGACATAGAAGAGCAGGATGACACAGACATGGGAGCCACAAGTGCTCAGGGCCTTGGCCCGGGCTTCTCGAGACGAGAGGCGGAAGACAGCACAGAGGATGTGAACGTAAGAAACGGCAATGAGAATGATGTCCAGGCCGGTGGAGAGAAGAGCAGCTGCCAGTCCATACCAGACATTGATGGAAATATCTGAGCAGGACAGCCGGGCAATGCCCATGTGCTCACAAAAGGTGTGTGCAATGACATTGACATGACAGTAGTGCAGGCGCTTGAGGAGAAAGATGGACGGAAACATGATAATGAAGCTGCGGGTAAGGGCGGCTGTGGCGATCTTCCCAATGACCTTCCTTGTGAGGATGGTGGCGTATCGCAGAGGGGAGCAGATGGCCACATAGCGGTCAAAGGCCATAGCTAGCAGGACAGCAGAGTCAGCCACGAAGAGGAAGTGGATGAAGAACATCTGGGTGAGGCAGCCATCGAAGGAAATGTGGCGAGACCCTAACCAGAAGTTGGCCAGCGTCTTGGGCATGGTAGAAGTGGAGAGCAAGACATCAGCACTGGCCAGCATGGACAGGAAGGTGTACATAGGTTCATGCAGGCTTGGCTGGGAGATGATGATGCAAATCAGAATGCTGTTGCCTACCAGGGCGGCTATGTACATGGTGCAGAAGGGGATGGACAGCCAGGTGTGTAAGTGCTCCAGCCCCGGGATGCCGGTGAGGAGGCAGCCAGCCGTGCGGGTGTCAGAGTTGTTCCCAGTCATTATGCTGTGAGCAGATAAGATAGGCATGGTTTTCTGAGTAACCCTTGTCACAGGGGCAAAATGGCTTCAGATTTCAAATATAAACATACTAACAGTGTACGGCTTGCAAACACACCATAAGATTTGGGGCTGGGAATATGGCCTAGTGGCAGGAGTGCTTGCCTTGTATACATAAAGCCCTGGGTTCCATTCCTTAGCACCACATATATAGAAAAGGTCAGAAGTGGTGCTGTGGCTCAAGTGCTAACCTTGAGCAAAAAGAAGCGGGGTGGGAGGGTGGAGGGGTGGGGGGGAGGGGCTGGGAATATGGCCTAGTGGTAAAGTGCTTGCCTCGTATACATGAAGCCCTGGGTTCGATTCCTCAGCACCACATATATAGAAAAAAGCCGGAAGTGGCGCTGTGGCTCAAGAAGTAGAGTACCAGCCTTGAGCAAAAAGAAGCCCGGGACAGTGCTCAGGCCCTGAGTCCACACCCCAGGACTGGCAACAAAAACAAAACAAACAAAAAGAAGCCAGGGACAGTGCTCAGGCCCTGAGTTCAAGCTCCCGGAGTGGCAAAAAACAAACAAAATGAACACACCATAAGATTTACACATACTCACAGGTGAGGGTTCTGCATAAAGTATACAGATTGTCCAAAGTGCGTAGACAGCCCCTTTCCACAGATTGCATCAGTTTGTATTTTTCAGGAACTTTTTTTTTTTTTTTGTCTGTATGCTGATACTAGGGCTTGAACTCAGGGCCTGGGCACTATCTGTTAGCTTTTTTCCATTCAAGGTTGGTGCTCTACCACATGAACCACACCTCCACATCTAGCTTTTTGCTGGTTCATTGGAGATAAGAGTCTTAGGGACTTTTCTGCTCCTACTGATTTAGACCTGCCCTTAGATCTTAGGCTTTTGAGTAGCTAGGACTACAAGAGTGAGCTACCAGTAACTAGATCTTACTCATAACTCTTTATACGGTTGTAAGATTTTCAGAACACTACAGAGTGTTAGGCTAAAGTAGGTAGCCGGTAAAGGAGACCGCCAAGTGGTATTCAGGCAGGAGAGAAAGTTTATTACCGAACTGCTGGCCTGTGGCTGAGATAATCCATAGCCAGAGAGAAAGGAGAGAAGGGAGAGAAGGTCGACCCCCACCCAACCCTGCCTTATATCTAGGGCAGGGGCAAGGGGTGTGGCCAGGTGGATTAGGATGTGACCTTAGGGAAAGGGGAGGTAACTGCCTCCAGACATTCCGGTTACCCAGGTAACTGGGTAGAGACTTAATGAGGTGGGGGCATCTACATGGAGACTTCCAGAGACAGACCTTACACAGAGCTCATAAAAATTGCAGACTCAACTGACTGTCACAGTTTCTGAGAAGCAGAGACTTATAGAACATCAAAAATCAACTTCTTGGCCTGGCTTCAGGGTCTCACATCTGTAATTCTACCTGAACTACTGAGGTGCCAGACTTTGAAGTCAGGCCCCACCACGTGAACCCCATTTTAGAATCGAACCCTGAGCCAATCAGATTTGTATCTGTGTTCTAATCTCGCTTGCACAGCTGATTGTTTTAACCTTGTTCTTTGCCTTTATAAGCCCTGTGTAATCACAGCTCGGTGCTTCCTCCTAACCTCCGCTGTGTCTGTGGGTAGGACGAGGCCCGAGTTGGCAGCTCGTTAAATAAAACCTTGCCTTGCTTTTACATTTCGGAGTGTCTGAATCTCGGTGGTCTTCTTGGAACTAAACTATCAAAAACTATTGCTGAACTACCAAAAAAGCTGAAAATGACCGGGTTCTGGTGGCCCATGCCTGTAATCCTAGCTACTCAGAAGGCTGAGATCTAAGGACTGTGGTTCAATGCTAGCCGGGGCAAGAAAGTCTAGGAGAGACTCTTATCTCCAAGTAACCACCAACAAACCGGAAGTGGAGCTACAGCTCAAATGGTAGAGCACTAGCCTTGAGCAAAACAGGTCAGGGACAGAGTCCAGGCTCTGAGTGCAAGACTTAGAATAGCACAAAAATAAAAACCAAAAACAGCTTCTTGAGGTTGTTATGTGGTTTAGTGATGAACTATAATAAGCTCTGCAAAAGCCCAGGTTCAGTTCATAGAACTACAGTCCCATGCCTAAAATCAGTTGCTCCTGCTTAGCAAACTTTGTGGAAGAGGAGGATTGGAGCAGACTGTAAACCATTCCTGCTCCCTGCCCACCCCCACCCCTGGCCCCAGGCGGAGATGAAGGGATGAGTATGGAGGAATTTAAGGCTGGTCTGATAGTTAGGAATGACCTTGGAGAACTTTCTAAACCACCCCCCCCCCCTAGAGATTTACTCTATTTGTGTTGATTGTCTCCTCTGAGTAACCATTTTTCTCACCTTTACAACAATGTAGTCGTTGTGCTATTCATCTAGTAAATTAATTTTGTCTATTGAAGCCATTAATTGAGGTGGTGTCATGTGTGTGCTTGAAATGTGGCGCTTCAGAGCCGGAAGGAGCTTGGAAGGCCAGGTTTCTGAACTATCTTCAGGGTCATCAGGAGTTCTTGAGCTCTCTCTATTGCAGACACAGTGAACTGGAAGAGGTGGGCTTCAGATGTACTGAATCTGTGATTTAGTGAGCCCCTCAGGTGACTGTGACACATGCCAAAGTTTGCAAACCATGTGTAAGGACAGTCCTACTTCCACCTTATCTGATCTGACTGTCCTCAGTTCTGCCAGGATCCCTGATGTCCTCACTGGATTTCTGCTGCATTCTTCCTGAAAATGCTCCTAACTAAGTTCAAGAAGCGTTCATCTCAGGCTGGAAATATGGCCTAGTGGCAAGAGTGCTCGCCTCGTATACATGAAGCCCTGGGTTTGATTCCCCAGCACCACATATATAGAAAATGGCCAGAAGTGGTGCTGTGGCTCGAGTGGTAGAGTGCTAACCTTGAGCAAAAAGAAGCCAGGGACAGTGCTCAGGCCCTAAGTCCAAGGTCCAGGACAGGCAAAAAAACCAAACCAAAACAAAGAAGTGTTCATCTCCAGCCTAGATGCTGTAACCACACAGCGCTGCTGTGGGCTTTATTGTATACTAGGCTACCTGAGCCTCCCTTGGTCCTATTAACTCATTATCACAGTGACTATATTATTCTTATTGTTCCCCAAATCCTGTTTCTCTCTTAGTTACAGTTTTCTCCTGCCTGAGACTTTGAGACCACCAGCACCCAATTCCACACAGTACTCCCCCTTCTGTAAGAGATTTAATCTTTGTACTTATACTCCCCTCTGACCTTTCTCTGGTCAAAGAGAAGACCACATCAGTGTCCCTCTGGCTTTTCAATGCTTGCTTTGTCATAGTTGGAATACTTTTTATTTTATCAAAACATAAAGAAAACTTCCTTAATTTTTAAAAATTATTTTTTTACACTGTGGTAGATTTAATCTAGGGCCTTGCACATTCTTCTACACTGAAATGCATCCTTATTTCTTGTTTTGAAACCAGATTTGACTTACAACACACAAACACACATGCCACATGCATACTTACCCATATACCAGCACATATACATCTATCTAATCTATCTATCTATCTATCTATCTATCTATCTATCTATCTTCAAGAATAATTTCCACACTTATATTTTTCTTTTCTTTTTTTCTTTTTGCTGGTGGTAGTGGAGGAGATTCAACTCAGTAAACAGAAGCTCTACTACTTGAACCAGACCTTCAGCATTTTGTGCTCTGGTTCCAGGCTGGATTGTGGTCCTCCTATTTATCCTTCCCATTGTCATTGGGATGTCAGCTTTCACAACCACACCTAACCTTTTCTGTTAAGAAGGTGTCTTGCTAACTTTTGTCTAGTCTGGCCTTGGTTCATGGTCTGTCTGGTCTCCCGCCTATTCTTTTATCAGCAATAATCCCCTGTTATGTGGAAGACCCAGTCTATAATCCAACACCAACTAACTTCTCTACCCAAACATATATGTCATGGAAACTTCTTGTTCTTTCTCTAATGTCTTTTAATTATTCGTTGTCCTCCACTTCTATTATCTTCCTTAATATGGACAACATGGATTTCTTATACAGAAATAGTTTTCTAATCCCCTAAGTTGAATTAAATTATACTTCTGTTTTACAGTATGCCTGTATGCCCCTACCTTTCTCTCTCCCCTCTGCCTTCTTTTTTGTCCCTTTGTCTCCTGGTCACACTGCTGTTTTCAGCTGCAGTATGTGTGAGCTCCTTGAGACTATGTCTTCTTTGCTTATGTCTGGAATAGACTTTGTACTTATGAATGTTCAAACCATGAGAGAGTCGGTACCATCCCACTCCATCTGCCATGCTCCTTCCCACAGGTGAGAACACACACCAATGCTACAGAAACCACAGGTTTATGACCCTAGATCTTCTGCTTTCCTGCCATCTTCTTTAGTCCTTCCACAGCATCCCTCATCCTAGGCTCCTTCTCAACTACCTGCACCCTTCTTAGCCCACAATACAAAGGGATACAGCTCAGTGTGGGCTCTCCCTCCTGATAGTGAAACTCAGGGCATCCTGGGCTCGCTCTCTCTTTGTCCCTGTGAGTCATACTGTACTTCAGGTACCCATCCCCATTTCCAGATTTTAATACTACCAAACAACTCTAGCAACCTGCTTGAAGTTACGTATCCTGTAGCACTTTCTTCCTGACTTCCATGGCTTCTATGGCCCAGAGTCCTCTTGTCTGCAGTCTTCCCTCTGTCCTTACTGGAATGTCTCCCTCGCATTGTCTCTCCAACTAAACATCTCTCAAGACAGATTTGGAGCAAAGGATGAGCATTTCAAGTTCCAGGAGTACATGCATGCAGGTTTCATGCACTTTCCCTTGGCTTCAACTCTGCTATACTGAGCACCTTGGTTGGAAACTTGACTAATACTTACCACATTTCCCATCTGACAATGTAGCCCCTGTTCCTTATTTCCATCCTGGAAGCAGTAGATTTTTGTTTGATAAATGAGTCTATCTGATTTATTTCAAATGCAGGCAGTTTTCACTGGAATCTCCTTGTCATCCTTTGACTCTTTTTTCCCCCCTTTGGCTGGTTTCTTAATCAATACATGTTGACTTCAGACCTCTCCTTTCTTTGAAATTCCAGTAGAGTAATTAAGTTTATCTCTGCATAAAGAAGTTCAGACCAACAAGCGTGTATTCTTTTCTTCCTGTTTTCCCTGGCCTCTGGCTTTCCACTTTCATCTTTCATTCTACTAGAGAAATCATCCCAGTCTACAGCTCCATCCTTTACCTGGCGGCTTCATCCGTAAGTTAACGTAGACATCCTTCATATGTTTCCTGATACACAATCGTTTAGTTTTCCTTCCATCATTCCTCAGTGTCGAAGAACAGAGTCCGTGTACAATTCATGATTTATGGTCCTCCTAACGCACCAAGACCTGTGTACCATTTGTGATTCATGATCCCCCCTTTAGGCACCAAGAATCGAATATTCACTATACTTTTATCACCTAAAAAGTGGCTCTCTAGTTTTCTCCCAGCCCACCCCTCAGAAAACCACAATGCTATCTACTCTCTTCAGATCTCTGCCCCTCTGTGAACACTGTCACAGAGGGGTCTAGTTTTCTTATCCTCTTCTGAATAATACCTCTTCTTTATCCTACAAATCACCCAGACTTACCTCCCTGATGCCACCTTCTCACAATCAGGTTTTCAGTTCAATACCTCATGCTTCAATCTTCCTTAATATACAGAATGCAATCCCAGGTCTTACCACCCAGTGTTTATTCCCTCTCCTCCCTTGGGATCAACGTTTCTCCTGCCTCTGTATTCTTCCCTTTCTCAGTTCCACTCATCCCCCACCCGCTGCCACTATGCCCAAACATTGAAGGCAAATAGGTACAGATTTGGCATAGAGTCAAATAGAAATTTATTGATTGAAGTGTTGGATGTTTGAGATGGGAGGAGCTGTGCTCTCAGAGGCTCTTGACCTGGAAGTTTTCATTAACTGTTTTTTGTTCTCTGTTCACATGCTACTTCTCTTCTATGCCTTCATCCTGACTTTTTTCTTTTCTTTTCATTGATCTTCCTGCAGTATTTTCTGCCTGGACTTAAAAAAAAAATGATCACTTTTGTAAGGTCTTTTTTTCAAACCCATGTTTCATTTTCAGGATTAGTATTCTCTGTGCCTCTTCAAAACCCCTAAGAATCTCTTGAGAGAATAAGAATATGGGTCCTAAAGGGAATGATGCAAAGGAATTATTGCTTGCCTTATTCATACAAACACATGGTAAAGCTTAATTTTGATATTTTCAGCTTCTGAGGTCAGTAGACTAACTGTAATTACAGTACAACAACTGATATAAAGTATTGTGGAGCCCAGAGACAAATAAATAATCCTACTTAGCATAATTAATGGAGGATTCATAGTGTCATATTGTGGTTGAGGGTGAGGGTGGGGGAGAGAGAGAGAACACAATGTTATTGAGCCAATTGAGACAAATAATGTGAATATGACTGTAGATTAAATGTTAATGCTTAGCAGAATTCACTTAAATTTTTAAGAAGGAAACCAGAACACTAGAAATAGAGCTTGTATTCAGGAAACGGGGAATAGTACAGGAAATAGTATCAATCTGTTTTAGCATCTCCTATATTTATAATGACTTCCACTACTGGGCCAGACTTTAGAGTTGTTTTGCTTTGTTTTGTTTTGCCCATCCTGGGGCTTGACCTCAGGGCCTGAGCACTGTCCTTGGCTTCTTTTTGCTCAAGGTTAGCATTCTACCACTTGAGCCACAGTACTACTCCTGGCTTTTTCTACATATGCGGTGCTGAGGAATCGAACCCAGGGCTTTGTGCATGCAAGGCAAGCACTCTACCACTAGGCCACATTCCCAGCCTCACTTCTGGCTTCTTGCTGGCTAATTGGAGATAAGGGTCTCCCAGCTTTGTCTGCCTGGGCTGCCTCTGAACTGAGATTCTTAGACTCAGCCTCCCTAGTAGCTAGGATTACAGGCATGAAGTACTGATACCCAGTTTCTTGTTGTGCTTTCATTCTGTTTTAATTTCCTCAGAAGTGAAATTGATACTATGGACTCCCGCTTGGATCAATTCATGATTAAAATCACTCAGCAATTATCATTTTGCTTAGAACACAGTCTAAACTTTTCACTGTGCACCTCTTCAAATCTTTCCCTCTTTTGCTGATTATTTTGGAAACTGAGTCTGGCGGCCTTTTCTACTCAGGCTGGCTTTGAACTGAGTCCCTTAGATCCTCAGATTCCCACTGGACCTCCACACAGGTGTTCCCTCTAGAATCTGAAGGGTCAGGTACATTTGCTCACAGGTTGGTGTTCTACCATCTGATCCAGGCCTCCAGACTTTTGAACACTGATTTTTATGCCCTTGTGGTTAATATTTTCCCCCAGTGATCCTTAATATTGTAAAGTGTGGTAATATTGTTGGGTGGAGGTGTGGACAGGTTGTTTTATTGTAATCTATTTAGCTTTTAAATGTGTATGGATTCACGTGACTGCCGGAGAGGACAGAACATGGGAAGATAAAAGGGGATCCTGAGAGGGACAGGTCTAGGGGAATAGGAGAAGCAGCCACCAAGAATTGTAGAGTTGAATGTAATGGAAGAAAAAACTATGTACTGAAGTTTACATTGAGCTACAGTGAGTTCTAAATATTCACTGTATCAGTTCTATCCTGAATACATGAAGAAAATCTGAGGCAATTTATCATTATTCACTTTAAAAAGTAAACAATAAGGAACGAGGCATGATGGAACGCACCTGCTACACTAGAGGATTAACTGTTTAAGGGGGAAAAAAGCCACAGTGCCCTATCTTAAAAATAAACTAAAGCAAAAGGGAATGGGGCTAAAGTGGTAGAGCTATTGCTAGCAAGCGCAGACCTTCTTTGAGATAAGGTGTTACTCTATAGCTCAGGCTGGCTTTGAACTCCCAATATTCCTATCTTAATATGTTGCAATTAACAGTGCACAACACCATGCTTGACTTATTTCTGCTGGTATCAGGGTTCAAACTCAGGTCATTGCACTTGGTCATTTGGCTTGCTTCCTTGCTTCCACTTGAGCTACACTTTTATTTAATTATTCATTTTATTTATTTATTTAAATTTATTTATTTATTTATCTTGCCAGTCCTGGGGCTTGGACTCAGGGCCTGAGAACTGTCCCTGGCTTCTTTTTGCTCAAGGCTAGCACTCTGCCACTTGAGCCACAGTGCCACTTCTGGCTGTTTTCTATATATGTGGTGCTGGGGAATCGAACCCAGGGCTTCATGTATATGAGACTAGCACTTTACCACTAGGCCGTAGTCCCAGCCCCAAGCTACACTTTTAGCCCAGTTTTTCCCTTTTGTTTTTGGAGATGGAGTCTCATCAACTCTTATGCGAACAACAATTCAACAGAGGTGTAAGTCACCAGCCTCTGGCTGTGCTGAACATTCTTTTTTTTTTTTACTTTCAGTATTACTGTTTGAACTCAGGGTCTTGAACTTGTTGGGCCTGCCCCTAGGCCTGCCTACACACACGTGTGTGTGTGTGTGTGTGTGTGTGTGTATTCTTTAAACAGCAGTTTTACTCAACACTAAGCATATATTATCACATGTAGCCTCAGCTTCATTGTTCTGGCATGAACCTGCAATGAGGAAATGATGGGGTTGCAAGTATCTGAGGGTTTGACTAGGACTAGACAGTTTGCTTCCAAGATAGTGCTCACGTGAGCAAGAATCGACATGTCCTCCCTAGACATGTCTCCACAGACTTCACACAGACTGGGAAACTTCAATAGAAAAGAGGAGTTTTCATGTCTTCAGAGGTCTAATCTCAGAAGCTTTGCACTGCCCTGCCCTGACCTGGCATTCTGTTTGTCTATTATGTCCAGCCTACCTTCAAAGGGAAAGAATTCAGCTCCAACTCTTAGACCTTGAAGTTTTGTGAATGTATTTTAAAAAACCAGTACACTTGCTATTTATGAGGACTGAGCTCTTTCTTTTTCTGGTGTTTTATCACCTGACTGTAGGATCCCTGTATATAGAGGGACCCTATATATGTGTACATACCAAACTATCAGCTCCACATATATAAATAAATGAGACATGGATAGGAAATATGGACCAGTTCCTCCCCCAAAAATGGAATTTAGGGCATTTAGTCAGACTTGATTCTTTCTACTTTTTGCTCTTAACCATGCTTGTGATGTGATATGGTTTTTCTGATGACAAAACTACTGTCGAATCATAGATTTAGTCTGAAAATAGACTTCGAAACGGGTGTACTGAATTAGTGGTCTTAACTTAGGACCAATTTCAATGAAATTATTCTGCCTTGACCTGAGTTTTTGATGGTACCATGAATGAACAAGTGTTTTTTTAAGATTCAGAAATTCAATAATATATTTTTTCCTTTCTATATGGTGATGTAATTCCAGAAAAATTATGATACCACATATTAGGCACAGAGAAATACAAATTCATTCAAACACACACGCAAGCACACAAAAATTTCCCTGTAGATTATTCTCACAGCAATGAGAAGAACACTTGCCATTCTGAAAGACCCCAGGGACTCCTCTCTCTACCTGCTGTGGAAGACAGCAGCCTGCAACATAACCTAGTCTACCTCAGCCTTTGGGACCACAGAGCCTCAGTGACTAGACTGCTGGGAAGGGCCTCATGTGTAATCCACAGTTCACTGGCTGAGTTCAGGGCTCTAGTCCCTCAGGGGCCTGTACGCTGAGTGCTCTCTCTGAAGGTTCAGGGAGGGGAAATAAGAAGACTTCCTCTCAAGGGTGCTATTTCTCTTCATATCTCAGCTCCCGTCAAGGGTCTGAGGCTTGGTGAGTGTTTGGGTTTGCACAAAGCAGGTAGGATTGGGAAGCTGAGGATAGAGTTCAAGTTCTGGAGGAGGTTAACCCATAATGGGAATTAAGAGGTCAAGGAAAGACTAAGAGAATCCAGGAGTGGACTTAGTCCAGTTTCCTTGTGAAATGAAGCCTGAAGCTCCGGGGCCAAGATTTTATTTTATTGAAAAAATTAATACATGTATTTATTTTATTATCTTTAAGTGGCTGTATAAAGGAGTTACAATTCAACATATCAGTTTTTGAGTACAATACATCTTGATCATTGTTATGTCCTTTATCATTCTGCTGCTTAGATTTTAAAGTCTTATAGAATTTGATTAAGTGGGGAAAAAGGATAATATGGAGAATATAATTTGACAACATTGACAGGAGGATCTGAGAGATTTGATCTAGAATGGATTGTGACTCTTAGCTTTCTGTGTGACTTACCCTCCTTATCATTTGGGGTTTCCCACCATCTGAGTGTATTTGTGTGCGTGTTTTAATAATTATATTACATAATATACTATGTAAATAATTGCCATTGATTAATAGCAACAATTTGCAGGCACTAGACTGAGAACCTTTTTTTTAATACCACCTCTATGAATTTATGAAGAAATATAAGAGAGATCAAACAACTTGTTCAGTATGGTACAAATGGGAGGCACAGATGAAAGGCAAGTTCAAGATACTTAATTCTGAAAGTCTTTTTTTGTTTTGTTTTGTTTTTTTGGCCAGTCCTGGGCTTGGACTCAGGGCCTGAGCACTGTCCCTGGCTTCTTTTTGCTCAAGGCTAGCACTCTGCCCCTTGAGCCACAGCGCCACTTCTGGCCGTTTTCTATATATGTGGTGCTGGGGAATCGAACCCAGGGCTTCATGTATATGAGGCAAGCACTCTTGCCACTAGGCCATATTCCCAGCCCAATTCTGAAAGTCTTTAAGCACGTACATTTTTGGTTCTGTGTAGGTTTTGTAAGTCCATGTGCATCCTCTCACATATGTAATTGTACTGTTATTTTGTTCCCTCACCCACCCACTCACTCATTCATTATTTTAACCACTTATTCATGATACTGAACATTAGTGGAACCTAGGAAAATAGAAGGTAGAAAAGAAGAAGAGTGGGAGGGACATGGCTAGAAAGGCAAATAGGTTCCATCTCAAACAGAAGCTGTGTGCCGGGATGTGCATATTTCTATATAGTCAAATTAGAGTTTTACAGTAATTGGCTTCAAATAAGAAGATAAAGATGGCTCTTAATCTCAAGAAAGACAGAAGGTGGGATAACCAGTGTAATAAATGGGCTAAGTACTTCCACCAGAAATAGGTACATGGTTCTGCTCTGTGAGTGGGTAGAGATGGGGCATTTCATTTAGTCTTGGTTGATAGTAAGTTTTCTGGAAGAATCTTAACATAAGCCAAGATAAAAGGGATGAAAAAAATTACTCTTAAAAATTTCTTCCATCACTCGTAAGGATTTCTAGGGCACCGTAGATGAGAAGGAGTTATGATTTTATTTTTACCTTTAATGGAAGTGCTTTAGCAAAAATTGTTTTATACTTTGGGGGTAATTTTGTTTAGGTCTATGTGAGCAACATACACTTTGCATTTTATTTGTAAAAACATCATTGATAACTCTGCTTATTAATAGTAGAATTAAAATAATTTAATTTTAACAATCATAGGTGAGGCATTTAGTTTCATGCTGCTAATTTGTTAGTTGCTTACTGCTTACATTTTCTTTATGTGGCTTAATTTTGTGTTCTTTTTTATGCTGATGTTACATAAACTCTGTTTTCTATATGTTCTACTGGCTGAGATCATATACATAGACAGCTGATGTTATATACATAAGAACTCATGAGAACACTCCTGGAGTCCCATTTATCATCTTTGTTATGTGGCTTTGACAAGTTACTTTTCTCAGTTTCAGTTTCTGACTCTTAAAATAGAGATAATATTATTGCTTATCTCATTGGGTTTTAAATAACATTGCATTACAAAAAGCAATTTCATGGTAAGATCTTTCTATTTCTGTTGAATGTTGAAAATCTCCAGAAAAAAATCAATTCTCTCTTCTTGAGTGGATGTAATATCTCTCTGTGATTTTGATTTACATTTTCCTCTTGGTTAGTAATTTAAAGCATTTTTCCATGAAACGAAAAAAAATCAAACAATCATCCCTTGTTATAAAGTGTGCTTTGCTTTTATCTTAGCCCAGGATATAGAATATATAAGTTCTATTTTTCTTCCACCAGAGGTCTCCTCTGTTCAATAAAAATAAATGTTTTGAGTCAGGTATCTCTGATTCTTATGGGATATCTCCTCATTTATTTTTTAGGTGAACTGGAGATGGAGTTTCACACCCCTTCCCTGTTATTCTCTATATTGTGATATCAAGCATCACATTCTGGAGAACATTCTGGTTTCCAAGTTCCAGGATTCTAGAAGAGTCACTGTAATTGAGGTATCTTTAATATTTTGGACAAATTTTAGTACTGGTCCTTCCTTCCTTCCTTCCTTCCTTCCTTCCTTCCTTCCTTCCTTCCTTCCTTCCTTCTTCCTTCCTTCCTTCCTTCCTTCCTATGATTCTGAAGCTTGAACTCAGGGCCTGGGCAGTCCCTGACTTTTTTGCTCAAGGCTGGTACTCCATCACTTTGAGCCACAGCTCCTCTTCTAGTTTTCTGGTGGTTAATTGAACCTAAGAGTTTCCTTGACTTTCCTGCCTGGGCTGGCATTGAACTGGGATCTTTGATGTCAGTCTCCTGAGTAGCTAGGAATACAAGCATGAGCCACCAGCACCTGGCTTCTGGCTAGTCTAATTTACATTCTTCTCTATACTTCTTTTATCTTGTGAATTGTTGGTGTTAGGCAGTGTGTTGATGAGCCCTAGCTGAGGAGACAGCCTTACAAGAGAGCATTGAATGGAGTCTAATGATTTTGGCTCTGCCAGTGACTAAAGACAAAGTCCTCTTAATCATACAGGTTACTTCTCAGATTCTCAGATTAAAAAAAATTTTTTTTTTCCTCTGATTTAGGAAACAATTTTTGTTCCAAAGATTCTTTGCTTCCTTTAAAAAAATTATCATCTCTAAGTAGATGTACAAAGGAGTTGCTATTTAACAAAGCAGTTTATGAATACAATATGCCTTGATTAATGTAACCTCTTTCAACATTCTCACCCATCCCTTCCCTATTTACCTCTTCCCTCCTTCTTCTTAATTGGTCTACCCCTTTCTCCTTGACCTCGTCCCACCTCTTCCCAGTACCAGCTCCCTGAACTTTGATCTTGCTTTTCTAAGGAATAACACTATTTGAGATCTCCCTCGAATCTACTACATCTCAGTTAGTACATTTGTATATCTCCCAACATATTTACTTACAAGTTTGTGAGCTAAATCTAGCTGTACTTATAAGGGAAAACATGTGTCATTTGTCTCCCTGGGCCTGATTTACTTCGCTTAACATCATGTTTTCCAGGCCTTCCCATTTCTTTACAAATGATACAATATCATTCTTTCTAATGGATGACTAAAATTCCATTGTGTATATGTGCCACATTTTCTTGATCCATTCATCCACTGAGAGGTATCTGGGTGGATTCCATACCTTGGCTCTGGCGAATTGTGCTACAGTAACCATGGTTCTGCTGGTGGCTTTCCTGTACTTTGGTTTATAATCTTCTGGACAAATATCCAGAAGTGGAATTGCTGGATCATAGAGTAGGTCTATGTTCAATTTTTTTTATCCACACTGCTCCCCAGAATGGTTGAACAAGTTTACATTAAAAAGAGAGGATCTGAAGAGGGGATGAAAACACATATATTGCAAAGTTTTCCATGTATGATAACACAATGAATCTGATGTGCAGTGGGGATCTTTGCTTATTTTCCTAATTATGACATGCTTCTTTTAATTTCTATCCCCGTATGTTGCTAAATTACTTTTCTCTTTATGTTCACATATGCAGCAACAGATTATATTAACTCAGGGAAAGCCTAGTCATTTAAATAGAAACAGCATTGAATGTATTTTGAAGATATCCTGAGAAACTTGAGGATTCGTACCAGGAATACGGAGCCTGGAGAAAATGATGAACATTATTCTTAACAATAGTAAGAGTGTCTTTCTTGAAATATAGGGAAGAAGCAAACTGGTTCTCCAGGAAGAAGCTGGAGGAAGAATTACCATGTGATTTTCCTCAAAGCCAGTCCATTTGTCTTTAGGACCCAGAAGTTGTTCATCAGGTCAAATGGCCTTGTACAACCTGAGTACTCCCCACACAGGTCCCTTCACCCTCCTGGGCATCCCTGGACTCGAGGCGTACCACGTGTGGATCAGCATTCCTTTCTGCTTTATCTATTCTGTGGCCCTGGTGGGCAATAGTGTCCTTCTCTACCTCATTGCAATGGAACGCAGTCTTCATGCGCCCATGTTCTTTTTCCTTTCCATGCTGGCCTTGACTGACCTGGTACTCTCTACGACATGTGTCCCCAAAACCCTTAGCATCTTCTGGTTTGGGCCCCAGAAAATCAGTTTTCCTGGTTGTCTCACCCAGCTATTCTTTCTGCACTACAGCTTTGTTCTGGATTCTGCTATACTCCTGGCCATGGCCTTTGACCGCTATGTGGCCATCTGCTCACCTTTGAGATACACCACTATCCTGACCCCCAAAGCCATCATCAAAATTGCTGTGGGAATCTCTTTCCGAAGCTTCTGTGTTTTTGTCCCCTGTGTTTTCCTGGTCAATCGTCTCCCCTTCTGCAGGACCCATGTCATTGCACATACATACTGTGAGCACATTGGTGTTGCCCGATTGGCCTGCGCGGACATCTCCCTTAACATCTGGTATGGCTTTTGTGTTCCCATCATGACGGTGATCATCGACGTGATGCTCATCGCCGTCTCCTACACCCTCATCCTCCGAGCGGTCTTTCGCCTCCCCTCCAGGGACGCTCGCCAGAAGGCCCTTGGCACGTGTGGCTCCCACGTCTGTGTCATCCTCATGTTTTACATCCCGGCGTTCTTCTCCATCCTTGCCCATCGCTTTGGACGGAACGTCCCTCTAACATTCCACATCATGTTTGCTAACCTCTATGTAATCATCCCACCCGCGCTCAACCCTATTGTCTACGGAGTAAAGACCAAGCAGATCCGGGACAAGGTCATTGTATTGCTCCTTCCCAAGAGGTCCCAGTGACCTGTGCCAGGAGTCTGGGACATGAGGGGAAGTTTAGCAGATTTGATGGAGGATGGAGCCTGCGGCCAGTGGTCTCAGGGAAAGGACAGATGAAAAAAAAAAATTCCTATGTGTCAGAACTGCGGTTTTGATTTCTTCGTGATTTTCAGCATTCCAGTCATTGGAAAGTGAATTCTGTGCTCACAAAATAGTATTTATTCTGCTTCTGGAATCAAATACTTCTAAAATTCTCTTCGTAGGTTATTATTATTATTTTTTGTAGTACCTGGGTGTGAACTAGCTAGGATGTGAACCTGCTAGGCAGGTGCTTTGTATTTCAGTCACACCTCCTGCCTCACGTTTAACATCCTTTTATTGTTGTTGTTTGTTTGCAGAGCTGGTGTTTGAAATGAAGGCTTTGCACTTGCTGGGCAGGCACTTTACCACTTGAGCCATGCCCCTACTCCTACATGGGGATTTGAATTCAGGGTCTCTTTATAGCTTGGCTCGCTTACTCAGCAGGCACTGTACCACCTGAGCCACACCTCCAGCCTGATTATTATTATTTTTTTGGCCAGTCCTGGGCCTTGGACTCAGCGCCTGAGCACAGACTGTCCCTGGCTTCTCTTTGCTCAAGGCTAGCACTCTGCCACTTGAGCCACAGCGCCACTTCTGGCCATTTTCTGTATATGTGGTGCTGGGGAATTGAACCCAGGGCTTCATGTATACGAGGCAAGCTCTCTTGCCACTAGGCCATATCCCCAGCTCCAGCCTGATTTTTTTTACTGGTTGTTTTGGAGACAGAGTCTCAAAAACTTTTTTGCCCGGGCTGGCTTTGAATTGTGATCTCACCATCCGGAATAGTCAGGATTATAAGTGTGAGCCACCAGTACCAAGCCCCAGCCTTAAGTCTTTGCAATTGTCCTAAGATGGTATAAAAGTTTTAGTAAAAACAGTGACATTACTGGTATCCCCTTTTAAAACATATCGGTAAGAAATATGAATTGTATTGTAACTTACATCACTGTTGGATAAGGAAATGATTCTATGACAATTCTGCAAAGTTCTGGACTTTTCGCGTGGTGACTGTTATCCAACTTTGGGCAGCATTCTTTGTATATCCTGACATATACTATGCATATAAATAATAGTTATCAAACAAACAACCGGCCAATCATCATGCAATGATTTGCTGAGCAGCTAGGAATACAGATGGGGTATGCGAACCATCTGTAACCCCCTCCCTTAGGTTTTTAAAATTTATAATATAAGTTTGCCAGTACGTTAATCATTGTCACAGAACTTCCCTCATTTAATTTGTCATTCCAAAATATTCTTGAGAGGCAGTGCTATATGGTTCAAGTCAACAAATGCCCTGGAAAGGCTCATGTGTTAAGAGATTGGTTGCGAGGTGTGGTGGTCTTTTCCCAAGTGATTGGATCATGGAAACTCACCCTTACTTCCTCCATACATTTGTTCATTGATGAATTTAGAGCGGAATGAATTACTAGGAGGTGGGATCTGGTTGGAGTGAGTGGGTCACTGAAGCATATCTTTGAAGGTTATGTCTTTCTTGTGTATGTGAGCCTGCCTGTCCTGGGGCTTGAAATCAGGGCTAGAGAGGTCTCCCTGAGCTTTTTGTGCTCAAGGTTGGCATGCTACACCTTGAGCCACAACTCCACTTCGGGCTTTTGTTGCTGGTTAATTGAAAATAAAAGTCTCATGAACTTTCCTGCTTGGACTGCCTTTGAATCATGATCCTCAGAAATCAGACTCGGGAGTAGCTAGAATTAAAGGCGTGAGCTTCCAGCGCTTGGCCGATGGATATGTCCTGTTCCCTGAACTTTCCTGTCTCTTTCTGCCTCTTGATGCCACGAGGTGAGCAGTTTTATCCTTCGCATATTCCTTGCTGCCATGCTGTCTCACCATACACAGATCCAGAAACAAGAAAGCCATGTGACTGGGTACCAAAATCCCTGAAATCATGAGCCAGAATAAATTCTTCCTTGTTTAATTTTTTTGGGGGGGGGTGGGATGTTTTGTCATAGCAATGAAAAATTGATGGACATAGGTACGTGCCAAATACCACCATTCTTAATATTAGTAATACAATAATATATAAATTATATTATTATATCATATATAATTGTAGACAACATAATAAATAAGATAATATAACAAAATTATAATTAATAATGATTAATATTATTATCATTATATAGATTAAGTAACTTGGTCTAAAGTTTTCTAAGTCTAGTAAATGATGGTGTCAAACTGAAATCAGGGAGATAGGCTAGGCAAATATACCCACAGCCTTCCATCAACATGAACATCAGCACATATGCAAAGGCAGACACAAAAGTATTTTAAAAAAATCACCTTGAAGCAGTGGCTTGTGCAGGGTTAATAGAAACATCTTCATCTTCTTCCCCTGAGGATGAACAGAGAGCACTAGTGTCCCTCAGGCCCTCATGCTGCCTCCTCTCCACGCTGAGCAGTGACCAGAGCATACAAGTGGATGGGGAAGCAACCTCTCCACCAATCCCTGCCATCTCCTCCACTTATTTCTTGGGTTGGTACGCTTGTTCGCTTGGAGATATTCTGTGTGGATGTCAGTGTATTCATTCATTCTTCTTTCTCTTTGCCCTGATTCCCAAGACTAGGTAAGTGCTGACGATTTGAAGGGGTTTAATTTGGGCAAAAAAAGGCACAGGTTTTCAGTTAAACTGGTGGAACAATTTTTAGTAATCTGCAGTATAAAGTGGTGGATATAATATGAAATATCTCCAAGCTCCTAAAAGAATAGATTTTAAATATTTTCACAGCAACAGTGAGTGTGTGAGAATAAGTTTATTCCTTGGCCTGATTAAATTATTTTACATTATATACATATAGCAAAACATCAAACATATATAATTATCATTTGTCTATTAAAAATAAAAAATGCAATTGTTTTTATTTATTTATCTATTTTTGCCAGTCCTGGGCCTTGGACTCAGGGCCTGAGCACTGTCCCTGGCTTCTTATTTTGCTCAAGGCTCTGCCACTTGAGCCACAGCACCAACTCTGGATGTTTTTTATATGTGTGGTACTGGGGAATCGAACACAGGGCTTCATGTATAGGAGGCAAGCACTCTTGCCACTTGGCCGTATTCCCAGCCCCTGCAATTGTTTTTTAAATTGAATGTTATACCTTGTTTGTTTAAACAAAATTGAATGTATAATCACATTGTATTTCTCTGTTCAATCTCTTAGTGTTATTTAAAGCTGGAACTGATGTATTCTTTATATTGTCTCTCACTTTTCAATGTTTTTGACTGTTAAAAACAAAAACAAAGAGTGTCTTGTAAGTAGGTTCACACTGTGTATTTGTCCATTGTACAATGGCAAATCTGATAGTTAGCTTGTTGTCTGGGTGCCCACGTGTGCTTTTGGGTGCTTTTGGTTGAGTATAGGAACATCTCTTCTATTTGAGTTCAGGAAATAAAAAGACCACCGATTATGTATAAATATCTATTAATAAAGGTTCTGGTTTGCTGATTCTAGCTACTGCATATTAGAACAATTAAAAATGGGTTTTCAGCCTGAAGGCTAAATAGTTTAATGAAGTCTTTACTATCAGCATATTCTATGTCCCTTATGGATCAGAGAACCAAGGTGAAGGTGAGTAAGTAGGAGAGAGGAAGGTGACAGAGTCAGAGAACAGGGCCCCTTTTTAGCCCAAAGTCTAGACTGTTTTTAGAAGCTAGGAAATCTGAGTTATGGAGACAGCATAGAAGTGGTGCTGATGGTTCCAGAAAGTTGCTTTTAATTGTAAATAGGGAAACAAAACAAAAAGCTAAAGGAAATCCCATGTCTCCTCTGCCTAAAGCAGGAGAATAGGAAACGAACACTACTTAGTCTGGAAAATGGAAAGCACTGTGGGCTTAGCCTGAGAGTGAGTTACAAAGAAGAATGAAGCCTTAAGCACAGATAGCTCCTGCCTGAAATTCTAACTACTCAAGAGGCTGAGTTCTGAGGATTATGATTCAAAGCCAGCCCAGACAGAAAAGTCTGTGAGACTCTTATCTCCAAATTAACCACCATAAAGCTAGAAATAGAGTTGTGGTAGTGTGATAGCCTTAGGCCAAAAACATAAAAATAAAAGAAGCTTAGAGACAACATCCAGACAGCAGCCAGGTCCTGAGTTCAAGCCCCAGGACTGGCACAAACTGAACAAATAACCATGTGAACAAAACCCACAACCAGTCCCAGTCAGGGCAGAAATGTCCACAGTTAACCACTAAAATGCTGGCCTAGGGGCTGGGAATATGGCCTAGTGGCAAGGGCGCTTGCCTCCTACACATGAAGCTCTCAGTTCGATTCCCCAGCACCACATATATGGAAAACGGCCAGAAGGGGCGCTGTGGCTCAGGTGGCAGAGTGCTAGCCTTGAGCCGGAAGAAGTCAGGGACAGTGCTCAGGCCCTGAGTCCAAGGCCCAGGACAAGCCAAAAAACAACAACAAAAAAACAACAAAAAAAAAAAACACATGCTGGCCTAGATATGTAGCTTAAAAGGCAGAGTGCTAGCTCTGAGCAAGAATGCCAAATGAGAACTCAAAGCTCTAAGTTTAAACACTCTCTTGCCCCTCATAAAATAATGAAATTATGATATCTGGAGGAAATGGATGGAACTGGGGATTACCATGCTGAACAGGACATGCTGACTTGGAAAGAAACATATTACATTTCTCACTTCTATGTGTAACCTAGACTGAAGAAATAGGACATGAATGTTAAAAAAAAAGAATTATTGGAGGGAGAACCACTGGGAGGAGGAAGGGGAAGAGGAGAGTACAATGGGGGTTGAATATGGTTGAAATATTGTATACATGCATGAAAACTATAACAAAACCCACTGAAAACTCTTTAAACAGAAGTAGAAAAGAAAGAGTAAAAGGCAATTTTGATCAAAATACATTAAACGTGTGTCTAGAACTGTTACCATTGTACAATTAACCTATGCTAGCCTAGAAGTGGGAGTAAGGACAAGGGTAAACATGATCTCGCCCTTGTGAGGTTGGAAGGATGTTACAAGTCTCCTCGTAGTCCTGACCCTGGAGGTTCCTGGCTTTGCTGCAACTTGGGTCCCCTAGAGTACAAGAAGCCTTCTAGGTAAAAACATGTGAGCATGTTGGAGAAGGAAGAAGGCACAGAACCTATCCTTTAAAAGATACATTCTCAAAAGCCTTTAGGAGTTTATAACACATATGGCAGGGACAAAATGCAATCATGAAATACTTCCATCATACTTTTTCACTGGTGTGTGTGTGTGTGTGTGTGTGTTGCATGAAGGAGAGAGAGAGAGGGAGAGAGATAGATTAGTAAATCAAGGAGGGAGCGTTTATAACTGTAAGATGGTATATATGTATGTATGATGGCAAAGTATTTGACAGAATATAAGTATAGATCAGGGTATTCTTATGATTATTATTATTAATTGTACATGGCCTTCAACCATGTTCTAGAGAGAGTATATGTCTTAGGTCATGGGTCTACCAAAGACAAGTATCTTCATTTGGACAAAAAAAAAATCTTCATTAGTGTTATTAAGCCAACAGAGAGTATAAAGATATTGTATTACTTTAGCTTTAAGTCCCAAATATTAAGATATTAGTGTATAATGCATTGAAACTTTTACAGAAGAAAATCCATGACTTTCAGCTCTAAGGAAATTTTCTCATTTAACATTGAATTACACATGTTAATCTAGCACAGTAAAAGACTCAGTGTTTGCTGGGCTAAATTAAGTTATCAGTAGATGATATAGTTTGTTGATCTCACAAATCTAAGAACCACTTCAGGCAGCCTTTAAAGGGGCAAGTAGAGGCAGGCCCTGGTGGATCACACCTATAATTCTAGCCACTCAGAAGGCTGAGGATCACAGTTCAAAGCCAGGCTGAGCAAGCAAGTCCCTGAGATTCTTTTTTTTTTTTTTTTTTTGGCCAGTCCTGGGCCTTGGACTCAGGGCCTGAGCACTGTCCCTGGCTTCTTCCCGCTCAAGGCTAGCACTCTGCCACTTGAGCCACAGCGCTGCTTCTGGCCGTTTTCTGCATATGTGGTGCTGGGGAATCGAACCTAGGGCCTCGTGTATCCAAGGCAGGCACTCTTGCCACTAGGCTATATCCCCAGCCCCCTGAGATTCTTATCTGAATTAACCACCCAAAAGTTAGAAGTGGAGGTGTGGCTCAAGTGATGGAGCACAAGTCTTGAACCAAGAGCTCAAGGGCAGTGCTTAGGTCTTGAGTTCAAGCCCCAGAACTAGCAAGCGGTGCTCTTAGGACAGAGGTACGTGTTCTGTAATGGCCGAGCAAGCAGGCCTTGACCCATGATAGCCACAAAATAATGTAAGACCAAAAGTATGTCCTGTCACTTGGTAACTTCTATCAGAGGACAGGAGGTAATGAAGAGTACAGCCTATCTGGAAAGCTACCTGGAGAGGTTGTGTAAACCTGTGGGGAAGTGATCGGAAGGAGGAAGAGCTTCTTTTTAGATAGGGTGACTGTGTCTGAGACAGTCCTGGTAATGCAGGTTGTTGCCTTCCTCATTCACGGCAATCTTCTTTCCCTGCAAAGGGAGTCCCTCTTGGATGACAAATTATATGACCGCTCTAACCTCAGGAGTCAGTCCTGACTGGGTTGGGAGTGATTTACATGAGCCTAACTGTCCTTGGAATCATCTCTTCTCAGAACCAGAGGCTCTGGGGCTATGGTGGCTTTAAACCTGAGCGCTCACAACCCCGGGCTCTTCATTTTGGTGGGGATCCCAGGCCTGGAGCAGTTCCATGTGTGGATTGGGATTTCCTTCTGCCTGATCTATACTGTGGCAGTCTTGGGAAATGGTGTCCTTCTCTACCTCATCTCCGTGGAGCGAGCGCAGCCTTCACGAGCCCATGTTCTTCTTTCTCTCCCTGCTGGCCACTACCGATCTCATCTTGTCTACGGCTGGCGTGCCTAAAACCCTCAGTATCTTCTGGCTAGGCGCCCGAGAAATCACATTCCCCGGGTGCCTTACGCCAATGTTCTTCCTGCACGACAGCTTTGTCCTGGATTCAGCCATTCTGATGGCCATGGCGTTTGATCGCTACGTGGCCATCTGTTCCCCTTGGCGGTATACCACGATTGTAACTCCCAGGACCATCATCAAGATGGTGGCAGGCATCTCCTTCCGAAGCTTTTGCATCATCCTGAGGGATGTATTCCTGCTGACAAGCCTCGCCTCCCGTTCTGCGGGAACCGCATGGTCCCCCACACGGACTGTGAGCACATCGGTGTGGCCCGATTGGCCTGCGTGGACATCTCCATCAACATCTGGTACGGCTTCTGCGTTCCCATCAGGACGGTGGTCCCAGACGTGGTCCTCATCGCCGTCTCCTCCACCCTCATCCTCCGTGCGGTGTTTCACCTCCCTTCCCGAGATGCACCTGCGGCTCCCACGTCTGTGTCATCCTCATGTTTTACACACCTGCCTTCTTCTCCATCCTTGCCCATCGCTTCGGGCACAATGTCCCCCGCACTTTCCACATCCTGTTTGTCAACCTCTACATGGTTATCCCACCCGTGCTCAACCCCATCGTCTACGGAGTGAAGACCAAGCAGATCAGGGAGAAAAATCATTGTTTTGTTTTCCACCAAAAGTACGGAATGATGTTCCAGGATCCACGTGTAGTGTAGGTAAATGTGGTCAGGATGAAATGCACATGCGCTTTAAATCCATCGGCGTGTTGCAGAAAGGCGGAATGATCTACATGAAAGAGATAGTTCGATGTATATACTGAAAACAACTCCCCCCCACCCCCAACAAACAAAAAACCCTTGATTGACCTTGTTGTGGAACATAGCATTGGATAGGGGGCCCCATCAAGAGGAAACAATTGAAAACAGAGTTCAGTTACTCTAAATGCAAAGAAAAATCCATTAGAATTTTTTTTTTTTGCCAGTCCTGGGCCTTAGACTCAGGGCCTGGCCTGAGCACTGTTCCTGGCTTCTTTTTGCTCAAGGCTAGCACTCTGCCACTTGAGCCACAGCGCCACTTATGGCCATTTGATATATATGTGGTGCTGGGGAATCGAACCTAGGGTTTCATGTATATGAGGCAAGCACACTTGCCACTAGGCCATATTCCCAGCCCCTAGAAATTGGAAAGTAAGGTTTAAAGCTGTGATGAGAGAATGTGTTTAGGTAGAGATACTGATGAAGAGAGACTAAGAGTGAAAAATGAATAAACAATTTAGGGGATCAAATGATGGATATTTAGGTTATTTATGATAATAATTGATGCGGATTATTGTATGTATGTTTTGTGCTTCAGTGTAAATACCTTAAATGTGACTCCCCTTTCTTCCAAGCCTGCTAGACACAAGTTCTATCAGCAGGCTTTCACAGGAGTGAGAGCATTAGCATGTGTACCAATGCCAGGAGCGCTGGCTATGGTCCTGGGAGGAGAAAGTAGTTTCTGGGCTCTAAATGACCGGAGGAAGGTGAACTGCAGAAGCAGTGCTAGGAAAACATAACCCTTGCACACAGTTGGAGATCTGGTGGGTGGGGGGGGGGGGGGAGGGCTGGAATTGCCATTGTAACCTCAAATTGGACAATTGAGTGAAAATATAACCACACTGGTTAGGAGAATTTGTGGCACTCTGTTCTGCAGAGTGGGACTCCTTGGTTACCAGAAAGAATCAATGACAAGATGTATCAATAGCGAGGCTGACAAACAAGGTTGGGAACACTACAACAGACTAACACATTTTCAATAACTGACACCGAATTTTATAGGCACTCGAATTTAGATAATATGACATGTTATCCAAGACAAATTTGAGAAGAATAATTGTAGGACATTAGGCAACACAGATAGTTGATTGATCCAGTGGCTTTCAACTCTATCCCAAGGGCCTGGGTTCTGAAAAACTGATAGAGTGCATCTCAAAACACGTGACAAGAAATGTCTTGGTTCTGTTTCTTTGAACCTGAACCACATTAATCTTTCATTATCTACTTTGTTTATCAAGTTCTTAGGTGATCCTCCATTTAACAACTAGTTATTTCAGGAAACCTTACTTTAAAGATGATTTACTGCAGGGTGCCAGTAGCTCAAACCTGTAATCCTAGATTCTCAGGAGGCTCAGATGTGAAGATTCTGGTTCCAGGCCAAGCCCCATCAGACATATCTGAGAGACTCTCATCTCCAGGAAAAACCTAGAAGTAGAGACATGGCTCAAGTGGTAAAGCACCATCCCTGAGTGAAAAACCTGAGTTCAAACCCCAGAACTGTCACACACACACACACACACACACACACACACACACACACACACACACAGAGTGAGAGAGAGAGAGAGAGAATAATTAGTTTATTTGGAAGACATATGGGTACGGAGGACAGAAGTAATGTTACTAAGGCTGCAGTGGAGGGAGGGATGGGAGGGGGGATGAGATGGGAGGTGGGGAGAGTAGGAGGAGCAGAGCCAGACCCAGTGGGCCTGGAGTCATCTGAGACCCATTCCCAGAAGAAGAAATGGAATCCCGCTGTGTGCAGATAACTTTTACAAAGCACACTGCAAGGAAGCTATTAATGAAGAACTAGAATACAATCCTTTAAACCCCAATCCTGTTGAAGACAACTTCACGCTTGTGACAGTAGACTCCAAAGGAAGGGGAAAAAATATCTAGAAATATATGAGTCCCTGTTTCTATTGTTGTTGTGAACTATATTTCTAAAATTTAATTTTTAAGTTATAATTAGTTTTTCATTGAGTCAGTTGTATATATTAAGAGTATAATGAGATATTATACATTATACATGTATACTTTGTGGAATAATCTAATGCATCTGCTACTTCGTGTGTGTGTGTGTGTGTGTGTGTGTGTGTGTGTGTGATTTCTTCATTCTTTTTTTGATACTGGTGTTTGAACTCAACACCTTGTGCTTCTGAGTCTATACCACTTGAAGCATACTTGCAGCCCAGCTTTGGGCTTGTTATGTCTTAGATAGGGTCTTGTGAACTTTTCTACCCAGGCTGGCCTTGAACCTCAATCATGCTCTCAGCCTCCTCAGTAGCTAGGATTAAAAGTGTGAGACACCAGGGCCTGGTCTTATTGTCTCTTGTGGTAGGAATATTTAAAAACTACTGTTTCACATAAATATGTGATTATACAGGTGCACACACATACATACACACACAAATAGAACATGGTAGTAAGAAGGGGGCTATTTGGGGTGGGGATATGGCCTAGTGGCAAGAGCACTTGCCTCGTATACATGAAGCCCTGGGTTCAATTCCCCAGCACTACATATATAGAAAACAACCAGAAGTGGCGCTGTGGTTCAAGTGGCAGAGTGCTATCCTTGAGCAAAAAGAAGCCAGGGACAGTGCTCAGGCCCTGAGTCCAAGCCCCAGGACTGGCAAAAAAAAAAAAAGTTAAAAAAAAAAAGAAGGGGGCTATTTGGAGAGATCAGGAGAGAAGAAACAGGATAGGAAAATGATGGAGAATAAGCAATATTAAAATCAATGCATATGTATATTATGATGGCATAACAGTATTCACGGAAAGGATATGGGATAATAGAGGGTGGGGGATGGAGAAAGAGAATAATGGAGAGGCTAATGTGATTTAAGTACAGTATATACATATGTGAAGTGCAACTGCAAAACCTCTTTGAACAATTATTATGTGCTTTGAGGAAGAGAGATGAATGGGGTGAATGTATATCACTGGTATGTGCTAGTAAAATGTTCTAAACATCTACTTTTATCAATTTTGAAGAGTGCATGTATTAACCATCGTCACTGTGGTTGTAACAGAACACCAGGAATTTATTTTTCCTGCCTAATTAAAATGCATTCTTTGGCTAAGATCTCCTCTTGGCCTGCCACCCACCTTCAGGACTGTTAACCACCATTCCATTCTCTGTGAGGACCTCAGTCATCTTAAAGTAAGCCACATCATTTCTACGAGGAAGCTATTTTCTGTGGCCGCTTGCACAAACGCTCGTAGACAGCATTATGTTTTCTGGTGATTCTCATTCTTTTTGTTATTTTTCATCATGGGTTAGCCAAGAGCTGGTATTTTTGAAAGCTTACTGAAGATATAATAAATGGATTCTGAGCTGAGATCATTTGAAAGGACATACTCTAGTCATCCTGACAGGAACTCAAGTCCAGGATTATTCAGATACGCACAGATGGTTTCCATGAAAGACTAATGGGCTCTAGGAACAAAACAAAACAGGAAGGGACCATTGTCAGAATGTCTCTTGTGCTTCCTCCTACTCTATGTCTCTGCCAATTTGCTAATACAGAGCCTTCTTCTCATGACAACTCTACCTAAATGGCCTTTTTTGCTGGCAACATTATACGCACCATAGTGATTTTTTTTTTAAAATATAAAACCTTTTCTTTTTACTCCCCCTACCCCTTCTCTTTCCTCTTGCCCTGGCCCCACACGTACCCACTTCCTGGTGTTTATTTTAATCAACTTTGGCTTTGCTTTTATAAGGAATTACATTATTAGAGTTCACCCCTGAATTTCCCATATTTCAGTTAATACATTTGTATCCTCTTGCATGCCACTCAGTGTATTTGCTTGTAAGTTTACAAGATTATATCTAGCTTCGACATTAAGGGACAACATGCATTCTTTGTCTCTCTAGGCCTGACTACTTTACTTAACATGATCTTTTAAATAATCTTAATGTTTTCTGTCTGGACTCTTAGGGATAGTACTAAAAATAAAATATAGACAAATGTGACTTGCAGATTATAAAATGTCTTATATACCTTTATTTTTTACTGATTATCAGTGCAACCTCAGTAATTATCAGTGCAACATAATAGTTAAAATTGAGCTCATCACTTTTTCATTTAAAATACTCCCTTCTCCTCACCTTTTATAAGAAGAGAAAACAGACCAGGACAAATTTGCTTCCCACTGGCTCTTTGTGGTAAGAAAGATTAGAAACTTTCTGTTCCCTCACTGAACTATGAATGGAATTACAACTTATGGTTTGTATTGGAAAAAATAAGTCAGGAACTTGTAGTTAATGCCTATGACCTTGCTATTTTGGAGGCTGAGATCTGCAGACTGAGGTTCAAACCCATTGTGGGCAGAAAAACATCCCCAACTCTTACCTCCATTTGACCAGCAAAAAGCTGTAAGTGAAGTTGTGGTTCAAGTGGTAACCTTGAGTGAATAAGCTGAGCAAGAGCTCAAAATGTGACACACACACGCACACATACATTGCCCTTGTGCAAAATTTTTATCTTAGTGATTCTACTAATAGGGAAAATCCCTACAAGTAGGGATTCATGAATGGATTCCTAGTAGTCTCTTCCAGACTTCCCATATTGAACTATACTAAGGGGGCTGGGAATATGGCCTAGAGGCAAAAGTGCTTGCCTCGTATACATGAAGCCCTGGGTTCGATTCCTCAGCACCACATATATAGAAAATGGCCAGAAGTGGCGCTGTGGCTCAAGTGGTAGAGTGCTAGCTTTGAGCAAAAAGAAGCCAGAGACAGTGAGTGCTCAGGCCCTGAGTCCAAGGCCCAGGACTGGCCAAAAAAAAAAAAAAAAAAAAAAAAAGGACTTGAACTATACTAAGTCTTTGTCATTCCATTTCTGTTTCCCGTAGTATTTTAATCTTGTTAACACACTGTTCTATCTCATTTGTTCCATCTTAACTCAGACATTTTCAATTTTTATCTAGACGAAAGGCTGTGCATAGCCTTTCTGTTAAATATCAGTGACAATTAGATGTGGCTTCTGGATTCTGGAGACCAACTTAGGATTTCTTAAAAATGAATAATGAAGGATTTGAAAGTGTAGCTCAGTGGTAGAGTGCCTAGCATGCACAAAGTCTTGAGTTTGATTTCTGTACTGTAAAACTAAAAAAAAAAAAGAGGCAATTGTAGGGTTTTATGCTTTATATCTGCCATTCTGAGCCTGGATTAGAAAATAAATTTGTAAGATTTTTGTCCCTTAAAATTTCCATGCAATAACTTTCACAAAGTAACTGTTACTTGAAAGAAAATGCACACAATTTGAGTCACAAGAATAAAAGGAGGCTGGGAATGTGGCTTAGTGGCAGAGTGTTTGCTTAGCATGCAAGAAGCCCTGGGTTCAATTCCTCAGTACTGCATATACACAGAAAAAGCCAGAAATGAGACTGTGGTTCAAGTGGCAGAGTGCTAGCCTTAAGCAAAAAGAAGCCAGGGATAGTGCTCAGACCTTGAGTCCAAGTCTAGGACTGGCAAAAACAAAAACAAAAACAAAAAAAGAATAAAAGGAACAGGAATGCCAGGCCAAAATTTACTTGAGCTTAGGTGTTTTAGGAATCTGTGTACCCACAGTGACAGAAGAGTCAACTACAATCAATGATGGCATTGCTCAGAAGGATTGGGACAGTCAGCTGGAGGAATGGTTGAAGTGGTAAAGTGCTTGGCTAGCAAGTATGAAGCCCTGAGTTCAAACTCCAGTAGCATATAATTAAAGAAAGGGATAGATAGAATATATGCAGTTTCACAGTTTGATACCATCATTAATAGCTGAGTTTATGATTAATCACATGTCTTTTAATTTTCTTTTAGAAACTAAAAGACAGGCGTAAAAATCAAACAGATAAAAATAGAGCCATGAGATTTATCTTATCTATTTTTGTGCTATATACCAGAGCATTTTACATTTGCTCAGCTTTTTCACTCAACACCAACATTGAATTCCAGATTTTGATGGCTAATTTGAGATAAGAGTTTCTAGGATTTGTCTGCCTGGGCTGACTTCGAACTTTGATCTTCAGATCTCAGCCTCCAGAGTAGTAGGATTAAAGGTATGAAACAGAGTCACCTGGCACAAGATTTAAACGTCTGATGAGGAAAACTTTACAGCAACTGTGGGCTGGTACTTGTGTAAGACGCAGGAAACTAGAACAGTAAAATAATAAACATAATTGAGAAATTATGAATTTGTTCTATGAAAGTATATATAAGCCAAATTTCTTCTAATCCAGGAATTAAAACTAAATGTCAACTGTGAGTAATACATTGTGAAAACTATTAAGTTGCTCTAAAAGAGGATAGGGGTGTGTGTGTGTGTGTGTGTGTGTGTGTGTGTGTTATTTTTTGCAAGGGAGGTATGGCAAAATAAATGATGTCTATTATTGTTATGCAATAGTTTCTCCATGTAGCTCTGATTTGTCTTCAACCTCCCTCCCTCCCTCCCTCCCTCCCTCCCTCCCTCCCTCCCTCCCTCCCTCCCTCCCTCCCTCTGTCCCTTCTTCCCTCCCTCCCTCCTACCCTTGGTCCTAGGGCTTGAGCTCACAGCCTCCCCCTCTCCCTTGGCTTTTTCACTCAAGGCTGTGCTCTACCACTTTAGTTATACCTCCATTTCTGCTTTTTGCTGGTTAACTATGGATAATTGCCATAGATTTCTCTGCTCAGGCTGGCTTTGAGCTTGGGTCTTCCAGTCTCAACTTTCCAAGTAGCTTGGATGACAGGTATAAGCCACCCATACCTAGCTCAAGCATGCTCTTTCTAAGTCACACATCCCTGTGTGATGTGTTCCTTCTCCTGAGCTCAAGCCAAGTGCTAGATGCTTGTTCAATTCATCTATATAGCCACTTTTTGGGACTATATAGTAATCCTTGTTATACAGAGAAAAAAATGAAGCTCATATGGTTTTCAGAGTGTGTCCAAGGCTGCAGAGTAGCGGAGCTTTATGCAAAGGCCCTGGTCATCTTGATCAAGGTGATTGGCCTTTTTGCAGGTCTAAGGGTGGACAAAACTCTGTCAGTTTCCAGAAGGGAATGGGATTGGCCTTATGTAGCAAGGAAGCCAGTCTCTAACCAAGGGCTTTGCAGAGAACACACTCTCCCGCCAAGGGAGACACACTCTACCCTCCCAAGGTCCTTAGCCTCCCAGGCTCAGAAACCAGGAGCCCAGGAAAGTCCCCAGAGACAACCTGGGATTTCTGCAAATTCCTCATTAACACCCCACAGCAGAGACTAACACAGCCTCAAGCCTGCCAGGAGCTGCCCCTGAGGTGCTCACACAAGTCCATAAATCCTACTTTCCCTCACATGCCTTTCCCCAGGCTTGCCACAGAAACATCTTCAGAATCTCCCAGGTCTCAGATACCCTGTCAGCTACATGGAGAAACTGCAGAAGCCAGGCCTGCGGCAGGACTGGGCGGACAGAGACGGGTGGTCAGTCCTCTCCTTTAATCCCACCTCCCCGGCAAACAGGTGAGAAGTCCCTGTCCCTTCGCACCAGCTGCTCCTCAGCCATGACCCGTCAGACTCCAGACCATATCCGGTGACTCCTGAAAAATGTATCCCCTCTTTTTCCTTAACTGGATTTATTCCACATGGAGCCCACATCTGAAGGTAAAAAGTGCCAATACCCAAGTAAGTGCCCCCTTTGAACTGATGGGTGGCTCAGGCTTTTTTTTTTTTTTACCTGTACTGGATAACTAAAGCAGAGGAGGATGAGTAAGACTCACTGCTGTGCGGCCTTGCACAGGCTCCGGAACCCTTCTGAGTGTAAACGGCTGCTGGGCTCTCTCACTTGAGAACCATGGTCAGGTACTTCTATGTTGTCTCTGTCTTCATGTCTTGGGTCAGAACAATGGGGAAAGGTGGGGAAATAAGATAGCACCATATTTCCCAGTTTCCGTAGTCAGCGCAGCAATTCCAGCTCAATGGCAAAGGAAATCCTTTCTTGGATCTAACTGGAATCTTGTGATTTTTCAGTCTTTTTGGGGGAAGTGCAGTACCGGGGTTTGAACTCATGATTTTGCATTTACCAGGCAAGTGCTGTAATTGTTTGAGCCATGGCCTCCAGCCGTTTTGTGCATTATTTTGAGATAGGTTCTTGGTTCTTGCCTGGGTCTACCTCAATGGTGAACCTGCTCTTTATAATTTCTAGTATGGCTGAGATGGTAGGTATACACTACCAGGTCTAGCCTTTTCTGTTAAGATAGGGTTTCAGGCACATTTCTCATGTGAGCTGGTTCGGAACCAAGTTCCTCCTGTTTCCTCCTCTTAAATAACTGGATTATAGTTCAAGAAACACAGGCACCTTGTCTTTCTGCAAATTATTACAAAATAACCACAGATCTTCTTGCATCCAAACATTCTTGCTCAGTCCCCAGTTCAGTTTTTCTTCAAAAAAATAGTTGACATACTCAAGGGCTTATGAAACTGAGGGCTAAGCATGCAGTGGAAAGGGGCTCAGAAAAGACAAATTCAAGGAATAATAAAAGTGTTAATGAAAATGAAAACATTGAAAATGTATTGGGACATTTGCTGTGTTACCAGATGCATCATTGAATCTGGTATAATCTTGTATTTAATCCTTACCAGGTGTTCCATGTAAAGAGGAGATATTCCCGAGATCTTCAATTTAGTGATGAAAAAAATAGGGGTACAGAGAGGTAGAGGAGCTTGTCCAAGGTCACACAGCTTTCATGTGCCAGAACTAGGATTCACTTATATAAACTGACTTTAGAGCCCACTCTGGATTTTGTTGCTGTGTGAATGAATAAGAATGGAAAAAAAAAATAGAACTTACTTTCATCTTGCCACTATACCTTTACCGCTACCAGGCTTAGAATGAGGTTCATCTATTCTCAATAATGCATGGTTCTGAGGCATGAATCAATCAATCAAGTCATACAAGAAAAATGAGATTGTGTATATATATATATATATATATATATATATATATATATATATACATATATATGTCTAGGTTGTGCAAGACTCCTGCAGACGTCTGGATCATCTATGCCCCAAAGACCTGTGCTGGGAGAAGGAGTTGATGTGTGAGTGGAGTCAGGACACACACATCCTTAGTAGGGCAGGCAGAGCTTTAGAATCTGTGAGTGGCACAAGCAGCTTCTTCTGCCAAGACAAAAATGGCTGCCATGTGCAGAGCGAGGCTAAGAATCTGAGAGGACAGTCTGGGATTGGGGCCCAGACCATCCTCCTCTTGGCCCCAGATCTATATGACCCAATCCTATTTGTACTCGGGTTTCACAATCCTATAAAGAAGCACAAGATAGTGGAATGTGGCTATATCAGCATCATCACAAGGCTGGTAGTCTACCACTTGAGCCATACTTTCACATCCAGTTTTTTGTTAGTTAATTGGAGATAAATGTCTCTTGGATTTGTCTGTTCAGGCTGATTTGAACCTGGATCCTCAGTTCTCAGCTTCCTGAGCAGCTGGGATTACAGGCACGAGCCATAGGTGTCTTGCCTCCAGACTGTCCTTTATCATGCTTCAGGATTCGGAGTCACAGCCCAGAGGCAATCCTGCCCTGGAAACACACACAGGGAGCTAGAGACACCTCTTTCCCTCTCCCTCTCTGGGCCCCTTGCTGAACTGTGCAGAGGAAGCTGAGCTGGTGAGGCCCATGTGTGAGGTGAGGAGAGAGGGGTCACCGGAGCAGAGCAGGAAGGTGGATGATGAGAAGGTGTCACCATGTTTGCAGAGAATCAGATAACAATGCCAAGACCAGGTGTGGGGAACGTCCCATTTCCTTCTCGTCCTTCCTCAGGAGAATCGCAAGCTACCGACATGGAGGAATCAGGCCAAGAGGAAATGTACTAGCAAAGCCCCTTGAGTACAGACTTTCATCAAGAGGCCTCCCCATCTTAAGAGGCCCTTGTTTGGGTGCAGATTATGGGTGCCCTGTGGTGTGGGAGCAGACACTCCCAGCTCCTGTGGATACCCTCCTTCTCTTGTCTAGGTTAGGCCTGCCCCAGGGTAAATGGGGCCCTGCCAGGATGTTCCCAGGGTTCCGAGGAGTAAGTGGGGCTCCCATGGGGAGGGCAGCAGGGCCAGGCCCTGTGACTTGGCAAAGCCTCACGCTGCAGAAGGAAGCTCTGGTTCCTAAACTAATAAACCAAGAAGACCAACACATGGGAAAGTCTAGTCTGGGTTTTATTGTCTTTCTTTTGTAGGAGTTAAGAGTGTGGGGATATGAGTGAGGACCCCAGGAAGGCAGCATTGAAGTGAGGGTCACATGGGGAGCTTGGTGTCCCTCCCGTCCCCCAGGGTGAGAGGCTACTGTAGTCATTGCTCATCTGCTCTAGGTTCATCAATCTTTGGCACCAGGATAGAAGACAAGATTCTGTCTCTCAAGACATGGAAAGACATAACTGTGGTCCTCAGATGGGGCATGAAATGCTCTCCTTCCTTTAGATCCTTTCCAGGCTGTTCTTTATCTACTTGAACCCAGGTAAGTGGAGTCTGCTCTCTCCTCTCACTATGGCCATCTTTACCTGACTGCCAGTGTCACTGCCTCTCAGCCCTCCAATCCCAGTCCTCACTCTGCCGTACAGACATGGCAATAGAAGTCCTCAGTGGGTATGGGATTTCCCCAGATGGAGTTCTGTGGATCCCAAAGTGTTTTTCTATGGACGAAAGAATATGAGCTACAAAATTGCGTTAGACAATGGATGTTTATACTGGTCAAAGGAAAAAAAAGTTAAGTTCTTTGAACCAGATGCTAGAACTCTGGTGAATAAAGATAGAGAATGATGTTAAGACCAGCTGGACAGACTGAACAAACTGAGGATGAATGAATGAATGTCACAGAGGCCGGGCAGTGGAGGGGGTCCTGAACTTAATTAAAAAATGCTTCAGGCAATGTAGAGTGCAACAGGAACTTGGAGCATCTGTCAGTTAAATGGACTGGAAAATGGACATTCCATATTACCATGCAGCTGGCTTACATCTCTCCTAGTGTGGAGAGAACACAAAGCTGTCTGCCATTGGAGGGATCAGGCTTAGATGACAATGGTTTTCCTGGGCTGATGGAAGGACATTCTGTCCAGAGGAAAGGACTGTCAGAAGGGTGTGGTGTTTCAGTCGGACGACTTTTGGCTTAAATCCTAGCTCTTCTACTTATCAGCTGTGTGATTTAGGAGTCTATGAACCACTCAGAAGCCAAAAATCTTTCCTCCATAAGATGACAATGTGAGCAAACCCACAAGACTCTTAGGAAATCCATTATTCAGGATGCGATAAATCCCTACAAAGCTGCTCTATTTGGTCCTAGGAAATACTATAGCACCTTAATTATGGACCCTCATCCAGACCTTGCTAAAAGTTCTGTACAGTGGGTAGCTGCTTCTCACAAGACTCATTTATACCCTCCAGGGACACAGCCACGTGGAACCTGAAGATGGAGGCAGATCTTGCCTTGCCTGCTCTCAATCAGACTTCACTGCTCTCTGGGCCTGGGCCCTTTGTCCTGCTGGGGGTGCCAGGCTTGAAGGCCCTACATCCTTGGCTTTCTGTGCCTGTGTGCCTGCTCTATGTGGTGGCTTTGATAGGGAATTCCCTTCTACTCGGGCTGATTGCAGCTGACAAAGCACTTCGATCTCCCATGTACCAGTTTCTGGGGCTATTGGCAGTGGCTGACTTGATTCTGGCCACATCCACTGTGCCCAAAGCTCTGGCTGTGCTGTGGGACTTGTCCCATGAGATCTCCTTTGGGGCTTGTCTAGCCCAGCTGTTTGTTGCCCACGTGGCCTTCATTGCTGAATCCTCGGTGCTGCTGGCCATGGCTGTGGACCGCTATGTGGCCATCTGCCAGCCTCTGCGCTATGGCGCCTTGCTGACCCAGCGCGTGGTGGCCGTGGTGGCTGCGGCCGCGGTGACTCGAGGGGCCTGCGTCATGGCACCCCCGGTGGTGCTGCTCCAGAGACTGCCTTACTGTGGGCAGAGGGCCTTGCCGCACACCTATTGTGAGCACATGGGTGTGGCTCGCCTGGCCTGTGGGGACACGCGCCCCAACATCTGGTATGGCCTCGCCACCACGCTGCTGTCCCCAGCCCTGGACCTGGTGCTCATAGGCGCTTCCTATGTCCTCATCCTCCGCGCTGTCTGCCGCCTGCCATCGCACGGGGCCCGCTACAAGGCCCTGGGTACCTGCGGGGCTCACGCCGCTGTCATTGTCCTCTTCTACACACCTGCGCTCTTCTCCTTCCTGGCGCATCGTTTCGGCCGCCACACGGTACCCGGTCACATCCACATCCTCTTGGCAAACCTCTACGTGGTGGTGCCCCCGGCCCTCAATCCCGTGGTCTATGGAGTGCGGACCCAGCAGATCGCTCAGAGGCTTCGGCACTTGCTTGGGCTCCTCTGGGCAGGGGCGGTGAGGAAGGTGGGCCCCCAGTGTGCCTGCTCACCCAAGTGAAGGCACTGTTTGCTCTGGCCACGGGATGCTGCTGGTTCATCTGGGTAGAACCCTGACCAAGGCAGCTCCACCTTCTACAGCCAGGAGGCGCTATGGTCACCCTGACCCATTGCCTCCTGAAAGTAGTAGGGCCGAGTGTGCTGTTAACCCTGCCTGGTGCTTTCTGCTCTTGCATCCCCAGCTAAGTCACACAAATACAGGCAGCCGCGCTTAGACTATGACAAACAGGAGGACCAGGATGCATTCGGGAGACTAAGATCTTGTCTTTCCCAATCACTCCATCCAGACAGAGTTAGACAGTGTGGGGCCTTTGCATAGTGACCAGGAACTCAATGTTTGCTCAAAAGATGAAGTCAGGGCAGTGTGGAGAATGGTATAATGTGAATTTTTAAAACAAAGCTCTGGAAACGGACTTGGTTTCTGACCTTGTGTGATTTATACTTGGGGCTCTGGATACCTGGGAAGGGACAGGACAGTACTGTGATTGCCCCAACCTGTGCTGTTACCCATATATATGTGATCAGATGCCGAGGCTGCTTCTGCTTTTCTGCCTTGTGTCTGCCACTGACTAGATGCAGCTGGTTAAATAGGGAAGATAACTCCACACTTGTTGTCATGCTGCCTGCCCTGTTCTCTCACCTATCTGTCCCCTCCTACACAAAATACTGTGGATTTACTGACACCCATTAGACAGTGGTCCAGATGTTTTCTTAATCTGTGCACCAGGGGTTTCCCAGCCAGCTTCTCTGGAACCTTGTCTGCATCCCATGATTATACTTACCAAGCCCAAGCTACAAGAGTTAATGGAGGAGTCTCTGGTCATGGACAAGATGTTGAGACTCTCTATAAATCAAGACAAAATCTTATGGATTTTATTCATTGAAGGATAAAGGATCCCCCATAAAGGCCTAGCTATGTTTTCCTGTATTCATGTAAACATTTTCCAGAAGGGGAAGTAGAAAAGCCTTTCTTTTCCAATGTAGTTCAGGGAATAACCACTCCCACTGCCAAAAGAGAGAGGGAGAGAGAGAGAGAGAGAGAGAGAGAGAGAGACAAGCAAAGGAACTTGATGGTCATAGTATATGAAGTCAGGGATACTGGGAGAGGTAGGGAAGTAACACAGTATGGATGGTAGCACTACAGAGACCAAACTTAGCAGAAAAAATGAGATGCCACGCTTAAAAAAAATAGGAAATGAACGATACACAAATTCACAGGACATCTGATATCCCTCATGCACTTAGGTAGTTGTGTGATTTCTTTTTTTTTTTTCTTTTTTTTTGGCCAGTCCTGGGCCTTGGACTCAGGGCCTGAGCACTGTCCCTGGCTTCTTTTTGCTCAAGGCTAGCACTCTGCCACTTGAGCCACAGCGCCGCTTCTGGCCGTTTTCTGTATATGTGGTGCTGGGGAATCGAACCTAGGGCCTCGTGTATCCGAGGCAGGCACTCTTGCCACTAGGCTATAACCCCAGCCTCTAGATGTGTGATTTCTCACTGCCTGTTAAGCACTCAAGTGAGATGGCAGAGGAGATGATTGTGATTTAGAGCAGCCAGAACTAAGAACACTGAACTGTGGGTTTTTGTCTAGGCCTCAGGAAACAAATGCTTGAGGCCAGAGAACTTGAGATTTGATAGTCTCCTGTGGCAGATTATAAACTATTGGACGAGGGCTTGGAGAACAAGTCGCGGAGGCGATGGGCACCCAGATTAGGGGAGTTTGGGGAACATCTGGGCAAGTGGACAGAGCACCTAGGGCAGTGGAGGAGGAAAATGGAGCCATCCAGTATAGTACTTCTGGGGCAGGTCCCCCAGCTATATGCTGTGGCCCTCATCCAAAAACACAGTTAAGCTTCTGTCCTCTAAATTACCAGAGCAGGTAAGGTTGCATTTCCTTCTCGACTCTTCCTTCCCTTCAAACTGAAGGGAAACCCATAATCCCTTTTGACAGGAACCCATCCCAAGATGTCTCAGGTTTGCTTTAATCTGTTTGCACAGGAGGGGCTGGCATAGCTGGAAGAGGGGCCTGGGAATGGAGGAGGATGACCCTGTTTTTGTGGTGATAAGACCGAGGACATCAGCTCCTGTTTGGAGGTACCAGCTTGTCATAATCCTCTTCAGGTCTCCAGACCCTCCCCACTTCTCAGGTTCTCAGCTCTTTAGATGTTGAAATCAGCGTCCCCTCCTATGGAGAGGATTAAAACCTTTGCAGTAGAGATAAAAGCCCAGAGGAACTTCCAGGGCTTGTTCTACTCTTGCAGCTGGGATAAGATGCAGCCTTCTCCAATTCTTCTGGCCATGCTACTGTGGCTGCTCTTGGTGCTCCCAGGCCAGCCTCAGGTACAGGCAGAGGGTGGAGGGATTGCTATCAGGTTGGGAAGATGGTTTTGTGATTTGAGCTGCCTTCTGTCTTCTGATTCTGTTCCCGTAATCCCAGGTCCTCAGAGAATAATAGGAGAGAGAGAGAGAGAGAGAGAGAGAGAGAGAGAGAGAGAGAGAGAGAGAGAGAGAGCCTCTAGAGGTAAAGTGCTTGCCTTGTATACATGAAGCCCTGGGTTTGATTCCTCAGCACCACATATATAGAAAAAGCCAGAAGTGGCGCTGTGGCTCAAGTAGTAGAGTGCTAGCCTTGAGCAAAAAGAAGCCAGGGACAGTGCTCTGGCTGTGAGTTCAAGCCCCAGGACTGGCCAAAAAAAAAAAAAAAAAAAAAGGAAGAAAACAGAATAGTAGAGAGAATTAGAGGAGGAAGGAGGACAGGAAAGCATTTTTCTCTGATATTTCTCTTGGCTGTTTCAGGGATTGTGCCACAAGGGCAAAGACAGTAGAACAAAGAGCTCCGAACTAAACACTTTGCTCATTTATGAAACTGTATTTTCTGCCACATTCTTCCAGGGCTAAGATTACTGGAGCCGACAGTGGCCAGCCCAGGCCATTATACACTATAGAATCTTTGCTTCACTTTCTACCCAAATCTAAACTATTGAGAGGAAGTTTCAGGCAAAAGACATATTCAGAGTTAGTTATGGATACCAGGGCCAGAGAAGCTATGGGAGTCGGAGAAAGGATCTTCTTAGAGAAGTACAGAGGCCACATATTGAATTCCTGAAAATTTTATATGGAAATTCCAGCTGGTTTAGAAATTAGAAAGTTTTCCATCTAGTACTGGCTCATTTAGCTTCAAAATAGGAGTATAGAAATTGACTTAGAATATTATAACTAATAGGTGACTTTATCATAGGCAAGCAATCACAAGTACTTTAAGAATTTATGAATCTTTTCTCCTTCCTTCTTCCCTCCCTCCCTTCCTTCCTTCCTTCCTTCCTTCCCTCCTTCTCCCCTTTATCTCTTCCTATCTCGATTCTCCTTCTTCTCTTTCTCCTTTTTGCTCTCTCTTCCCTCTTCCTTCTTTCCCAAAGTAAAACAATAAGGCCATGATTTCTACCAGTATTCACCTGAAAACACAGGGGACAGAAAGATGAATTTGTGCAACATCTGGAACCCAAATTAGGCTGGATGGTGGTGGATCCTACCTGTAATACTAGCTACTTCAGGAGACTGAGATCTAAGGACCGCATTTTGGAGCCAACCCAGGCAGAAAAGTCAATGAGACTCTTATCTCCAATTAACTAGCTAAGAGCTGGAAGCAGCAGTATAGTTAAAGTGGTAGAGCATCTGCCCTGTGCAAAAAAAGCTAAGGAACAGCACCCAAGCCCTGAGTTCAAGCCACAGTACCAGTACTCCCTCTCCAAAAACATGGATTTCAACTCATCTCATGTCATGTTATTTTTTTGAATGTTAAATATTAGTTCAGAATATGATACGTCATTATGCTGTCATGGTTACTTGGCTTTCTAGTTAGGAACTCTGTCTACCTATTTCCTTCAGGTTCAGATAGATTTGTAGGAACCTGTCAAATCCTTAGAGTGAGGACACCTTGGAGAAATAGAGCTCCTTAGGCATGTCCCCAAACACTTCTCTGCAGGCCAGCTTTGCTTCCTTTTACAGAGCCTGAAGGAAAAGTTGGCTTTCAGTATGTGAATTACAACCAGATCAATGTGTAAGGTCAGGTGAGGGGGGCCCAGTCAATGGGAGCCAGAGAGAGGCCGAAGCTTCAGTTCTGGGAAATTCAAAAGAAAGTAACTCAAACTCTTAACCTAGGGAAAAGTGGCTCAAACTCCTGTGCGTGGGGTGTGTGTGTGTGGAGGGCGTAGGGTGGGCGAGGACTCTTCTCTGGCACTCCAGAGCAGGGTCAGCCTCTTCTTCTGCCTCATATTTGCAAATGTTGTGGTCCAGTATGTATCCTTGTATCTTAGTGTACCTATGACCATGCTTTTGCAGCTGGTGAGAAGTGTGTCAAACTTGGTGGATGAGAGTGGCACATGCCACTGTGTGGTCCACCTGCCCAACAATTCCATCCTACTGCAGCAGCTGGAGCAGCTGCAAAGTGCAGTGCAGAAGCTCACAGGCATGTATGAGCAGCAGGTGTCCAGGGTAAGTGTTGGAGCTGTGGGCTGGGTCTGGGGATGGGGCCAGGTGTTAGCTAAGCACAGCCTTGATTGATCTAGCAGGGGAACAACCCCTGTTAGAGCAGAAGTGAAAAGAAGCACTCCCTTTTATCTTTGAGACAAATCCTTAGGATGGGGGTGTATGTGGTTAGACACTTGTATTTGGAGAACCCCAAAGGTAGTAGTAGTAAAAAAACAAAAAGAATCATGAATGCCGTGGTTGCTTTGTACAATTAAAGGCATGAGTCCAATGTGAGATTGAAAGTGGGGAGAATTTAGCCATATATATAGAGTAATCAAAGACTGGAAAGTGATAATTGAAGGAAAGGTGGCTCGAATGAGTCTGAGTTGAAGAGGTAAAAATAGTGCATTACAACAGCAATACTCACTAGAGACTGTGGAAATGAACTTTACGACTTTGGGGAGGAGGGGGAGGGAGAGAAAGTGAAAGAAAATGAGGGAGGGAATAACACTGTTTGAAAAGAATACTTATTACCTTGCTTATGGAACTGTAACCCCTCTGTACATAGCCTTTACAATAAAATCTTAAAAAAATCAGTGCATTAATCAGGTGCCAGTGGTTCATGCCTGTAATCCTAGTTACTCAGGAGGCTGATATCTGAGGATCATAGTTTGAAGCCAGCATGGGCAGAAAAGTCCCCCGTGAGACTCTAATCCCCAATTAACCACTCAAAACCCATAAGTAGCGCTGTGGCTCAAGTGGTAAAGTGTTAGCCTTGAGCACAAAGAGGCTCAGTGGCAGTGCCTGGGCTTTGAGTTTAAGTCCCATAACTGACAAAAAAAAAATAGTGCATTGTGTGGGAGGGTGTGTGGGCCATACCAGCAAGCTTGGAACTGATGCTACAATAAGGACGAGGGAACAGAAGTGTTGCATCAGTACTGCGAAGAGGGCAATGGTTCAGCGCATCTTTACTTGTTGAGCTGGGAGAAGAAATGTGCTGGGTTGTAGCCATTTATTCTCCCAGTGTGGAGAGAGAGCTCTAACTAGAAAAGGGGAAAGAGGATATGAAGATTTGTAAAAGGACGGTATGAGTGTTAGAAGATGTTTTTTTGCTTTAATGAAAAGAAAGATATAAATAGAGCCAGTGATGAAATGGGAACTCATCTCAAGGGCCAATCAAACAGATATGAGGTGGATGGGAGATAGGTGTTAGGCATGAGGGTGCCTTGTAACTTGTATGGTCTTGGGAGGGGATGGATGGATGGGAAGAGCCATGAGGACTTTGCGGAGGACTGCCTGTCCATGCTCCCACACCAGGCCAATGACTATGCACCTGCCATTGGCGATCAAGACGACCTGGAAATGAGCCACATTCTGGAGTCCAGGAATCCTAGCACGGTTGCTTCCCGCCCTGGGAGCCCAGCCTCCAACCTGCTACGTGTGGAGCTGGAAGGAGCGCAGCATTTGGCAACCCAGCTTAAGGCCGAGGGAGGAGTCAGCGGGGCTGCAGATCTCCTCCACCAACTCCAAGGAAAGGTACATGGATAGATGAAAGAACCCTTCCTCCTTCCTTTCTCAGTCTCCTGTCCTAGCTAATCCCACACAGTGGATATGCTCCGCAAATCACTTCTTCATGTGGAAGGTGATCCTTAACTAAGAAAGCACACACTGGAGATCAGCTCTTGAGAACACTCTAGGGACCCTCATCTCTCCATAGGTGACAAATGCCAGCCTCACCCTGAAGCTCCTGGATGACTCTGAGCAGAGCAGCTTCAGTGCTCTCCAACAGCAAGTGGATGCCCTGGAGGGCCAGCTAAGCCAGTGTGAGAGGGAAAAGGAGCAGGAACAGGCCTCCAGAGACACTGGCCCTCCCCTGCCCCCCGGTGAGTTCACAGACTGAATTTCCCCACTGCCTGGGTGAGTGCAGGATTGGCTGTAGCCTCCCAAGAGGGCAGTCAAGGTCTTGGATGGGGGGGAGTCATCCTTAATTTCTTTGGTTTGTGCGTCATTGAGAAAGGCACACTCTAGTTGGCATAGTCTCACATATAGATATAGATATGAACACTTCATAAACATGCACACTAATCTCTAGGCATGCTCCTTGTTTATGTACTTGTGTATGCACTCCCATGCCTGGACATCTCTCTACTGCACGTAATTATACTTCATACTCGGTTCCCTGTGGCTTTGCAACGTGCTCACACCTTGCCTGCTCTCCCCTGAAGGTTCTTGTGCCCATGGAGGACTCCAGAAAGTTGGCAAACCCCTTGTGGTGAAGCTCGGTTGGAGGGGCTTTGCATACAAGGCAGGTGCGTGGGGCCGAGACTCAGCCCCCAAACCAGCCTCTTCTGTATACTGGGTAGCCCCTCTGCGTGCAGACGGCAGGTGAGTCCTGGATGACATTTTTTTTCTATATCCAGATTCATTCCACATGTGCCCTCCATTACCATAGCCAGTTTCTTTGTAGCCCAGCCCACATTCCTCTCCCCATTTTATGCATGTTTCCAGGGACAATCGAACCTGTACCCAATAGGTCTCCTCTTAACATTCTTCTTATAGGGTAAGCATGGCCTAGATGGCCCCGAGTTTCCTCCAAATCCATGGTGTGAAAAATTTAAATATTATGACCAAGGTCATAGTTCTGTCTCTAGTTTACTCCTATCTCAAGGACAAGCTCTTCTATACCTTGCCTTGAAGGGCGTAGCTTCCTTCTGAGAAGATGTTTAGAGAATGACCCTTAGCTCAGTTTGCGACTTGGAGTTTTCAGTTGATTTAAGTTTGAGTCTCACTTCAGTCAAGAGGAAAGGACCCATTCTTAGGATAATTAAATCTATGAGAAGAATGTATGAGATACATAGGAAAGCATAAATGAAATTCGAGTGCTGCCAAATATCTATTGGCTAAAAGAATGGCTGAATAATTCAGTGAATAGACAAACAGCCCTTCAATTCTAACCGGCTAGAAAAGTAGGCGTACTTCTCAGTGCTTCCATGGTAGCATGGGATGTGGCCAGTTGAGCAGAAGGTCTTGGGAAGAAGGGACCAAGGTGGGTAGTACCAGGCACTCAAGATTCTGATATGAAGCTCTTCTCAAAAAGGTTAATATTAATGGTACTAGTGCACCTCAATTCCTGTAAGCATTCTGTAGAACACAAAACACATCAATATACCTTTTTTTTTTTTTTTTTTTTTTTTTTGGCCAGTCCTGGGCCTTGGACTCAGGGCCTGAGCACTGTCCCTGGCTTCTTCCCGCTCAAGGCTAGCACTCTGCCACTTGAGCCACAGCGCCGCTTCTGGCCGTTTTCTGTATATGTGGTGCTGGGGAATCAAACCTAGGGCCTCGTGTATCCGAGGCAGGCACTCTTGCCACTAGGCTATATCCCCAGCCCCATCAATATACCTTTGCTCTTTGAATCTTCTCAAAGTTGTAGTGATTAATTTAGGACTTAATATGGTATTCAGAAAAGAAAATACTCTAGGGCTCTACTGGCTCATGCCTGTATTCCTAGCAACTCAAAAGGCTGAGCTCTGAGGATTGTGGTTTGAAGCCACAATTCAGGCTGGAAAAGCCGCGAGACTCTCATCTCTAATAAAGTACCAAACAATTAAAAATAAAAAAAACCCCAAAAGCCAAAAGTGGAACAGTGCCTCAAGAGTTAGAGTACTAGCCTCGAGCATAAAAAGTTCAAGGACAGTGCCCAGGCCCTGAGTTCAAGCCTCAGGACTGGCATCAAAAAAAAAAAAAAAAAAAAAAAAGGGAAGGAAGAAAGAAATGAGAATAGTTATAATTTAGTTTACTTAGGTTATTTCTAGAGTGGCTGAGAGAACCTTAACCTTGAATTCAATTACGAAATTGTGTCCCACTATGAGAAACCTGCATGTTAAGGCAGGTGGAAGACTGTGGAGTCTAGGATGGGGAAAACATCCATAAAGAAGAAAATGTAATAACTACCATTGTTGAGTGCTCCCTTTGGGATGATATGCTGTACTAAATGGTTTCTCTCTATTATCTTGTTCAGTCCTGACAATCAAGGAAGTATGCTCTTTAGTTATTCCTTTTTGTGTGTGTCAGTCCTAGGACTTGAACTCTGGGCCATGTCCTCGTTTGGTGTTTCACTCAATGCTGATGCTTTTCTCTTGAGCTACACCTCCATTCCTGGTTCTTTGGTGGTTAATTGGAGATAAGAGTCTCATAAATATATTTGCCTGGGCTGAGATACTTAAATCTCAGCCTCTTAAGTAGCTAGAATTACAGGCAGGAGCCACAGATACCTGGATTTTTTGTTATTCTTTTTACAGATTTACCTTTCAGTCTTGTGACCTTGAGCAGAATACTTTACTTTCTGAGATCTAACTCATAGTCTATTAGAATAAAATCTTTATTACATTTTTAATTGTGATTCAATGACATAATTACTTACCAGACTCAACAGACATTGTAGCTATTGGTATTTTTTTTTACTGTTACTGCTACTGCTATTATTTATGATTTACATTATTTTTTGTTATTTTCTAGTATTGGTGGCGCTGAGATTTGAACTCAAAATCTCATGTTTATGAGGCAGGCATTCTACCAACTGAATGGTCCCACTATCCCTTGTTAGTATAACTTTCAGGAACTATTCATTTTCTTATAGCATCTAGTGGTTAAAAAAAAAGAATAGCAGTTAGAACCGAGTTTCTGATGGCTCACGCCTGTAATCCTAGCTACTCAGGAGGCTGAGATCTGAGGATCAAAGCCAGCCTGGGCAGAAAAGTTCCTGTGAGACTCTTATCTCCAAGTAACACTCAAAAAAAGGGAAGTGGCTCTGTGGCTCAAGTGGTAGAGCACTGGCCTTGAGCACAGAGAAACTTGGGCACGGTGCCCAGGCCTTGAATTCAAGCCCCACAACTGACACACACACACACACACACACACACACACACACACACACACACACACACACAAGCAGTTACATTTAAACTGAATTCTGCCTGCTTCTAAAGTCCTTGCTTTAATGGACACATCCAACTGCCCATTTGTATAGCACTTCATTGTCCTGCTTGTGCTGTCACTTAATGATTCTAATGCATGTGTTGGCTTAGGTACTTCGACTTCTATCGGCTATACAGATCCTATGATGACCTGATGCTACTGAAGAACTACGAGCAGTGGAAGATGGGCTATGGCGACGGCAGTGGCAACACAGTGTACAATAACTTCATGTATTTTAACTACTATGGCACCAATGACATGGCCAAAGTAGACCTGTCCTCCAACACCCTGGTACTCAGGCGCTCATTGCCTGGTGCCACCTACAACAACCGCTTCTCCTATGCTGATGTGCCATGGACGGCCTTAAACTTTGCTGGCGATGAGGAAGCACTGTGGGTGCTCTATGCCACTGAGCAGAGCAAAGGCAACCTTGTGATAAGTCGTCTCAATGAAAGCACCCTGGAAGTAGAGAAAACCTGGCACACCAGCCAGTACAAGCCGGCCTTGTCAGGGGCCTTCATGGCCTGCGGGGTGCTGTATGCCTTACGCTCACTGAGCACTCGCCAGGAGGAGATCTTCTATGCATTTGACACCACCACGGGGCAGGAGCACACCCTTAGCATCCTGTTGGACAAGATGCTGGAAACACTGCATGGTATCAATTATTGCCCCTGGGACCACAAGCTCTATGTCTATAATGATGGCTTCCTAATAACTTATGACCTCACATTCCAGACTAGGAAGTACCAGCTCCCCAGACCACCAGCCAAAAGGCTGTCTGGGGCTCATGCTCCCCAAAAATCTATCCAACCCTCCAGACCCTGAGGCACCAGGGCTGGGACAGGGCCTTGAGAGAAGTGTGTCCTTTACCTCATTACTATGAAGGTCACTCCTGCAAATGGCCATCGGCCTTAATGATTGAGAAACATTGATTCTATCTAGTTAGCTCCTTATGTAATTACTCTCATATTAAGGTTCTCTTCACTAATCATCTGGGAGGATTTGATTGAGAATACAAGGTTCTACACCCAGCCCAGGGGGAGGGAAAAGAAATTATCCAGCACCAAAATAACACACTTAGCCGGGGACTTGTTCCCTTTTCTTTTTGATATTTTGGCACCTCATATTCTCTCCTTTAGAGCTGTCAATACATGTTCTAGGATTCTAGGGTCATGCCCATAAAAATGGTGTCAGGTTGAGAGCACATGATCTGTGAGCACTGATTACTAGCGCCGGGCATTTCCCTCTTAGAGCCTCACTTTCCTCTGGGGTTCCTGGAGGTCAGCTTGGTCTGAAGAGCAATACTTTGTTTGCAGTCAGTATCTACTTTGAGTACAATGGAAAGAAGGGTTTAAGCCCCAGTTCTTTTCTAGGAAGTGAGTAGCTAGTAACTGGTAGGCAGGGATATACGAGTAGGATCTGATATGGACTGGGCTGGTGGAAGGGGGATCCAGATATTCTTAATAAAGAATCTAGGATTTGATTGCAGAAAGTCTCCTGTTAAACTGTCCCTGCTTTTGTTGTTGATGTTCTTCTTCAACCCCCTGAGGAAATAGAGGTTCAAACATTTTTCATGCCCTTTTGCTGTCTGCATAGGGTTTCTTGCTCTTACTAAGGCAGGTAAGCTGGATGCTTGTGGCTCATAGCTATAATCCTAGCTATTCCGGAGGCTGAGAATTATAGTTCAAAGCCAGCCCAGGCAGGAAAGGCCAGGAGACTTATCCTCATCAAACTATCTAGAAAAATCTGTGGCTCAAGTGGTAGAGAGCTATCCTTGTGCAAAAGAAGCTCAGGGACAGCACCCAGACCTTAGTTCAAGCCCCAGTACTGGCACGAAAAACAGAACAAAAACAAAACAAAAGTGGCAAGTAAATGAAATACATAAGGACCCTGAAGTCCTTTCAGTCACATAGAGAACATGCTTTGATGAGACACACATTCATAAATCTATAATCAATAAAACAAATATTCTCCCTCTGGTACACACACTTCTTCCATCTTCATACAAACATCCACATAGACAATTTAGCATGCCATTAATAATTCATCACCTTCCCATCAGCTTCAAACACTTGCTTCAAGTTTTCAGGGTACTGTCCATCAGACTTTGTAGTTTCCTGATTCTGTTCCCCACCACCCCAGCAATGATACTAATAACACTGTCACTCCTGTCTCTTGATTACAAGTCTCTCCCCCTTAATGCATTGACAAAAAGGTGAACATTTAAGACTAAACAGGGACCTTGCAGCAATAAAATAATTCTGAACATCCTGTTAGGATGGCATGCAGAAAACACCACACTATGTGTGAAACGTGTAAAGAAAACAATGTAGCGCAGCTAGGCTCTGTTATCCTTGCTACTCAGGAGGTTGACATCTGAGAATCATTGATTGAAGTCAGCCTAGATAGAAAAATCCACGAAACTCTTCTCTACAATTAACTAGCAAAAAGCTAGCATGGAAATGTTCAACTTGGAGAGTACCAGCCTTATGCTGGAAAAGCCAAGCAAGAGTGCCCTGAGTTCAAACGCTAGTACTGGCACCTCCTCCTCCACACACATATATTGAAGTGTATAGTTGCAACTAATATCTCCGACCTTTAGCTTAGGTTACCCATACAGGGGACCTCTCTAGCTATCCCTAATCCTGTGTCCTGAAGTGGAAATCGTGAGCCTACCACCAAGGGACACTCTGAAAGCAGTCTAGAATTCTTCAACCTGGACCCGTCAATCTAGAGGAAAATATGACCTCAGCTTCCTCATAAGACCTTCTGTTTTTGTTTCTTTCCTAATGCTTACCGTTTCCAGACCACAAGCAAAATGAATGAACTTCAGTCTGTGGCACTGACTCCCTTCTTGCTTTCAGAAATGTGTGGGTTGGTCTTGGGGTTTGAACTCAGCCTGAGCCTTGTTCTTGAGCTTTCTTTCCTCTACACTAGTGCTCTACAATGTCTAGCTTTTTCTTTTTCTTTCTTTTGGTGGTTAATTGGAGATGTGTCTCAGGACTTTCTTGCCCAGGTTGGCTTTGAACTGTGACTCTGAGGTCGTTGCCTCCTGAGGTTCACAGGTGTGAGCCACCAGTGCCCAGCAACTCAACATTTTTTGTTTTGTTTTGTTTTGTTTTTTTGCCAGTCCTGGGGCTTGAACTCCGGGCCTGAGCACTGTCCTTGGCTTCTTTTTGCTCAAGGTTAGCACTCTACCACTTGAGCCAAAATGCTACTTCTGGCTTTTTCTGTGTATATAGTGTTGAGGAATCGAACCCAGTGCTTCATGTATATAAGGCGAGCACTCTTGCCACTAGGCCATATTCCCAGCCGCACAACCCAACATTTTATACAATAGGTTTGTCATCTCTACAAGAGCCTATGCTTGGCACCTTCCAGCAACACACGTCCCATCTTAAAAACAAAAATGATCTGGTTGTTACTATTGTTTTTGACTACTGGCAAACAGTCATAGTTTATCATCGAAACTTCTCCCTCCTCCCCAAATCCATCTCCCTCCCCAACTTGCCCTGATGTACTGTGAGGCTTCATTGACATCACAATATCCCCTTTCTGAACAGGCACTGCATTTAGGGGCGGGGCAGGCAGAGAGAAGGTCAGCCCTTAGTCCACCCTGTGTCAAGTATGAATCAGTAGCCACGCCAGGCCTCAGCGGAGCCACATCTGGAGAACTGGGGGTGAGGGGACAACATCACAAATTCCTGACCCCCCTAGCCTGGTCACTCTCACCCCTTTCCATGGCAACAAGAAAACGAAGGCCTGCAGGAACATTTGTCCCCCCTCACCCCTCTGCCCCTGCTTCGACCTGCTTGCCATCAGCGTGTCCAGTAGGAAGATCCAAGCCCAATGCTGTCTTCCGCACGCACAGGGTGCCTCAGAACGGGCACCCTTCTGCTTTGCCTGCCAACAGTAAGATCGGTCCAAGTGTCTCCCGAGTGAAAGTGAATACGGCAGGCAACCTGAAAGACTTCACCTTAGCCTACAACACCTCAGTAAAGCAGCTCAAGGAGAAGCTGTCAGCTCACTTCAACTGCAGAACAGACCAAATAGTGCTGGTCTTCATGGGCCGCCTTCTCCAAGACCAGGACACACTGAGCCAGAGGGGCATTGCTGATGGACACACCATCCACCTGGTCATCAGGTCCAAGAATGGCTCCAGGTCCCTGGCCAATTCATCTCAGAATGTGCCAACCCAGGAGCCCTGCTCCCAGGACAGAAACACCAAAGCAAACAGCAATGGAGTGTACCAACCTGCTGGTGTGAGTCAAGTCCCAGCAGAGCCAGGTCTCCCTGTGGAATCTAACACACCCAAGGCACAGAATCTGCAAACAGACAGTTCACAATATCTAACACAGGTTCTGGGGAATCCCAGCATCCAGCAGCTTCTGTCCAATACCGAGTTCATACAGCAGCTCGCCTCAGGCCACTCAGACATGCAACTATTGGTGGAGCAGAACCCAGAAATCTCCCATCTGCTTGACAATTCTGAGATCTTAGGTCAGACGCTTGAGCTGGCTCGGAACCTGGCGGTGATGCAAGAGATAGTACAGCTTCAACAACCCATGCAGAACCTTGAGGATCCACTAACCTTTCCACCATACCTGGGCTCAGAGACAATTCCAAATAGGAACAATGCAGTGGGTCCCACTTATGCTGATTTCCATGACCCAGTGCTCAACAGCACACAAGGTCTGTTTGGAGGTAACTCTTTTACAACTCTTCTAGCAGGACAAGCCCAGGAACAAGTCCAGCCAACACTCTTACCACCTCAACCAAGCCAGGGACAACAAGACCCTACTACATCAGTCAGAAGTACAAATCCTTGTGGTATATCTTCAATCGCCTCAACCAAAGCCAACTCCAACAAGATCCACTGTCCTGCTAGGGTGAATACTGCCACGATCAAGGGCCAAAGCCGTGTGGGCGCTATTCAGCATTCTGTCGGGACGCCATCTCTACCCAGCATAGCCATCACTCAGAAGCCCCAGGAAGATGACACAAACGACTCCTTCTCTCTAGGTAGCCTGAATCAGAAGTTAGAGGGTCTCCAGCTGTTAGATGAGCAGACCAAAGCTCAGATTACAGGAGGCATGATACAGTTGCTTATGAACCACCCTCACCTGGCTGCTCAGATGATGCTGTTCTTGAGCATGCCCCAGCTGAGCGAACTCTGGAGGCAGCAGCTGCCCACATTGTTGCAACAGTCACAGACTTCGGACCTGCTCGTAGCTCTAGCAAACCCTAAGGCATCTCAGGCCATATTACAGATCGAGCATGGTCTCCAGCTGTTGGCCATAGAGACTCCTATTCTTTTGCCTTGGGTTGCACCTTACCTATGGGGCCTGGGTTGGCTTCCTGCTCCTAGTTGTAGCTACCCAGATTCAGTGCCTTGGACTTGGGATGTGCCAGAGATGGGTGAGCCCAAGAAGCCTGACGAGTGCTGCCCCGGATCTGGAGCAGTCCTGCAGAGTCTACAATCCCTCTCCAGAGACCCTTCCCATCCTCTACAAGGCACTGAGAACCGTTTCCAAAAGCAGATGGAAACTCTCCAGGCCATGGGATTTGCGAATCACGACGCCAATCTGCAGGCGCTTATTGCTAACAAGGGTGACACTAAGGCTGCTATTCGCCAGCTGAAGAGGTCCCAGGGATTCTGAATACCACACCCACCTGTTTGTTTTCTATCTGCCTGCGGACTCATTTGATCATCTCATCTGCTGTTTCCAGAAGTCCTGGGACAGGAGGAACTAACTAATGCTTTCTCAATCAAATACTAGACCACTGGTCATGGCTGGAAGATCTGTCAATAAAATGGCTACACCTACTCGCCCTCACCCGAGGTTTGGCTTTGTTTATTTTGCAGAAAGGTAACTAAATGGCTTAAATATTCTAACTTTACCCCCCTCCCATGCATACATATTAATAGAAAAATAGTTATACATATAATGCTCACATATCTAAGAATAAGTAAATGTAGCCTATGTACACCGGTCCGCAGATGCATAGAAATATTCAGAGACTCATAAACAGATGTCCATGTAGGAGAAGTCGGTCAGAAGGGAAACACTATAAAACCCAGACATTTAGTCATAAAGATTGTTATTTCTTCATAGTTTACTCAAATCTACATTGTTTGAAAGTAAAAAAATGGCCTAAATGGATTAAGAGGAGGAAGAACGCATATATGCAGCTATTGCCTCTTTCACTGCATATTTGAGTCAACACAAACTCAGCCATGGCAACACACACACATATACACAAACACACATATATACACAAACCATGTATACAGATACATAATGTTTTTGGTGGTACTGAGATTTGAACTCAGGTTCTTGTATTCCTAGGCAGGTGCTCCATCCCCTTTGTGTCTTATCTCTGCAGCTTGTCCTGTCCACCATGACCAGGCCCCATGTTGGTTTTCCCCTCGATTAGAGTATCCCAGCAGAGTATGCAACCAATGTTGGTTCAATTATTTAAGTATGAAACAACTTCATGCATTTGAGTCCTAGTTTAATAAGTCAACATGCTTTCGATTGTTAGAACAGTGTCTTAACAAAGATCTTTTATTTGGGGGGCTTTTCCTTTGTGGAGATACAGATAGTTTTCAAATTAACTTCTAAATGCATTAGGTAGTGAGTGATAAGTGCCATGAAGAAAAATGAACTGGGATAAATTATTCTAATTCCAGTGATCTGACAAGACATTTCTGAAAAAGTGGTATTTGAGCTGGAATCAGGACATGAGATCTACATGCGTAGTTCCCAGAAGAAGGGGAGAGAAGGCTGCATGAGAGTAAAAAAAGCTCCAAGATTGGGGTTTTCCCATGGTGTCTGAAGAATAATGAGGAGGTAGAAGTGAAATGCATAAAAAAGGGCGGGGGGGGGGATCACAGAGATTGTGCAGAGCTTTGTACGTTTGGTGAGAATTTTGCCTTTTCCTGTGACTGCAATAGCCACTGGTGGACACATTATAGGCATGCAAATATATCACAAGATCAAAACACTTCCTGAGAATGAAATCCCAGGATTAATTATCCTCTTACCCTCTTCTGGAGGTTCCTCTCATTGCTCTCTGGGCAGCTGTTAAATATTTCTTTTTGAGTGTGTGTGTGTGTGTGTGTGTGTGTGTGTGTGTGTGTGTACTGGGGCTTGAATTCAGGGCCTTGTGCTCTTTTTTTTTTTTTTTTGAGTTGCTTTTCTAAATGTCTTTATTCATCTAAAATTTTGTAATTTGTTATTTAAGATTAATGGATACTTTCTGTTTTCATTGGCTACTTTATTCATTACTGGCTTTTGCATCTGAATTGCTTTTCATTTTGTCTTTTTTTTTTTCAAATTTTTATTATCAAACTGATGTACAGGGAGGTTTCCTTTTTTCTCGTTTTTTCTCTTTATGTCCTCATTTTATTTATTTATTTATTTATTTATTTATTAATTAATTTTTTTGACAAGGTGTTGTGCAAAAGGGGTACAGTTACATAATAGGGCAGTGTGTACATTTCCTGAGATATCTTACACCCTGTTTTTCTTTCTTTCTTTTTTTTTTTGTTCAAGGCTACTGCTCTATCATTTGAGCCAAGTCTCCACTTCTAGCTTTTTTTTTTTTTTTTTGCCAGTCCTGGCTCTTGGACCGAGGGCCTGAGCCCCTGGCTTCTTTTTGCTCAAGGCTAGCACTCTACCACATGGCCACTTCTGGCCTATTCTGTTTATGTGTGCTGAGGAATCAAACCCAGGGCTTCGTGCACACTAGGCAAGCACTCTACCACTGAGCCACATTCCTAGCCCCACTTCTAGCTTTTTGCTGGTTATTTGGAGAGAGTCTCAAGGACCTTCTTGCCTGGCTGGCTTTGAACTGTGATCCTCACATCTCATCTACCTGAGTAGCTAGGATTACAGGTATAAACAATTACTGTCTGGGTCCTTATTCATTTTTATATTAATAGAAATCAACACTGTCTTCTGATATGCTTCCTTGGCTGCCCTCTGTGTCTTTTCATTTGTATGAAACTTCTAATGTAATTATGAATTTTGTTGTATAATTTTATCATTGTCAATATTCATCTATTTTTAAAATAATTGCTCTTAGTTGCAAAAGAAAATGAGATGATCAAATCATTAAAGCTGTACCTTAAAAATTTTATGTCTCATAAGCAATATAAAACAGGTGCTGGCAGATTTTATGCAGAGGAATGGAGTACTGTATTCAACTCTGCAGTTTGGCTGCTGGGTAAAGAATAGACTGTGATAATGGAGGACCGGGAAGCCAGGAAACTAGGCCAGGGGGCTTTTGCAACAAAGCAGGTAAAAAATGGTTATGTCTGGGACTAAGGTAGGAGTAGTGAGAAAACGGTCAGGTTCTGGACTTGAGGGAATCCATAGGTTTATGTATTCCCCACACACCCAGTCTTGACATGACCAGTTCACAAGTGAAGAGAATGCTCAGTACTGAAAGAGTCCGCTGCTTCAAATAAGCCCACTACCGTAGAACCTGCTGCACCACCACGATTTGCCAAAGAGGTAAGTTTAGAAGGTTATGAAAACTAATGTTTACCTGTATTTCTCTGATTAAGTCTTACACCCTGTTTTATTCCTCCATACTCTCTTTCTCATTCACAATATTTTATCCACTTGCCTTTCAACTCATTTGCTCTTAAACTCTAGTTTGCTCTTAAATTCTAGTTAGGCTTTCTGTCTGCCATTGCTCTAGAGCTGTTCTTATCACAGTCTTTCACTCTCTCTTTTTATCTGGTGATCAATTCTCAGTCCTCATTCTATCTTCCAATAGCATAAACTGATGCAGTTGGTTACACTCTCCTTTTGTGGAATTAATTTCATTCTTCTTTTTCCTTTTCTGCAGTTTCATTTCATTGATTCCCTTCCATTCTAGGGAGCCTGCTCTTTCGTGCTGAAGAGCCACGAAACTGTCTTTTACCCTATACTCACTCACTAGCTAATCATAGGTCATGAGTTTAAATACTCCAAATGCCAATGAGCTCTAGCCTTATATTTAGCTATCTTCCCAGGTCTCTCTCTATTAAACAGACCTCTCCAAGATACATAAAACTGTTCAACAAAACTTACTTTTCTGCTTAACAACCTGCTTATTCGCTGGCATTTTAACTTTACTTCAGTAAATTAAAAAAGTTTTCTAGGAAATAGTATTTTTTTCATCTAGAACATTTTTAAAATTAAAAAAATTGTTTTAGTTTTTTTTATTGTAAAGATGATATACAGAGGGCTCACAGTTAGGAATATTATTGTTTTTAGAAAAGAGCTCCTTTTTTTTTTTTGGCCAGTCTTGGTGCTTGGACTCAGGGCCTGAGCACTGTCCCTGGCTTCTTTTGGCTCAAGGCTAGCGCTCTGCCACTTGAGCCACACACAGCGCTACTTCTTGCCGTTTTCTATATATGTGGTGCTGAGGAATTGAACCCAGGGCTTCATGTATACGAGGCAAGCACTCTTGCCACTAGGCCATATCCCTGGCCCCAATATTATTGTTTGTTTGTTTGTTTGTTTTTGGCCAGTCCTGGGGCTTGGACTCAGGGCCTGAGCACTGTCCCTGGCTTCTTCTTGCTCAAGGCTAGCACTCTGCCACTTGAGCCACAGCGCCACTTCCGGCCGTTTTCTGTATATGTGGTGCTGGGGAGTCAAACCCAGGGCCTCATGTATACGAGGCAAGCACTCTTGCCACTAGGCCATATCCCCAGCCCCCAATATTATTGTTTTTAAAGGCCAAAAATATTGTCATTCTCGATTCCACTGTAATCCTCCGAATTCTATTCATCAGCAAATCAATATTTTGAAAACATACAAAGAGTTCACCTTGACCAGTGTCACCCCTTCAACATTCTCACGGCCCTTCTACCCACCCCTTCCCTTACTTTTCTTAACTTTGTGGCATATGCAATGAATTATTGACTGCATTTGACCCCCTCCCCCCTCATTTGTTTACCCCTCTCCTCTTGGCTCCACCCCCCGCTAAATGTACCATTTCCTGGTACAAATTTTGTTGGGTTTTGACCTATTTTTAAAATGTTATACTACTTGAGCTCTCCATATCTATTATACTAAAGCTAATTCCTTTCTAGCTACTTGCATATGGTCCGTCCTAATATGTTTACTTCTAGATTTATAGGTTCATTCTATCTACCACAAATGGAGGAAACGAGGCAACCTGTGTTTATCTGGGTCTGTCTTCACTGATTAAGCTGTGTTACATTCATAAGCTGCTTTTTCTTATGTATTTATTTTAAAAAAGGATCATAGGGTACCATGTTAATGAGAAATCGCAGGAGATGGCTCTGTGCAGATTGTGAAAACTAGTTTCTCATTGCAGGAATTGGGTTGGGCTGTCCCTGCTTCCTACCACCCCCTCTTTCTCAAACACAAATATTTTCATATAATAAAACCCCTTTTCCTGTGCTTATACAAAAAAGAATTTATGGATAATATTGACTGAGACAGAAAACAGAGACACAGGAAGCTGAGATCTGAGGATCCTAGATCAAAGCCAACCCTGGGCAGGAAAATTCCTAAGATACTTTTCTCCAATAAACCACCAGAAAACCAGAAACGGAGCTGTGGTCAGGGTAATAGAGAGGCAGCCTTGAGCATACAAGTTCAGGGACAGTTCCAGGCACTGACTCAAGCCCCAGGACTGACAACCACCACCACCACCACCACCACCACCACAACACCCCCAAACAAAGCAAAAACCAGGGACACAGGAATCAAGGAGGAAGCTTTCAAACAGGAAGGAGCCAAACTCTGTTCTTAATGAAGACATAAGCCACAAGCAGCTTTTATAGTTATCCAACCCCAGTATCAGCCTCCATCTACCACACTGGAGTGGAGTCAGGGCTCTTGGCCTGAGGAATGCTCGGCTCAGGGCCCTCTCTCTAAATAAGGCAACCAAGGAACAGGAAACAGAATAGGTAATGGAAAGGGATGGGTTCCCAGGGATCCAGAACACCTTGCAGGCATTTTCAGAATCCATTGAGAGAGGCTGTGATGTCAGTCCTGAGGTCACAGAGGCGACTTGATGGAGGGGATTCCGGCCCAGAAGGCCTAAGGGGTGGCTGTGCAGCAAGATGAGGGCGGTTTGGAGCCCTGCATAAGAGGAAGGACGGGGCCACAGCTGACTGGTATGTATCCCCAGGAGTAGGCCCTTCTTGGTACCTTTACCTCCTCATTTATCACCGGAAGTCCCTGGCCTCAATGTTTCCTCCCATGACCTCCACATCTCTCAATCCCATCATCCACCTGAACACCCTGTCCTAGCACCCGCAGGGCCCCCTCCATGTGGGCCTGACAACTTGCCCAACCCCAAGAGTCACGATGCTCTTCATGCTCAGTTTTTGCTCCTTTCACCACTGCCCCAAGGGTTGATCTTGGTCTTCCATCCCCATTCCCTCAGCTGTGTCCCCACAGATCTGGGCCTCCTGCTGCCCATCATGGCCAAAAGTGGAGAGGCTCTGCCACAGGACAGCTCAGTGCCGGCCCAGGATCCCCACCTCATCAAGGTGACAGTGAAGACGCCCAAGGACAAGGAAGATTTCTCAGTTACGGACACATGCACCATCTGGCAGCTGAAGCAAGAGATAGCACAGCGTTTTAAGGCCCCTCCCGACCAGCTGGTCCTAATCTTTGCTGGAAAGATCCTCAAGGACACGGACTCCCTGGCACAGTGTGGAGTACGAGATGGTCTCACCGTTCACCTGGTCATCAAGATGCAGCGCCGCACCATTGGCACCGAATGCCCAGCTGCTGTAGTCTCGGCGCCAGGCCCAAGTCCTGGGTCCCTCACTCAGCCAACCTCCATTTACCCAACGGATGGGCCACCCACCTTCAGCTTAGGTGTCCTCACAGGCCTCAATGGGCTGGGCCTGACCTCTGGCAGCTTTCCTGACCAGCCAAGCTCACTGATGTGGCAGCATGTATCAGTGCCTGAGTTTGTGGCTCAGCTCATTGATGACCCCTTCATCCAAGGCCTGCTGTCCAATACGGGCCTGGTACGCCAGTTGGTTCTAGACAATCCTCATATACAGCAGCTGATCCAGCACAACCCTGAGATTGGGCATATTCTTAACAACCCTGAAATCATGCGGCAGACGCTGGAGTTTCTACGTAACCCTGCCATGATGCAAGAGATGATGCGTAGCCAGGATCGGGCACTCAGTAACCTGGAGAGCATCCCTGGTGGCTACAATGTACTTCGCACCATGTACACAGATATCATGGACCCCATGCTGAACGCAGTCCAGGAGCAGTTTGGTGGCAACCCGTTTGCTACCACGAATGCTAATACAACCACCGGTAGCAGCCAACCTTCAAGGACAGAGAACTGTGATCCTCTCCCAAACCCCTGGACTTCCACCTACAGAGGAGGCTCAGGTGGCAGGCAAGGAAGGCGGCCCGAGGACCAAGATACAGCTGAAATTAGAAATAGGGTTCCAAACTTTCTGAGTAATATAGGGCTATTTGATTATTTCCAACAATTACATGAGACAGGCCTATCCCTGGGGTCCTATCTTCAGGGGTCTGCAGCTTCCTCCCATCCAAGCCAAGGACAGCTACCACCTCCAGTGAACAGAGGTCCCCCAATGTCACCGTCATCCCAGGAGCCTGGGTCAGGACAGCCTCTCTCCACAGAGTCAGTAGCAGTCAAGGGGAAGTCCTCCTGTCCATCTTTCCTGAGATATCCCCCAGAGAGCAGTACTGGACAAGGTGGAGGCCAAGATGGGATAGGGGGTGACTCTACTGGCCGCAGCGCTAGCATGCCCGATCTGCTGTCTGGAGATTCTGCCAATAGGTCCCCATTTGTTCCTTCACCATCTTCCCCTATGACAGCCATTCCTAGAGGCCCCGAGTCTCCCTGGCTGTCTTCGTCAGGTTATCCAAGATCTCTGAGGACAGCTGGGATGAATCAGGTCCCACAGCTGCAGGATGAGGAGCATCAACAGCTTCCATTACTACTGCACCTGCAGACAGCCATGGAAAACCCTCGGGCCATGCAAGCCCTGCTGCAGATTGAGCAGGGCCTGCAGGTGCTGGCATCGGAATCCCCTCGCCTCTTACTCTGGTTCATGCCTTGGCTAGTAGGACTTGGTGGTGCAGCAGGAGGCACAGAGTCTAGAGAAGATAGCCTTATATCTGAGGACCCCCACCCAACCCCAGATCCTCAGGTTTCCCCAACACAGGGGTCTGCAGAGCAAGGTCTCCACTCCTCTCCCTTCCTCCAGATGTTCCAAGCCTTATCTACTACCAGTCCTCAGCAGCTGCAGCCTGAGGCTCACTTCCAGGTGCAACTTGAGCAACTGAGGGCCATGGGCTTTCTAAATTCTGAAGCCAATCTTCAGGCCCTCATTGCTACCGGGGGTGATATAGATGCTGCTGTGGAGAAACTGAGGCAGTCATAAGAGTCCTCTGCACCTTTCCCCCACAGCCTATTACGTAGCTCTCCTGCACTTGAATACAGCAGCACTATAAACCAAATTTACTATAATGCTCTTTACTAAGGAGACAATGTTGGTCCAGAGTCATTGAGGAAGACTAAAGAGCCAGAAATAGGGTCGGGGTACTGCGTGTGATTCAACTACTCCTTCCACTTTCCTGCCATAGGGCCCCTGTCTGAGCTCTGTGTATGTTTACCTTGAGATGCAATTACATCCATTCTCCAGTGTCACCTGCTGCCTGTGTCTGATTCTTATGGGCTATAAAAAGGGGGTGAGGGGTGCGCCAAGTGATCGTGGCTCACATCTGTAATCCTAGGTATTCAGACGGCTGAGATCTGAAGATGGCAATTAGAAGCCAGCCTGGGCAGCAAACTCCACGAGACTCTTATCTATATTCAGCAAAAAACTGGAAGTGGAGCTATGACTCAAGTGATAGAGTACTAGCATTGAGGAAGAAAGTTAAAGGACAGCATCCAGACCATGCGTTCGAACCCTAATACTGGTATGCAGACAAAAAAGGAGAGAGAATGGGAGAAAAGCTGGTGATAAGAGGGAGAGCTTGAGGGGAGGAACTGAAATGTTTAGTCAGAAGATACAGAGGGCTGGGGATATGGCCTAGTGGCAGGCCTGGGTTCAATTCCCCAGCACCACATATATAGAAAATGGCCAGAGGTGGCACTGTGGCTCAAGTGGCAGAGTGCTAGCCTTGAGCAAGAAGAAGCCAGGGACAGTGCTCAGGCCCTGAGTCCAAGCCCCAGGACTGGCCAAAAAAAAAAAAAAAAGAAGACACTCACAGAGAGACAAAGACACAAAGACAGAGAGACAGAGCCAAGTGAGATAGACACTGAGAGAAACACAGGGAAATACACACACACACACACACACACACACACACACACACACACACGTCAGGGAGACAGTTGAGTGAAATGAAAACAGGGAAATACACACACACAACACACAGTCAGTGAGACAGAGCTAATGTAGATAGAAACAGAGGGAAGTACACACATACACAACACACACACAGAGTCAGAGAGATAGCTGAGTGAGACAGAAACCCAGAAACCCAAAGAAAACACACACACACACACACACACACACACACACACACACACACACACCCCATTAGGCATTTGCTAGGTATTGTAGGGTTTGCATTTTTCTTCTTTATTAATTTTTTTATTATTATGAAGGTGATGTACAGAGGGGTTACAGTTACATAAGTCAGATAAAGAGCACATGTCTTTTTAGACAGTGTCACCCCTTTCGTGGCTCTGCAGTTTTCTTCTCATCATTCTGTGGGTTTAAAATTAGCCAAAGCAAATGCCCTCCCATGCGTACCTCACCAACTTCGTTTTTTCCTCCTGTTTTAGACTTTCAGCCTCTTCAAATTGTGTTTACTTTCTGTTTCTGACGATAAGAGGAAAGTGGGAGGAAGAAGGGAATCCCTGGGAGAGTTTCCTCAAATGAAAGATAATTAGTCCCATTCCACATCCATCACCTCAAACCTGCTCACCTGCCATGGGACATATTAGAACTTGAATTTCTCAAGAAAGTGCTCGATTGCAAGGTCCATATGGACTATTTAGAATGCGATATTGAAAAAGAAGTTAGGTGCTAACAAGGCACAATTGTGCAAATTTTAGGCTTTCTGCACTCAGCATCCTTAGTTTCCTTGTATGAGAAAGGTGTCTCCAGTGCCGTCTTATCTTGCTTTTTGTTTGTGTATATGTGTGTGTGTGCTGGTTCTGGGGCTTGAATTTAGGGCCTGAGCATGCTGTCTCTGTCCAAGCTTTTTTTTGCACTCAACCACTTGGGCCACAGCTCCACTTCTGGCTTTGTGGTGATTAGTTGGGGATGAGAGTCTCACAGACTTTCCTGCGTGGGCTGGCTTGGAACCATAGTCCTCAGAGCTCAGTCTCCTAAGAAGCTAGGATTACAGGTGAGAGCTACTGTGTCCAGCTTTCTATCTTGCTTTAATGGAGAGATATGATCTATAGTCACTCCAAAAGGCACTTTAAGTTGTTAAATAAGCTTGAAACTGCTAATCGATTCAAGAGTCATTCTATTTTTGTGAATTTATAATATGGGATTAATAATATATTTGGCTAGGCTGTGGCCTAGTTGCTGTGACTCTGGTTTTCTAGAAGGACTGTCCATGCTAAGGAGGAGCAGATCTGCATCTCCAGCTGAACAGGCATCCATGAAATCTAACGGGACCCCCAAATTAAATATGGCCAAGATGGTATTACTCATTTCTGTCACATTACCTGATCCTTTTTAATTATTGAGGTTCTGACAGTACAGCCTTTTAGAAAAGGTGACTGAAAGATGGTTCACCTTAGAGTTTATAAAAGGGAAAAATAATACATGGGAAAATAAGAAGGTAATTCTATTTTGTCTTGCTTTTAAGAGCAAGCAAGGCGGCTGGGAATATGGCCTAGTGGTAAAGTGCTCGCCTTGTATACATGAAGCCCTAGGTTCGATTCTTCAGCATCACATATATAGAAAAAGCCAGAAGTGGAGCTGTGGCTCAGGTGGTAGAGTGCTAGCCTTGAGCAAAAAGAAGCCAGGCACAGTACTCAGGCCCTGAGTTCAAGCCCCAGGAGTAGCAAAAAAAACCAAAACAAAATGGAAGAACAAGCAAGGTGAACAAAATCTTTTTTTTTTCAATTCTATGAGATCAGAATAAGTTTAATAACAAAATCAGTAAAAAAAAAATTCCAGAAAGGAAATTGTAAAACAATATATAGGCTGAACAAAGACACTTACATGTCATGAACAAAGACACTAAAATCTTTATCAGTCAGAGCTTCAAAAGGTTTTTGAAAAAATATAAAATACTTTTATATTAATATATATCATATATAATACAATGATTACATATGAGTCAAGTTTCTTGTCACTTCATGCTCAACAGGCCACGTTTTTATTAATTAGGGAGATAATTTATTTGGGGCAGTTTTAGGATTTGAACTCAGGGTCTGTCACTTGTTCTGATTGCTTATTTTGCTGGCACTCTGTCACTTGAGCCATACCTCCACGATGGCTTTGTGATGTTGATTTTGGAGACAAAGTCTCAGGGACTTTTCTACTTGGACTGAAAACTCAAACAACCATTCTCTGATATAAGCCTCCTGAGTATCTAGGATTACTGCTAATAGCTACCAGCATCTGACTGCAAAGGTAGTTCTTGATCTAAAATTGTTACCTAAACTATTCCTTAACTCTTGCTACCTGTTATTGTATTTCCTGAGAGAAAGCCAGACACTCATTTGAGTATGTGATTCTTTGGAGGGCCAACCAAAGAGAATTGCCAAAAGAGTTGGTTATGCAGGAATACTTACATAGTAGATGCTGTCTTGAGGTCTGCACACAAGGAGTGGCCCAGCAGCCTCAAAAGTTCCTGGGAGTGGGAACTTCATTCAGTCTCAGAAATGACAACTTTGGGGGCTGGGAATATGGCCTAGTGACAATGAGTGCTTGCCTCATTTACATGAAGCCCTGGGTTCGAGTCCCCAGCACCACATATATATAGAAAACGGCCAGAAGTGGCACTGTGGCTCAAGTGGTAGAGTGCTAGCCTTGAGCAAAAAGAAGACAGGACAGTGGTGCTCAGGCCCTGAGTCAAAGGCCCAGGACTGGCAAAAAACAACAACAACAACAACAACAACAACAACACAAAAACAAAAAAACAAACAAACTTAGGAAGATCTAGATGCTCATGACACTCATGTTTCGTTGGTGTTTTTTGAGGTGACCTCATGGGCATCCAAATTCTGGTTTCATAGTCTTTGGAACTTTAAGAATCAGGAAAAAAGGATCCAGTACCTAACAGCAATCTTAAATGGATACAAACCTAAAACAGCTGGATGTGTCCACTCTTTCCCCAACAAGTAATTGCTCTAGGGATTAGACTTTACCCTAGGGCGCCAGCTGCTTGATGTGGTCCAAACAGTGCTTCAGAGACTAGCTTTTGTAACAAAAACATGACTCCTCCCAAGTGCTGTCTTCTGCCTAAAGATGTTACCACCTTTACTAGTTGTTAAATCATACTGGCTGAGATTTAAACTGTTACCATCTTCTGATTTCTTGTCTGAGTTCTCTTGCTCTGAGTTGAGCTTATAGGCTCCCTCTGAGAGCAACCTGGATGGCAAGTTCTCTGAGAATATGATGATGTCTTTAAAACTATGGGGATAGATTATTCCGCCTGGAGGACTTTGGTGTAAGCTACCTCTAGGCCCCTTTGAGACTATTTGAACTAATTGTACATATCTACATGCTGTTCTGACCAAAACAGGGACAGGAGGACTTGGCTGGACCATGGTTCGGTCTATAGTGATTTATTGAAGGCTTAGTGACTGGAATCAGTAGCTCTGAATGCTCAGATGAGTACCTTTCAACTCTACCCCATTCAAACATTTATCAAACACAATTGTTAGGACTTTCAATGGTGGAACAAGCTGGCTTCCAAAAGCTTTCTAGAAAATAACAATATTTTCCTACAGTTGTTTAAACCAGACCATGAAGACAGCCTAACCCCAAGCAGATGGTAAGACCTGTGCCCTTCCCCCATTCAGGCCTGACTTCTATGACCTCACCACTGACATCATACCCCAAAGGCTGGTTTAAGGCGGGAGCAAGCTGCCCCCTCTTATGGGAGCCAGGTGGCTGCAGGGCTACACTGGGAGGTGGCATCTGCGGGACGTGGGTGAAAGGACATCGCTGGACACCCACTGGTCCCTGCACCCAGGTGTGCTCGGTGCCACACCTACGCTTCTACAGGTTTGTGCTCCACAGTACCCTCAGAGAACCCAGCCTTCTGTTTGCAAGGAAGGATGGCACGGGCGAGGGAAGAAGCAGGGGACAGCCAGCTGGTATCTGGCCGGGAGACATCATCACGAACCATCCGAGTGTCTGTCAAGACCCCACAGGACTATCAGGATTTTTTGCTGGCAGAAAATAGCAATGTTTGCCACTTTAAGAAGCAGATTGCCAAACGCCTTCACTGTGACCCTGACCGACTGGTTCTCATCTTCACCGGGAAGCTCCTCCGCGATCAAGATGTCCTGAGCCAGAGAGGCGTCCAGGATGGCTCGACCGTTCACCTGGTGGTGAGGACTCGTTTGAAGGGGCCATCCTGTCCGGGAGCTCTGCCAGGCCCCCCAGCCCACTGCACCCATCGTTCGGAACCATCGGCCTCGGAGACTGTGGGGATTCCGGGTAGGCTGGGCCGGCTGGCCCGCAATTTCCCCGAGCTAGCTGATGTCTTCTGCCAGCTGGCTCCCTTGCTGATGACCGCACCAGAGTCTCTGGTGCAGTTCTTGGAAGACCCTTTGATTCAAGGCCTGGCAAGTGAGAAAGCAGCCAATGGCAGCCACGTTCCTGAATCTTCAAGACCTGGGCAGAAACGTGACCCAGCTCTCAAGACTCTGGAAAGCTTTCAGAAGCCGGCCCGGCAACACGAGCTACTGCAGGAAGAGAAGCGGAACCTCGACTCTCTAAAGGCAGTGCCAGGTGGTGATAATGCTATGCACCCAGTCTACTCCGCTATCCAGCAGCTCATGTTCTCGCCTCTGGCCCTACTGGTGGCCGCCAAAGGCTATGTTTCGGGTTCTGAATCTTGCAGAGGAGAAGCCAATGCTCAAAGCAATTCGGATCCCACCACCACCTCAACCATCCCAACCACCTCTGCACCCACCAGGCCATTGGCACAAGAGGTCAGTACAGGAGGAGGTGCCCATGTCAGGGGAATGGCTCCAAATCAGGTCAGTTTGGGGTGCAAAACTGGTATGGCAGACTTATACCCAGGGCAAGATTTTCCCTCCCAGGACAGCCAGCAACCCATAGAGAAAGGCTCTCTAGCCAGTCAGCAGAGACTTTCACCCTCGGTTCTGCGCCGAGCCTTGCATGTCCTGCAGCAGAATCCATCTCTGTTACACCAGCTGGCCACTGGCAGCCCCCTGCTACGCCATATTCCACTTCTCCCCATTCTCACCAACCCACGAGCGCTGCAGGCATTGCTACAGATAGAACAAGGCCTCCACATACTGTCCAAGGAGGTGCCTGGACTGGGACCATTCTTCCGAGATCCAGCTAGACCGCGTGTGGCTAGAGGAGTCCCAGAAACCAGGGGTAGAAGACAAGGTCATAGAGAAGACCCTGCACAACCTATGGTGGCTGTTCTCCAGCTCCTCTACTCACTGGCCAATGCCTGTTCCCAGTCGACCCAATCCTCCTTCCCTTCATCCCAATTTACTGAAAGTCGCTACCAACAAGAACTGGAGCAGCTGAAGGCCCTGGGTTTTGCTGATCATGAAGCAAACCTGCAGGCCCTCATAGCCACAGATGGAGACATCCCTGCTGCCATTGAGAAGCTTCTTGGGGTGCCACTGGCCTAGGGCTGTGCTCACAGTGCCCCCATCCATGAAGAGAGAGAGGAAAGAGGCAGAGGGAGGAGGGGGAAATCCACTTACTTAGGAATTCTTCCCCTGTCAATGCCCAAGACTGTTCTACATTAAAAAAAAAAAAAAAAAAAAAGATTGCCTGGGTCCTCATGTGTGTGCTCATCCTTGGGGGAATAGAAAAAGGGAGCATTATGTGGAAAGGTATTGGTCATGTGATGGGGTTTTAGAGCTGGGTTTTGCCTATCCTCATATCCCTGACAACAGAATCTTCTTTAAGTTTTAACTACAGGTAAATGGAAAGATTCTTATTAGTATTACTCATGCTCAATCAGCAACACACCACGAGCCATTCCTACTCTCCTCCAGAGTAGCCATGAAGGAATCCTGGCTGTTGATCACCCCCCAAAGCCATGTCCTCCTTAAGGCCTCTTGAAGGCACAGTTTTGCATTTGTGTTTCTCTGGTTACAGGGCCAGTCTCTTGAAAGGATTGAAAATACACGTTGTCTCCTTCTGAACAAGAGCTCTTCTTTGGTATCCTGGTCTGTGAGGTTAACTTCCATTTCTCTGAACATCATTTTCCCCTTCTATTTAGGTTTATCCTGCAAAATGTTTTGTTCTGCCTCGTGACAGTGGCACACTTCTGTAATTCTAGCTTCTCAAGAGGCTGAAATCTCAGGATTGTGGTTCGAAGCCAGCCCAGGCACACAAATCTGTGAGATTCTTACTTCCAGTTAACAACAACAGCAACAAAACACAAGCCAGAAGTAGCTCAACCTAGTAGAGCTTCAGCCTTGAGTGAAGAAGTTGAGAAGAATGCAAGGCTCTGAGTTCAAGCCCTACTACTAGCATGTACACCAAAGCTTGATTCTGCTACCTTGTGAGCACTTCAATAGTAGAAAATTATTTCTGATTTTTTTTGTTTCTGATTTCTTGCAAGTATCTCCCTTTGCATGTCAGTATTTCACTACTTCCAGCCATTGTGAACTTACTTCCAGCAAGAAATACAGAGCCTTTCTCATTCCTCATCTTCCAAACATAACCAAATTTTATCTACAAAGTTTATGTTTCTGGATGATGTTACCTTTGAGGTAACTCATTCCCTAATAGAGTACTTACAGTAGTACTCATATATTAGTCTATATTAATAAACTCTCTCAGAGTTTAGCCATATTTATTTGTAGTCACAGTAGAATTCTTCTACAGTTATTATTGCTATTATTGTTGTTTTGGAGGGCTTGAACTCTGGGCCTGGCCACTGTCCCTGAGCTCTTCAGCTCAAGGCTAGCGCTCTACCACTTGAGCCACAGTGCCACTTGTGGTTTTCTGGTGGTTAATTGGCGATAAGAGTCTCACGGGCTTTCTTGCCTGGGCTGGCTTTGAGCTACGACCCTCAGATCTCAACCTCTTGAGTAGCTAGGATTACAGGCATGAGCCACCAGCACTTGGCCTCTTCTATAGCTCTACACTTCCTAAGTCTCTTAATGTCATTATGCTTTACCCAGCACACTGGCCTTCTCTCTGGGTGTCCTGGGGGAGTCTCTGGTTCAGAATTTCTAAATATAGTCACATTTTCCCTGGCCCATTTCTACTCTACATCTTACATTTTCCGTGTCTCAGTGAAAGTCATCAGTCGTGTCCCAGCCTATCAGTTCTTCTATCCTGTTCACTTTGGAACTGTTAGCCATGTTACTCGTGAAACAGGCAGATAGAGCTCACTCTACATGTGGCTAAATTCAACCACGCAGCAGGTTGGAAATGTGTGTGCACACATCTGTGCATGCATGAGTGTGTATGTGTGTGTGTGTGTGTGAGAGAGAGAGAGAGAGAGCATTTTCTGAAAGTCACTTAAAAGGTAATGAGAGGGGCTGGGAATATGGCCTAGTGGCAAGAGTGCTTGCCTCATATACATGAAGCCCTGGGTTCGATTCTCCAGCACCACATATATAGAAAATGACCAGAAGTGGCACTGTAGCTCAAGTGGCAGAGTGCTAACCTTGAGCAAAAAGAAGCCAGGGACAGTGCTCAGGCCCTGAGTCTAAGGCCCAGGACTGGCAAAAAAAAAAAAAAAAAAAAAAAAGTAATGACTGAAAATTAAGAGCTAGCCTCAGGAGTCTAGTCTGGGCTGAGAATACCCTAAGAGGTTCGTTTTCCCTTGGGGATGAGAAGGACAGACATCTCAGAGGTCGGCATTCTTATTTAACCCTTCTAGGATTCTTCATGAACCAAGAGACCTAAAGGTGGTGGAGGTCAAAGACTAGGGGCCAAACATCTCTGAGGCCACATTTACTAGCAATAAGCCAGCCACACTTTTTCTTTTCCTAAGTATGGAGGAATTGGTCTAGATTTTGAAGATCATCTGCTTATCTGATTTGGTGCCCAGCAGGGGTGAGAATCCCTGGGGTAGAAGGCAGATGGTAGAGAGGGAAATAACTAGACTTCCACCTCCTCCACTGTCATTTAGGCCCCAGTGGTTAGACTCCAAGTAGGATAGTATTACCTTTCCTGTTAGGGGTCTTACTTTGTGCTAGATCCTGTTAAAACTCTTTAGCCTACTCTTTTCCACATATCATTCTCCACATCACAAGATTTAGTCTAGCTTCAGCGTGATAAAGGAGTAAACATTTTTTTTTTTTCTGTGCTGGTCCTAGGGCTTGAACTCAGGACTTGGGCACTGTCCTTCAGTTTTTGTCCTCAAGGCTAGTGCCTTACCACTTGAGCCATAGAACCACTTCTAGGTTTTTTCCCCCCTCCTTTGCTGGTTAATCGGAGATAAGTGTCTCATGAACTTTCCTGCCTGAGCTGGCTTCAAACTGTGATTCTCAGATCTCAGACTCCTAAGTAGCTAGGGTTATAGGTGTGATCTACCAGCACCCAGATTTGTTTTATGTTTCTAAATAACCCCTACAAACCAATTCCAGGTCTTGATTAAATAAATCAGCTATTGTTCAGCTATCTAAAACACCTATTGAACTCATCTTAAGTCACATTTTTTTTTTTTTTTTGCCAGTCCTGGGGCTTGAACTTAGGGCCTGAGCACTGTCCCTGGCTTCTTTTTTGCTCAAGGCTAGCACTTTACTACTTGAGCCACAGCACCACTTCTGGCTTTTCCTGTATATGTGGTGCTGAGGAATCGAACCCAGGGCTTCATGTATGCAAGGCAAGCACTCTACCACTAAGCCACATTCCCGCCAGTCATATGATTTTATAAAGTGGTTTAACGAAGAGAACTCAACGATGACTGCCATTGAAAACTACATTGAGGTGATGTGCAACACAGCCATGAGACACTACATGATTTTAATCACCTAAGACATACTTTTCACATACAGAAATGCAAAACTAAAGGAAAATCACTAAAACTAATGATAAAATGACGTCCTGCAGGATATAAGACTAAACTAGGAACCTAAAATAAAGCTAAAATAGGAAGAGTGATGCCGTCTGAGCCCTCAATGGCATAGAAGGATGGTATAAGAGCTCTGATGGATGGCAGAATTGTGGGTCTCCAACTGGATGTAGGAACTAGCTCTTAGATTTATGCTGTTCCATTGCCACAGTTGATCACTTTTCATGGAATTAGCAAGTGCATGATACAAGGGCGCGACCAATTATGTTTTCAGCTCTTTTGGGGCTTGAAAGAGAATAATCTAAATCATAACGATGATCTAAACACCTAATGTTTGTAAGATACTAAGAACTGACATTCACATATCAGATAAAAATAGAATAGTTTGTTTGCAGAGTGGGAGGAGGAGGGGGAACAATCAAATCCTTTTCATACATTCTAGGACTGATGACTTTGGTCCTTAAAATAAGGATAACACCCTTAGAATATTTCCTTTGAATGCACATATAACAAATTTTCCTTTTTTTTTTTTTTTTTTTAAGTCGGTCGTGGGGCTTGAACTCTGTGTCTGGATGCTGTTCCTGAGTTTTTCAGCTCAAGGCTAGCACTCTACCATTTGAGCCATAGTGTAACTTCTGGTTTTCTGGTGGTTAATTGGAGATAAGAGTCTGCGGACTTTCTGCCTGGGCTGGGTTTGAACAGTGATCAGCTCTCAGCTTCCTGAATAGCTAGGATTACAGGCGTGAGCCACCAGCGCCCGGCTCATGTTTTCCTTTTTAAGGGCACATATCAATTGTAAAATTGTGATATTTCTATGCACGCGTATAATGTGATTTGACCATATCTGGTTTAAACCAGTTCCTGTGTTGTCCTGTGGTCTTTCTCCTCTGAGCTCTTCTGTGTGAAGACTCCTGGTTCCTGATGGCTCCTTGTCCCAAATCTGCCCCTCCAGCAAGACTTGGAGCTGGCACAGCCAAAGCTGATACTTCTCATGTTACTTGTGGGAGCTGTGAGCATTTTTCTTCTAATTGCTTTCCTGTTTTGTTTTGTTTTTAAATCTGGGGAAGGCTCTATGCTGAGTTTATGGATATACCTCCATATGAGCTGTCTCCAGGTAATATAAACAAATGAGAACTAAGTTACTAAGTATCAGGCACTCTGCTGGACATATGTTTTCATTACATTCCAAACTAGCATAATAAAGACACCATTTATTAATTCAATAAACAATATGGTACATACTGGTTTGATTCATAAATGCCTGTGGTGATAAAGTTTTAGAATAAGAATAAGCCAGTCAGAAAGAAAATGAACAGTATACATTAAGCTGTATAGACACAATGAGACATATCATACACTTTATGAATTCAATGTTTATTACCTAAATGTTGCTAGCTATTAGTGATCTGTACTGAAAATTGACTTTATTTCAGATACTTATAATAAGCACTTTGCCAAGGCTGGGAATAGCTAAGTGGGATGCTCTAATTCATGAAGCTAGTAAGTTGATACTTCAGCCCAAGGCCATCCGGATCCAGATCTATCATTTCTACTTTAAAAGGCAAGATATTTGTGCAAAATGTTGCCTATTAAAAGGCACAACTTTGGACTAGTAGTATCTCTTTTTCTTTTTTAGACTTTTACCACTTTAGACTGTCAATTTCTCCAAATTATAGGCTCTTAACTTAAAATGAAAAGGAAAGTTACATGTATATGTATACATATATATAAAATGCCCTATATATGTCTATGTGTGTGTATACATACAAAATACATTTTTATCAGACTTACCCCTTCCATCACTCTCCTTTCTCTTCTCATCTGCCCCTTCCCTACCAGTCATATCAAGTTTTCCACTTCCCTTTTCACATATATACCTAGAGTATTATGACTCTATTTGTCCACCATCAAGGGATAACTTTGTCTAAAAGAAAAGGAATTCTAAATTCATGATTGGAAGAAGCATGTGAGAAAATACATTTTTACTAGGCACTAATTACACAGTTTTATTAAGTAAGGTAGTTATCACAATAAACCTGTGATACAACATAATATTTTAGAAGGTATTAAGGAAGTTAGATAACTTGCATAATAATGCTTCGAGAGGTTACCTTGCTTTATTGCTTTATTTTTTATTAAATAATTTATATGTAAGGCTCTGTCTTAACTTTTCTGCACTTACCAAGTTATGTGTTCCATACCACAACATTGAGAGTTAAATACCCCTTTGTACAGCTACTTAAAGATAATAAAGATATAATAATAAAAATAATAACCAAATAAAGATATAATTAAAAAAGAGATAGACATTATTATGATCCCCATTTAACAATTTTGTCAAAATGAGGTATAAAAATACTAGCAATATGCTCAAGGTTAAAAATGTAGTAGTGAACAACTTATGACTCAAGTTTAGGCACACTGATTCTGTGTTTAGTGTTCTTAACTGCTACCTGCCTTTGTGTAACTCAAATTCACTCCCAAGACTTTTTTTTCTTCCAACCCTCAGCAAAGCATTTCCATAATTACATTCAGTCTTCTCTTGATCAGTAACTGGCTCCTTAGTAAATCATGTCTTAGAAAAACAATGTTATCGGACACAATCATTCATTTCTCCATGCAGTCTGGACAATGCTCTTCCTCCCAGAGCTTTAGACCATGTTAATCCAGGCCTTTCATGTCAGGTAAATGAAAGTAGATGGCTACCATTGTACCCTTTATTTTTCTTATCTGCCGCTTCTGGCAATTTACACTGAAGGCTTCCCCAAGTGAAGCAGGCTCAGGAGTCGGCTCCGAATCTCTTTGGTTCTCGCCCCATAGATGACAGGATTGAGTACAGGAGGCACCAGCACGTAGAGGTTAGCCAGGAAGATGTGCACATGCTTGGGAACTCGGTTGTGGCCAAAGCGGTGGGTGAGGAAGGAGAAGAAGGCAGGGATATAGAAGACAAGGATGACACTAAGGTGAGAGCCACAAGTACTTAGGGCCTTGTGCTGGGCATCTTGAGATGGAAGACGGAAGACAGCACGGAGGATAAAGCCATAGGAAATGGCAATGAGGATGGAGTCCATACCCATGGCTAGCAGAGCCACGGTCAGCCCATAGATAATATTGACAGTGATGTTGACACAGGCCAGCCGGGCAATGCCCATGTGCTCACAGTACGTGTGAGCCATGACATGGTGACCACAGTAGGACAATCGCCTCAGCAAAAAGATGAAGGGGAAGACAATGGCTATACTACGGAATAGCCCCACCGAGACAATTTGGCCTATGACAGTGTGGTTCAGAATGGTTGTGTATCTCAGTGGGTTGCAGATCGCCACATACCGATCGAAAGCCATGGCGAGAAGAACCGAAGACTCCAGAGCATAGATTGCGTGCACACAAAACATCTGGGCCAGACATCCACCAAAGGAAATCTCGCTCGCATGGAACCACAGAATGGCTAACATTTTGGGCACAGTGGTGGAGCTGAGAGCCAAGTCAGTGAGTGACAGGAGGCCAAGGAAGAGGTACATGGGGGCATGAAGAGCACTGTCAGTCCCAATGACCAGAAGGAGGGCAGCGTTACCCACGAGTGCTACAAGATACATGGCACAGAATGGGAAGGCGATCCAGAAGTGGGCAAACTCCAGGCCTGGGATTCCTGTCAGGAAGAGTGTGGCTGGGAGACCGTTGTCACTGGCGTTGGAGACTGACATCTGTCTTGACAGATAAAGGTCTCTAGCTAGCAGGTGATGGAATACTTTGACGGTGACATTAGGCATCGAACTGTTGTACATGGAATGATTAACTTTCTAGGAAATAATCTTTGTAGACAGAGACTATTTGACAAGTACTTGTTCAAGCACCTGAAAGGAGTGTTATTGTATATAATCAATTTTTAACGCTTCTTCCATTTCTTTTATTACTCAACAATAATGTTTAGAGTCCACACCCTGCACATCAAGCTAAGTATTTACTCATCTGATCCTTTTGATCGCTCCTGTACCCCACAGATCACCAACGGACCTTTAGACTCCTTCTTGCACCAGTGTTCCTTACTTCTCTTCCACTTAGGTCTTTCCCCATGTGTTTAGGAATCTCTTTTGTTTGTTTCCCCCTGCTTTATTATTTATTTAATCTTTCTATTTTAGGGCAGGTATTCTTGCCATCCTTTTCCATACAGATCTTTAAACTTTAAATCTTTTCCAATACTTTAGAAAATTCCTCCTGCAATAGATTCAATGTCTTTATGCAGTTATAACTCCCCAGGCATGTTACTGACAGACCTAAAACGGGGTCTCATATGCTCAGATTCAGTGTTTCATCTCACCCTACTGTCCTGTCAAGATAGCCAGTATTTGAACTTTTTTTTTTCAAATTTTTATTATCAAACTGATGTACAGAGAGGTTACAGTTTCATACGTTAGGCATTGGATACATTTCTTGTACTGTTCTTGTACTGTTACCTCGTCCCTCATTCCCCCTTCCCTCCTGCCCCTCTCCCTTTCCCCCCATGAGGTGTTCAGTTCACTTACACCAAACAGTTTTGCAAATATTGCTTTTGTAGTTGTTGTATTTGAACTTTTAACTCTTCCAAACCAATTGTTTTATTTAGTATCTATTCCTAATGCTACATATAGCATTTCTCATTATATGAACTCCAAAGAGATAATCAGAACTAGGGAGCCCCTTCCTAGTTGCTTTGAGATTTTCAGATAACCACCAGTGTCATAAAATACCTGCTACACTGTCTGCATTTATATAGCTAGGAAGGACAGAATGATTGGTATGAGAGTAGTCTTCATTTTATTTTTCTTCTTCATTATGGGAACAGTGGAAAAAGTGTATTGAATACCACCGTTTCGCAATGGCAGCATCCTCCCAACCTTGTCTCAGCAGCTTGCCTATTAGTCACTAGCATGACTGAATTTTTGAGGTCTGACTGGCAGTCCTCAATTTCAATACATAACTCAATTCTGAGTTAATTGAACTCGAATGATAGGGAACATGATTTTAAGAACTTACCTGTGTGAGAGACGTGTGTTTTCTGTGGAGTTTGCTCAGTGAGGAGCCGCCCCAAGTGAAGCTGTATAATGTAGATGTAAAGCTGTTCTGAGGAAAGCCGTATTGTATGGCACAGAGATGTGTGTGGGAAGAGTATGCTGGTGTAAAGGCTGGAGCTCTGTGTCTGAACACAGAGCTTTGCTCTGTGAATGAATGCTGAGTACCCTCACAGAGCAGATCAAAATGTGTTGAGTGGAAGGACTCAGTGTGCTCTGCTCCTTTCTCAGTATTCTAAGTCCACTGAACGTCATTAACTCAGCTCTCTGTATTCCTGCCTCCTTTGGTCAAGGGGTTTGGGAAATGATGCTATTTATTGAGTGTGTGTGAAGCTCAGATGGGAAAACCTAAGTGTCTTCCCCAGAGACTTGACTTGTGATGGATCTGTGGTGGAAGACAAAGTAAATGAGAAATTCATCAATGAGGAAGCAATGAGCAAGGAAACCATTTCTAGTAACTTTGCAAAAAGAAGTGTATATTACATGTCTAATCTAGTTGTATTATTCTCCATTCTGGTTTTGGTACTTTCTGTCTTCTTTCTGTTTCCTTTTGCTTTCTTCTCTTCTATGAGTCTTTTTTTTTTTTTTTTTTGCCAGTCCTGGGCCTTGGACTCAGGGCTTGAGCACTATCCCTGGCTTCTTCCCGCTCAAGGCTAGCACTCTGCCACTTGAGCCACAGTGCCACTTCTGGCCGTTTTCTATATATGTGGTGCTAGGGAATGGAGACCTGGGCTTCATGTATATGAGGCAAGCACTCTTGCCACTAGGCCATATCCCCAGCCCCTATGAGCTTTCTTAAATTCTCACTTGTTGTGGATCATGAGAATTCTGGGTGAATGGTGTTGTAAATGCTGGCATTGTCCTGGATATGGGGAATCAGACTTCCCTTACAAAGTGCATGTTCAGGGATAAATGCAGAATGTCATGACACTGATGTCAGGGTAAGCAAAACATAGGACATTTCTAACCATGGCCCATGGTTAGCTACCAGGTTCACAAGGCTTAGGAAGCCCATGTTGTTGGGGAAGGGGTGACACCAATACTCCAGCCTGATATTTATTTATTTGTTTATTGTCAAAGTGAGTACAGAGGGGTTACAGTTTCATACATAAGGCAGTGAGTACATTTCTTATTTAACTTGTTACCTCCTCCCTCATCTTTCTCCCACCTTTCCCCCCTTCCTGAATCACTCCCCCCAGTTGTACAGTTGGTTTGTAGCATATTGTCTTGTAAGTATTACTGTTGCATTGGTTTCCCTTTTGCCCCTTATCTCCCCATTTTCATGTTCCCCTTCCCTTCCAATAAATGTGTATGTATATTCAATACTCAGGGTACCAAAATCAGGTACAGTGACAGAAGGGGTAATACCATGGGGAAGAAAGACAAAAGAAAATGGCATAATTTCACATCGTATGTTGAAAATAACAACAACAATAGTAAAGCACTTTTTTCATAACTTAGAGTTCACTTCACTTAGCCTTATCTAATGTGTTCATCTGGACATAGCTATTGAACTATTGTGATCCTCTGCTGCCCTAGACATGTACTAATTATTCCCAATGAGGGAAACCATAGAGTCTGTGTTTCTTTGGGTATGGCTCACTTAGTATAATTTTTCCAAGTTCTTCCATTTCCTTATGAATGGGGCAGTGTCATTCTTTCTGATAGAGGCATAGAATTCGATTGTGTATATGGACCACATTTTCTTGATCTACTCATCTATTGAGAGGCATGTTTGTTTGTTTTTGCCAGTCCTGGGGATTGAACTCAGGGCCTAAGCATTGTCCCTGGCTTCTTTTTGCTCAAGGTTAGCACTTTACCACTTGAGCCACAGCGCCACTTCTGGCTTTTTCTATATATGTGGCTCTGAGGAATCGAACCCAGGGCTTCATGTATGTGAAGCAAGCATTCTACCACTAGGCCACATTCCCAGCCCCTCTATGAGACTCTTATCTCCAGTGAAACACTAAAAAAAAAAGTTGGAATTGGAATTATGGCTCAAGTGGTAGAGTGCTAGCTTTGAGCACAAAAGCTCAGGGACAGCACCCAGGCCCTGAGTTCAAATCCCAGGACTGGCAAAACAAACAAAAAAATCCAAAAATATACAATGGCAACTTCTTTGTACAACTATTGAATGATAATTTAATTTTTTTGAAAGGACAGTAATTGAAATGCAAACTTCATAGGCAGAGGTCCTGGTGGAAGGAAGAAGCAGTAAACTTGGAAGTTTGCCTGTGGGCCTTCTGTAACGGAAGGGAATTGGAAGGAAAAAATATTGAAGCCAAATAAACCAAGGCGGGGGAGCATACGGAGCACCATGGAGCACACGCGCAGAGGAGCAGGAAGACCCACGAAGGAGAGGAGAGAGAACATTTCCAGATCTGATGAAAAGCAGTATTTGCACCCAGGAAGCTCAACAAACAAGTGACATTAGTAACTGAAGTCAAAGAGGCTTTCTGTGCACAGGCAATTGGGGTTTCAGAAGGCTTCTCTGAGTGCATAATAGGGGTATTGTTCACTGCTAGAAAGAAAATAAAACCCAAAGTTTCATTGGGATGAGAGTGTAGGATTTTACAAAACACGAGTCATTCCTAAATACTGTCTAGTGTGTAACAGAATAAAAATGTACATACTACAATACTATTATATAATATTTCACCTAGTATAGGTATAGTAATTCTGTCATGTGAGGTTCTGTGAAAAAAGAAGCAGAGGTCTCAGAAAAATTATAAAACTGAGCTAACGATGTTTTGAGAGGTTATGTTATATTTACTTACTGGCAATATTGCATTCTAGGCCCTGCTGTAAATTTTCTGCAGACACTAAGTAATTATTTTAATTTTCATCATATTTAGAAGACAGGCATTATCCTTATACCCACTTTACACCTAATCATGGTAGGAATAGAAAAAATGAACAAAATGCTTCAAAACAGACAGATATTAGTGGAGGAACCAAAATCCCAATCCAGGCACGCTGGCTTTCCACCCTGTGGGCACAGCCACTATCAAGAGCTTCAGAATTCAGATTCAAACTACTCCAAATGCATTATTTGTTTGTTGTTTGTTCCTTTGATTTCCATTGGATGCTGCAGTAAAAGATGCCATAAAATACAGTCTCTTCTCCAGCCTAGGGCCACTTTCTATTTGTCAAATTATAGCTCCTTCTAAGATTACAGAAAAACAAAACGTTATCCATTTCTGGAGAATGCACAACTGTTCAAGAAGCGCATTACATTGATCCTTAACAAATCCAGTCCGCGTTACCTTGTTCTATTCTGTCCAGCATGTTTTTCCACCTGATGCCACTTCCCTCACATCAGGGGTCTCTTCCATTTAACTTTATATAATGACTACTTTGCCAAGGTGTTTTTTTTTTGACGGGGAGGGGGCAGAGAGAGGTTCCTACTTCTGTTCAGAATTCATTTTGAAATCTTCCCTAAGTGAAGCAGCCTTAGGAGTCGGCTCCGAATCTCTTTGGTTCTCGCCCCATAGATGACAGGATTGAGTACAGGAGGCACCAGCACGTAGAGGTTAGCCAGGAAGATGTGCACATGCTTGGGGACTCGGTTGTGGCCAAAGCGGTGGGTGAGGAAGGAGAAGAAGGCAGGGAAGTAGAAGACAAGGATGACACCAAGGTGAGAGCCACATGTACTTAGAGCTTTGAGCCTGGCGTCTTGAGATGGAAGACGGAAGACAGCACGGAGGATAAATCTATAGGAAATGGCAATGAGGATGGAGTCCATACCCACCACCAGCAGAGCCACGGTCAGCCCATAGATAATATTGACAGCGATGTTGGCACAGGCCAGCCGGGCAATGCCCATGTGCTCACAGTACGTGTGAGCCATGACACGATGGCCGCAGTAGGGCAATCGCCTCAGCAAAAAGATGAAGGGGAAGGCAATAGCTATCCCACGGAATAGCCCCACTGAGATAATTTGGCCTATGACAGTGCGGTTGAGAATGATTGTGTATCTCAGTGGGTTGCAGATCGCCACATACCGATCGAAAGCCATGGCGAGAAGAACCGCGGATTCCAGAGCAAAAATGCCATGCACACAAAACATCTGGGCCAGACATCCACCAAAGGAAATCTCGCTCGCATGGAACCACAGAATTGCCAGTGTCTTGGGCACAGTGGTGGAGCTGAGAGCCAAGTCAGCGAGGGAGAGGAGGCCAAGGAAGAGGTACATGGGGGCATGAAGAGCGCTGTCAGTCCCAATGACCAGAAGGAGGGCAGCGTTACCCACGAGTGCTACAAGATACATGGCACAGAATGGGAAGGCGATCCAGAAGTGGGCAAACTCCAGGCCTGGGATTCCTGTCAGGAAGAGTGTGGCTGGGAGACCGTTGTCACTGGTGTTGGAGGCTGACATCCTCAGCATATGAGATCTCTAGCCAAGGAGGGATGGTATGTCTGCCCAGTGGTCTGAGGTATGTGACTGAATTCACCACTCTATTAAACAGTGGTTTAGAATGAGAATAAAAAGGTGTTTCTTCTAATTGGCAGTAACTATTTCAAGTATCTGGTTAAACTATCACTTAAAGTCCATATTTTCTCCAGTTTCTGTCTCCTGTTCTATTGGGCAACGATGCTTTCAATCTATGTCCAAAGCAAGTAATTATTAGTCTATATTAAAAAATCAAGCTATTGTTTATTTATCTTTCTAATATTGCTCTTCCTGTTTTTCCCCCCTGTTTTCTGCCTCCCCCCCCCCCCCGCCCAACCCCTTCCTTCTAACTCGTAGCCTCCTGAGTAGCTAGGATTACAGGTGCAATCCACTAGCAGTCACTTGCCCTTCCTGTTTTATCTCTTTTCACATCCTCCTGCACATATTTCATCATGGGCTTTATTTACATTACTGAGCATTTAACCCATAACTTTGCACATCTACTATCAGTGGTTTTAGTCCAAGACAGCTAAAAGAACTTGGTACTACTGGTGGCAGTTTATGCCAGTTCATACTTAGGGGCAATTCTTTCTTTGCATTCTCCTCCAGTTTTTGAATTTCAGGGTAAGTTTCCCTACATCCCAGATGTCTTTTCTTTCTAATTTAGCTCTTAGCCATCTTTTAATTTATTTCATCCATTACTTTGCAAAATCAAAGCAGGCTAAGACAATTTCGACACAGTTATACACTTCACCTTGCCCATGACTGTGTACTTAAAGATTTTAGTCAGTATTCACTGAAAGACTACATTTTGACCGTTTCTTGTAAAAGAAATTAAACATTTTGGCTTTGGACTGCTAGATTTTTCTCATTTATAAAATATGTTCTAATTATATATGGAATAGCTTCTTTTTAAATCTTAGGTATATTGAGCAATCTGAATATACCTAAATGTTAGGTAGGCTTAAGTATGTTCAGGGCACATAACTGAATATCTATAGTAATTTTGGGCACATCTGGAGATAGCAGTGTGGACTAGGACATGAGACGTGTCTGATGACATGCCATTTGTGGAGACAGTGCTCCCAGCTCCAGCAAAACCAGCTTTTTTCTTGCTGTTCATCAGTTCAGTGGCTCCTGTGCTACTTTAATCAGCATGCCAAAGTTGGAAAACAGGGAGAGAAAGGGATCCTGGTATTGTCAACAGTAAAGATAGCCTGGAAGAGTGAATGTGTTTCTCTTTTGTACAGAGATATCTTCTATCTATCTACCTTCAGGTAGATTATTGCACACTTAGAAAAAATGTGTTCAATGACAGAAAATAGGCCCCTCAGTTCAGACATAGAAGGATGCCATGAGTAAATGTCTAACTTTGAATAGTCTTGGTTTTCAAGGAGCAGTGAGTCTGAAATCCCACACTCTGCTTTGGTGTATCTCTACTGCCTGAGTGTCAGTTCCTCACTTCTAACTAGAAACAGCAACAATTTAATCTATTATTTTATACAATCTTTGTGCTTGAGAGAAGGGTAAAACATTGGATTAAAACTTGCAACACCAGAGGCAACAGCCTCCTCATCTTCACAAACTCTTTTCCCCATAACAAAGCATTAGAATGATACAGAATACCCACGCATATAATACAGGATATGAAAACCATTCTCACCTCTGTTTTGCCAATCAGGGAAGTTAGAGTTCTGAGTTGTAAACTGTCATAATGCCAGCCACACAGCTTCTTACTGTCAGAATTGAAATCAGCTTTCAGGTCTCCTGATTCAAACTTAGTATTTTCATCTCCCTTAACTCAATTTCTACTTCCATTATTTGAATTCCAACCACACTTTTGCACGGAACTTTGACCAATGTCTGTATCCAATCCTACAATCATTTTACCTTCCAAAGAGGAAGGTCAAAGTAGAGATGCCCTCTTATTTGCCTCAAGATTTTCTGTGATGACTCCAGTTCCTAGAAGGAAAGAAACATGCATCATGGCAAGTGAAGGGCTGGAGTTGCTATTCTGTTTTCTTCCCAGCCTATTCTTAGCCCACAAAGAATGTTTCAAATGGTTGTTGCAAGGACACTTCTCATCTCTGAGCACTGAGAGATGTGGGTGCTGGATGGAAGGAGTATCAACAAGTTTGTATTCCAGAGAAAAGTCCTGAAGAGAGCCATGAAGCTGAAATACTATCATGGTCTTAGGGGCATTTAATTTTTGCCCCACTCAACCTGTTTTTGAGTCATTATGGAAGCTGGTGTTTTCAGTTCGGTCCCTAAGAATTCCCTAGATCTTAAGTATTTGAATCCTAAGTTCTTCCTCTGAACCCAGTTTTTCTTAAGACTAATTTTGAACCAGGTGCCAGTGGCCTACACCTACAATCCCAGCTTCTCGGAAGCCTTAGATATAAGTATCAGGGCTCAAAGCCAGCCAAGACAGGAAAGTCTAGGAGACTCCTTTCTTTATGTAATCACCCAAAACAAAAAGTCAAAATAAAAAAGCCAGAAATGGGGGCTGGGAATATGGCCTAGTGGTAAAGTGCTCATCTCGTATACACGAAGCCCTGAGTTCAATTCCTCAGCACCACATATATAGGAAAAGCCGGAAGTGGCACTGTGGCTCAAGTGGTAGAGTGCTAGCCTTGAGCACAAAAGCTCAGGGGCAGTGCTTAGGCCCTGACTTCAAGCTCCAGGTAGGGCACCCCACACCCCCAGAAAGAACTAATTTTGAGAACCTACCTGTGTGAGGGGCATGCATTCACAGGATGGGCATGAGCAGGTTGAATGTGAGGCTTGTGGGTGTGGCTGTGGTGGAAGAGCAGTTTATGGCTCATGTGTTCCCAAATGAAATGGTTTGCTTAGGGATATGAAAGCTGTATCTTTGTTTTAGTTGTGTGTGTGATATGAAGGATGGATGAGGTCTTAGTGTGTTATCTGTAAGAAAAAATGTGTATTCTTGCTCAGTTTCCTAGGCTCAGTGACTATTCTAAGCTCAGCTTGGAATTCCGGCTTCCTTTGTTTCAAAGGTGAGCGAGGCTATTTATTGATGAAGACATTCAGCCTTAAACCCCAGAAGGCCTGCTTTAGGGATTTCATCTGTAGTGCTCATTTTTTTTTAAAGGAAACATTAAGAAGAAAAGATTGAAAAGGGAGAAAGAAAGGACTAAGGAAAAGTTTCTATAAGGAATTTTCAAGGGAAGCTGAAATACACATCTAGCAAACTTCTTGGTTATTTTCCTTTCCCTTACTTTGCCTGCTCTTTCCACGTCCTTCTCTCTTTAACATGGTGGATGCCACTGAATTCTTAGGCAACAGGGCTCATGTCTTCTGTATATATAACAGTAATAGAAAATGTTACATACATAAGGGTGCTTAGGAATGACCCAAACACCTGTGTGCTCTATTGTCCATGAGCCTGAATTTCACAAAACATGCAACATTATTAATCCTTTTGCGAACATGTCAGCAGAACCTTGACCAAATACAAGGCCTTTCCATGTGTGGGTCCCTGTGCGGCTTCTGTGGGTTTTACTCCCATGAGGCAGCCCTGGGAGCCAACAACATCGATACCCTGGCCAGATGCTCAGATCCCTGACATCATGTTCATAAAAGCAACATCTAGCCCTCTTACCGTTCATACATTATGAGCCATGAGCTTCATTTTTAGGAGGGGGAGGATATATTACTTAATAAGATTTGATCAGTTTTATGTATCCCCAAATCTATAGTAATGGAATATAATATGATTAACTTCCAATTGTTTTAACTTTAGGTCTTTTTTTTTTTTTTTTGGCCAGTCCTGGGCCTTGGACTCAGGGCCTGAGCACTGTCCCTGGCTTCCTTTTGCTCAAGGCTAGCACTCTGCCACTTGAGCCACAGCGCCGCTTCTGGCCATTTTCTGTATATGTGGTGCTGGGGAATCGAACCTAGGGCCTCGTGTATCCGAGGCAGGCACTCTTGCCACTAGGCTATATCCTCAGCCCCTTAACTTTAGGTCTTTTAAGTATTATTTTTATTGTTATCTTTACCAAAGGGGTTTCATTATTATCTGGAACACAGATTTTAATTCAACATGTCAGTGTATGACTACAATGCATCTGTTTCAATTTCTTTTAGTATTTGTAAGTGGTGGTATCAATGGGTTTCTATTCAAGTGTCAATTTACAAATACAATATCGATATCTATATTTAAATATGTGAAAATGGAGGTAGGCAACTTCAGGGGGTGGATGAGGATGGGAAAGATGGGGGGTGATGGAAAGAGTGACACTAAGAAAAGCATGTGATGTGAGGATACTGACTCCGAGAAAGTCCATGAGAGTCTTATCTCCAATTAACCACCAAAAAGCTGGAAATGTAGATATGGTTCAAGTGGTAGAGCTCTGACATCAAGCACAGGCATAGTATCCACCCCAACTTTCTATATGACTTCTCAGGAAAAGGAGGCTGACGGCCACTCATGCCTAAGCATTTGGCCAGTTCCCTCCACTCCAAAAGACTCGCCTCTGAGGATTTGTTTACTCCCTGGGTTCAGAAAATTAATTTATTGGAACCTCAAACACTAATTTGTATTTTTCTAAAATGTATTTTGGGTTCTAGTTATTTTAGTCCTATGGGTTTGATCTACAAGGCTCAGAAATCAAGATTCTTGCTCTAGCTTCTCCTGTGTCTCCCCTCATTAACACTCAACACTGGGGTATAGGACAAAAACTGCACAGAAGGCGAGGCGGAAGCAGAACCTTCATTACAAAGATTTTACCCCCCATAAACACCAAACTAGTCTTTTCACAGGGTCTGCTGAATTGTATTCAATGTTCAGTTTTACTAAGTTAGAGTCAGGCTTATGGTGTCAAAGAATAAATAAAGCAAGGACATTTCTGATCATCTAGTTTTGTTTCTGAGCACAAACTACATATGGTGTCATTTTAATAAAAGAAACTACTGCATTTGAAGAAAACCATGCTAAATAAAAATATATGGAAGCGATCCTATTAAAACTTGGAAGTCAGTGTTTAATTGAGGCCTTTTTAGGATTAGTACTTTTGGGGTGAGCCTGAGATTTTCTTATCCCACCTGCCCCATGAGAGAATATAAAATATAAAGAATGCTTTTTTCCTTAGTCCCTGAAAGCCAGTAGTTTCTGTAATTGGTGATGGGAGAAGGAAGAGAGGAATCAAGTGAATCAGAACCAAAGGTTCCTTGTGAAGGCTTGCCATCTCTTTCCCCTTTTCTTCCATTACATTGTTGGGTTTCAACAATGACTGTGGTAACCATGTTCTCTCTTACTGTCTAGGTGAGGCTTCGAGAGTTTCCTTACTCACATTAAGTAGTTTCTGTATTGCCTGCCTTTGCATCTATTTATTCATTTAAAACTAACATCTCAAGACATTAAAATTATTATTGTTTGATATTAAAAAAGGAACTTATATAAATGAGAAAAATTTTATTTATTTATTTATTTATTTGTTTGTTTGCCCGTCCTGGGGCTTGGACTCAGGGCCTGAGCACTGTCCCTGGCTTCCTTTTGCTCAAGGCTAGCACTCTGCCACTTGAGCCACAGCGCCCCTTCTGGCCGTTTTCTGTATACGTGGTGCTGGGGAATCGAACCTAGGGCTTCATGTATGGGAGACAAGCTCTCTTGCCACTAGACCATATCCCCAGCCCAGAAAAATTATATTTAAATTGACTGAAGATCAGAATTGCTCTAGCTGATTATTCTCCCAATTATATTCATCATCTAAAGTAGCTATCATCATCAATGTATTAACAGACAGATTTTAATGTATGGTTGATGTATGGTGATATGTGTTTAATGACTAGAGCATCAAGCAGTTGTAGGAACATACTTGTGTTAGGTGGGATGAGTATAATGTCAAAAGATTCAATGTAAGTATCAATTAGTAAATGGCTTTGTCTAGCAATCAGTTGTGGATTTCACAGAAGTCTACAGCCATGCCTGTTAGTGGACATTGTGTGCAGTGAGCTTGGGATCCTGATCAAGGAAGTATTCACATAGTAATGAGCAGGAAGGATGACATCGAGGATATGAGGCCAAGAGTGAGCTTCCCCTGGGAGCAATTCTCCTACGGCCCAGCTCTGCAATACACTGATGTCATTCTCCCAATTATTTCAACTCCCACCTCCCACCACAAACAGATGAATGAATCTTAGGATCTTGAGGTCCTTCATAAGTTTATGGCATAGGAGATGCGCTGAGGATGCCAGTCGGCTGGTTGGACCCCGTGTATAGTCAGTTCAGCTACAGAGAAGAGAAGCATCGTCTATGCAGTGAGTGCTCCCTACCCCATCCCACTGCCCATCTGGTCCTCCTCAGGAGGGTATCCCGAGGTTTCACACTTTCCCTGAAACTCCAGGAAAGCTCTAATCCTCATATCCCCTCTTCAAACATGAGCAAATTTCTCTCCTCTATGTCCAGGATAAGAGAGAAATGATTCTAGGATCTCATCCAGATCAAAACTGCAATGTCAAACCACCTAGCATCACCTGAAGGGGCTCATATGTCAGAGTTCGATTTTTTAAAGTTTTTCATACTGCTTATTTTCAAAGCCCACAATTAAATTATAGTCACCACTACACAGCTTTTGGGTATACAGAAAAGTTATGAACAAAACAAGCTGAAATTAGTAAAAAAAAAACAACCACATGGAATTCAGTTGTAATTGTGTTTTGAGTATAGAGTATGTCATGGATGTGTAACTAGTTGTATCAAAGCTTTGAGTGTGCTACGATTGATGAACTTGCATCACTGTGTGTGTGTTCATGAATGAGTGCTTATGACAATGTAAATAAGGAAGTATATTTCAAACGTGTTTTATACCAACCATCAGCCACAAGTCTAAGTTCTGTTCTGTGATAGCGCTATATGGAACCAAGGACATGTATAATAGTTTTTGCATATCTACATTGAATCTCTGTGTGTGTAAGTGCCTAGAAATATCATGATATGTGCATTCAGAGGCAAAAAACATGTATTTTCTAGAACTTTAGAAGGATCATGAGTATCATGTCAACAAATGTGTTCTATGCTCTACATTTCCTCATCTTTCTGACTGGAGGGTCCATGCAGGAAGCGTGAACACACAGACAAGCAAATGACAAAGTTTTGTTTGGTGGTAGTGTGACTTTGTTTTCCTTGAAGGAGGAGTTCTCAGAGTTGTTTTCCAGACAGAAAGAACTGAAGTATCGCTGCAATGCTACCCTCGTAGACTGCCTGAGTTTGCACATCGGGGATCAAGGACAGGGAGGTGAGTTGGTCATTCAGAGGCATCCTTAGCGCCTCATTGTGGTGACGGATCTTCCTGTTTTCAGGTCAGAGAAAACCTTGACATACATATGGCTTTAAAAAAAATCAGATTTGGACAGGCTGGATCAAGAAAAACTTCTTAGAGATACTGATTTCAATCTCAGTTACAAGCTGAAGAGTTTATAAAACCTATAGGACAATAGAAAATCCTATTGGTATGGGAGGTGCTTTGATTCTCAATAGGGCAGGTGAAAAAGCAAAGACATAGATATATTTGTTCTTGTTACCCATACACTTTCAGGACTATGACTGTTTGACATCATTGCATTATTTAAACTCTTGCCACTAATACAAATTTCACTGTGTTTACCAGAACTGCTAGGAATAATCATACATTTGAAAGAGAAAATAATTGTGGCATTAAAGGTAAGAAAAATGGCAGACGTAAGTGAAAACGAGGAAAGAATACAGGTACAACTAATGTTATAAATACATATATATTGTACATAGATATACCAATTGTATACACAGAGAACACTCAGAGATTATCTTTGTCATAATCAGAGGCAAAGACAAGGATATAGTTACTCAAAAGAAGATCAATGTTCAAGAGTGAGGAGTAGATGATAAAAGAAAGATTAAAAATTATATTGGGGCAAGAGCATGCTCAAAATGTATTTATTTTCTTTACAGGGCACTGTTTGGAAAATATCAGTGGGAGTCCCACCATGAGAGGTGAACCCCACAACAGCTCAGGACTGCCTCCTTTCACCTTGACAGGACTCCCAGGACTGGAGAGCTCTCAGCACTGGATGTTCTTGCTCCTGGGAGCTCTTTATTTCATCTCTATAGTGGGCAATGCCTTGATTCTGTTCATTATCAAGGAGGAGCAGAGCTTGCACCAGCCCATGTACTACTTACTGTCCCTGCTATCAGTTAATGACCTAGGTGTGTCTTTTTCCACCTTGCCCACAGTACTTGCCACCTTTTGCTTCCACTTAAAACAAATCAGTTTTAATTCTTGCATGGCCCAAATGTTCTTTATCCATCTCTTCTCCTTCATGGAGTCTGGAATCCTGCTGTTCATGAGCTTTGACCGCTACGTGGCCATCTGTAATCCACTGCGCTATGCCACAATACTTACTGATGGCCGTGTGCTTCAAATGGGCTTATCTGTTATTCTGCGAAGTTTCTGTCTGGTTTTCCCAATGCCTTTCCTCCTGAAGAGGCTGCCCTTCTGCAAGGCCAACGTGTTGGCCCATTCCTACTGCTTGCACCCAGACCTGATCCGCCTGCCCTGTGGAGATACCACTATCAACAGCATGTATGGCCTGTTCATTGTCATCTCAGCCTTCGGGGTGGATTCAGTGCTCATCCTCCTCTCCTATGTGCTCATCCTGCGCTCTGTGCTGGCCATCGCCTCCCAGGAAGAGAGGCTGAAGACACTCAACACGTGTGTGTCCCACATCTGCGCTGTGCTCATCTTCTATGTGCCCATGCTCAGTGTGTCCATGGTCCATCGATTTGCAAAGCAGGCACCTGAGTATGTGCACCAGTTCATGTCCCTGGTCTATCTCTTTGTGCCTCCCATGCTCAACCCAATAATCTACTCCATCAAGACGAAGGAGATCCGCAGGAAGATGCACAAGATGTTACTGAGATCTAAGTTCTGATCAGAGAACTTTTTGTGACATGCCAGATACCTCTCTGAGTTCTGTTATTGCTGGTATTTGGGTATTCCCAGATGTTAACTTGGATCTCCTAGATCTCCTTCAGGTGTGCATGCAATATTGTATATATGTCATTTGATAGGTTATAGCTTGGCTACAATGTATGAGTTAAATATCTACTGCAGTAAGTTGCAATTATTTGTTTTACAGATTGCTACAAAACGTACTCCAATCACACCAAAAAAGAAAAGGTACTTGGAATATATATGTGTATGCATATATATGTGTATGTATGTGTGCATATATATGTATATATGTATGTATGTATGTGTGTGTTCCAGTATACTTGTCATATATGTCCTTCCAACTAAGTCTAAAGGGTGATATGATTAAGACATATTGTATTCCTAGACTGTTTTTATTAAATGGCAAATTCTTTGTACAACTACCTAAAGATAATAAAAAAATTACAAGCATATATCCTATTATACACTGTGTTATGCTTGGGGATTATTTTACTTGAGATCATAGCTATCAACTCAAATTATTAAAGGAATTATAGTCGTAATTATCTTTAAACTTTGAGATCTAAACACACACCATAATTTTTGCCCAAAAGACACTTGAAATAAGTAAGAAAACTCTTTTGCCCTAAAATATGGGAATATATTTGTACTGACTTCTTATTTAATATGACCTACGTAAAACTTGGTATTTAGGAGCTTATAGTATGGAAAGATGGCAACATCACTTGCTGCTAATCAGCCAGCATGACCAGAGGGACGGCCACATATTTTCTAAGGATCTTCTTGTCAAGTGACTCAAGTCAAGCTCAAACATCATGTTTTATCTTATCTATGGAATCCATATGTAATAATTAAAATAATAATATTATGATACGAATGAGGAAGTGTGGGGAAATGGTCAGTTAACATGAATAAAGTACATTATTTTTATAAAATAGCATAATAAATCCCAACAAAATTGTGAAACAATGGGGAGAAGAAGAAAGCGAATATGGAAGAGTAATAGAGGGGTTGAACTAACTTGAAGTACATTGCATGCATATATTGCATATCATCATGAAATCCACTTGTGGATATGATAATAACATTTAAAACATCGTGCAGAAAACTAAGTCATACACAAACAGGCAGGGAAACAGAAGTCAGTGATGGGTAGAGGGGCAAGTACACTTCGGTGACAGTGGGAAGGTGGCCTAGTCTCAGGGACTTGCGTCCTGCTATGAGCATCACTACCCAGATAACACGGAGCAGAGCATGGAAGTCTGCAGAGGGATGTCAGGAAAAGCCATAGAAAGCTGCCCCATGTGAGTAGTTCTCTGGAATGCATGAAAAGCAAAACCACCCAGCTTGCACAAGCATGTATGTGGGTACAGATAGAGGTAAGTACTCAAGTGGACAGTTCCTCTGCATCGTGCACAGGCCATGGCATAACTTGACTTTGAGGGATAATTTGGAGAAAGCAGACACTTGGAGAAGTAATTATTATTTTAAACTTATATACCTTGTAGTACTTGTATTTGAGCTCAACACTTTATGCTTACATGACTTGGTTTGCTAGGCTGGCACATTACCATTTGAGCCATGCCTTCAGTACAGCCTTTTCTGATACCTTGGAGATGGAATCTCATGGACATTTCAACTCAGGCTAACTTCAAACAGTGATCTTCCGGATCTCAGCTGCCTTAGTATCTTAGATTGGGTTCTAGTTGTGAGTCACTGGCACTCAGCTAAAGAAAGCAATCAGTGACACACAAGTACTGAGAGCTATGAGGTGTTTTTCATGGAAGTGATGCCATACTGGAATGTAGAATGAATGCACAGGAGAGGAAGATGAGCAATGGTATAGGCCAAAGGTGGATACAAAACAGGGTCCTTAGATAATTTTGATAATTTTAGAGTTTACTCATTGAGATTTAGCATGGACTCCCTGTGCACCATATTTGGTTACTTGGGTCAAAGTGTGAGTCATAGTTCAGCCCAGGAAACAAAATCAGGGTTTTGTTATAGTCTAGTTAGGCTATAAGAATCATAAGCAGTTCCTACAATTGTGGGAAATTGATGTACAAAATTGTTAAGCAAGTGTTAGATCTCATGAAAGACAAAAAGGGAATTCAAAGCTACCCTTCGAGGTAGTCAATTCATGAAGCAGCTGCTAACCCTAGGGCTTTTGTGAGATCCAACCACCCTGGAAGAGGAGAGTTGCACATCTGAAATCTAGTTTTTTGAAGTATGAATATCGTTTAAGGTGGCTTTAGAGTCCCAAGAGATCATAGGAGTAGGAGTGAGATTAACCCTCGTGAGAGAGAGGCTTTAGAGGGCTTTTTCTGAGTAGTTCTGATGTCTTTAAAAGACAAAACTGTTTTGGGAAATGTTGGAAAGCTGAAACGTGACATCTACAAATGCTTTTGGATTTGAGTGAAGGAATGTGGCTAGAGGCACAGAGCCACACCAAGCAAATAGACTATATGGACTGCTCTGACCTATTCAAAATTGCCTCCTACTTATCCTTATGTTCAGCTCTTGGTCACTGATGGCCACAAGAGAAATACCATGTGAATTGTTCAGACAAATCACAACATACAATGGTAGAGAAGATGGAACTGAGACTGAGCTGCAGTGTCATAACAGGCAAAGGAAAATCCCTAAGTTTTCAATACTTGTTTTCTTTATAAGAATAGGGGCTATGCACTTCTTGTTCTGTATAATGTCTACTGCTGAGAACAATAACATGTCAGATTTACTCAATAATGTATTCCCCACCCCCATTTTTCTGGTTTTAATGGAAGTGCCTATTTGCAGTCTTTCAGTCTTGTGAAGTTGTGGAGTACAGAAGTCCCTGTTACATACACACACACATACGTACCCACACATACACACTACTGTGTGCTGTAAATACACAAAAATATGTATGTTCTATGAACAGAATCTTCACAAGCATGGGGATATTAATGAGGATTTGGATGAAAGGTCACCCATAAAGTAATACAACTGTATCTTACAAATACCAATAATGTTATCCTTGAATAACTAATGTGATAAAATTAGATTTTGCAACACATGCACACACGGAGACACACAAAGAAACAGATATAAAGCCTACACAAGAGAATATACATTCACAGAGAGAAAACGAGAGAGAGACAGAGACAGAGAGAAGGAACTTTGGTTGACTGTTGACTTATGAAATATATTTAAATGTTAGGCTACTTGCATAAATGCCACATGAAGCTTATGGAGTCCACTCTATGGATACATTCCACTCATTGTGATTCTAGTTTAAAATAGTTATTTCATTCTTTACCTTATTCCATGCCCTAACTCATTCAAGGCCTCATATACATAACTGTCCCCAAATGCTGACAGATTCTGTTTCCAAGTGATAAATATTGTATCAAAATAATCATGGTTTTTGTTTGATTATTAGTATTTTTTCTGTTCATGCCTCATTTCTTTTAGTTTTGCTCGTTTCATGAGACTTGGTAGTGAGGACCATTCTTGTATGTCTTACACACTAGCTAGAGATAAAGTCTCAGAAGACAGATGGCAGATCTTTTTTGAAAGTCCTTTGTGTTTAGCAATTGCACAGAAATGTCTGTTCAACTAACATTTAGAAGTCTACAATCACTTCTCACTGAGAACAACATATTCTGTAGATACTGCTAGTCAGTTTTATGGCTGGTTGGCAAGACAGTGGTTAGAAGGTAAAATTGAATAGGGTATTCAACAGAAATCTTCAATAGAAAGAAGAATCACAATTTAATTGGCTGAGAAATTCTGTGGCTTGGAAGAGAACTTTCTTCCTAAAGGAAACACACATGCAAGAGAGATTCAGGAAATTTGCAATTTGAAGTTGGAAATCTCACCCAAAGATTGTAGAAATGTTTACCTCCACTGTGTGCTGTTTACTAAAATAAATATAAATATGTGCTGTCAGATTAACTCCCAAAAGCTGGAAGTGTAGCTATGGCTCAAGTGGTGGTAGATCACTGGCATCGAATACAGACACAGTATCCAAGCCATAAGACTCACACCAAATATCTATACGACCTTTCAAGGAAAGGAGACTGATGGTTAGCCATGCCTGAGCATGTGGCCTGTTCCCTCTCCCAAAGGCTCACTTTTTTTTTTTTTTCCCAGTCCTGGGGCTTGGACTCAGGGCCTGAGCCACTGTCCCTGGCTTCTTTTTGCTCAAGGCTAGCACTCTGCCACCTGAGCCACAGCGCCATCTCTGGCCATTTTCTGTATATATGGTGCTGGGGAATCGAATCCAGGGCTTCATGTATAGGAGGCAAGCACTCTTGCCACTAGGCCATATCCCCAGCCCCCAAAGACTCACTTTTGAGGATTCAGTTATTCCCTAGGTTCACAAATTAATTTTTTGGAACCTCAAACACTATGATTTTGTATTTTTCTCAAATATATTTTGGATTCTAGTTATTTTAGTCCTACAGGTTTGATCTACAAAGGCTCAGAAATCAAGATTCTTGCTCTAGCTTCTCCTGTGTCTCTCCTCATTAACACTCAACACTGAGGTGGAGGACAAAAAATGCACAGAAGACAACAGAGAAGTAGGATCTTTACTACTAAGTTTTCCCCTGTACTCATCAAACTAGTCTCTTCATAGGGTCTGCTGAATTGCATTATTCAATTTTGCTAAGTTAGAGTCAGGCCTATGGCATCAAAGAATAAATAAAGTAAAGGCTTTTCTGGTCATCTAGGTTTGTTTCTGAGCACAAAATACGTGTTGTGTCATTTTAATAAAAGAAAATACTGCATTTGAAGAAAAAATGCTATACAAAAATATATGGAAGCAATCCAATTGAAATCCAGAAGCCAGAATTTTATTGAGACCTTTTTAGGATTAGTACTATTGGGGTGACCCTAAGTTTTTCTTATACTACCTGCCTCATGTGAGAATATAAAATATAAAGAATGCTTTTTTTTCCTTACTCACTGAAAGCCAGTAGTTTCTGTAATTGGTGATGGGGGAAGGAAGAGAGGAGTCAAGTGAATCAGAACCAAAGGCTCCTTGTGAAGGCTTTCCATCTCTTTCCCCTTTTCTTCCATTACATTGTTGGGTTTCAACAATGACTGTGGTAACCAGGTTTTCTCTTACTGTCTATGTAGGGAATCAGGGAGTTTCCTTACTTACATTAAGTAGTTTTTGTATTCCTTGCCTTTGCAATCATGTATTCTTTTGAAACTAACATTAAACATTAAAATTCTGATTATTATTGTTTGATGTTAAATTAGATGTATATAAATGAGAAAAGTTATATTTAAATTGACTGAAGATCACAGTTTACTCTAGTCAACTAAACAGTCTCCAAAATTATACCCATCATCTAATGTGCCAATTATCATCAACATGTTAATAGACAGATTTCAGTTATTATGCTTTTTGTATGTTGTTATGTGTTTAATGACTGGAGCATCAGGAAGTTGTAGGAACGTATTTGTGTTTGATAGGCTAGGTATAACTTGAAAAGATTCAGTGTAAGCACCAGTAAGCAAATGGCTGTGTCTAGCATTTACCTGTGGATTTCACAGATATCTATGGCCATGCCATTTTAATGGGCATGTGTGCCCTGATCAAGAAAGTGTTAACATACTAATGGACAGGGAGGATGACATCGAGGATATGACTCCAAGAGTGAGCTTCCCCTGGGAGCAATTCTCCTACGGCCCAGCTCTGCAATACACTGATGTCATTCTCCCAATTATTTCAACTCCCACCTCCCACCACAGATGAATGAGTCTTAGGACCTTGAGGTCCTTCATAAACTTATGGCATAGGAGATGCGCTGAGGATGCCAGTCAGCTGGTTGGACCCTGTGAATAGTCAGTTCAGCTACAGAGAAGAGAAGCATCATCTATGCAGTGAGTGCTCCCTACCCCATCCCACTGCCCATCTGGTCCTCCTCAGGAGGGTATCCCGAGGTTTCATACTTTCCCTGAAACTCTAGGCAAGCTCTAATCCTCATATCCCCTCTTCAAACATGAGCAAATTTCTCTCCTCTATGTCCAGGATAAGAGAGAAATGATTCTAGGATCTCATCCAGATCAAAACTGCAATGTCAAACCACCTAACATCACCTGAAGGGGCTCATATGCCAGCGTTAGATATTTTTAGAAAATATTTTATACTGTTTATTTTAAACTCCCACAAGTGAATTATAGACACTATTACACAGCTCTTGGGCATACAGGAAAATTATGGACGAAAAAAGCTGATATTATTTTTAGAAAGCAGAGATTGTAATTGTCTTTTCAGAATAGAGTATGTCATGGATGTATACCTAGTTGGACTGTAACTATGATGGTGTTAAAGTTGATGAATTTACATCACAGTGTGTGTGTGTGTGTGTGTGTGTGTGTGTGAATGAGTGTTCATGACAATGTGAAAAAGGAAGTGTGTTTCAAACATATCTTATACCCATGATAAGCCATGAGTCTTTCTAAGTTCTGTGCTGTGTGTGTTGTGATAGTGCTATTGGAACCAAGGGCATGTATAATAGTTTTTACATATCTGCATCAGACCTGTGTGAGTGTGTGTGTGTGTGTGTGTGTGTGTGTAAGTGCCTAGGAATAGTGTGATGTGTGCATTCAGAGGTAAAAAACATGCATTTTCTAGAACTTCAGAGGGACCATGAGTAACATATCAACAAATGTGTGCTATGCTCTACATTTCCTCATCTTTCTGACTGGAGGGTCCATGCAGACAAGCAAATGACAAAGTTTTGTTTGGTGGTAGTCTGACTTTGTTTTCCTTGAAGGAGGAGTTCTCAGAGTTGTTTTCCAGACAGAAAGAACTGAAGTATAGCTGCAATGCTACCCTTGTAGACTGCGTGAGTTTGCACATCGGGGACGAAGGACAGGGAGGTGAGTTGGTCATTCAGAGGCATCCTTAGCACCTCATTGTGGTGACGGATCTTCCTGTTTTCAGGTCAGAGAAAACCTTGACATACATATGGCTTTAAAAAAAATCAGATTTGGACAGGCTGGATCAAGAAAAACTTCTTAGAGATACTGATTTCAATCTCAGTTACAAGCTGAAGAGTTTATAAAACCTATAGGACAAAAGAAAATCAGAAAAGAGAAACATCAAGGAAGTAGATATTTTTGTTCTTGATGCCCACATCCTTTCAGGATTTTGACTGTTGGATACCTTGGCATTATTTAGACTATTGCTACTTACACAAATTTGTTGTGTTGATCAGAATTTCTATGAATAACCACAAATTTGGAGGATAAAATATTTTTGGCTTTACAGGTAAGATTTAGTGACAGACACTGGTGAAAGCAGGGCTAAATACAAGTTCTACCAATTGTATACATAGCTATAACTCAGAGATTTTAGAAATCTTTGTTATAATGAATGGCAAGGACAAAGATGTCACCCCAAACAGATTAACGTTTACGAGTAAAGAGTGGAAGATACAGGAAGAACTTAGAATTATATTGAGGCAAGAACATGCTCAAAACTGTTTTTGTCTTCTTTACAGGGCACTGTTTGGAAAATATCAGTGGGAGTCCCACTATGAGAGGTGAACCCCACAACAGCTCAGGACTGCCTTCTTTCACCTTGACAGGACTCCCAGGACTGGAGAGCTCTCAGCACTGGCTGTTCTTGCTCCTGGGAGCTCTTTATTTCATCTCTATAGTGGGCAATGCCTTGATTCTGTTCATTATCAAGGAGGAGCAGAGCTTGCACCAGCCCATGTACTACTTACTGTCCCTGCTATCAGTTAATGACCTAGGTGTGTCTTTGTCCACTTTGCCCACAGTACTTGCCACCTTTTGCTTCCACTTAAAACAAATCAGTTTTAATTCTTGCATGGCCCAAATGTTCTTTATCCATCTCTTCTCCTTCATGGAGTCTGGAATCCTGCTGTTCATGAGCTTTGACCGCTATGTGGCCATCTGTAATCCACTGCGCTATGCCACAATACTTACTGATGGCCGTGTGCTTCAAATGGGCTTATCTGTTATTCTGCGAAGTTTCTGTCTGGTTTTCCCAATGCCTTTCCTCCTGAAGAGGCTGCCCTTCTGCAAGGCCAACGTGTTGGCCCATTCCTACTGCTTGCACCCAGACCTGATCCGTCTGCCCTGTGGAGATACCACTATCAACAGCATGTATGGCCTGTTCATTGTCATCTCAGCCTACGGGGTGGATTCAGTGCTCATCCTCCTCTCCTATGTGCTCATCCTGCACACTATCCTGGCCATTGCCTCCCAAAAGGAGATGCTGAAGACACTCAACACGTGTGTGTCCCACATCTGCGCTGTGCTCATCTTCTATGTGCCCTTGCTCAGTAAGTCCATGGTCCATCGATTTGCAAAGCAGGCCCCTGAGTATGTGCACCAGTTCATGTCCCTGGTCTATCTCTTTGTGCCTCCCATGCTCAACCCAATAATCTACTCCATCAAGACGAAGGAGATCCGCAGGAAGATGCACAAGATGTTACTGAGATCTAAGTTCTGATCAGAGAACTTTTTGTGACATGCCAGATACCTCTCTGAGTTCTGTTATTGCTGGTATTTGGGTATTCCCACATGTTAACTTGGAGTTCATGAATCTCCTTCTCTCTGTGCATGTCTTATTGGGTATATGGGTGATATGGTTGAGATATATATTGTATTGATAAACTGTTTTATTAAATGGCAAATTCTTTGTACAACTACCTAAAGATAATAAAACTATTGCAAGTTTATAATCTATTAAATTCTGTGTAGTTGGTGATTATGCTACATGAGAACTTAGCTATCACTCTAAATTATTAAAGGAATTATGATTGTAAATATCTGTAAACTTTGAGTTCTAAACATACACCATAATTATTTGATGAAATAATACTTTTAAAATAAATAAGAAAAATCCTTTACCTGAGAATATAGAACTATATTTATCCTTGACTTCTTATTTAATATGAAATACATAAATCTTGGTATTTAGGAGTTTATAGTATGGAAAGACGGCAACTGCCAACCAGCAGGCATGACCAGAGGGACAAACACAGGGTTTCTAAGGATCTACTTGTCAAGTGATAAGTCAAGCTCAAACATCATGTTTTGTTTTATCTGTGGAATCCATATGTAAAGTTAAAATAATAATGATATGATTATAAAAGGTTATAAATATTGTATCAACATATTCATGTTTTACTTTTGATTATTATGAGTTTTTCTGTTAGTGCTTCCTTTCTTTTAGTTTTCTGTTTCATGGAATGAAGCAGTTGATCTTGGTAGAGAGGACCTCTCTTGTATGTCTGATACACTAGTTAGAGATAAAGCCTCAGAAGACAGATGGCAGATTCTTTTGAAAGTCCTTTGTGTTTAGCAATTGCACAGAAATGTCTGTACAACTAACATTTAGAAATCTATAATCCCTTGTCACTGAGACCAGTATATTCTGTAGATACTGCTAGTCAGTCTTACAGCTACCTCGCAAGACGTTGGTTAGAAGGTAAAATTGAATAGGATATTCAACAGAAATCTTCAATAGAAAGAAGAATCGCAATTTAATTGGATGAGAAGTTCTGTGGCTTGGAAGAGAACTTTCTTCTTAAAGGAAACACACATACAAGAGAGATTCAGGAAGTTTGCCATTTGAAGTTGGAAATCTCACCCAAAGATAGTAGCAATGTTTGCCCTCCTTATGTGCAATTTACTAAAAGAAATATAAAACATGTGCTGTCAGGTGAAGTCAGGGAGGTCAAGATGAGGAAGGAAAAGGATTGGAGAGAGAAAAGTTGGGTGAATGCAATCATAATACTCAATGTACCTATTTGAGAATGGAACCAAGTAATTTGGGACAGGTGGAGTTGGGAGACATGAGGGAGAATGATGCAAAAGGTACTGTTGGGGGAGGGGGGACAGTAGAGACCAGGTCTGCAAAATAACAAACTTCTTTTCAAGTGGTATTTCCACATGTTTGGCTCAGTGACTTTACATTATGTATCTAAAACCAAAAAACTACTAAATAAACATAAAAAGGTCTAGGATAGACCTATCGGTGGATCACAATAGCTCAACAGCTATGTACACATGATCATATAAGACAAGGATAACCAAAAACAACTCCAAGAGAAGGACACAGGAGGATTCTATTGTTGTCGTTAGGTTTAATATTCTAGGTGAATTTCCTTTGGCGTACCCTACGTGGTTACTGTATATGATTTTGGTACACTGGATATTGTATATATGCCTACCTGAACTAGGGAGGGAAAAGAAAAATAAGGGTGTAACAGATATGACAAGAAATGTACTCACGGGGCTGGGGATATGGCCTAGTGGCAAGAGTGCCTGCCTCATATACATGAGGCCCTGGGTTCGATTCCCCAGCACCACATATACAGAAAATGGCTAGAAGTGGCGCTGTGGCTCAAGTGCCAGAGTGTTAGCCTTGAGCAAAAAGAAGCCAGGGACAGTGCTCAGGCCCTGAGTCCAAGCCCAAGGACTGGCCGAAAAAAAAAACAACAAAACAAAACAAAACAAAACAAAAAAAGAAATGTACCCCCTTTGCACAACACCTTGTCAATTAATAAAAAAAATGATGCAAAAGGTGACACTGATTAAGATGTATTGTACTCACACATTGACATGTTGAATTGAAGCTCCTTTGTATAATGACAGTGGTAATAATAAACAACTAAATATTTTAAAAAGAGAGATAAAATAACGAGATTTCTAAGAAATGTAGACCCTGAATTTGCACTAAATTTGGCCCTTTTCCTGCTTTCAGATTTTGAGCTGTCGCAGAATCAACAGTTCTAATGATGATCAACATACATATTATTTAAATTCTAAAAATACAAACATCACAGCACTCCCGATTAAATTGTTATTTTTTAATTTAATTAAATAATGATTGCTTTTACATTTCCCCCCAAATTTGCTACCCAGTAGCTACGACTAGACATGAGTCCCCATACTCAGCCAAAATTCATCTTTATAGTCAAGGTAATTATACACACATTATAGTGTGAATGTGGTGATATGTTTTTGTGTTGAGTGACTTAGAGCACTGGGCAATTGAAGAAACACATTGATGGTTGTTGGAGTGGGTGTGAATCTGCAACATGCAAGGTGAGTATGAGAAAGTAAATAGCTGAATGTGTCTGGTGGAGTATTTATGGGGCTCTCTGGGTGCCTGTGACTATGCCTGTTTGGGGGCATCGCATGCAATGTGCTTGCAATCCTGATGCAGGAAGCGTTAATACCCTAGTGGATACGGGTAGTAAGAACAAGAACATGAGCTCAAGAATGAGACCCTCCTGGGAGCAATTCTCTTGTGGTCCAGCTCCCCGACACACTGATGCCATCCTCCCAATTATTTCAACTCCCCTACTCCCACCACAAACGAATAAGCCTTGGGATTCTGGCTCATGCATAAATTTATGTCCTGGGTGAATGTGTGGTGCCACTCTGCTGGCTGGACCCACAATGTAGAACCTCCAGCTACAGGGAAGAAAAGCATCTTCCATGCAGTGAGAGTTCCTGTCCTTCACATTGCCTGCCTGTTCCCGCTAAGGGCTGCACCCCAAGGTTTAACATTTTTACTGAAATTCTATGCAAATCCTAACTTCAAATATCCTCTCCAAACATGACCAAATCCCTCTCCTTCCAAAGCCCAGGGAAAGAGTAATTGTTCTATATTCCTGCCTGAATCAGAGCCCCCCAATACTAAGCCAACTACCACTAGGCTTAAGGGGTTTTTCCATCAGATTGTGGTATTATCTTAAGACTATTTCATACTTCTGATATTAAAAGCCTACAGTATGAAATGTGATCACATATTTGGCTCTTAGGTGTGTTGCTGGAAAAGATTACAGAAGCAAATATATTGAAGTTATTTGACTAAATAGTGTCCAATTTCAACTGGATTTTCAGGATTGTGAGTATATGAATGTAATTTGTGGAGCTGTTACTGTGGGTCTGCTAATGCTGACAAATTAGTTATACTGTATGTATGTGTGTATGTGTGCAGTGTTATAAATAAGTGTTCGAGAGGGTACACACCTGAAGGAATTCTGGAAATGGTTATTTTCAATGAGTAGTCATGGAAGGCAGGAGGGAAGGAAGGAAGAAAGGGAGGAGGGAGGGAGGAAGAAAGGAAGGGAGAGAAGGAGGGAGGGAGGAGAGAAAAAGGGAGGAAGATAGGAAGGTTGGTGAGTGGCATCAGAAATTGCTCTCCTTGGGAGAGAAATTTTCAGAACTGCTTTTTTTGTCAGGAAGAACTGGAGTGTGGATGGTATATGGCCAGTCAGTCTATCTCAGTTTGTATACTAGTGGCCAAGATCATTGCGGTGAGTCCATCTTCTGGAAGAGTTCTTAGTATGCCTTGGTTCCACCAGAAGCTTCCCATTTTCAGGACTGTGGGTCAGTTTTGGAGTAAAAATGACAAAATAGATCTGGACAGACTGGATCCCCAAAGGCATCTTAGTGACGACTTTAAACCCAGGTTGGAAAGAAAAGTTTATAGGGCTAGAAAGGACCCTGAAGCTACTGTTGTAAGTAGTTCTTTAATTCTCCATTAGGGGGAAATAAATCAAACAGTTATTTCTTTTCATAGCCAATATACTTTCAGGATTTTGGCTGATTGATACTTTGGAATTGTTCAGCTGCTTATCACCAGCAAATTTCACTTCAATTGACGATAGAGCTAGGGAATAAAATGATAATCATAAATTGGGTGAACGAATTCATGGCCTTGGACACTGAAGAAGTGACAGATAAGATAAAAAAGAAAGCAAGAGACCAAACTAACCAGTTAGATAAGTTGAGAACTTCCTATTTCAAGAATCTTTGCATGGTATAAGTTCTGCAAATAACTCAAAGTGAAACGTGAGTTGCCTGAGTGTAAAGTCTAAGGGGGAGCAGGGGAGACAAATGGAAAGGAAACGGGTGGGGTATTCAAGTCGGAACATTCTATTTCTATATATGAAACAGAGCTAGGTAACTTGAGAGGATGGGTGGAGTTGGTACAGATGGGAGACGAGGGGTGATATTCATCAAGATGCATTGTATCCAAAACCTGACTTCTTCAATTGAAACACCTTTCAACGACTTGCAGATAAAAAAGAAAAGAAGCCTTGCAACAATGAGAAGCAAGGATGAGTGATAGCTAATTTATGCTCCACAGCAGGGAGTAGAGAGTTTGTGAAAGACATTAAATTGGGGCAAAAGCAAGCTCAAAACTGTGAGTTTGTCTTCTTTACAGGGCACTGGCTGAAGGATCTAAGCAGGAGTTCCAGGATGAGAGGTGAACCCCACAACAGCTCAGGACTGCCTCCTTTCACCTTGACAGGACTCCCAGGACTGGAGAGCTCTCAGCACTGGCTGTTCTTGCTCCTGGGAGCCCTGTATGTTGTCGCCATTGTAGGCAATGCCTTGATTCTGTTCATTATCAAGGAGGAGCAGAGCTTGCACCAGCCCATGTACTACTTCCTGTCCCTGCTATCAGTTAATGACCTAGGTGTGTCTTTCTCCACATTGCCCACGGTGTTGCCCACCTTTTGCTTCAATTTAAAACAAATCAGTTTTAATTCTTGCATGGCCCAGATGTTCTTTATCCATCTCTTCTCTTTCATGGAGTCTGGAATCCTGCTCGTCATGAGCTTTGACCGCTACGTGGCCATCTGCAATCCACTGCGCTACGCCACAGTTCTCACGGATGCCCGCGTGGTACAGATGGGCATAGCTGTTTGCTTCCGCAGTTTCTGCATGATTTTCCCTCTGCCTTTCCTCCTGAAGAGGCTGCCCTTCTGCAAGGCCAACGTGCTGACCCATTCCTACTGCCTGCACCCAGACCTGATCCGCCTGCCCTGTGGTGACATCACCATTAACAATATCTTCGGTCTTTTCATCGTTATCTCTACTTTTGGGCTCGATTCGGCACTCATTCTCCTTTCTTACGTGTTCATACTTCATTCTGTCCTTGCCATCGCCTCCCAGGAGGAGCGGTTAAAGGCCCTCAACACGTGTGTGTCCCACCTGTGTGCCGTGCTCATCTTCTATGTGCCCATGGTTGGTGTTTCCATGGCTGCTCGCTATGGGAGGCACGCCCCCCAGTACGTGCACACGCTCCTGTCCCTCCTCTACCTGTTTGTCCCGCCCATGCTCAACCCCGTCATTTATTCCATCAAAACCAAAGAGATTCGTCGAAGGCTGGGTAAAATGCTGCTGGGGACAACGTTTTGAGCACACGACAGCGGTAAATCCAATGGAAAACACCGTTTTGACATGGCCTTGGAGAGGTATTTAAGGTTGTAGTAGGGTATTTATCCATATCAGTAAATTTAACGCTTTGTTATTTTGACGCTTTGGGGGAAATCATGGAATGTAAGTGTGTGAAAAGTGAGGTGATAAGAAGAATGAACAGTTATCGGTTGTATGGTCAGCCACATTTAAATGACAGTGCGAATATCAAAACAGGTTGTTCGTGTCATCTTATAATTTCCTGACTTTTTTTTGAACCTTGGAAAGTGGTGTGAATATGATCATGAAGAACTATAAGTAAAAATTCCTATCAGCCATAAACTCTAAAATGAATATTATAAATTGTCAGTACAAGGAAACGATAGAGAGAAAAGTGACATCCACAGGTATTTTAGAATTGATCAAATAATTTCCTTTTCAGAGCTCAACATAGCTCAGTATTTTAAACAATGAGCTATGTTTGAGAGCTACAGTATTTAAAAATATAAAGTGAAGGGGCTGGGAATGTGGCCTAGGGGCAAGAGTGCTTGCCTCGTACACATGAGGCCCTGGGTTCGATTCCTCAGCACCACATATACAGAAAATGGCCAGAAGTGGCGCTGTGGCTCAAGTGGCAGAGTGCTAGCCTTGAGCAAGAAAGAAGCCAGGGACAGTGCTCAGGCCCTGAGTTCACGGCCTAAGACTGGGCAAAAAAAAAAAAAAAAAAAAATTAAAAAATATATGTATATATATATATATATATATATAGTGAAAAAATCATTTACAAAAGCAAGGCAATTTTTTTTATTGGATTATGTGCTTTGTACTTAAAATGAGAAGCAAACAACTTCTCCATTGAAGTATGTTTATTATTCTTGAAGTGGTTGTACAAAGGAGTTGCCACTCAACAAAGCAGTTGATGAATACAGTGCACCTTGATCAATTGCCACCTCTCTCCACGTCATCATCCCTCCCTCCCAACCCACCTCTCCCCTCACTTTTCTTAATTTTGTAAGATAAATATTGAATTTTTGAAATTTAATAAAGCAGTTCATGACTATAATGCCTCTTGATCTGTGTTACCACTTCAACATTTAAAATTCTCCATTTTTAACCAACTTTTTTTTTTTTTACCACTTTTTGAAAGAATTATTGGCTAATGTTGTAACTGGAGTACTGAGTTATTTTTTTTATTTTTTATTTTTTATTTTTCTCAAATTTTAGTACTGAGTTATTTTACAAATGACTTTAATTGTATTTTTTACTTGTTTTTCCCCAGTGCCTCCCCTCTGTTGCTCCTATCAGTGTTTGCGGATGCTGACCTTTTGGGAGTCAAAGCACTAATATCTCAGGTTATTTGCAAATATTTATATATTTCTATAGAAGAAATATGTAGGAGGTTTAACAGAAAGTTTATTGTTAGCTTCCTGATAATGACATTTGGGGAGATATATCTCCTACTCTTGAATAGGTACTTGTTAATGGAGCGCTGTCATTTTTCTCCACCAAGCCATTTTTTTTTTTTTTTTTTTTTGGCCAGTCCTGGGCCTTGGACTCAGGGCCTGAGCACTGTCCCTGGCTTCTTCCCGCTCAAGGCTAGCACTCTGCCACTTGAGCCACAGCACCGCTTCTGGCCGTTTTCTGTATATGTGGTGCTGGGGAATCGAACCTAGGGCCTCGTGTATCCGAGGCAGGCACTCTTGCCACTAGGCTATATCCCCCGCCCAAGCCATTTCTTATTTATCTTTTAGGTCTCCAACTCACGTCAACTTCCAAATTATTTTAGATCTCCCCATGTTTCAAGCAGTCCTTAGCACTTCTTGGAGGGAAATCAATGCATGAGATAATTTGTGTAGCCTGTTGTCCTGATTGCTGAGGGAAGGGAAGGAAGAAGTCACTGCTGCATCTAAGCACTGCGTTTGGTGTAATCCATGTCTTGAGGATGAACTTACACTAACCGAGACAATGATAGGGACGCGCCATGTTATTATCTACAGTGAGAAGTACATTTTTTTCGGTGGACAGAAAAGACTACTTTGCTAGCACATTCTGTCTGGCAGTGATGAGAGAGATAATTATGTTTCTGGGCCAGAAAAAACGAGCAAAGGTGCTTAATTCAATGATTTGAAAAAGCTTAACCTCTTGACATGTAGCAGACGGTGCCTGATGGAGTTGACAACAGGAAGTTGGATGAAGCATGAGGTAGAGAGACTTGTTGGGCTTGGTGGGAGGAGAAGGAGATGGAGAGTCACATGTAAATTGTGCTCAGTCTAGACCTGAACTCTGAATTTCAGAATGGGGAGCCCTTGCTATGTTTTCATGGGCCTCTTGTTCGTGAAGAAAAGTGGATAACTTATTGATGATTAGGACTTAGTAACCTGACAAAAACAGTTACTCTACCCTTCTGCTAAGAAGAATGGATTCTAGACGATTATGCAAATGATATCAGAAAATGCAGATTGCAGGAGCATTCTTTTGAGGAAATTGTGACAGGTATAAAAAAAATATTTCAGGAGCTGGGGATATGGCCTAGTGGCAAGAGTGCTTGCCTCGTATACATGAGGCCCTGGGTTCAATTCCCCAGCACCACATATACAGAAAATGGCCAGAGGTGGCGCTGTGGCTCAAGTGGCAGAGTGCTAGCAAAAAGAAGCCAGGGACAGTGCTCAGGCACTGAGTCCAAACCCCAGGACTGGCCAAAAAAAAATTTTTTTTAATGTACTGTTGAGCACTCAACAACTCGACAAATTTGAGAGACTCCTATGCTGAAATCCTCACCATAACACAACCATGACCCATGGACTAGCACGTGAACTGTGATGATGGCCTTCACATCTCTGTATGAGAAAGGAAATGCAGCAATTCTGAATCACCACCACCATTTCCCAAAGTATCTGGCTAAGAATTCTACCACTGTTTCCAGTGTCTGTGGTTAGGTAGTAGCTCCCGGGCTCCATTGGGCAACTGTGTCTGAATCTCTGTAAACATACTTTTGTTCCTAGTCCTTTCTTCCAGAAACGATAGAAATTAAATTTTTATTGCATAACTGTCTTGATATTTGTTTTCTCTTTGATTCTAAAGAGAAAAAGTAAAAGGGGTAATAGGACCATTTGTTATTGCTGTACCTTTCACTTCAAAGTTGCTACTGCTGTGTTTAGTGATGGATGACAGAGACACTGAAGAATATCTCATTACTTAGTCTACAAAGCTAAGTTTTAAATGCTGGTGGTTCTGTTTTCTTCACAGAAAGCATATTTATAATGTATCTAAACACTGAATTACAAAGCGCTCTGATTCTTAGTGTGAAAGGTTCCATAAAGTTTATATAATGGAACACACACAACCACGTATGCTCTATTCTTTATAATGGCACTTAGCTTATCCTTTGCCCATTGTGTATGTTATTTCTTGAGCATGCTGTCTTGTTCAAAGAATTGAAGAATCATGGCTTGTTTTTTCAGGTGTTGTATGTGTGAGGTAATGTACCTTTCCACATGATAAACACAGCATCTTGCATAGTTACACATTTCTGAAAAAGTCAATTTTTAGGAATTGTTTTTCAGATGTTTTCTTTTGAATTAAAAAAAACAACAACTCACATTTGAAGTTCAGATAGGAATGTGTCAAAGGCTACAAAACCGGCATATTAGCATATCGGTCTGTGCTACTTAGGTGGGGTAGTAGCTTCTTCACCATAAGGTTGGGCTTCGAGTCACTTTTCTCTTTGCTTTTATCTCCTCTTCCAGTTGGTGAATATGTGTTTATGAGTATGTGTGAATAGGTGTGCTTCTATCTATCTATCTATCTATCTATCTATCTATCTATCTATCTATCTATCTGTGTGTGTGTACGTATGTGTAGTACATTTATATATAATCATAGTTTTTCATCTTCAATGAATGCCTTGTCTTATCTAACACACACATATATATGCATACATTCTATAATCTCTCTGGATCTTAGATATTTCACCCATTAAAGGTAGGTTGAAGAAGCCCCAAACCACCATCCCCTCCCCCCAAAAAGAAAAGAAAAAAAATAAAACAACTCAGGACTGGCACACAAAAAAAAGAATCTTTAATTCATAGGTTCTTATGAAAGTTAAATAGTGTATATGAAGACTCTAGTAAGTTATGGCATGTATTACAAACTCAATAAGTCATAACTCTTTTGGATATCCTAATTTGTGAATCTTTTTTTGTGTGTATGGCCCTGGGTCTTGAATTTAGGGCCTGGGCACTGTCCCCCTGAGCTTCTTCTGCTCAAGGCTAGCACTCTTAAGACACAGCACCACTTCCAGTCTTTTCTGAGTGGCTTATCCAAGATGAGAATCTCAGACTTTTCTTCCTGGCCTGGCTTCTATCTATCTATCTATCTATCTATCTATCTATCTATCTATCTATCTATCATCTCCATTTAAAAATTAAATCCCACATAGGTCAAAGAAAGTTTTAGTGTTCTAAAGAGGACAATAGATCTTTTAAACCAATGTGATATAATTTAGATGCATACTAATGTGTGAAGATCTTGGGGTTTTGTTTTGTTTTGTTTTGTTTTGCCAGTCCTGGGGCTTGGACTCAGGGCCTGAGCACTGTCCTTGGCTTCTTTTTGCTCAAGGCTAGCACTCTGCCACTTGAGCCACAGCGCCACTTCTGGCTGTTTTCTGTATATGTGGTGCTGGGGAATTGAACCCAGGATTTCACGTATACAAGACAGGCACTCTTGCCACTAACGTATACAAGACAGGCACTCTTGCCACTAGGCCATATCCCCAGCCCCACTTTACTCCTCTCTTGCCCTAAATGTACATGCTTATTTTGACCACTGGATAATTCAGTCCTGATGTGAAGCACAGAAGAGTCAATTCATATGATTTCTTCTACCCAGGCACCTGCTGGGTGCTCAGTATACATCTCTTCTTCTCAACCTCACTTTTTGGCTGTGGAACTGAGACACAGTATGAGCAGTGGTGATATTTGCATCTAAAGCAGGTTACCTGTGCTTAAGTTATGTCTGTAAATACTTTCTGTGTGCCCATCAGCAAGCTGCTTATTCTTTAAAGTCTCATTTTCTCCATTATAAAAATTTAGGGGTGATAGCAGATGGCTGAAGTGCTCTTGTAATTGTAAAATCTTTAAATTAATGGCCAAGAGTTCATTCTGTGCTCAGAAACCTCAGAATTAATTAACCTTTCCACCTACTTTTCAAGCATATGAAAAAACTAGTAAGTCTTTTTAGATTGTTTTACAAAATGTATACAAAGCTATTTCAAGTGAGACATACTATACAAATGAAGGTATTTAAGCAAATGAAAGTCCACCCCAAACTAACAGTGAGTTACATATCTTCTGAAGTTGTCAGTCTATAAGGCTGCACTAATCTAACAGTCTACTAAATTTTTCATAGCTAAAGTATTTCTTATTCAAAATTTCCAGCTTAAAATTTGCTTTATCTATAGGCAGTACTTAAGGACACATTAGATATTTTTATTTCACAAAGATTTGTCATATGACATAGTATCACAATGATAAATTCTTCATTCTGCAAGGGAGGAAATTTGAACCAGAAACAATCCAGTAACCTATTTAATTATGTTCCCACAGACAGAGGAGTTAGGTTTGAATCTGGGTCTGTCCATAAATGGACACATAGTCCCAGTGTGCAGAAATGGGCAAGATTTCTGGGTGTAAGACTTTCAGTGTTAAAACCTGTACCATTTGAAGCAAACCAAGATGGTCACCTTATTTGTGGATTCAAAATAACTAGGTTTTTAGCTACTCTACTTTATAGCTTAAAATCTATTTGGGTTGTTGCATGGCTAGTGAAAAGAATCCTAATCTAGAAATCAATGAGCATCTAATATGAAAGTCCCTCCAGCTCTATGGCCAGTGTACTGAATAAGTTATTTGGATTTTAGGTTTATAAAATGAAAAGCTGAGGATGTTGATCACTCCAGGGCAACTCAAATATCACTCATCATTTCTGTGAAACCCCTGAAAGCGAGAAACAATAGGACACAGAGGAACTATCTAATCAAGGTTTTTCACACTCCACATTACCCCTGCCATCTCTTTGAGCTCTACTTACTAGACCCAAGGGAACCTTAACAGATGGTTTTATACAACTGGGAGCAGGGAGTGGATGGAAGCTGGCAGTAGGGCAGTGTGTTCAGACTGTGTTTAGAGTATGCGGGATCCTTGGTCTTGTTCCTTTTCACGAGTACCTTTCCTGTCTTTCTTGTTCTCATCCCCCAGAGCTCCCATAAGGAGGTAAGTTTAGCCCATCTTTCCCCTACAACGGCCTTCAGAATCTCACAGCGATAGAGGTAGAAGATGTAAGTAAGAGGCTGCCTGTGATTTAAGGTTACAGATGTTAGTTTTCCTTTGCACTCACTTCCATCCTTAAATACTCTACAGCTACGGAGTCTGGTATGGACAGACCTGATTGCATGATCCTTTGTATTTGTATTCATTTTGTATTCTTCATTGAATTGGTTTTTTTTTTCTTTCAAAAGCAAAGATATGAATCGGCAGATGTTTTAGTAAGAGTGGAGTGTCACTGTACTTAAATTGTTTGCAAACAGTGTGGCTCCTTTATGCAGACTGGATTAGAGAGGAATGACTGAGCCAGTCAGTGATCAGCAAGGAAGATTCTACCTGCATCCTGGTCACAGAGGATGAGAGGTGGTCAGCCTTTGGAAGCGAGGTAGAGAAGAAAAGTTAGCCTTAAGTATCTATCCAACAACTGATAATACTTAATTAGATCTATGAGTAGAAGAGAGTTAAGGGCATCTTCTTTTTGTTCTCACATGAGCGTTTTGATTGACGGAGAAGGAATTTAATGAAATGATGAACATTGTGAAGTGTAGTGATATACAAAATGGTAACACCATTGCTTATATCACATTTGATATTCTATTTTATAATAGATCATTTAAATGATTGGACACTGATAGAAGTCTGACCTAGAGACACATTTGCTGCATAAATTTGACGTACAGAGGAGAAATTGGTAGAATATCATGAATGGAAAATAACTTGGAAAATCTTAGTTGTAAAAGTGGACAGAGAAGTAAGTGAAGGGCATGAAAGAATGATTTGCTTGATATTACTTCACATTGTTTTCATTGCTTTAGCACCTAGATTTAATATTCCATGAGGAAGAGTTTATTCAGGGTTGGACATATTTGATTGTGGGCTCCATTATTATGAGCCTGCAATTCCCAAACTTAGCTGCTTATTGGAATTACCTGGGAGATTGAAAAAAAAAACACTGACAAATGCTGATTTCCTTAGTTTTATCTGCAGTTTCAGATTTCATTGCCATAATATGGCTTGAGCAAAGCTAATTTAAAAGTTTCCCAAGTGAATATGATGTACACTTAGATTTTAAGAATCTTAGATCTACAGAAAAGAAAAAAAGAACTTCCACGTGATCATACTAAGAAAAATAAACAATACTGAGGAAGCAGAAAAATGCAAGCCCCTAGAGAATAAATGAGGGGTTCAAGCAACAAAGAGAAGATGAGGGATTGGAATGATATTTGTGTAAAAGTAAAGAAGGAGACACCACTTAGAGTATAGTCAAAAAGTGTCAGCAGATGCATAGAAGACAATAAATGGGTAGGAATTAATTCATTGAGGAGGATTTTACCTCACTTATTGAAGAAGGGGGTGGTTGGGATGCTGTAGAATGAGGAAACAGTTTTCCATCCTTATCAAATGATTTACACCTTTAGAAGCAATACAACCATGGAAGAATAAGGTCCAAAAAAGGAGTCAAAGAAAGACTTTCTTTGAGGCAAGTGTTGGAGTTTATGACAGATGTGGAGATATGGCCAGGTATGGCATGTAGTCTGAAATATAACTTTCTTTTTCTTGGTCTTTCTAGGGTCTTTGGAATTGGTAGCCAGAAATCATTGTCAGTTGTACAGCAAGACCTTGACTCCCACTATCTGACCTCACTCTGTTTTTATTTCTCTAAAAGCCATTCAGAGACCCTCATGAGAAGCTTTAGGACTAACATCTCCAGTACCACCAGCTTCACATTAACAGGCTTTCCAGAGATGGAAAACCTGGAGCACTGGCTGGCTGCCTTCCTCCTCCTGCTTTATGCTATCTCTATCCTGGGCAACACCCTCATTCTCTTTATCATAAAGGAGGAGCAGAGTTTACATCAACCAATGTACTACTTCCTGTCTCTTCTATCTGTCAATGACCTCGGGGTGTCTCTTTCCACATTGCCCACTGTACTGGCTTCTGTTTGTTTTCATGCTACAGAGATTGCTTTCGATGCTTGCTTTGCCCAGATGTTTTTCATCCACTTTTTCTCTTGGATGGAGTCTGGGATCTTGTTGGCTATGAGTTTTGACCGCTATGTGGCTATCTGTAGTCCCTTGCGCTATTCTTCATTGCTCACGGATGCCCGTGTAGCCCACATGGGCATATCCATCATAGTCCGCAGTTTCTGCATGGTCTTCCCACTTTCCTTTCTTCTGAAGAGGCTGCCCTTCTGCAAGGCCAACGTGCTGACCCATTCCTACTGCCTGCACCCGGACCTGATCCGCCTGCCCTGTGCCGATACCACTATCAACAGCATGTATGGCCTGTTCATTGTCATCTCGGCCTTCGGGGTGGATTCAGTGCTCATCCTCCTCTCCTATGTGCTCATCCTGCGCTCTGTGCTGGCCATCGCCTCCCGGGAGGAGAGGCTGAAGACACTCAACACGTGTGTGTCCCACATCTGCGCTGTGCTCATCTTCTATGTGCCCATGCTCAGTGTGTCCATGGTCCATCGATTTGCAAAGCAGGCCCCTGAGTATGTACACAAGCTCATGTCCCTGGTCTATCTCTTTGTGCCTCCCATGCTCAACCCAATAATCTACTCCATCAAGACGAAGGAGATCCGAAGAAGGATACACAAGATATTATTGAAACCTAAGTTCTGATCACTGAAGAACATTTTCTGAAATGCCAGATTCTTTTTTGAGTTTTGTTATTGTTGGTGTTTGTGTGTTCCAAGCTGGTATGTTGGAGCCTTTAGCTCTCCTTCTGTGTATGGATATACTGTTTGGTGTCTGGAATTTGTTACATAATTCAGCCTAGCTACAGGCTGTAAATTAAAAAAAAAATTGAATCTGCTCATACTATTTTTATATGGACTGAAAGCTGACAGTTTAAATTCATCAATCATTTTGTAAATAAATCTTGTTGTTAAAAATAGAGGCAAGTTGAACAATTCACACTTATCTGAGTTGTTTTAATAAATATTTTCCCTTACTGTCACAAAGATATTGAATGTATTTTTGTAATCATTTTCTTTTTAAAAATTTTTTTTCTTCTTCATTGTCAAAGTGAAGTACAGAGGGTTTTTTGTAACCATTTTTTGATTGATGTTTCTTTCTCTTTGTTGTTCAGAGGGGTTACAATTACATACATAAAGTAGTGTGTACATTTCTTGTCAAACTTGTTACCTCCTCACTCATTTTTCTCCTACCTTCTCTCCTCCCTAATTTCCCCCCTCCGAAATATTATTTATTTCCAAAATATTGTCTTGTAAGTATTGCTGTTACAATGGTTAAATTTTGAACTCTATTTCCTGTGGAGGTTGATTATTAATGTCCATTCTTCATTGAATAATTGACATATGAAGTACTTCTAATCTTATGTCTGTAAGCCAGTTATGTAATGATTGATATCTTTGCTTAAGTTTTAGACTTATTTTTCTTTTCTAGTCTATACTGTGAAAAATTGTTTACAAAATTATTCAATCTTAATCTCAAGGAGATTTTTGTTATTTTAATTTTTTTCATAAAATCACACATTAGCTTTTTTTCATGGTGTTATATGTGGTATAGAAAAAATATTAACCAAATTTCAGATTCTGACATATTTAACATTTATAAAAGAATATGTCTGAATATACTGGGCTTAGCTGTGAAGGATACTAACAAAGATTCTGGTCTATAATGGTTAATAGACTATTTTTCACCTTGAAAATGCAAATAGCGCATAGCACTAGTGGTTCATGCCTGTAATCCTAGCTACTCAGGAGGCTGAGATCTGAGGATTGTGGTTTAAAGCCAACCTGGTCAGGAAAGCACATGAGACTCTTATTTCCAATTAACCATGAAAATTGGAAATGAAACTGTGGCTCAAATTGGTAGAACATTAGCTTTGATCAAGAGAACTCAGGGACAGTGCCCCGGCCGACATGATCAACCTAAAACAAAAGAAAAAGAAAGGAAGAAGAAAGAGGAAAGGAAGAAGAAAGAAAGAAAGAAAGAAAGAAGGAAAGAAAGAAACAAAGAAAGAAAGAAACAAAGAGAAAAAGGAAGGAAGGAAGGAAGGAAGGAAGGAAGGAAGGAAGGAAGGAAGAAAAGAAAGAAGATGCAAATTGCCATGTAGGAAGCTGATTTCTCCCAACTTGTCTTTGCCTTAGATGCTTAGGTAGCCTTGTGGTTCTCAGCCTTGTTTTCCTCTCACCCAGAGCATTTAAGATACACTATAGCCATTCCAAACAGCCAAGTTTTACATGCCATGGCTCCAAGGTGGAATCAAGGGGGCGGGGACCAATAGAATGATGAAAGGGGTGACATTTATTGAGATGTGTTCACTCACTAACATGTTGAGTTGAAAGCACTGAGTACAAGTACTTAAAGATAAGGAAAAGAGAAAGAAAGAAACCCGAATTTAGAACCATTGTTACTAAAGTTTTGATATGAAATCTGATTAGTACTCACTGGATTTGGAAAGATCACACATTACTATTATACAATTAATATATATTAATCAAAAAGTGAAGAACATAGAGAAAGAACACAGGAGTGTGTAGACAGGAACAATTCCTGGCAGATGCAGAAATATCCTACTTGTGTCATAGCTCCTCAGATAGATGTTTCTCATAAGCTGTAATGGGTAAATCACATAGTCATGAGTCCTCACTTTTCATACTACATATTATTTCAGTAAACATTTTTGAGTGAATGAATGAAAGAATGAGCAGTGATGATCTTTACAAGCAAATATTGGAAAAGCAAACCTGGAAAGAAAAATGCTATACTGAAGAGTTATTACTCCCACTCAAAATATCCTCAATTATATTTTTTAGAAGTGGGGTTAAGTAATGATTAGAATCTTTTCTGACAAGGAACAAAGGCAGAAAAGCACCTCAGGAAGAATTTCCTGGAGCTACATAGCTTTCTGTAAATGATATAATATAAAAATGGAGTGATTTTCACTTCTGCCTTTTGTATTTCTCTTAATTACAACTTGTTTTTCCCTACACTTGCACACGTCAGTACTTTGGCTAAGTGGTACCAGACTGTAGAAATTTATAGGAAATCTTAGAGGATTACACTCGACACTGGAAGAGTGTTGGAGTCATAAACAAATTGCAGTGAAATATCAAATGTCTAAGTGTTATCAGTTGATGTGAAATTTGTACATGTAGCCAGGTACTAGTGGCTCACCTCTGAAATCCTATCTACTCAGGAAGCTGAGGTCGGAGGATCACAGTTCAAAACCAGCCCAGGAAGAAAAGTCTAAGGAACTCTTACCTTTAATTAACCAGCAAAAAGCCAGAAGTAGATAGAACTGTACTTCAAGTAGTAGATGTCTAGTTTTGAGAAAAAAATGCTCAAGGACAGAGTCTAGGCTCTGAGATCAAGCCCCAGGACTGGAGCAAAAAAAAAAAAATATATATGTAGAAATCAAATTGTTGAATTAAAAATAATCACCTAATGGATAATTTACTCCCTCTAAGTTCTCAAATACATTTGATAAGCTAGTCTTCTATGTATAATGAAAGAGAAGAATAAAACATATGTTGCTGCAAATACAAACAAAAATGAAATATGAAAAATAGAGGTAGGCAGTATGACAAAACAGACTTGGTTTCTGACATTCGTGTTCATTGACTGCTGTCCCACGAGGCCCCATGTTCTTTACCAAGGGTGATTCCTTAGCAGTGATTCTTGGGTAGTTGCTTGAGATTAAGGTAACAGTAACTGAAAAGGTACCTGCCTACTTCATGAATCTCTTTCATTATAAGAAACCTGAAACACTTAGGAGCAAATGCTCTGTTATGTTGCTTGGAAAGTCCTAGTTGCCTGTACTCAGATGTACAAGAAGAAGCACAGAGCTTTCTTATCTGAGAGTGAAATAGAACAGAGGCCTCCAAAGTTCATAGCGGATCAGCACACTAAGAAGACTGTCCAGTTTATAGTGGTATATAGAATCTTCTCCTACAAAAGAACTGTACACAACCTGGCTTTGTGTCCTGCTTTTTATTATAGTGAATTAATAATGCATGGGAGAAGAGTACTTCCAATCTATATGAATTATCTCTGCAACAGTAAAGCTCCCCTGTCTCAGCAGAGCTGGTCAGATGTGGATATTACTTCATTGAAGTGGAGAGAGCCATAGCTAGAGGCCTGGTCATTTCTCTACACTTTAAAAGACTGAGAGGATCCTCTCATTTCCTGATTTCACACAAATTAATTTCTTAGTACCTCAAGCAAGTTTTATAGTTTTTCAATCCCATATTGGATTCTAGTTCTCATCTCCTTCCTATGAGTCAGAACTACAAGGCTGAGAGGTAAACAATTCTGTGCCAACATAGTTCTTCCTCCTAGCTTTTCCTGTCTGTCTCTGTCTCTGTCTCTGTCTCTCAACTTAGCCCTGGCCTTAGATGATAAGCAACTTGCCCAAGAAAAAGGCAAGACTGAAGTAGGACTTTTTTTTTTTTTTTTGGCCAGTCCTGGGGCTTGGACTCAGGGCCTGAGCACTGTCCCTGGCTTCCTCTTGCTCAAGGCTAGCACTCTGCCACTTGAGCCACAGGGCCACTTCTGGCCATTTTCCATATATGTGGTACTGGGGAATTGAAGCCAGGGCTTCATGTATACGAGGCAGGCTCTCTTGCCACTAGGCCATATTCCCAGCCCTACTACTTAGATTTTTTATCCCCATAAGCATTTGAAATAAACTGCTTACAAGCTTTGCTGAACTATATTCAGCATTTTATTTAGTTAAGTTAGAAGCAAGTCTAAGGTGCCCAAAACAAAAGTAAAGATTTTTCCCACATTTTTGTGTTTCTCTGAGTATTATGTATAGTAGGGAAATATTGAGTTCAAAGAAAATTAAGTATAGAAAATAATGTGAAAGTTTCAAGTCAATTTCATAAAAGATCTCTTGGTCTTGGATTAGAGGTACAGGTATGGCCTTCACTTTTTCAATGGCACCTGCCTCATGAGAGAATAAATAAGTAAGAAGAGAATATTTTCCCTTATGCTTGCAAAGTAATAAGCTTTCCCATTAATGATGGAGGAAGGAAGTAATAAAGTGGAACGGAGTCTGAAGCCCCACTAAATGGCTCCTGTTCTCTTGCTGCTGCTTCTCTCTCTTGCTTTATGTACTGTCAGGTTTCAAAATCAGATCTGTGCTAAAATCAGCATCTCCCTCGACTCTCTACCAGGTGGCCTCGGTTTTCCTTTACTTGCCTTTAGTAGCTTCCTAAGCCTTGCCTTTGCATCTAGACTAATTTAAAAGGGGAATCTCATGGAATTAAAATGATTATTTGGAAAGCAGTTTCTTATATGAATCATAAAAGTTGTATTTCAGTAGAGGAAGAGCAAATGTCATTGTAAACTATTTGAAATAATTGAATTATGTTATTCAATTATTTACCTAAAATAGTGTCCTAGGAAACACGTATATTCCCTCCTACTGTAGCTGTGGATGCTTTTGGGAAAGTGGCTACCAAATACTTATCATCTCCATTAGAACATAGCTCCTCTCTCCACCCCTGTCACTTTTCCACTGTCTTTCTGCAGTAGAGTTTTGCACACAGAGAAAATCTCTCTATATAACGTAAACATTCTATTGTTATGAAGTCTTCAGGACATTTTTCCTCGACTGCACAGAGCGCCTTCTTCTTAAACATTTTTCATCTTGCAATAAGTGTAAACTTAATTGGAGATTTTCAAAACTGGACTGAGGGATTCAGGACTCTATTTACCACCTTGATATTAAAGAAAGTATATAAGGAAAACCAATCTACAGAAGGTTAAAAAAAAGAACTATCTTCCATATACCATGTATTCTGATTATCTCAGGCAGATCAGAGCTGAGGATCTAAGGACATAATTTGTGACATTCTGTAATTTCTCCCATCCTGGGGGAGAAAGTTACAATCTCAAGAAAGGAAGAGAAAAAGAAATCACAGCTCCCCGTACAATGTCCTCCCCAAAGTGTGTGAACCAGAAATCTCACATTGTTTTTCTTAGAAGAGGAGTAAGTGAAGACGAAAGCAGCAGGCATAAAAGAAACAGAAATGAATGTGGACACGATTTGACATGTCAGTAACTATCAGTTCCCCATGTCATATACACTCATATATTTGGTTAAATCCAAAATGTGACCATCCGTAAGACTTTACTTTGCAATGATGAAACAACTCATGGATGTTTGATCTTGACCGTGATGGAGTAAACTAGAGTAGTAATAATGCTAAGCAATGACAATCAGAACAAAAAGCACCATTTTCATGCTCCAGTAACAGAGAAACAAAACTTTGTCTTACATGTTATCTCCATAAGCCTGAATAGTTAAGTGTCTGTACCTGATCTGACTGATTTGAATATGAAGTGGGCTAACCTACCTAAATAGAGTAGAACTTACCACATATAAAGACAGTGCAAATAGTTATTCCATTAGTAATTTCATTTTTGCTGAAAATAATTCTGAGCTATCAGTAGTCCTCTGTAATCTTCAGCTACTCACTCAATTGCCTCCAATACTTACTATTCTATGAATGTCCATGGTATTCGGTGAGTGAACTATTTATTTTGAACTCCTAGTTTGTGCTGTAACATCTATATTTTCATTTCCTGACCGCACTAATGGTTCCCCAAGTGCTGTTTTTCAAGAACAGACTATAGTTGATGATGTTTATGACCTGTGGCCTGTGCCCTGTGGCCCCAATCACCAAACCAGAAAGTCACATTTTGATGCGTCGAAACATGCGGCTGATGGCTCGGCGGATCTCTTTTGTCTTGGCGCTGTAGATGAGAGGGTTGAGCACAGGAGGCACAAAGAGGTAGACGTTGGACATGAGCACGTGGACATAGCGGGGAGCATGCTTCCCAAAGCGGTGCACCGTGGAGACCCCAATCATTGGCACATAAAATGCAAGCACAGCCAAGATGTGTGATACGCACGTGTTGAGAGCTTTGAGACGCTCTTCGTGGGAAGCAATAGCCAGGACTGAACGTAGAATGAGCACATAGGAGAGGAAGATAAACAACAGGTCCATGCCGAAGGTGGATACAAGAACAAAGAGCCCATAGATGCTGTTGATCGTGATGTCGGCACAGGCGAGCTTCATCATATCCGGATGCAGACAGTAGGAGTGGGAAAGAACATTGGACCTGCACATAGGCAGCCTCTTGATAAGGAAAGGAAGAGGGAAGAGGGTGATGAAGCTCCGAGCTGTCACAGCGAAACCTGTGCCAGCAATGAGTTCGTTGGTGAGCACAGTGGCATAGCGCAAGGGATCACAAATGGCCACGTAGCGATCGAAGCTCATGGCCAGCAGTATCCCCGACTCCATCATAGAGAAAGAGTGAATGAGAAACATCTGGATCAGGCAGGCATCGAAAGCAATGCTGTGGGCATTGAGGCAGAAGGTCCTGAGTACAGTGGGCAGTGTGGCCAGGGACATGGCTACGTCACTGAGAGACAACATGGACAGGAAGTAGTACATGGGGGCGTGGAGGCTGGGCTCCCTCCGTACTGCCTGCAGAATCACGGTGTTTCCCCCGAGGGCCACAGCGTACATTACGCAGAGCGGCCCTGCCAGCCAGGAATGAAGGCTCTCCAGGCCAGGGATACCCGTCAGGAGGAAAAAAGCAGGGCGAGTGACATTAAAGAGCCCCATGATAGGAAGGATCTGGGGGCACTTCTCAGGGTCAGAGGCTTCGCTTTGGAGAATCTAAGACTCTTATGAAAATTGGAGAGCAGGAAACCATGCATTAACAGATCCCAAAGATGATGGCTCCACAATTAGAAACTGGCCCAGGCATCCAATTTCCGAGTGTGGGGATAGAGCAGGCAAATCGCTTTGCTTCATTATGTATCATCGCCAGACTACAGGCTGGAATAATATGCTACAAAGCATTCAGGAGCTAGTCATCGGTATGTTTCTTGTGTGCTTAAACATTTCACTGGACGCATGGGTTGTTGCCTGTATTTAGTGAGACATGTATTAAGAAATAGTTTGAACCATGAGAGTGCTTGAGCTTGAAGGAGAAACAGTGGACAGAGTGGCACTGCAGAGAACTGTTCAAATAAATACTCGCTCTTGTAATTACAGATGTAGCAATTGAGGTTCAGTTGGATTAGCCTGCCTTACAGCTCATGGTGAATGGTGAAAAAGCTACAGTTTATGTAAAGATCTACAGCACTGTAGACGGTCTTACCAGATCTTTGAGGCATCATTACCGTGTTAGAAGAGAAGGCAAAAAGGAACACACGCACACACACACACACACACATACACGCATGCACACACAGATACAGACACATACCACACACTATCTATATATACTTCTAGATGGATTTTTTTCAGGTTTCTTTGAATAAGTATAGTCAGGTGTAAGGAAAATACATGTGAAGAAAATGATTCAGAGCAAGGAAAGTGGTAACATTGTCCAAAAAGAAATGGGCTTTTTAGTTGGCTTATGAACCTGTAACCCATCTACTCATCACTTTTATAATAACAGTAAAATATTTTCAAAAAAAGAAAATGATGCAAAAAGTCTTTAACTCCAAAGCTAAGCTCAATGTCTTCTGTTCCTGGACCCATTTACTTTTTGTTACCAAAGTCACAGAAGACTCAGGGTTGTTTATGGATAGGGCTCAGTAATGGGGCTTCCACACTGGTGGGATGGCTCTGGTATGTTGTATAATTCTGGGTAATATGTTTACAAGTTTGTTTGTTTGTTGTTTTATTTTGCCAGTCCTGGGGCTTGAACTCTGGGTCTAGGCTCTGTCTCTGAGCTTCTTTTGCTCAAGGCTAGTGCTCTACCACTTAAGCCATGGTTTTTCAGAGTATTTTATTGGAGAAAAAGGTCTAATGGACTTTCAACTTCATTTCTTTATTGTCAAGGTGATGTACAGAGGGGTTATAGTTTCATGCATAATGCCCTGGCAGGCTTTGAACCGTGACCCTCAGATCTCAGTCTTCTGAGTAATTAGGATTACACCAATACCCAGTTGCTTTGATATTTTTTTAATGTTACTTTTATATTTCTTAGTAATGAATAATAATTATGTTTTGAGGGGGCTGGTAAGATTCAGAAATAAGGGATGTATTGTATATAGAAAGGCTTGTCTAAGCACCATAGATTTGTATATATATTAAAATTACCAAAAGGCTAGAAATAGGTATAGATGGCTCATTTGAAATCATAACTACCTGATTTCTCCTATTAAAAAAATCCTGGTGGGAGGGGGATATGGGGGAAAAATGAGGGAGGAGGTAACAAGTTGAATAAGAAATATACTCACTGCCTTACATATGAAACTGTAACCCCTCTGTACTTCACTTTGACAATAAAGAAAAAAAATAATAAAAATTCCCTGGTGAATTTTATGTGCCTTGTTGTTTTAGGACTCATAGGGTAGGAGCCAAATGACAACCTGTGTAATTGGCTGCTGTAGTTGGGAAATCTGTTCCTGAGTTCTAAGTCCTGCTTATAGCTCCCTACGTTTGCAGCAAGGCTAGTGAGTCACAGAAACGTTGACCTTTGAAAGTTGGAAAATGGGTATGGAATGTGACTGATCTAGGGAAGTAGGGTAAATTACTCAGGTCTACAGAATCTGTTCATAGCATTGCCAGAACAAGAATCCGAGGTCTTCCCACCCCAGTCTTTGCATAGTTCCTCTCGCTCTAAGAAGCTTGGGTCAGATACCCTCCACCCAGGACTTCGCATTTCATTTCTGCCTAACTCGACCCCAGTTGAACATTCTCCTGCAACAGGCTTTGCCCTCCCAGAGTTTCTCAACTCACCTAAAAACAGGCCGATGGAAGACATCCTCAAAACAGCACATCCTTCTGTCTGCTATAGTGAATTCTTGACTTCCAGTTTTTAAATCTCGCTTTAGGCCCTACGGAGAGAGAAATCTGAAGCTGGCTTTGTCTCTGAAAATTCTTCTGGGAGGTTATAGTCTCTCAGGTCTTTTAATGACTCCTGAGGATAAATAATAATGCTCTTTTAGCTGAGAGACCAATTCTCTACCCCACATAAGATTTTTTTTTTCAGGAGTTGGGCAAACACTCTAGAAGAAAAGCTCAATACCTTCAACAATATACTAGGTTTATGCAATCAATAGTGAACTTTATTTTTTTTTGAATTTTATTTTATTTTATTTTTTCAAATTTTTACAATAGTTAACTTTAAACCAGCAGATAATGTACAATCTGAAAATAACTATTCTTAATATTCTCCCCTCTTTAGTTGGGTTTTTTCTTAACTGTATTTTTTTGTGTTTTCTTTTTTGGTACTGGGGATCGAACCCAGGACGTTGTACTTGCTAGGCCAGCGCTTTGCCACTGAGCTACATCCCAGCCCTATTCTCCCCTCTTTAAATATGTTGAATGGGTCACATCTTTCTTAATCCTACGTAAAAACACAGTTTCTTACACTTTTAGGTCACATCCTAATAATAATAACAATAATAATAGTAATATGTCTTTTCATATATAAATAGAATGTCAAATTTCATGTAACAGTTGAACCATCCAGCATTTAGCCACTTGTTCTCTTAACTCACACTTGGTAACTATAGTGAGGATGAGAGATGGGAATAAGAGTGCTAAATAGCTGCTCTCATATTTAGCATGGCTGTTAAGTGTTCAGGGCTGACTCCTTCTCTCCTTTTTTGATATATCACATAACAATTTTTAAAATTTTGGGTTTTGTTTGCAATGTTTAGATACAACTTATTTTTTTACATTACTTAAATAGAATGTTAGGCAAACACTCTACCACAGAACCATATCCCCAACCATAACCACTTAGTATAATTTTTATTAGCACCAATCATCTGTACAAAGACATTCCATTTTATGATGTTTATTTATGGGTGCAATGCATTTTAATCAGTTGAAATCTTTATAAAAACTTTTATCTTAAGGTTTACATTGTGCTACTTTTCTGGGTTTCATTAGGGTATTTATTTATGCGTGTATATAATATACTTCCTTCTAGCTTCTAACCATAGCATTGGAGGAACAAAGGCATTTATTTGGGGCTTATTAAATTACAGGATTGAAGAAAAGTGCTGACGAACCCAAACCTAAGCTTTTGAGGAGTGGACATGATTTTGGTAGTTCTAGGGTATAAAGATTCAGGGGAAAGGTGGCGAGCTATAACTGAGACTTACTGCCTTGAGACACGCATTTTAGGAGCTTGTTCTGAGGTCATGTGGAGAGCACAGTAAGACTAGATTTGGGAATACTGGAAAGCTGCATCATTGAATAAGCAATTTCTCACTGGCTTTCATCTTTCTGCTAAGCAAAGTTTTAACTCACTGTAGAGCATGAGCTTGTGTTCTGCGTAGAGTTTCTGAGGGGTAACATGCTCTTACGCAAGGCTAGACAGCTAGATTTCTCTGGGATTTACTGTAGGATTTACTAAAGCCTACTTACATGCCTAGAATTTTATCCACTCAAGTAGTATTGGTGGCTTTCTCTGTAATTCTCTTTCTGCCTTGAAAAGAGTGTCAATACTGTCTTATATGTGGCTGTATATACATATTTCTGTGGTTTCTGTTTGGGAGAGAGTTCTCCCAGGGAAATACACAGTTCCTAGAAAGGGAATGTTTGTTCAACACAAGCTGTATCTAAGAAAACCAATTATTACCTTTATTCATATGAAAAAGAACACGTGTGCCATATGTGCACAATGGCTTCTACAACACATCCTAACACTGTTGATACAGGAGCAGCCCAGGTTTGGTTTAAACTGGTAAATGAGATCATGTGTATTTGGCTCTTTGTTGTTGTTTTTAATTACTACTTTAAATGTGGTTTAATACTTTCAGAGGAATGACTGCAGTACTTCACAGGTATATATTGATTATACACAAATAAATCCATTTTTACAGAAATTGTATGGTGGACTTAAATTCCACACATTAATCCATGAGTAGATTTGTGGGACACTTTGCTGATATGCTAATAATAACAATGAGAGGGCAAGTATATTTAAAATATTCTTGGACATATCTACAAGTATGTGTATGAGTCTTCTAGTTAAAAATTATTTTAATACTTTAAATTAGCATTTATAATCAATGTAAAACTGTATAGATTACTGTGCTTGTTTGAAGTTTCAAAATATCTCGGTAGAGCATTGGGCAATTGTAGAAATATATTTGTGTTTCATGGAATGGGTATGAAATGGAAAGGTACAGTGTGAATACTAGTAGGTAAATAAAAGCGCATATGTGGGAATCTTAGAGTATCTGTGATGATGTGTGTTTGTGGGTGTTGTGTGTAGTGTGCTTGTGATCTTGAGCAAGGAAGGACTGATATGCAAGAGGATACAAATGGTGAAACCAAGAATGTGAATCTAAGCATGAGATTCCCCTGGGAGTAATTCTCCTATGGCCCCACTTACTGATGCCATCCTCCCCATTATTTCACTTTCCCTCCTCCCACTGCATAGAAATGAGTCTTGGGATTTGGGGTCATTAATAATTGTATGGCAAGGAGAATGTGCCAGTGCCAGTCTGCTGGCTGGACCCACAGTACCATCAACCCAGCTGCATCTTCCATGAGACATCCTCCATGCGGTGAGTGCTCCATCTCTCCCACTGCCCACCTGGTCCTCCTCAGGACTACGTCCTCAACTCTAACATTCTTACTGACAGTCCAGGCAAACACTAACATTTACATTTTACCTGCATATTTCATATGCCACAGGAATACAATTACTGGGGATATTGCTGTGGGTACATTAATGCTGATATATTTGTTATATCTTGCATATATGCATATATATGCTTATAAGTAAGTGTTTGGAAGTATGTAAATGTGTAGGAATACTTTAAAACTGTGTGTGTGTGTGTGTGTGTGTGTGTGTGTGTGTGTGTATGTGTATGTGTTTAGCCATGAGTCTGCCTGAATTATATGGTATGACAGTGTTACTTGGGGCCCTGGGGCACCTATGATAGTTCCTGTATATAAATCCCACACCTGGGGGTGAGAAGCAGTGCCTATGAATATCTAGATGTGTGGCTGTGTCAAAGCATCAAATATTTGTTGCCTTTCTTGTCATTTTAGATGAGCTTTTTGTATGTGCATATCACACATATTCTGGCCTGCATTTTCCTAGTCTTTTCCTAGACTTTTCTTCCTAGAGTGGTTCTATTTAGGGAATTTGATCACACAACCTTTGTAAACAGTGCAGAAAATAGAAAAGGTCTGTTTGGTGGCAGTGGGGCTTTGTTTTTGTCCACACAGGATGAACTGGAGCATAGATGAAATGCTACCCTTCAGGACTGTATGATAGTTTGCACAATAAAGGTTTAAGGAGAAATAGATGACCTTACCTCTGAAAAATTCTGAGCAGCTCTCAAAGCTGGCAAGACTCTTCTCATTTCTTTAGGACTCAGAGAGAATCTGCAAAAATATATTAGAGAGCTGGGAATGTAGCTTATTGGTAGAGTGCTTGCCTAACATGCATGAAGCCATGGGTTCAATTCTTCAGTATCACATAAACAGAAAAAAAGCCACAAGTGACATTTTGGCTCAAGTGGTAGAGGGCTAGCCTTGAGCAAAAGAAGCTCAGGGACAGTGCTCAGGCACTGAGTCCAAGCCCCTCGACTGGCAAAAATAAAAAGTTAAGAAAAAGCCTATTAGAAAAGCACATCAGGAAAGGCTGGATCTTAAACATACAGCTTTTAAGCTTGGTTGGGAGAAAAAGAAATGTTTCTGCAGGACAAGGGACAAGAAAATCTACCGCAGAAAGGAATGCTTTCTCTCCCAGTAGTAGAAGAGAAAAATTCAAGAAATAGATAAATTTCTTCTTATTGCCCATAAACTTTCAGGATTTTGTCTGACTGATGCCTTGGTTTTATCTACCCTTTGTCACCAGTGAATTTCACTGTATTTACAAGTTCTAGGAGTAGAGTGGAAGCTTAAGGAAAGGCAAAAGATATGGAGAGGTGTTATTTTATTTATTTATTTGGCCAGTCCTAGGCCATGAACTCAGGGCCTGAGCACTGTCCCTGACTTCTTTTTTGCTCAAGGCTAGCACTCTGCCACTTGAGCCACAGCGCCACTTCTGGCCATTTTCTGTGTATGTGGTGCTGAGGAATCGAACCCAGGGCCTCATGTATACGAGGCAAGCACTCTTGCCACTAGGCCATATTCCCAGCCCCTGGAGAGGTGTTATATTATACTGGAATGCCGGAGGAGAGCTTCAATTCTGAGCTATCAAATATCATGGAAATACAATTGTTGAAATATTTTAATTAAAGACTAAAAAGAAATCTTGACCTATTTTCTACATTTTCAGCATCCCAACTCACTTTACTTGGAGTTGAGCTACTGCTGCTTAAAGACAAACAGCAAAAGAAGATATATTAAAGGGACCATACATAAAAGAGTCAATGTAGGGAGAAAATGAAGACATTCCACCCTTAAACAAAGAAGGCAGCTTTCAAAAGGTGAGTTTCCAATTCTGCTTGTTCTATTACAAATGTTCTAGAACATTAGAAAAAAATGTCTTACATTGAAAAACAAAGCTGTCAGTGGTCACCTTCTCCTGTTTCAGGGAGGTGGCATAAATGGCACAATCCAATGAAATGAGCAATAACACAATACAATCTTAATATGATTGAATCCTGGAGCATAGAATCACGTTGGGGAAGCAGACAGATCAGCAGCTAAATTACAAGCTTCCTTTCCTTGGCATCAGGAAAGGTAGGGTTTCAAGCAATTTAGCTAAGAATTGGGGAAGGGTGATAAGGTAGAAGCCTATGTAGTGTTTATGTATGAGATGGTCTGGCATATACTTAATTGCCTGAAGGGAAAGAAGCAGGAAGGAAAGCAGATTAAAGTGTCATACAATGGACTAATAACAACTGTTTCTGAAGGAGATAGCAGAAAATGGATTTTTGAAGCTTAGAGTATCTGTCTTTGGAGAAAAAACACATTTACTTCTCAAAAAAAAATAAGGATGAGCATAAATAAAGGCAGACATAAGTTTAAGACAGGGTTATGGTAACAAATATTTCTCTTCTTTTTTTATTATCTCAGTAGTTCATTATTCTCCTTGCTTCTTTGAGTCACCACCTACACACCTATTTGGTTATAGAATTCACCAAAGATTGAGGTTTGCTGTATGACTCTGAAAGGGAAGAAAGGAGGAGATGAAGAAACTAGTCTTATGTGAAAACATGTCAATGAAAACTAAGAAGAAAGTGTTAATTGTCAAATAGATTAGAAGAGAATGGAGGAGATATGGAGATTTCATAGCTACACAGACAGGAGAAGGCCAGGGATCTGGGAAGTAGAGTTCTGATGTGAATATGAACAACTTAGACTTTAAGATTCCAAAGTAGAATGATTTTTGATGGTGACAACTTCAGGGGCCAGCTATGGGATCGGGAGGCTGAGGCAAAGTCTGAGTAAAGAATATCAAAGTTCTAGTTTTATGGCTTTAGATGGTCTATTTATGACATCCACTGAAAAATTCTCAGATTTGGACAATTCTCTCATCCCTGCCTGGTCTGTCCTAATGTCTACCTTTTCTTCAGAATTCTGAGAATCTTGTTTCTGGGTTAGATGGGGAAGTGAAGGGGTGCTGAGGTTTATGGTGAGGGTCAGAGCACCTCACTCATGATTTCTCTTACCTTTTACCTTATTGCCCTGCCATGCAATAGGCACACATTTGCTCATGGAGTTGCCACAACCACAAAGAGAATGTGCTGGGCCCTGGTAGTATAGAAACGAGTAGAATTCATCTCCTTCCTCAAACAACTCGGATTCTAAACGGGGAGCCAGAAACAGACACACAATTTCAATCTCTGAACTTTTGGAGATAGGCTATCTGACAGAAATAAAGTGAAGAATTCCCCCCAATACACCCTCTTGGGCTTATTCCCCCTCTCAATTTCTCCCTGCCATGCTGGGCCTCAATGGTACTCCCTTCCAGCCAGCCACACTCCAACTGACAGGCATTCCTGGGATGCAGACAGGCCAGGCCTGGGTTGCCCTGATTTTCTGCATCCTCTACCTGATCTCCATCTTAGGCAACCTGAGTATCCTTGCTCTGGTGGTTCGGGAGCCTGCTCTTCACCAGCCCATGTACTACTTCCTCTCTATGCTGTCTCTCAACGACCTGGGCGTGTCCTTTTCTACACTTCCCACGGTGCTGGCTACCTTCTGCTTCAACTACCGCCATGTTGGCTTCGATGCCTGCCTAGTGCAGATGTTCTTCATTCACACGTTCTCTTTCATGGAATCGGGCATCCTTCTGGCCATGAGCTTTGATCGTTTTGTGGCTATCTGTGACCCGCTGCGCTATGCCACGGTGCTCACCAACAGCCGCATCTTGGCTATGGGCTTGGGGATCCTCGCCAAGAGTTTCGTCACCCTCTTTCCTTTCCCCTTCCTGGTGAAAAGGCTGCCGTTCTGCAAGGGCAATGTTTTGCACCACTCCTATTGCCTCCATCCTGACCTCATGAAAGTGGCCTGTGGCGACATCCATGTCAACAACATCTATGGACTCTTTGTGGTCATTTTCACATACGGCGTGGACTCGGTTTTCATCCTTCTTTCCTACGCCTTGATCCTGAGAGCCGTGTTGGCCATCGCGTCCCAGGAGCAGCGGCTCAAGGCACTGAACACCTGCATGTCACACATCTGTGCGGTGCTGGCCTTTTATGTGCCCATCATTGCTGTCTCTATGATTCACCGCTTCTGGAAGAGCGCCCCACCTGTGGTTCATGTCATGATGTCCAATGTCTACCTGTTTGTACCCCCCATGTTAAACCCCATCATATACAGTGTGAAGACCAAGGAGATTCGCAGAGGGATCCTCAAGCTCTTCCAGAAATCCCAGGCCTGAGGAAGGCTGCAGGCCTGGAGGAAACTCCTTTGAAGGAAGGATTATCATTTACCTTCCAGGCATGCTAAAACAAGGAAGAAGACCCAGACTCTTGAGAGTTATGAGTTTGAAACCAAATAAAGAATATCTACGACAGGAGTAAATGTGATTGAGGTACAGTTTATGCATATAAGAAAATATCATAATACAATCACTTTCTATGTGAAAATAATTTAAAATGAAGGGTTATCTCTATGGTACAATGTCTAATTCAATAAAATGTTGTACATCTTTATTGAAAATTGTGTAAAAATTATTATGCTAAGAATATTATAATGGTGAACACACAATATTTAATTACCAGATATTCCTGAAAAGCGAAAAAGGAAGGAAACAAAACAAAACAGATGATCTTGAGAACAATTTATTATCACTAAGATTGAAGGGGTACATTTAAAGACAGACAAAATGCTATGGAGTTTTGCTGTTTTCATGTAAGAGGAAGATTGATTTGGTTCATGTAAATGAAAACAGGTTCTGTTGGATGGTTAGGAAATAGCTTGTGAAGGATAAGAGGGGTTAGAAATAACACCTGGTTCAGGATGGTAGGTAGAAAAAGAGGTGGTAGTTTCTGCAGATGAAACTGCCTTATAACAAATTGTTAGCCCAAAATGTTTACAGCCTTAACATTGAACAATAGCATTGAATATCTGGTAGCTTGCTAGGGAAACACAATATCAGGTGCCACATTACTGAATGAGAACTGCATTTACTAAAAACTTGAGAGAATACATCTTGAGAAGCGTTATACTTCCCTTTTCTAACATCTCTCGGAAATTAGATGCTTATCCATGGGTTCACAACAAGAATAAACAGACAAATGGACAACATGAGTTTGGAAAAATGGTTCTCAATGTTTGAGTCTCAGACTACCACGATCAGCAACACTTGGAATTTTGTTAGTCATGCAAATTCTAGGGACATTTCTCAGCCTGCCTGTACTCAGAATTCTGGGATGCAGGATCTAAGAGTTTGGATTTTAACAGGTATCCCAACTTGTTTGGACTCATTCATATTAGTCTACAATGTGTGGGGACGTTGCAAATGCTCTTGTTTAGATAAAGAGGAGATTTTCTCATTGAGAAGCTTGAGAAACAGTGTCTTGAAATATTGCTTAGCTAGAGGAATACTAAGTACATCAGAACCAAGAATGTGCTGAGCATTGAAGACTTGTAACCTTACCATTTCTGTGAGCTGATGGAGGTACAGCAGAGAGAAAGCTTCAGGGAGGAATTTGAGAATTTCCAGCCACTGCAGTCACCATCCTATCATGTAACAGAATTTCCTTTCCTCCCAATTCTTACTCTTCTATCCCAACTCCCTGAAATCCAAAATTCATCTTAGTTCCAATTTTTGGGCTTCTCTCTGGGCATACAGAACCTCAAGAAAACAAATATTTTTCAAAAAGATCAGGTATCATGGGCTGGGGATATAGCCTAGTGGCAAGAGTGCCTGCCTCGGATACACGAGGCCCTAGGTTCGATTCCCCAGCACCACATATACAGAAAACGGCCAGAAGCGGCGCTGTGGCTCAAGTGGCGGAGTGCTAGCCTTGAGCGGGAAGAAGCCAGGGACAGTGCTCAGGCCCTGAGTCCAAGGCCCAGGACTGGCCAAAAAAAAAAAAAAGATCAGGTATCAGACAAGAGTAATTTGTGACCGGTGGTTGGGTATGTACAAGTCTTCTGATCAGGACCTGGTTTGAGAGATCTCTGCTTTATTCCAGTGTAGAAAGTTCCACTTTCACAGTACAGAGCACACTCAGTTTTCTATTGAAATGTTACAGTGGAAAGAGACTCCTAATGTCCACACAGATGACTTTGAACACTTACAATAAACTTTCTGTAGTGACATTTGTGCACATGTTATGTTCAGTTAGTACTACTAGAAGGAATATTTAGGCTTTTGTGATTGATCCATTCATTTAATAGAACCTTGGAAAATGACATTTCAAAGGTTAAAAATAAGATATGTTGCAATCATAGCTAAAATTCTATTTCTACTTTAGGGTTTGGCACACTAAGTATTATTCAAATGACTAATCAAATAATTGATTAACATATAATCAGATACTAATAAATGAGGGAACTGAACTCAGACTGATGCTCCTCCCCCCTCCCTCCCTCTCTCTCTCTCCTTCCCTCCCTCTCTCTCTCTCCTTCCCTCCCTCTCTCTCTCCTTCCCTCCCTTTCCTTTCCCTTTCCCTTTCCTTTCCTTCCCTTCCCTTTCCTTTCTTTCCTTTCCTACCTGTAAGGATATAGTTACTCATTTCATTCTGTGACTTCAAAATAGTTGTCTCAACTCCTTGCCAGAGACTTACGATAAATCTGAGGCATCCTTTAGGTTTCCTTCCTCCATGAGTCTGTGGCCTCATGCCTGAGAATGTCTGATTTCTTCTGAAGTCCATGTCCTGATAAAACTTCATTACCTCTGACTCATCCTATCCTGTACCAATCACAGAAGGCAAATATGTTCTTTTCAAAGGCTCTACTGCTACTTCATACTTTATAATTGCCCTGTTTGCCTCCCCACACCCATCCTGTAGACTGATGGAAAAAGGAGAGTTCTTTTCTGCTACTCTTTCCCTTCACAGAGTCTTACTCTATATGAAACTAAAATGAAGAAGGGTTAAAATGAGATATTCAATAAGAGCGACAGGTATTGGAAGAAAGAACATGTTGGAATTGGGACCCAAAGCAGAACTTATGATGAGATAGAATCTAATGTGTGCTAAATTCAGTTAAAAACAAAGAAACAGGGCTGGGAATATGGCCTGGTGGCAAGAGTGCTTGCCTCCTACACATGAAGCTCTCTCTTGGTTCCCCAGGACCACATATATGGAAAACGGCCAGAAGGGGCACTGTGGCTCAGGTGGCAGAGTGCTAGCCTTGAGCGGGAAGAAGCCAGGGAAGAAGTGCTCAGGCCCTGAGTCCAAGGCCCAGGACTGGCAAAAACAAAACAAAACAAAAAAACCCCCAAAAAACAAAGAAACAAATTATGATAATCTTCTTGTGTCTCTATCTCTTACAGATAATGATGAATTACTTAAAATAATACACTATCTAAAATACACTACCTAATACACTACTTAAAATAATACACTACCTAAAATAAGGGGAGAAAATAGTAGATTCATGAAGCTATCAAGGTAGGGCTTAAACTTAGGTGTATGTAGCTTTGCGCCCAATATCCCTCCAGTGTATTGGGATGGCTCTCTAGAAAGAAACTCTGAACTTCTGGAACTTGGTGCAGGGTTGAGAGGAAGGTAAGAGGAGTAGGAATTTGTTAAGGAGTAACGGTGATAGATTTAAATAGCCAAGGTCACATTCTCTATTGCTTAAATTCTGGGATTGTCTTTGCCATCCAGGCCCTATTCGCTGATATCCGCACCTTGGAATTTGCCTGCCATACACTAAACTTTAGATGCTATCTGGGATCTAGGTTAAGTCAGACTTCAGAGAGCACGTTTCTGGAGATTTCTTGCAATCATTTTATTTTTTTGGTGGCAGGATAATTGTGTGTGTGTGCGCACACGCGTGTGCACGCCTGTGTATGTGGGTGTGTGTTGGTTTTCTCCTTTTTCTTCTTCCTCATAAGGAAGGAGTTAAAAATGTATGTTGTCTGTGGAGAGATGACAGTATCCCTCTAGGGGAAATATTGTTACTTTTCTATTCCCAAGGTGAAATCTAACCCTGTCCCTTTTGAGCTCACCAGAACAGCCTTACACTCAGACAAAGCAGGACACGAGTGGTCCTGGTGTCTGAGAACTCTCACTTAGAGAATAAAGTCTGCTTCTTGTTTTGCATTGCACCTACTTGAGAACCACTGTGGATCCATTTTGAGCTGCGGTTCTGTGATAATCCACTTCTCACTCCCCCAAAGCCATCTAGGTGAGTTTCAATCTCTATGTGTCTCCAGGGGTGTGAGGGTAATACTTTGCTCCTAGTACTATTTTATTTTGTCTTTCTGTTTGAATTTCCTGACTCTCTCTTAATTATGTCTGTATTCGTGAATGAATTTCTATCCGTGTGTCCATTTGAATCATTGACATACTTTTGTTTAGCCCATGACAGAACAGAAATAATTGTCCAAATGCCTTTGTGGTCTCCCAGCCACTTTCAAACAGGGCTGTCAGAGTGGATGACTACATGCTAGCAGCTGACAGCTGGCCAATGCTCTGTGCCACACACTGAAGTTCTGCTGCTGAATAGGAAAGACCTTGACAGCTTGAAACATCAGGCCTGGAGTTCTCAAGAAAGCTGGAAGGGCTTTTCATCCCAATTCAGGAGATGCTGGCAACCTCCCTTTAGCTTGTCCTAAGGGAGAATCCTGTCTTTGTTCACATTTCTCCATTGTGTAGAAACTTTTTGTGTTATCATAGCTTTGGGTCTGAGAAAAATAATGTGCCTTATTTGAACCCCAGCTTATATTGATGGGATTCACCAATCACCCCTTACTTCCTCCCATTCTCTTGTGCTCTCCTCTTGTTAAAGTGCAATTTGGCCCTAGCAGTCCATTCAATTGTATGTTCATTTAGTATATTCTTGCTTTTTAAAATCATTGCTTTTGGGATTACTGGAGTTTGAATTCAGAGACTCACTCTTGCTAGGCAAATGTTTTACTACATGAGGCATGTTCCCAGTCCTTTTTGGCTATAGTTGACCTTTTCATATAGTCTTGTGCTTTTGTCAGGGCTAGCCTTAGGCAAGTAAGATTATAGGCATGAGCCACCATGCCTAGCCTATGCTTTTATTCATTTATTTTTTCATGAGCTCATTTGTGCATCACAGCTAGGGGGAGTCTGTGAGGTAAAAAGACTCAAGTACAAGCCTGACATTAAAAAAGCTACAGACACATAAAGGAACATTTTTGATGTTTTAAAAATCATTTTATTAGGATTAACTTAAAATAGGATATGTAGGAAAATTACTCACTAGGTTTTGTGACATTTCTGAAAATGCTTACTGAAGATATATTCACCAAAACAATAAAATACTAGAGGAAGAATAAAATACTAGCAGAACTATTCTGTACTGGGTAAAGAATCAGATTGGTTGCCAATTGGTGACGAACTAAGTTTTAAAAGATGTAATATTCTGCCAAGCACAAGTGTCATCTTCACAAACGAGGAGAAATTTGAAGTTCTAGATGAGAAGCTTGGTTGTTTTTCTGCATAAGTAGTATTATGAAATCGTGCTAGTTGCAAAATTCTGTGACACTGTGATTTCTATTAAGATTGTTTCCCAGGGGAACCATGTAAAAACAGGTCAGACTTAGCTTAGCCAAGTACTGTATACTTGAATTCACACAAAAAGTGGAGAATAGGGGAGCAGATATGAAAAGTGCCTGACATGGAGTGGTATAAATGAACCTCAGACACCCTGTCCTTGCTTCTATTTTCTCCTTGAAGGAGAACACAAGGGAGGAAGTGAAAGATCAGAAGAAAAATGACACAGGACAACATCTGGCATTATTCTTCTAGCTCTGGAGGGGAGTTGAGGCCTGGGGTAGCACAGAGGCCTACTCTCACTGTAGGTGGCATAAGGATTGATGGATCGAATGCCCAGATATCATATTTTAGAGTAAGATGACATTACGACATTACGACATTACTGAGAAACAAATAAAATGACTTTGTATTAAGAAAAAAAAAGATTGTTTCTCATGGGTCATCTTGACAAGAGATCGCACATGGTTTGGAAACTGTAAGTTAGATATTTTGAGAAGGAGCTTTAGAAGAGTTCATGATCAAAACTTCATTCCATTACACATTTGTTTACTTAAAGTACTCACAATTTGCGATGTATTTGGACTTGTGGTAGTATTAAGTAGCTATTAGGAAAGATCAGCATAAATGATCTTTTCTATGTGGCATTCACACTCTAATAAGGGAAGCAGACATTAATAAATAACACTTTGGCAGCACATATACTAAAAAAATAGGAAGTTTTTTCCCCCTTTATTGTCAAAGTGAAGTACAGAGGGGTTACAGTTTCATATGTAAGGCAGTGAATACATTTCTTGTTCAACTTGTCACCTCCTCCTTCATTTTTGCCCCGCCTCCCCTTTTCCCTCTCCTGCACCCCCCCCCCAATGAGTTGTATAGTTGTTTACACCAAATGGTTTTATAAGTATTGCTTTTGGAATAATTTGTCTTTTTATCCTTTGTCTCTCGATTTTGGTATTCCCTTTCCCTTCCCTAGTTGTAATACATGCATATACAGTATCCAGGGTACTAAGATCAGATACAGTGATAGTGGGAGTGCATATTTTGTGAGGAAACTACAGGTATCGTGAAGATGGTAACCTGAGTAAGATTTATCGTACTTCTGTGTCTAACTAAACACGTAGTGAAAACAGACTTAAGCTTAAGACAGGAGTGCTCTTTGTAAGTTGGGGAGAGCTAATGGGAATAGTGGTTTTAGGATGTAATGTGAGTGTGATCACTGCAAGTATTCACGTTAAGCATGGTGACAAGTTTGGTAAGAATGCCATAGGTGAATTTCTCTCATTGGGTGCATGACTGGACTTTTAGTCTGATTGGAAATTTAGGAAGTTACAACAGTATTCTCAATTCTAGACTACATCTGTGGGTATCATGTGGAATATTATGAGCAAGTCACAGTTTTCTTTCTTTTTATAAAGTGTACTGCTTTTGTTTATTCATGCATTATGTAACCGTACTTATGTATACAATAAACAGCATGGAATTTTAGGCAAATTCATATTTCTTTAGAGACTTTTCAGCATGCTGAAGAACCCCACAGAAGGAAATATGAGTTTGTATTCCAAACAAGGATGGGAAAGAAAGGTAGAAACTTAGGACATGCTTGCAAATTTCATTTCTTTCTAAAAGATTGTCACTGTAAAGTGACTAGAATGTTACAAAAATGATTCTGGAATGTAGCGCAACACTGCATTGACTGACAAGGCTTGCAATATTGAAAATTGGGTAGTACCACACCCAAAGATCCGAATTTAATTGTTTGGGGAGTTATCTTGGCACTGGGATTCTAGTCATGTCCAATCAAGGCTGAGAATTCCTGATCTCTAAAGGTGGAACCAAAAGAAATATATGAATAAGATGCACAAAATCCTGTGTCAACTGCAAGAGATGCTGTTTGTGAGAAAAGCATAGAGATAGCACGCACAGGATTCCAGCAAAACTGTGTGAGAAGAGCAAAGCCAGGATTGATTCAGGGAACTCATGGTTGCACTGTCCTTATTCATGCTCATAGCTCTTTATAGTCTCTTCACTACGAATTTCCCTAGTTATCCATTCCAAAAATCTTAGAGGTGCATAAGCCATTCACATCAATAGTGAACAGTCATAATCTGAAGAATTGGTGCATCATCAGTGATTCATACAACCAGTCTGTTGAGTAAATGGATAACTGGAGTCACTTCAGCTTACTAATTGTTTTGTTTTAAATTGTAAAGGTGATGTACAGAGGGGTTACAGTTACATAACTCAGGTAATGAATACATTTCCTTTTGAACAGTGTTACCCTCTCCCTCATTTTCTCCCAGTTTTTCCCCTCCTCATACTAATTGTAACTATATCTTACTGCTTAATGTTGTTAAAACATTACAAATTTAATTTATTGTGTTATATTATATCTATTACATTACAGTTGGTGATGCTTGCATTGCTTTACTTTACTGATAATTTATGTTAAATTGTATCTTTCTCCCTAATCTCTTGCTCATTGATGACTTCTTAAATCTTTGTCTTTGATTTTTGCATAGATTCTAAGTAAAATATGCTCATTTTAAAGTACTGACTAGCCTTTATGAATTCTGTTTTATCACTCAGAGTGTGACTTGCATTTACTGCAATTTTAACCCAGACATGAATTTCCTTTGTCATTAATATTCAGTTTTCTTTCTTCAATGTTCTAAGGTACAGTGTCCCTTCCTTCCTTTTTCCTTTTTTTTGAGTACTAGGTGTTGAACTCGGGGTCTAGCACTTGACATGCAGGCATACTTCAGCTCTTTTGGACTTGGTTATTTTCCCAATAGTCTTGCATGGATGCCTCATCAGAGCCACAGTCCTGATGTCAGTCTCCCACATAGTTAGAGTGACATGCATAACCACTGAGTTCAGTTATTGATTGAGATAAGGTCTTGCGTTTATGGCTAAGCTGACCTCAACATGCAGTACTTCTTGTCTCTACCTCCAGAATAGCTAGAATTACAGGCATGAGCCACCATGGATGCCCAGCCGTACTGCAGCCTTCATTCAAAGCCTCATTCCCTCTCTGAGACAGGGGAGGTAGCAATGGAGAACATCACTTTCCCAGGTAGTCTTGTCTTCTCAGGTCCATGTTGGCGGAGCTAAAACTTAACTCTTTTTGATAAACCTAGTCTATGTCAAACCAAGTCAGCTCACATCTCTATTATGAAATTAGAAACAAGCACTGAACATACAATAATTTTGCCTTTTTCAGATAAGAAAATATTATTACCCTCATTTTACAAGAAGGAAGTAAAGTAAACAAATAAAACAGAACCTGGGATCAAAGTCCATCATGCACACCATGTATCTATCTAGCTACTATAAAATTTAACTCAGATCTAATTTGTCCCAATGTTTCTGCTCTGAAGTTATAAGGTATGTTTTCTCTCATAAGCCTGGGCAATCTCAAGTATCTATTTCACATGTAACATGTTCTCAGAAGAACAGGAAGAAAGATGAGACCATCTAGTATTACAACTCTCCCTGTTTTCCTTATCTCCTTTCTTCAACCTTTAGGGTGGGCTCCTATGGCAGAAGACTAAAAAGCAGGAGATAACTTTAGATTTTTTTTTTTCAAATGGCAGAGGAAGACTGATCTTGGTTGGTGGTACCATGGGAATGAAGAGTAATGAGAGTGTTGACCTCTTCTCTGTCTACCTGACTGGCATCCCAGGACTGGAGGCCCAACATGTCTGGCTCTCCATCCCTTTCTTTACCATGTACATAGTGGCCATTGTGGGCAACAGCTTAATCATGGCAGCGGTACAGGCGGACTCTGCCCTACATGAGCCCATGTACCTGTTCCTTTCCATGTTGGCCATCACTGAGGTGGGTGTCTCCGTGTCCACATTGCCCACTGTCATGGGTATTCTTTGGTTTGATGCCCGCAGGGTTAACTTTGATGGTTGTTTGGCCCAGATGTTCTTTATTCACACATTCTCCGGCATGGAGTCAGGTGTCCTGTTGGCCATGAGTTACGACCGCTTTGTAGCCATCTACAACCCACTGCGCTACACAGCCATCCTGACCCTGCCACGTATCATCTCCATGGGCGCAGGGATTACACTGAAGAGTGTGGCGCTCATGGCTCCGCTTCCGGTTCTTCTGAGGCAACTGCCCTATTGCCACATTAACATCCTCTCCCATTCCTACTGCCTCCACTCGGACCTGATCCAGCTGCCCTGTGCTGATACCAAGCTCAACAGCCTCCTGGGCTTGTCCATCGTTCTGGCCACGTTTGGACTGGACTCTCTACTTATCGTGGTTTCTTATGCACTAATTCTTTACACAGTGCTGGGCATTGCTTCTGGGGAAGGACGGAAGAAGGCACTCAACACGTGTGTGTCACACATTTGTGCGGTCCTTGTGTACTATGTGCCTATGATTGGCGTGTCGGTCATGCATCGCGTGGCTAAGCATGCTTCACCCATGGCCCACACCCTCATGTCCAGCATTTACCTCTTTGTGCCACCGGTGCTCAACCCTATTATTTACAGCATTAAGACTCGCCCCATCCGACAGGGAATAGTCAGCTTATTCTGCAAGAAGGAATCAGTCTGAACTAAGAGAAGGCCCATTCTTCAATCTGCAAACGGATCAGGTTTCTGATTTGGGCAGAACTCTATACTAGACATTTTGAGAAGGAAGAGGAAGGAAGAATTCTAATCATAATTGTAATCATCTGCCCAGATCCCAAGTTGTTCCTAAAGCCTTTACATTTAAAGGTATATATGTGCATTTATTTATTTGATTTGTGTGTGCCTCTCTGTGTACATATGTATGTACCTTTCTTCTCTGGCCAGATATGAAAACACGGGGGCACATAGAGTGAATTCACAGCTTCTACATTCCCTCAACATTCCTAACAAGTTAATATTAAGAATTTAGACTTCACTAAATTTGAGTTGAAATAAAGCAAATTTTTATGAGATAGCTAGGGATTATGAGTGTTCCCTTTGCAATACATAAAAATGATTTTTCCTTGAGCAGAATGAGTCAGATATTCATGGTTTACATGTGCTTTCTTCATTATTTTATAATAGCACCTTTTTTCACTGTCAACATTGTCCTTATTTAACCAGTCTTGAGGTTTGAACTCAGGGCCTAAGGCTGTCCCTGAGCTTTTATGCTCAAGACTAGCACTCTAGCAATTGAGCCATAGCTCAATTTCTGGCTTACTTTTGTGGGTTTAATTGGAAGTAAGAGTCTCAAATTTTTTTCCTTCCTCAGACTGGCTTCAAACAATGATACTCAGATATCAGTTTCCTGAGAACCTAGAATTATAGGCATGAGCCACCATTACCCTGTTTTAAATTTAATTTAAAAATAAATATTCTACTAGTGGAATGTGACTTAGCTCAACATGAATTTTATTCCATTTTACTTTCTCCTTACTGTGAAGGTTAATGAAAAATTTGATAACATAAATAAGATTATATCAACATTATTTTACCACCACTTAGAGCCATTGTTAAATAAATACTTTTGCAATCAAATTATAAAACACATATGACTGTTATCCAAAATAGTTTAGTGACTTAATGAAAAATATTTTCATTGGATTCCTCTATACTTTGGATGAAAACAATAAAATTGATCTCATTTGTCTTATACTGAGTATTTTACTTAGCCATTGGTGTCATTTACTTCATCAAAATCTATGCCAACATTTCTGGTAGTCCCTTTGTTTGGGAACTGTTTTTTTTTTTTTTTGGCCAGTCCTGGGCCTTGGACTCAGGGCCTGAGCACTGTCCCTGGCTTCCTTTTTGCTCAAGGCTAGCACTCTGCCACTTGAGCCACAGTGCCACTTCTGGCCGTTTTCTGTATATGTGGTGCTGGGGAATTGAACCCAGGGCCTCAGGTGTACAAGGCAAGCACTCTTGCCACTAGGCCATATCCCCAGCCCGGGGACTTAATTTTTAAAAATGTTTTATTTTAGAGGTGATGTATAGAGGCATTGCAGTTACAGAAGTCAGGTAATGAGAAAAAAATTAAAATTCTTTATTGTTAAAGTGGAATACAGAGGGGTTACAGTTTCATATGTAAGGCAGTGAGTACATTTCTTATCTTTGGAACAGTGCCAGCCCTACCTCATTTTCTCCAAGTTTTCCCCCTCCTGACACCTCCTTCTCACTAAGCTGTATAATTCATTTTCAACATAATGTCTAGTGAGTATCACTGTTGAATAAGTTCACCCCTTTTCTAAAAAAATGTTACATGCTGATGTAATACATCATGGAAAGACTTAAGATGATTTTGTGCCCTTTCTCTTCTTCTATCTATATTTCTGTGGTATCCTGTCTTTCGTTTTGAAAAGATTAGCATCATCTCAAGGCTTCTTAGCATCAGATGATATGTTGTAATTCACACAGGTTTGTCATTTACACACATATTCTATTAGTTAAATGGGAAATACCAGTTGAGCATGTTTTTTTACTCATTTTCTTAACATACCCCTCCCGCCCCCCCAGCTTGGATTTTTCTGGCCCTAAAGACTGTATGTATCCTAAGACTCTATGTATCTTTAATTGTGAAATATACTTCTTTATGCCAACTGACTGATAGTTATCTGGGGAAAATAAGCCATGCTAAAAATCTAGGCTCTGGTTAAAAATACAAGAAAGAGAAATAAGGGAGAAGAATGTGGGAGGGGAACTTGCTCTCTAGTATTCAATGCCCACTCTTCTCTCCAACTGTGCTTCCACTGAACCCATTTCCCTTTGGAGATCTATTCTCATTTTATTCAAATCTTAGTTGGTCCTAATATTGTCTACCTGCACAGCACAGTCCTGTAAGGAGAAAATGTGACCAAATGAATGGTGATATTTTTGTAAGAGCAGTTTTCCACCCAAACAGTTTATATTATTGTGAAGACTATACCTTTTCTCAAGTCAAAAATCTATGCTGCCCATGGCAATCTGACTCTTAGTTTAGGCAAGTCATAGCAGAGCATCACAAGGCCCAATAGCTATACCCTTATGAACACATAAGATGATGCTAAATGAAATTAACTCCATGTTATGGAGACAATTGTTATATCACAGTTGTAACTACTTTCAACGTCCCATGTGTATCTGTAGCTTCTATTACTGATGATGTTCTTGTATCACCTTCCTGTGGTTGTACACTATCTCTGTAATCTTATCTGAGTATATTGGAAACCGTGTATACTGGTATTGGAACTAGGAAATTGAAAGGGAATACCAAAATTGAGAGACACAGGGTAAAAAAAAGACAACTACAAAAGCAATACTTGCAAAACTGTTTGGTGTAAGTGAACTGAACACCTCAGGGGGGGAAAGGGAAAGGGGGAGGGAGGAGGGGGGGTATGAGGGACAAGGTAACAAACAGTACAAGAAATGTATCCAATTCCTAATGTATGAAACTGTAACCTCTCTGTACACCAGTTTGATAATAAAAATCTGAAAAAAAAAGCAACATCTGAAATCAAATCCAAAAAAAAAAAAAAAAAAAGAAGCAGAGCCATAGGAATGGCATTAGACTTGCTTTGTCAGTTTATTTTGCTTTTCAAACTTCTCGTCCTAAAAATCATGAGTTCTTTTTCCTACAAACATTATCATACTTGAAATTTAAATTCTAAATTCTGCGGACTTTGGTCTAACCAGGTAGGAATCCTACTCAAGTGGCAGGGTATCTTATCCAGTACACCGTAATTTTAGGCCCATTGCCTTTGCTCCCTTGTTCTGCTGAAATCAGGCTAGATGTTGATTAGGTAAATCTGAATGTTTGAGAAAGTCGGGCTGCATTAGTCATGTCCCAAAGTTCTTCTCAAACATTTACTACTATTTTGAAAGGGAAAGTTAGAGAATGACTGAGGGCAAAGGAACTAGAGTTCACCTGCACATCTGAGCAGAGGTACCCAACAGGATAGATAGTGACTCAAGATCTAAGGATTTCCTTCTAGCATTTAACCAAGGCCATGGGACAGAAGGACCCCCACCAAGAAGGATAAAGTTCCGTGCACCTTTACTCACAGATGCTCATCTCATTGGTATAGCTGTTAAGGATCTGGAATCCATCAACTCAGAACCGTATCTCTTTTGTATGGAAGCATTGTTGCTAGCTTTCCTCAGCCAAATATCTGCCAAGAGTTATTAAAAAAAGTCATATTGCCTTCATAACATCAGGAGTCTTATTTTATAATTCCCTATTACCAAATTTGGCTTATAATCTCCCATTTACCCTATACCTTCTAGTCATGTGAAATACAATAAATGTAATCCCATTATTTTGATTGCATAGATTTGGGGGAAAAGAGGCGAAAGATTGCCTGGCGAATCTGCTTGGTCTTTGCACTGTAAATGATGGGGTTCATCACCGGTGGAGCCAGAAGGTAGACATTGGCCATGATGACATGGACCAGTGGAGAGGCTTGCTTGGCAAAGCGGTGAGTCATGGATACACCAACCATGGGAATATAGAGGAGAAGAACGGCTAGAATATGAGACAGACAGTTATTGAGGGCACGGAGTCGCTCAGTCCGGGTGGCTGTGTTCAAGATGTTTTTCAGGATGAGTGCATAGGAGAGCACAATGAGCAGAGGGTCCATTACAATGATGAGCAAGACCAAAGCAAATCCATACCAGCTGTTGACCCGAATGTCAGCACAGACCAGGTGAATCATATCCTGGTGGAGGCAGTAGGAGTGAGAGAGGTGAGCGCGGCAGAAGGGCAGGCGTTTGAGCAGGAAAAGTGAAGGAAGAACAGCCAGGACACAGCGGCAAACAATGGCGAGTCCAATTCGACCAATGACTTCACTGGTGAGAATGGAGGCATAATGGAGAGGTCGGCAGATAGCCACGTAGCGGTCAAAGGACATGGCCAGCAGGACAGAGGATTCCATAAAGGAGAATCCGTGGAGGAAGAAGAACTGGGCAAAGCAGGCCTCAAAACCGATTTGATGGTTGTTGAACCAGAGGAGTTGCATGACTGTGGGCAGGGTAGTGAGAGTGAGGCCCAGGTCAGTCAGGGCCAGCATGGAAAGAAAAAGGTACATGGGCTGGTGGAGTGACGGATCTGTGCGGATGGCCATGAGGATGCTGGTGTTCCCTGTGATGGAGATGGTGTAGAGACAGAAGAAGGGGATGGAGATCCAGATGTGGGAGGCCTCAAAACCAGGGATGCCCGTGAGGAGGAAGTAGACGGCACCTTGTGTGCTGTTCGTTACCTCAGACATGACTGTGGAAAGTGACTTCAGAGGCAGTATCTTTGCTTATGGAGAACTAACAACATTAGACATAATCTCTTCTTCCTCACCCCACCCCGACACAATTTAGTCCAAACTGTATACAAAAGAAAGGTTAGGAGTTGTTGACAGTAGAAGACCTTGCTGTTCTCTGCCTAGCCGAGTCTGCAGACTGTCCTCACACCGCCACTCCTCTAAGCCCATCACTCAGAGCAGATGAATTCATGGGCAGCTCTTCTTCATTGTTTCCTGCTTTTATTTTCCCACTGCTTTTCAGTCCTCATCATAACAGTTGCTTTTCGTACAAATGCCACTGCCAATATTATTCCCTGGCTAATAGCCAGACCTCATTGCTCTTTAGTACTTGATGCCCACCATGGATTCCATTTCTAAGATAGCAACACATAATTGGAGCAGGTACAGTGACACAATCCTGTCACCACAGCGGTATGGGGAGCTGAGATTAGGAAGATATAGTTCTAGGCTCATGGGAGCAAAAAAAAAAAAAGTTATCAGATTTCATTTCAGTGGAAGAAGCTTGGTATGCTGGTACTACAGGACGCACAAAATAGGAAGCTTTCTGTATGCCAGTTTTGCTTTCTCCTAAAGACTCTGTCTCAAAATAACCAGTGTGGAAAAAAAATGGTTAGAGATGTGGCTTAGTAATTTAGGCCAATCGCCTAGAACGCATGAAGCTCTGAGTTTGAATCCCAGAACCACCCTTAACAAAACAAACATAAAACACCACACTTGAAGCAAAGGGAGGGGAGCGTTGAAAGGAGGAGGAGAAAAAAAAAGCACTGACTGGTGAATGTTTATGTACTATCTTAAGTGCATAACCTGTGGTCATTCTCACTCTCCCACTCGATCAACATCATCCCTCCTTTTCTCTGCTGACTGATTCGTGGAGGAGTCCTACCTGGGGTTTGTCCTCCTCACCATTTGTGGACGCGATGTTCTCTGATCAGCTTAGAGGCCAGCTGTGTTATAAACCTTCGCAAATCTTTGGCCTGGAGAGCAGGGAGGTGTGGCACTGCCCTTAGGAATTTTGTGCAGTGGCTCCTGGAGACTGGGGTCCCTCTGGGAAGTCAGCGGAGCCTTTGTTCTTCCTGCTGCCTCCACAGAGCAAGAAAAGAGGAAAACACCCTGAGTCCACATCTTTCTAACTTGTTAAAGACAATTTGGAGCTGCAAATTTATTTGTGGAATACTTATTTGTAGCCATATGATTATTACATTGGCAACTCTAGAGTAGGGTTAAAAAATCAAGAGAATGGCAGATGAAAGGAATGTTCGTATGCATTCATTCTAAGAGGCATTCATTTTGCAGTGAGACCTCTGGGAATAATAAAAAAAGAGAGTGCTTTCTCTCACACACATGTATATGGAATAAATGAAAACAGATGCCAAAATCAAATTAGAAAGAAAAAGTAGTTATTTGACTCATCTCTGACACACAAAGTGAATTACAAATTTATAAATGTGAACAATATAAAAAATAAAATAGAGAAAATAAAATATACATATTTAAATCTCTTTGGCATGAATTTTTCAAAACTTACCTGTGATAGACAAGAATCACAAAGTAAAAGAGAAGTTCATATAAGCAGAACAATTATATCCATGATATGCATGTATAAAAGTACCATAATGAAAAAATAGGAGTGAGCAGTGAATAGGTATGAGGGGAATAAGAGAATAATAGAGAACTTAAATATTATCAAAGTGCCAAATACATTTGTATGGAAATAACAGCATGAAACCCCTTTGTACGATTATTATATACAAATAAAAATAAAGTTACTTATAGCATAACAAATTATAATAAAGGGACATTTAAAATATTTTAAAAACACATTACAGAGCAGTTTCATATTTGAATAGTAGCTACCTCAAGACTGATCAACAAAATTATCACATGAGATTGACAGGAAAAACTTGCGAATTTAACATGAAAGGAGAAATACAACTTCAAGCATAAAATTGTAATTCTTTTTTATTTATTTTTTTATTAATTATACAAATGGAATTTCACATTGTTATACCTCCACCCACCTGTACATTGTATTCCAACCAATTTTGCCCCCTCTATGACAATCCCTGCCTCCTCTCGCCTGAAAATAGCATCCCCCCAATAGATTTCCTCCTTTCATTTTTATAGTTGCAAAAACCTTATTTTGACAGTATTCAACTTCATTCATCCTCCCTGCCATACAACCCCCGCCTCACAGTCCACACCCATCTCTCTCCCTATCCAATGGCTGAAATTCTTGAACTTAAAGTACAATGAAACATACAAAGGAGCTTATTATTATTCACATCCTTTGATGTTCAAAAATGTAATAATTCTTGATAAGTTAGCAGAGATCACAGGCTTATGCTTGTAATCCTAGATAAGCAAATTAAAAAAATAGAGATGCAAATATCCTCTTGATCATATCAAAAGATGTTCACACCCACTGTTAATATAAATACCACTTTGGACCTCATAAATACAATTACAAATAGAAAGAAATGAGAATGGGGAAAGGAAAGAAAGAGAGAAAAGAGAGGGAAGGCAGGAAGGAGATAAGGAAGGAAGGATGGAAACAAAGAAAGAAGAAGGAGGAAAGGAGGGGAGGGAGGAAAGGCAACTGTGGAACTGCGCACTCGTGGTTACACAGGTGCTAGAAATATAATCAGGAACTGAAGTTTGAGCTCTGAAAAAAAATCTGTGAGTTCTGTCTCATGAGTAAGACTTGACTCAAGTTATTCTTTCAAAGTTCTTTCTAATGCCCACTGATTTTTATTTAGGATCACACTGTATTTTTTCAAAATATGACAAACTATTCTATACATACATTAAAAATGTTTATCCAGTAAAGATTGTAATCAAATAGAGATAAAGCTTCTTATTTATCATCTAAACAGAACTTAAAAAATACTGAAAAAATGTTGGTTGGTAAATAAAAGAGTTTAACATTTATGAAAGACAATAACAACATTGTAGCTACTAAAATGATAACTGCTCACAAACATGTTTGCTTGTTTGTTGGCTGGTTGGTTTGTTGGTGTTTTGGGTTTGAATGCCAGGGCCTTGTACTTGCCAGGCAGACATTCTTCCTCTTGTACCACACCTCCAGCCTTTTCTGTGTGGCTTATTTTATATATTTAGTCATCATCCATGGACTCTTGGTGGTAGTCATAGAAGTGACCTAGCATACGTCCGTCTCTAAAAGCTTAATTTCCTCCCTGAACATACAATTGCAAACTGTTTATATTACTTCAACTGTCTTAAAAGGAATGTCTGATTACAAACAAATCATTAATGTTTACAAATAGGATGCTGTTTCTTTGACAATTTCTGCATATGAGTGGGGAAACTTCAGAACTCTGCACAATTAACATGATTTCTCACTTTAGGGACTTCCACTGTGAAGTTGGGTAACTACCTTATCAAATTCTGCATGAGAAAACTCCTTTGAGATAGCTGAAGTTCAGGAACCAGTTCACTTGCTACAGAACTCAGAGACCAATAACTCTTTACTTTTTACAAAGATCTCAGTAGATGTCTGTCAATAAATTTCTTTGGGTACCTTTTAACTCAGCTTGCATTGCTTTCAAGAGCAATCATTCTTGCAATCTTGTTCTAGGTCTGCAAGCTAATACATTCAGGTATGTATGTCACGCAACATGCCTCAAACTACCATTAGTTCTATGTAGTTTTTGATCATGCAAAACCCATGCCTCCTTATACTTTCATGGTAGTTCACTACGAGACCATTAGAAAACCTATTAGATGCCATATTTTATGCCAGCATCATTTACATACCCTGTAAATCAAGATCACCTGTGATTAGAGAAAAAGAAGCAATTTTTTTCCTTTTGTTTTCTCTGACCATTAACTAAACTCTGGATCTCTTCTCTGATAGCATTCGGACAATGCCACGACGAATCTCCTTAGTCTTAATGCTGTAGACAATGGGGTTAATGACAGGCGGGAAGAAGAGGTAAGCATTGGCCATCATGACTTGTAGCAGGGGAGACACATGATGGCCAAAACGATGCACCATAGACAAACCAATCATAGGCACATAATAAGCAAGCACAGCACAGACATGCGACCCACATGTGTTGAGTGCCTTCTTCCGCCCTTCTCCCGTGGCAATTCCCAGTACAGTGTGGAGTATAAGCGCATAGGAGACCACAATGAGCAAGGAATCCAGCCCAAAAGTGGAGATCACAATGAAAAGCCCGTAGATGTTGTTGATGGAAGTGTCCCCACAAGGTAGATGAATAAGGTTGGGATGGAGACAATAGGAATGAGAGAGGGTATTATGGCCACAGAAGGGAAGTCTCCGTAAGAGCAGGGGCAAAGGGGCCATGAGCACGATGCTTTTCAGCCCGATGACAGCTCCCGTGCAAACGATGCGAGGCAGCGTCAGGATGGTCGTGTAGCGCAGCGGGCTGTAGATGGCCACAAAGCGGTCCACAGACATGGCCAGCAACACAGCCGATTCCATGATGGAGAATGAGTGGATGCAGAACATCTGGAGAAGGCATGCTTCGAAGTGAATCTCAGAATTCCCCAAAAGGAACATGCCTAGCACGGTGGGGAGGGTAGATACAGAGACACCAACCTCGGCCACTGCCAACATTGCAAGAAAGAGATACATGGGCCGATGCAGCGCAGCGTCTATCCGGATGATGTGGAGAATGGCGCCATTGCCGAGGAAGATGATCGTGTACATCAGGCAGAAGGGGATGGAGAGCCAGATGTGCTCCGTCTCTAGCCCTGGGATGCCAGCCAAAATGAATGTTGTTGGTAAGTCGCCCAACAAGCTACTGGAGTTCTTCATGTTGAAATGTCCTATCAGTGGAGCAGCACCCCCCTTCAAAGATGAGAAACAAACTAGTGAGGTGACATGATGGGAAAGGCCATGGGGCATGGAGGAAAGGGAAGAAAAACCCAAACTGAGGTTCGTGGGATGGACAATCTCATTTCTGAACGTTGATAAATAACTTCCCATTGTAAAGTGGTTACAGCCTCCATCATAAGGAAGTTCTAGTCTGATGGACACGTATGCTTCTAAATCATAGTGCTCCTTGGGTCAGCTAAGGGAAAAATGGTTTCCTGGTGTGAGTGTTGAGATTCCTGGCCTAGAATGTCACTGGGTAGACCAAACATATGTAGGCAATTCCAGCATAAGACATAGACTAACACCGGGAACAGGTGAAGAACATGTATTACCCATAGATGTTTAGCATGATACATAAAATAGCTTAAAAATACCTGATGAATAGGTTTGCAAATAATTGAGGATGAAGAAAAAGGCTGACATAGCCACAGTGACGAGCCTGAGACAAGCAGAAGGGGAATTCAATAGAAATACTTGGAGCAAGGAACCATACTGATCTTAGCTGTTCTGAACTTTTTAAAGTTTGGAAAGCGAAAAGGAGGAGATAACAAGTTGGATAAGAAATGTACTCACTGCCTTACATATGAAACTGTAAGCCCTCTGGATGTCACTTTAACAATAAAGAAATGGAAAAGAAAGTTTGGAAAGCAAACTAGAAAGATTGTGTGTATATGACTAGATGATTTAGGAAGAAGTAGAAATCTAGTGGTTTTGTGTGCAGTAGAAACCTTAGTGGATTTTTATGCAGAACTTTAAAGTTGCATGAACATATTGTCACGATGACCCATAATATCTTAACTCAAATGTTCTCAAAAACTGTTTACGTTAATAATCAAGACACATTTCTACTCAGCTACCAAACCGAGTGCACTACAGCAACAAAGCTGAGAACAGTGCTGGAACATTCTCCTGGTGAGGAAAGAAACAAGCAGAGAAGAAAATCATCTGCTTCAGTGGAGCTATTACCTGGGCAGGAGCAGTAATAATAGCAAACTCCTAGACTGGGAGGATTGGAATGACTTGTGAAAGTACTCATTATCCCAAATACACACACACACACACACACACACACACACACACACACACACACTGCTGCTTACCATCCACACACATACATAGTTCCCTTATGCTTATTAAAATTCTCCTAATTGATATGAATTTTCTTTCAGCCACTGCTAAAGGCCACTTCCCCAGCAACACCAACTTCATTGTTCCATGATGGCTGTTATTAATTTTAAATGCTACCAGGAACATTGTTCTTCGCTGTCAAGCACCCTGTAGAACTCAGGCCACATAGACTCTGCTCAGGAAATCTTGTCACTTTTCAATCACAGACCACAGAGAATGTGTCTTCTCTCACTAACGTTCAAATATAATGATTAAATACTTCTCAAAAGTGCATTAGGTTCTATAAGAATTATAAGGGATGGGGTGAACTGAAGGGGGCTGAAGATGTTGAAGTGGTTAAACAGGTCAAGGTGCATTGTACACATATACTGCTTTGTTAGATTGTGAAAAACTTAATACATAACAGAATTAATAAGGGAAATGATAGGTTGGGAGGGGTGGGTGAGAATGTTGGAAAGGGTGGCATTGATCAAGATGCACTGTATTCATAAACTGCTTTCATGAATGACAGTTCCTGTGTACAACTACTTAAAGATAAAAAAGAGAAGTTCAGGATACTATGAAAGACACTTAGAGGAAAAATTTCAGATTTATTTTATTTGTTCTTTTTGAGCTCATATACGTTTTAATATGAGGGGTTTTCATTATGCTATTTGTACACATGCACTCAGTCCATTTTGAACAAATTCATCTCCTCCCCCATTTCCTTTCCCACCCTCCTTCCTTTTTTTAAACAACATTTGATAGGTTCAATTATTCTGATTCACACACACACACACACACACACACACACAAAGATGTGTGTCCTTCGATCCTCTGTCATTTTAAAAAGTAACACTTGGTTGGGAGCTGAAGAAATGGAATTATCCCAGGTTTAATGGATAACTTGGGTGCAGGAGGGTAAAGAAATGGACATCAAGGTCACAGAAATTTGTTAGACTGGAATAATTCATGGGGAAAATGAAAACTTTTGATTTACTAGGGTATTAAAAATCATTGTTTGTTATTTTTTTCAGTTTTCCCTTTTACACAAATATTGGACAACAATGGAAAACACATTATTTGCCTACATATGGGATTCCCTGGGCATTTACGCTGTGTTGAAGTGCACCTCACTAGACGCCGAGTTGGAAAAAGTTCTGTGTGTTGGGTTGGGTTAAAGTGCAAATTAAAAAAGTTTCAGGACAAATTACTGACCTTGAGAAATGACCAACATTGTCAGAGCATCCCATGACTATGGGAGCTGAGACATTTCTCTTCTTCGCTTGTTACACCACTTCCACGGTCTTTTCTCACCTCCAAATGCTTTGTATATCCTTTGAGTTCCTTGAATGGACCAAATCCTAGTCTTCCTCTAGATTGAGAAGCTCTTTCTCATGTGCTGCCTTACAGAATCCTTGATCATCATTGCACCTCAATCTTGCATGTCACCCCTCAAACAGTGGAACTGTATCTGTCAGGAGAGAAAGTATGTTCACAAATGGCAGGCAAACACTTGACAGATTCTTCAAACGTCTGTCTTTCCATAACATGTCTACATGTTCTCTTTGAGTTTTGTTTTCTATTCATTTTTGTATTTTTGCACCTGCTTTATCCTTTACCTAGAGACTCTCAGGCCGGATAGGGAATGTTTTAAGATAGAACTTAAATGGCTCTTTCCTCAACAGCTCTGGATATGGGAGTAGCAGTGTTAGAAACCATGATCCTTCATTGGTCTTTTTCCTTGATTTTCTAAAGGAAGAAAATTCATCTTAATGACTTCAGCCAGTGCCTTAAACAGGAAACAATATATAAATTCACATTTTCCTAAAAGAAGATTAGAAACTGCTGCTGTATATTTTGTACAAAGCTGGTTTGTATCCCATGAACAGAGAATCACACACATGGTTTTGGTATTTTGTTTCTCTTTATACTCAGTTTTACAGAACTTGCAAATTCAGAATGGAAAGAAAGCTGTTCTGTATCAAAGCATCTAAGCAGTAACTGTTACATTAAAAAAAAAAAGGAAGAGAGCTGGAAGCTTTTGGCTCATGCCTATAATCCTAGTTACTCAGGAGGCTGAGATCTGAAGGTCATGGTTTGAAGCTGCCCAGGCAGAAAAGTCCATGAAACTCTTATCTCCAATAAACTACTCAGAAAAATCCATAAGTGACACTGTGGCTCAAGTGATAGAGTGCTAGGCTTTGGCAAAAGAAGCTCAGGGACAGGGCCCAGGACCCAAGTTCAAGCTCCAGAAATGATGAGAGAAAGGGAGACAGAGAAACAGAGAGACAGAGACAGAGACCTACACACACACACACACACACACACACACACACACACACACACAGAGAGAGAAAGAGAGAGAGAGAGAGAGAGAGATTAAGTACAATTATATAATCATTCTCCTGAATTCAGAACTTGTTCCACAAGCACATCTCAGATGGAGAGGTAATAAAAGAGATTATATAGTCTTTAATCTAGAATAACAGGACAGAAAAAATAAACAAATGAGCTGAAATTCCTACACCTTTGGAACTGTACAGAATTGAAGGTGAATCCTATGTGCAGCATGCTTTTATCTTCCTTGCTTTTATGCACATTGGTTTCTTTGTTGTTAAAGGTGAGAGTCAAATATGTAGCTCAGGCGTTGACTCTGAGTATTTAATGTGAGCTTTTAGCAACCAGTAAGTGATAGTATTCCTTGCCTCACCAGCTCTTCTTTCAGGTTTATTTCCCCTGCGATATCCTCACAGCTTATCTCCAGCTTTCTACTCATATTATTCCCTCATCACTGCCTCACTGATACCCAGGCCAAGATTGCGAGGGAGGTAGAAAGACAAGGAATTTCCCCTGAATAAAGGAGCATCTAATAAGATATATGCATCGCAAGAGGAATCCAAAATTATTCTAAAAGCCACCATACTTTCTGATTTTGTTTTGCTTAACTGTGACCGTCTGTCATCGAGCTTAGCTCCTTCTACCACCTTGTTTCAGGAAGCTAGGTATGTTAAGTACTGACTAGAGGACAATGTATTTGGTGTCTAACTGTGGGTAGAGGTGGGCTCCTTTGGAAGCTCCTTCAGGAGTCAGTTAAGTGTTTGAACACTCACCACACAGCAAGCAGAAGCTCACTTCAGCAAGGCGTGCCACCCTGGCATTATTGCTTTCTTCTTCCTGTTGGAAGCTCAATGCTCTTTTTAAGATGATGAGAAGCTCTGGGAATGGAGTCAGTTTCCCAGAGGAGCAATTACCTCTATAATTATATCATCCTTTCTTAATAGTTAGAAACAGCTAAGAGGATTCAGCAAGGATATAAAAATGAGTACAATAGTATTTACTTAGCATAGTAATTGGATAAGTAATACTCTTAAATGACTTTGAAAGCATGTCATTTATTAAAAGCACAGTAGAGAAGCCAGGCACTGGTGACTTACATCTGGAATCATAGCTACTGAGGAAATGGACATCTGGAAGATGACAGTTCAAACTCAGACTGGACAGAAAAAATTCCAGAGATTCCATCCATCTCCAATTAACTATGGTTAACTGGAAGAGTGGCTCAAGTCACAGAAAGAAAGTCAAGAGAAAGCACAGGGTCTTGAGTTCAAGCCCTAGTATGGTCACACATGCACACAAACACACACACATACACACTCACACCTACATTACACAGACTTGCTAATAGAAAAATCAACCACGGTCACTAGCTCTTTCTCTTTCCAGAGTTTATCATGTAATGAGAAAGCACAGAATTGTTAGTGTCCAGAGAACGTCCAGGATGCTTACTGTCAGGGGATAATAGAGTCCAAGTTGAGTTATTCAGACAAAATTTCCAGACGGGACTGGGTATGGAAGTGAGGAAGGTTGCTTGGAATGAGTTGGGCTTTCCAGCACATGACTGAGGGAAAGAGCTCACAGAAAGAGACATTTCTAGATCTCGATGTTATTAAGGATTTGGAATGCTGAACCAATTAACCTTGATTGTTTATGGGTAGCTAGATCATTGGCTAATTATCTGACTGGCCAGAAAAAGTAAAACCACAAACAATAAAAAATTAGAATAGAACAAAAGAAGAAAGATCATTGATGTGGGCAAGGATTTCTTTTGATTATACCTCAAAATCACAGGTAACAAAAGCAAACAAACAAATGGGGTTACTGTACAACAAAGGAAATAATCAACAAAGTAAAGAGAGAGTTTACAGCATGGAGAATCTAATAGAAGGATAATAGTACAAATATAAAGGGATCTCACACAGCTTATAGAAAGAAACAGAATAAAAATTGTACAAAAGGACTGAATAGGTGCCCTTTATAGAAGACATACAATTGACCAACAAATATATGAAAAATACTCATCAAATACAAATCAAAGCCACAATGAACCAGTATAGAATGATGATTCTAAAAATGATAGAAGATAATGTATTAGCCAGTGTGTGGAGAGAACTCTTATGTAGAGTTGGAGGGAATGTAAATTAGTACAGCCATTATGAAAAACAATATGGAGGCTATTAAGAAATTAAAAATAGAGCAACTGCATGATTTAACAATTTCAGCATCGTATATACATCCAGAGAAAATCAAATTAATATGTAGAAGAGACATCAGCACTACAGTGTTTATTTCTGTGTAATTCATAATTGCTAAGGATATGGATTCAATTTGTGTCTGTAGTGAATGAAAGGAAATAAAATATCGTGTGTACACACAGTAAAATACTACTTACCTGTAGAAGGATGGAATCCTGTAATTTGCAATAGCATATGTAAACTTTGGGGGAGATTTTGCTAGCTCAAATGGGCCAGAAATGAAAAGAAAAACTAAGATTAATAATAATAAATTGCATATTTTATAGCATCCATATAAAATATTTTAAATTTTACCCAAAGAAATAAGTAAATTTAATATGGTATGAGATGGTCATGGTATGAATGCTTGTTTTTTGCTCCTCTCCAAATTTGTATGCTGAGCTCATGTCATCAATGTGATGGATTTAGAGGTGGAGTCTGTGGGGAATGATGAGGTTAGGAGAATCTTTCTCTCTCTCTCTCTCTCTCTCCCTCCCTCCCTCCCTCCTTTCCTCCCTCCCTCCCTCCCTCCTTCCCTTCCTTCCTCCCTCCTTCCCTCCCTCCCTCCCTCTCTCTCTGTCTCTGTCTCTGTCTCTCTCTCTGGATTAGTGCCTCTATAAACAAGCACTAGAGAGCTGTCTTGTTCCTTCTGCCCAGGAAGGAAATAAAAGGTAGGCATTACTAGATGCCATATCTCCCAGCAACTTGATCTTCAGTTTCCCAGACTCCAGACCATGAGAAATCAATCTCTGTTGTTTATGACTTACCCAGTTTATGGTATTTTGTCACAGAACTAAGAGTTTAACCATTAGCTGATATTTCTTTTATTTTATGCATCATTGCAAAGTTTTCTGTGATCCAATGCACATCCTAGCCAAAATATACGCCATACATAATCCCTACATATTTTATTAAATGTGGCAATTTTTTCATCTTTATTTTCAACTAAAATTTCAAACATTTTTATTTCAAAGTTTTAAGTTTGAAAAATTTTAATATCTACAAATGTTAAAAAAAGGACTTTGTTTTTCTTTTGTTTTGTCTTGAAGTTAATAGGCATGTGTGTTAGGCGGGGATTCATAGTTATGTTTCCATCTCCACACACAGTTTTGCTTTGAACAACCTCACGCCCCCCCCACCATACTTCCTCTCTCCCTCTTCCCCTCCTTTTCAAACAGTGTTTACATAATGACTGTGTGTGCATGTGTCAGCTTCCCATGTGAATGATAAACATCATAAGAAATAGAGAGCACAGATATGTAAAGTGCTAATGCGATTTCATGACATTACACCTTATCAGATTGGGATTAGAATCATAAAGTGATTTGCCCCTATTTATAGATGGATTGTATTAAAAACGTAATCAAATTAGAAACAATTCAGATACAACATGATGAGGCAAACAAAAAAATCCTTACCTGTTGAGCATTGAAATACATTTGAATTCATCTACTATACGGGGTATAAAGAAAGAAAAAGATTTGCCTCAGGATTGTAGCTACATATGTTTTGACCAAGAAAATCCCACTATGTGTGTTAATGTGTGTCATTGGATCTTATAGGATCATGACACAAACCCCATCCAGAGTCATTCGATTTGCCCTTGTGAGGTTCATTGTTAAGGATGCTCTTATCTATGCCTGGCAAAAAATGCAGCCTAGCATTCTATTCCATTTCCCCTTCTCGTTTACTTGAAGACTTCCATTTTTATTTCCAGGTGAACAAGGACTTCTTTTTTTCTCACTCACCCAGTCAGAATGTATTATTGCTTAGCAAAGAACATACAAAACCATTGTGCTCTCTGAATACTTCAGGTTGACACTACTGCAGTTCAGAATGATACAAGAGGTGAACTCAGAGGTCCACAGGAAAGTAAAATCAGAGATGTGGGGAATCAAGGGAAGGATCAAGGGCTTCTACCAGGAAATAGTCAGAAGGGAACAACTTCAGGAAGAGTTGGAGGATAAACTACAAAAAGTACTTTTGGGGTCAATGCAGGAATTCTGATGCATGGGGGTGAAAGTGGGAAGGGTGCTACACAGCTCAAGCGAGAAGAGATGGAAAGGGCCTTTGCCAGGTCTCCGTTAGTATCTATTTTGGGTCCTTTATGATTTATTGTTCAATTTTGAGTTTCAGTTAGCTTCATTTCAGTTTTAGTGTTTGCAGATTTATGATGATCCTTCATAAAGTCTTCCTCTGCCTAGCTTTTTTTTATTTTTATTTTTTTATTTTTTTATTTTTTTTTTCTCAAATTTTTATTATCAAACTGACGTACAGAGAGGTTACAGTATCATACGTTGGTTATTGGATACATTTCTTGTACTGTTTGTTGCCTTGTCCCTCATGCCCCCCTCCCTCCACCCCTTTCCCTCCCCCCCCCAGGTGTTCAGTCTGCCTAGCTTTTGATGTGAGCAAAACTGCGAGATCTCAAATGTACAAAGAAATTCTATAATGTAAAAAACAAAACAAAACAGGTCACCGTACCCAAGTCATGACCCAAGAAAGAAATTCACCCATCATTTATTCAGAGTTGAGGGAAAGTCTGTGGTAACTGCATGGTGTTAGAATAGGTACTTGATGGGATAGATTTTTTGGTGTGTAGATTAGGAACTTGAGAATGGGTGCTGACTGAATGATTCAGCCCCAGGACTCAGAATTGACTTTTTTAAGACCTAGATGCTTGACGAGGGCACGGCGGATCTCTTTAGTCTTAATACTATATATGATTGGATTAAGCATCGGGGGCACAAAAAGGTAGATGTTGGCCATAAGAATGTGGACAGCAGGTGGGGCATGTTTCCCGAAGCGGTGTACCAGGGAAAGCCCCATCATGGGCACGAAGAATATCAGCACAGCACACAGATGGGAGGTGCACGTCTGGAAGGCTCGTCGCTGCTCCTCTTGGGAGGCCAGGCCTGCCACGGTGTGCAGGATGAACCCGTAAGACAATGCAATGAGCACCAAGTCCAGCATGACAGTGAACACCACCAAGCTCAGTCCGTACAGGTTGTTGAAGGTGGTGTCAACGCATGCTAGGTGTATCACTTCCTGGTGGAGGCAAAATGAGTGGGAGAGGACCAGGTGTCCACAGTAGGGAAAGGCTTTCAGGAGGACGACAATAGGGATAAGTGTCACAGGCCCCCGGAAGATGACGCACAGGCCTGTCCTCATCACTCGCGGGACTGTGATAATGACTGAGTACCTCAAGGGGTGGCAGATGGCCACAAATCGGTCAAAGGACATGACCAGGAGAACTGCTGACTCCATGAAGGAAAAGGAGTGAATGCAGAACATCTGGACTTGACAGGCTCCAAAGTAGATGTGATGGGAGTCAAACCAAAAGATCCCCAGAGTTGTAGGCAAGGTGGACACGGCTAGCCCCAGGTCAGTGAACGCCAGCAAGGACAGAAGATAGTACATGGGTGTGTGCAGACGAGGGCTGCTCTTAATAATTATCAGAATGAGACAGTTGCCTGAGATGGCCACCACATACATAAAGAAAAAGGGGATGAAAATCCAGTGTTGGATGGTTTCCAAACCAGGAAAGCCAGTGAGGTAGAACATGGGACTAAAATGAGTAATGTTGGATAAGACGATCCACTGAGGACTTAATGGATATTGGGCGACCATTCTGCAGAGAAGGAGCTGAAAATAAATGGATAGTTCTGAGTATTCATTTTTTCAACTTTACTACTCCCTGCATCACCATAAGCAACATGATGGACATCCAATATCTCTGATTATTGTCTACCACACGGTTACCGAGGCTATCATTCTTATTATGTCATTGAAAATCTCTTTGATAACATTATCCTCACCAGGTTTGCCTCTATATTTCTATTACTTATTTTCTGTTTCAGTCTTCTTTGCTGGGCTATCATTAGTCTTCACCCCTTAAATACAGTTCTTCCCATCTTTGGCAATGTCCTGACCATTATTTCTCCTCAAACAACACCATCCATATCTATGATTTTATTTTTCTATCCATGTATTGGTAACAATCCTATTTGTGCCTCCAGAACTTCTCTTTTGAATTCCAGATTCATATCCAGAAGCTTGCTGAGCATCTATATCAATGTTTTATTCCAGCACTGGGACATGAACTTGGGGCCTCACATTAATACTTGGCTTGCTAGTTCAGCTGACACTTTACCATATGAGTCACACCTCCAGTCCAGCATTTTGCTGGTCCACTGTGATAAAGTTTCAAAAACGTCACTTCCTAGACTGTTTTGGAACCTCAATCCTCCATTTGAAGGCATCCTGAGTAGTTAGAATTATAGGCGTGAGCCATTGGCTCCCAAATCTAAGTCAGCATCTATATTTTGATGTTTTGTAATTACCTCAAAGAAATCTCAAAATGTCCAGTGTTCTATTTCCTTCTTATCCCAGCAACATTTCTGTTTGTGTTGCTTGTCTCAAATGTTTAAGTCAGTACTGATTTTTTTTGTTCTGTGCTGGAGATAAATCCCAGTGCTTGTACATGCCAGAGAAATTCTCTACCACTAAGCTATTTCCCCACTCTTGTTAAGTTTTATGTTAGATTTCCCATGTCACGACTCTAATGATCAATCAATAATCAATCAACATATCCTGGGATTTCCATGTACCAAATACTTTGAGTTTGTTTATTCACATTATTTTTTATGAATGTTGTCCTAATTCAGATTACTAATGCTCCCTGGATTAATCCCAACAACTCCTGTTTGTCCTTCTCTAATCAATTACTATATTCAAAACCAATTTTGACTCCAAGGACAAAGGCATCACATTGACATATAAGGCCCTGCTTTACCTCCTTTATTTTCTCAAGTATGCAGACATTTGTATTTTCATTCTTCTTTCAAAACAGCCTTCTCTTTCTCTTTGTCCACTCACACTCGTGTCTCAGCTAATGCACTGTATCTTTCAGAAGAGCTGTTTTAAATCTTTGTGTTTAGTGGACCATCCCTACTATGTGCTCTTACAGTTCATTATTCTCTTATTCCTGTGCACTCTCCTGAAGAATTGTCATTTTCTGTGTTGCTACTAAAATGTGATTCTTTGTGTTCAGAATCATATCTGCTCTTCAACTTTAAACAGTAGCTCTAGAGTTTGCTTTTATAACTATTGCATCATTCCATCATTAACTTTTCCACCAACCTTATTTCAACCACAATTTCTTTGATTTCATAAATACTTATTGGATTTTGTACTATAAGACAGTACCTAGGTACTGGGTAGTGTTAATAGGTAACAGAAATAGAATAGAGACAAAAAGGTAATAATCATAGAGTACAATGCAAGATGTTGTGGAGTTACAAAAATTGTAAGGTAAACAGGGAAGCCTGCTCTGAGGAGGTGACTTAGAAGAGAGAGGGAGGGAAGAAGGAAGGAAGGAAGGAAGGAATGAAGGAAGGAATGAAGGAAGGAAGGAAGAAAGGAAGGAAGGAAGGAAGGGAGGAAGGGAGGGAGGAAAGAAGAAAGACAGAAAACAGAAAGAAACAGAGAAAGACAGAGGAAGAAAAGAAAGAAAAAGGAAGGAAGAAGTAAATAGAGAGAAAGAGAGAGAGAGAGAGAGAGAGAGAGAGAATGAGAATGTATGTACAAGGTTCTACCTAGCTACAGGTGGCGCTGCTCCCCATGTCTTTGATCCATGTCCCGTTATAGTCACAGATCTATCCGGAGAAGATAGACTCTATGAGCCACTGTACTATTTCCAATCCTTCAACTGATTCTACCAGAGCAAAAAAAAAAATATGCTAGTAGTTTCAGTTAAATGAGTCATACATGATTCTGATACAACATGAGTTTACATAAATACACACACATTTCTTGTAGCTACAAAACATTTTCTCCTGGCCTAAGCAGGAGGAAACTATTTTTTAAAATGCAAATGTACTAGCCTTGAGCAAAAAGAAGCCAGTAACAATGCTTAGGCCCTGAGTCCAAGCCCCATGCCTGGCAAAATAAAGAAATAAGTGCAAATAACCGTCCCAAGCCCTTAGAGAGAGCAAATGTCACCAGTGGTATTGAGGCCCACATCTATCTCATTCCAGTATGGCTCTGATGAAATACAATTTCCTATCATATTCTATATTTAGCCAGACTCTTTCTGCTTTGGCATCTATCCACACCACCCATTTTTTCCTAATCAAGTGAGTTTATCTTCATCATTTTGAGTTAACCATGCCTAGTTTTCTGCTATTTTTTTTTGTGTTGTTGGCAGATAAATCCATCAATGTTTCCAACAAGTAAATACTTGACGTAGTACAAATATTTCCTCTTACAAATTTCTCTGGACTTTCTTGTATAGCATTAAATTCTTTTTCATGCTTACAAGATGTCATTTAATTCTAATATGTATTATCCATACCATTGTTTTTCTTTTCTTTTCTTTTCTTTTTGCCAGTCCTGGGCCTTGGACTCAGGGCCTGAGCACTGTCCCTGGCTTCTTTTTGCCCAAGGCTAGCACTCTGCCACTTGAGTCACAGCACCACTTCTGGCCATTTTCTGTATATGTGGTGCCTGGGAATCGAACCCAGGTCTTCATGTATATGAGGCAAGCGCTCTTCCCACTAGGCTATATCCCCAGTCCCAATATACCATTGTTTTTCATGTTACTATCTTCCGAGTAAGCCGTGCTAAGGCAAATTTTCTGTACCCAATGTAGCCAGTGCATCTTCTGCTGCTTCATCATGGCAAATATACCTAAGATGCTATGCATACAAACTGCTGAGTTAGATAAACCCTTCTCAGGATTCACATCAAACCTTTTATTAAATGTATGTATAGAGCAGCATTAAAGCATAATAGCTATCTATCTATACTTAAAACATATACATATATATCAAAGCATACATGCATAGATTTTATACTTAGAGAGAAAAGATTTCTACTTATAATATACTTCTGTGTACAATAGTATAGTACAAATGCATGCAATATAAATGACATATACTTCCAGAAGCACTCATGTATATATTTAAAAATGTATTTTATAATTATACTATGATTATATCCTATATACTATTCATTCTTTATATATTATATATGTTAATTATCCAGCTACCTACAGATTTATAAATGAGTGTGAGAATATAATGTAAAACTAATGAAATTTATACACATAAAATATAACATTACATTATGTATTCATACTTTTTTATATCTATACTGGGCCTGGGCACTAGCCCTGAGCTTTTGTGCTCAAGGCTAGCACTCTATCACTTGAGCCACAGCTCTACTTCTGGCTTTCTGGTGGGCAATTGGAAGTAAGAGTCTCATGGACTTTCCTACCAGGGCTGGCTTCCAACTGCGATCCTCAGATCTCAGCCTTCTGAATAGCTAGGATTACAGGCATGAGCCATCAGTTCCTGGCATAATTATACTTCATTTTTTTGTACAATATATGTGTCTTGCATGTTGTGACATTATTTATCTATATATTTAGAGATACTCATCACATACATGTACTTATAACAATATTTTTAACACAATTTTTTTTCAAACAAACTATACTGGATTTCTCTTAGAACTCTGGGGCCAAGGACAGTGTCTATATATACTTTGCATGAAAAATGAGATGAGCCAGTGATTGGATGCAGCACTCACCTCTCCTGCTGAATGGCGGGGCCAGGAGTTCTGTGCTCAGCTGAGTTCTCACAGGTGTCTGGGTGAAAGAATGCACAGGAAGCCACATCTGGTGGAAGCAAGAATTCTACAGACAAGGACAGGAGGAGGATTCTGCCTACTACAAAGGAAGCTCTTACGGTTTCCTGCTGGCACTGAGATGAGCACCGGTATTCCCTTTCCACTAAGAAACACTGCTCATTGGCCCTTAGTCATCTCTAATTACAGTGTAATCACAACACTCACAGCAGAGGAGACACTGGTGAGACCCAAGGACCAGGTTCACACAAAGGGGGATTCTACTAGATCATAGTTCCATTTTCTTATCAGCATTGCTTTTCAATTGGGTATTTAAAAGTATATATGCCATTGTAGAGGCATTGTTTCTTGTAAATAAGAAGATATGTAAATAAAACCATGCATAAACATGATTCCCGAGCCTGAGGCCATGGAGAACTTCCATCCCCACACTGGGTAAGTGAGCCTTCTTTTAGTAGGGTAGAGGAGCACTTTGGAAGGGACGATCATATCTGCACCCCCCTCCCCCCACTGCAGCAGAAGATACTTAAGTTTGTTTTCATTTAAGAAGATTACCTATTGTTTGCTGGACTGGCACATACAACACACATGTGCTGGCCAAATGAATGACTATTGTGTTGATGAGAGACATAGTAGGAGTGGACCAGACAATCAGCCAGGCACAGAGACCAGAGAAAGGGCTGATCAGCTTCACGCCAGCAAGAAGCTAATGGCCTGGCCTGGCCTGGCTTGCCATAGAAGCCCTGGTGAGGATCTGTCAGCCCTTCCTCCTGACATCTGCTTCAGTACAGAGACTCAAGTGTCAGAGACAGAAAAGATACTGCGGAGATTTCAGATTCTATGACTTCATTAAAAAATACAAACCAAACAAACAAACACCAAAGACTAGTGGGGAGAGGGTGCAGGGTAGGAGGAGGTACCATTCATGTGAGTCCACTCAGACATGTAGGCAGGAAAAATCTAGAGCAGAGACCACCTCCTTCCAGGCTCACTGCTCTTTTGAGGTAGCCATGTATCCCCCTCTTTCAGTATATTTTGCCTCTTTTCTCTTCTTTCTCCCTCACACACCTCCCCCTGCCCCACATACTCATGCACACTGGAGCCTGGTCTAGGACAGTAGAGGCAACTCACCAGCAGCTGCTGATTGTAAAAACATGAATCCTGTGAAGGTGGAACGTCTGTACTGTAGTTCTAGAACCAAGGGGAGGAATCAGGCTGGCTGCTGTTGAGGAAGAATTTATTCCCCTGCATGTGGGATAACCTGAGCACAGAGAGTCCCCAGAGCGGAGACCTCTGTGGACAGGAGCTGCTTACTGGCTTCACCTCTGTCTCCTTCCACCGTGTCACTTGAAGTTGAAAAGTTGGCCTAGGCCTCGCAGATTCTCAGATAAGCCTGTGGTGGTCTTGCCTTTTTGATGCTCAGGTTTAGTAATGAAGCTAGATTGTTAAGTAGAATTTGTATAATAGCATGAGTAGTCCAAGCTAGGGAGTGTGTGTGTGTGTGTGTGTGTGTGTGTGTGTGTGTGTGTGTGTGTGAGAGAGAGAGAGAGAGAGAGAGAGAGAGAGAGAGAGGACAACAAAGCGATAGTTCTCAGTTCCATTTCTGTTACTTTGAGTAATGCTGGAATCTAGTCGATAGACAATGGAGTGATTGTGAGTGGACAGCTGAGGTCATGGGATATTAGTATGTTAAGATGAGTCATTTGGGTCTTCACTCTGAATTTGTTAGATTTCACTACAAAATATCTGAATCCATTATGGAAAGTATCAGTGTAAAAGTGTGCTTTTTATGAATGCACTAGTAGTTTTCAGTGCATGTAATACTGTATGTTTGCAAATATGCTTCTGTATGAATGTGTGTATATATGTATGTGTGAGTGAGTGAGCGAGAAAGAAACAGACATAGCTAGACAGACAGATCACCTAGTAGGATTTACAGAGGTCCAGTACAAATTATATTTCGGGAACCTACTATCCGGAATTGCTATCTAGTCCACTGAGTCAAGCTGGACTGGTAAGAGGTTTCTTCAGAACTGAAACAGCCAGGTTAATGCACATTGTGTAGTTTACTGAGTGAGCCACGAGAGGGCGCATTCGGCCCAAATCTGACCTTAAATTCAAGGCCACACCAAGGTTTCCAAGTATAGATTCCCTTCATCCAACACCACCTCCTCTGTTGTCTGTGACTATAACACCGTTTTAAGAAGCGCCAGCCACCTCCTCCTCCTTTCAGAATGACCTCCTTCTTTCACATACACACAACACTGACATACCTTTACCCTTACAAACTCACGTATAATCCTGAATGGAAAAATTATCTATGTTAAAAGCAATAATCTTGTATGACACACATTTAAAAAAAAATATTGTGACATTGACCAAGATTCGAATCCTCATCCTGACCCACATGAAACCCTGGCACCGGGGCATCCAGATTTCCAGACGCAGCCAATCTTTGCACCCTCTGCCATGGAAAATGGATGCAAAGTCAATGTACTCTTCTCCAGATTCAAAGCCCAGGCCTCCTGAAGTCTATTTTGTGCTGTTCATTTAGCATGGGTCTTTCAGGCTAGAAACTTTATGCTGAGTTTATGTTCCCCTTCCTTCCTCCTTCGCCACCCCCATGTCTCTTTGGACACTGGCATCTGTGAAAGCACAGAAAGTCTGAACCATGGCCTGCAGGCGTGGTACAAACGGTAGAGTGGCTGCCAAGCAAGTGCAGATGCTGAGTCAAACACCAGGAGATGGGGGAGACGTTTGAGGACTTTAGGAAGCCTTGGAGATGTAGTCCTATGCCCCATCATACTTTTTTTTTGGGGGGGGGAAGAGATATTAAAATCTTATTTTGCAACAGGTACAGCAGGTACAAACCTAGGGGACCTCCCTCGGGTCCCACACTCATTGGCAGGCGTGCTTAGCTGGGCTGAGCAGTGAGGAATAGCTTGGGGTGCTGGGTCCCCTGAACAATGCTCACTTCACAAGGCAAACAGGTATCACGGACGCTTACAATTCTAGAAGGAAAGGGACAATTTGGCAAGAAACAATTTCTTTTTCGATCCTAAAATCAGGTGCAGTATGGAAGAGACAAAACTGAAGGCATAATCTTTGTCCTCATTCCAATAGGAAGGAACTTGGACACAGTGGAGGGGGGCCCCCTCACCCTCAGAAGCTGGGTCCTTCGTCCTAGGCCAACCTCCCATCCATCCAATATTGTCCCATGTACAAAAGAGGATCATAATAAAGGAATCAAAGGGGTCACAGGTCTAACAATTCCCACCTAGACATCAACTCTGAGCTTCTCAGGTAAGGCCTGGGAAGACTTCTTTGGTCATCAAAGAGGAAAATAGAGACTGTGGCTACAAAAAGAACATTTTGTAAATGAGGTAGATAAATTAAAGCTATCATACCCAGGATTTGGCCTGGTCCAACTCTGTAGCCTGCACACAATATCAACAGGCAGACTACTGCTTTCCCCTATTTGCTTCCAATAAACTGATTCTGCTCCTCACTCTGCTGGGCAGTTTCCCATCACCTTTACTAAGCCTCCAGTCCAACACTCACTGCAGCTACCTTATGACCTGCTCATCCATCTTTTGTTTGGTTTTCACTATGGAAGGTCTCAGTTCAAATAACAACTCATTGTATCATGTCCAGAAGTCAAGATTCAAGGGATGTTTACTTAAGAAATTTCTGAGGCCCATTTGTGCCTCTTCCCTCTATTAGGCACTGTAATGATTCCATAGATGGACATAGTATACTTTGTACAAGTTTATTCCTCTTGTACTCACTTAAGGCCCCTTCTCCTTCTTCTTCCTCAAACAGTGCTTGGCAGGTTTCATTATCTATATCTGTATGTATGTATGATATATATATATATATATATATATATGTATGTATGATGTATGTAAAGATGCAAGTATGTACGCATCTACCTACCTACACACACACACACACACACACACACACACACACACACACACACATATATATATATAACACATATTTTAAATCTTCTTCACTGTCAGTTCCCTTTTCTTTCCCCTTCCCTTCTTCTTCCTTATCTTTCCAGGCTTGGGATTCAGGATTTCGGGTTAGAGTCCTCACGGTTCTTCCCACATTTGATTTGAGATTTATTCTAGTCAGCAGGAAGATGATTCATTTTAGAAATCACACAGAGGTAGAAGAGGGAAGAAGAGAATGGGAAGAGAGATTTTGTGTTCTGGCTCAAAGTCTGTGTAATACAGGGAACACAGAAGAACATTCAATGACCCATAAAGATCATCTCCCCACCCTAACTCCTTTTACAGCACAGGTTCTGTTAAAGCCCTTATGGGCCCAGAACATAGCTTTGTTAGATCCACAAAGAAAAATGGACATTTCCAGTCTTTCATTTCTCTTGAGCATTTACTTAGAATGCTCCATCCCTTCTTTCTGATATAAGGAAAGATAGAAAAAGAAAGGAGAAACTTGTGGGGGCTCAACATATGTATCTCTTTATCAACTTTACTAAATGTATTGTTATCCTATATCTGTTATGTTTGCTTGATAAGAGTAGGCCCCAGGACCCCTGGACCAAGAGGAAAGCAAAGAAATACATCTTTTAATGTGACTTAGATCCAATGCATTCCCAAGAGCACGAGCCAGGGAAGAACTCTAACTTAAGGGGTTGTGATTCTGCTAGATGGTTCTTAATTCAGTTTGGCCTTATCTTGGAATATCCATCAGGCACAATAAGTGAGCCATAGAAGAATCAATAGACACAGACTTCAAAATTTAATCAATTAGCTTAATCAAATCATATTTCATTAAAATAATGTGTGGTGGTGGTTTCTGTAGCATGGTAGCAAGTGAGACGCTGTCCTTATTTTTCCTACATAACACTCTCTAGAAGCTGTGAAAGGAGAAATACATGTTACCTAAAATACAAACGTGCTGTCAAAATGGGCAAACCAAACAGGAAAATCCATCTATTGGATCTATCACAGAAAAATAAGTTACTGTCCTGGAAACTGCCCTATAATAGGATTTTATTCTTTCTTGTCCCTTCATATTTCCTTATAAATCCCAGAAATTCTGGAAACACTCTCATCTTGATGACAAAGATTTGATGTAGCAAACACAGGTTACTTTGAACGCCAGTATGGCTGAGCCCAGAGATGGGATGCATCTACATAGAAGGAAGTGACTAATTACCCAATGACCTCTTATGCAACTCTAGCACTTCAGATCCAGGATTCTGTCCATCAGAATATTGCTTGATTTAATTTAAAGTTTTCTGCGGAACCCTAAAAGCCTGGGAAGAATCCCAGACTTAGGCCAGCCAACAGAATCAGTTTTGAAAGCGGTGTGTGTGTGACCAATAAGCCATTCTCTTGTGGTCACTAGTGTTGCCATCTTCCTTTCTCCTTTGCAGATGGCCAGGTGCTCCTCACCTCTGAGGAGTGCTCTGCGTACCAGAACACTTCTCTAGCATTACCCATGATGCACTTACAAGGTAGACTTTCAATACCACTTTGCTACATAAAAATATTTACCTTTTGTTCACCAGTATCTGAAGACAAGCTCAATAAGACAATGATTATTTGGACCAGGAATCTTAGCCTTGCTTTTAAGTTGCTATGTTCAGAATTATTGTCAGACAAAGATCTATTGGTATTTTAATGGAATGGATTTTTTTTTAATAGATAAATTTCTCCTAAAGTCATCCTGAATTGAGAACAGGGTAAGGCTCATTTCTTTACTCAATGAGTGTGCTTTTCTAGAAACATCAGCTAGCTCAATATGAGCAAGAAAACTAGATACATGTATAAAGCTAAAGGTCTCTTATGAGACCTCAGGAAAACGTTGGGCATTAACTCAAATATTGCTAGCAGTGCCACAGACTCACCGGACAGTGTGAGTTATCTAGGAAAAAGAGCTCACATCAGAGTAAGACATGTGCTTAATTTTGTGTATAACATGGTAAGTTGATAAATAACAGAAATTGCTTTATTTCCATTGAAAAGCTTACACAGCTGTCAGCTTGTTCAGATGTCAAGATTTATTTCTCAGAGAACAGTGAATCAAGTCAGGCTCTAGAACAGGGCAAAGAAAATAAGCGCCGAATACCACTCTGAATCTGTTTGGTTTTAATGCTGTAGATGACAGGGTTCATGAAAGGGGGGAAGAGGAAGTAGATGTAGCTCATTGTGATATGGACCACATGAGGAACATGTTTGCCAAACCTATGAATAAACGTCAGACCAACTACAGTAACGTAGAAGACCAGAATGCAACAGATATGGGAGACACATGTGTTGAGGGCCTTGGCCCGTTCCTCTCTAGAAGCAATGCCCATGACAGTCTTCAGAATCAAAACGTAGGAGAAAAAGATAATGAGAAAGTCCAACAGGACCATTGCAAATACAACCACCACTGGGTAGAGTCTATTGAAGGTGATGTCTGCGCAGGCGAGCTTGATAACATCTTGGTGCAGACAGAAAGCATGGGACAGGATGCGGGATCGACAGTAGGGAAACCAGTGCAGGCGAATGATTATCGGCATAATCGACAGACCAGCCCTGGTCAACACTCCCACCCCAATCTTAATTACCTGTGTGTCAGTAAGGATGGAGGTATATCTTAAGGGGTTTCGGATGGCTATGAAACGATCATAGGCCATGGCAAGCAAGACACCCGATTCCACAATAGAAAGAGTATGGATGAAATAGGCCTGAGAGAAGCAAGCTCCATAGCCAATCTCTCTGTTATTTAACCACAGAACACTCAACACTGTGGGCATCGTGGTCAATGTCACTCCAAGATCTGTAGCTGCCAACATAGCTAAAAAATAGTACATGGGCTCATGAAGGTTATTGTCATCCCTAATGAGAAAGAGAAGGGTGCCATTGCCAAGGAGAATGGAGATGTAGGCCATCAGCAGTGGGAGGGAAATCCAGTGATGGGCTTTCTCCAGGCCTGGGAAGCCGGTCAGCAGGAAGGCAGATGGAGTGGTGTTGAGCCACATCGCTGAACTGCAAACCAGAAAATATTCTTTTCAGGAAATGAAATACAAACGAGTTCTGTAGATAGTACTCATCCAGAATGTGACCCGTTCATAAGGTGTTCACTTGTTCTGACTTCCAGAAACAGCAAAGATGGTAGTTTAATCATTCCTTGGAGATTCCTAGACATAGAATAGGATACGTATAAAACAACTGGACATATTGTTCAAAGTTGATAGAAATTACCCCGGGATACAGAAATGTGCACAGAGCAGATCTTGATGATATATTGTAGATATAATAAAGGACAAAATAACCATTTTAAGTAATGCTCTTATAGTGTTTGACAACTTACAGGGTGATTCTTATAGTATTTCTTGCATTGACAGGTGGTATTGAGGACAGATGAAATGATTTCCCAGCGCACTCTACCCCTAGAAGGTCAAGAAGATTCTATTCAATGTTGGAAGAGCAGGTTTGAACATTCTACAACAGACTAACATTATAGACAAAAGCGATAACTAGAAGGGGTGACATTGATCAAGATGTTTTGCATTCACACACTGCTTTGTTGAAGGGCATCTCCTTTGCACAACTACTTAAAGTTAACAAAATATAATAATAAATATATGAACATATAAATGAAAGTTAATTTTAGGAACTGGTTTATAAGCAAATGTAAGGAACACTCTATAAAAGTCTAGAGGGGTTGGGAGAGAGATGGAAGGGTGACATTGGTCAAGATGCATTGTACTCATAAACGTGACATGTTGCATTAAAATCCCCTTGTCCTTAAAGATAATGTAAAAAGTTTATAAAAATACAAAACAAATACAGGTCTAGAGATTTGAGGGAGGTTGTGACATGGCATGACTCACTTATATGTGCAGATGTCCATAACCAACAGCAGTGTAATACATTAGTTATTGACGGATTTTTAAAAAACAAAACTCTAAATTCTATAATATGCATATAAAGCTGAACAATGAAGAAGAGATTTTTACATTAACAGTACCAAAGTAGATTTGTGTATCACGTATTTGGAGAAGTCAACTGGATTATTTAGGCAAATTCACCTTCGGAACAGTTAAAAGTCACGAGTGACCCTGTATTTCTGTGGTGTACCGTGGGGTCGTGTTTGGATGGAAGTATACACTATGGCGTGATCATCACCATAAAATGAGTTCATCTAGCCTGGGGCCACATGGCCTCTGCTGTGAACAACAACTTTTATCCATGGAGTACAGCGCACACTCTGGACTAAAGCGATGGTTCCAGTGTGAGCTCAGCTGAGCCTCAGAGTCCAGGCCCCACGCACATCTTCTGAGCCTTGCTTCTATGGGAAGCAAAACAACCTGTCCTAAGTGCCACTTCTCAGTGGGCGCCAGGTCCCTGTCCCCCCTCAGGCAGGGCTTCCTGAGCCCCATCCTGTCCACCAAATGCAAAGGACCACTTTGCAGAGCCTGCATTCCCACTGCAGAGACCCCTACACATATCCCCTCTCCCCTAACAGACCCCAGGCTCCCCAAGGCCCTTCCACCCTCTGGTCCCCGGGACAGAGGCCCTGGCCCTCAGACCCCTGCTACAGATATCCCCAGACATCCCTTGAGAGACGTCCCGAATCACCATAGACAGAAACTACCATCCCCAGAGCTCTGATCTCTAACTTTCAGTGACAAAGACCCCACATTCCCAAGCCCTCACTGACAGAGAAACCCAAGCTCCTGAACCCCGCCAGCAGGGACAGAGTCTGTTATGATGTCCCTTTTTCTAAATGCCAGGTTAAGGTTAAGTGAGGTGAGAAAGCCAAAGCAATTTTATATTTCACTAATAACAACCGCAAAAGAACCCCAACTTCTTAAATTAAAAATAAAAACCTAGTTACTCTATCCATCACCTTACATGGTTACTTTTTTGTGGTAGTGAAAACATGTAAGAACTCTCTAGAAACTTCAGATGTACCTTACAAGCTAAAGTAAACAAATAATGGATGAATACAAAGAAAAGGAGAAAAAAATAAACAGGAGAATGGTGACCAGCAGAGCAATATAATGTTGAGAAGCAAATGTGAGAAATAAAAAGTCATTCCATTTTCATCTTGCATCAACACCCTGGAACATTAATATGGTCTTTTGTTTATTATAGAATTCTTCAAATACACTTGCTGCCATTTTATAGATTCGTACAGAATGTGAGTGAAGTGGCCCACTAATCAGAGTCCTTTCTATCCATTATGGATAGAAATTTAGGGGCACAATCTAGCTTGACTTTCTCCTGTTTATGTACGCAAAGACAATATTTTTTCTGGATCTGTGCATTGAATAAATTCAACAAACAGATAAGCAATGGTATAGTAGACATAAGGATTTTAGATTCTTTTTAAGAATAAGTGCTTTTTCAGTAAGAATAAAATATTGTTATTTTCCTAAAACATAGAGCTGGACTTCAACAAAACTTAATAAAATAAAGCACATGTTTACTAAGGCAAAATTCACATAGATTAGTTAATATGAGATTCCTGTGTTTGGGGTTTAGTGGTAGAGTACTTGTCTAGCATGCATGAAGCCCTGGGTTTGATTCCTCAGTACCACATAAACAGAACTGGCGCTGTGGCTCAAGTGGTAGATAGAGTGCTAGCCTTGAGCCAAAAGAAGCCAAGGATAGTACTCAGGCCCTGAGTTCAAGCCCCACTGACAAAAAAAATGAATACAATATTTTGATGTCTTGGAGTATTCCTGAGAATGAATATTAATCTCATCGGTTACTTTACAACAGTTGTGGAGAGACTTGTATTGAAGTTTGGTGCATTGAGACCCCACTTTGTATTCATGATGAACAAAAATGTAATAGCAGAAACCTTAGAAAAATAGTATTTTAACTTGCTTCAACTCAGAGCTGTTTCTCTGGCACATGAGCTTACCTGTAAGTTCTGGGTGGTTTAAAAATCTTAGACTTGCCTCCTTCCTGTGGACTCATCCTCTACCGGGGTTTCTGCTTTAGAGTGGACTTGGTTCATTAATGAGATGCTAATTCAGGGGCAGTCAGATTGTCTGCCACGTTAGGTTCCAATATCCCACTTATGTTTCTGTTTCTCACATCTCCTCCCGTCTTCCTCTGTTTCTTTTCCTTCTGGTTTTTGACACCCTCGTATGTGTCACAAGCATGAAATCTAGCCCCCTTTTGAAAATCCCTTTAACTTTATCCCATATCTGTCTTTTGGGGGAAGGGAGTCACACTTCAAGATTATGATCCACACATATGCTTATTTTATCTCTATGGCTTCCCATGGCCCCATTTTCAATACTGGCGATCACAACAGGATTTTTGTTAAATGTTCAGATTCGTTGACTAACTGGCTTTATAATATATACGAATTGATTCTGTGACCACCTTACATCCCTGGCTTTAAGCAGCTTTTCAGATCACTGAAGCACATAGATCGGCTGTTACAGGTTACCTGATAGTGGTCATAGGGCTGTACTCCTGGGATACTTGAGAACCAGGAGAATGTGAAAGGAAAATACGGACCCTATTCTCATCCGGAGGGTGTGAATGCATGCTTCCCTCCGTGATGGATTTCAAGATGCTGATGATACAGTTATGTGAATCTACCCTTCAGGCACAAACAGCCCAGGCCACATCCAATTTAATTTTAAGGTAGTTAATTGGCCTCATGACCAGATAGTGACTCCCCCCCACCCCAAAAGGTCTTGAATGAACCCTCTGGTTCAAATTAGATGTCTTCAGGAATTTGGACATAATTCTATCCTTGGAACTTAATCTGGAATACTAGGCAAGAGGTTTTACGCAACATTAGAATGGAACTCAGAAAATTTCTAAGTTCAGATAGGAGAGAGAAAGAAGAGGAAATACACAATCCATCCTTTCCATGCACTCTTTGCTCCCACATTCTTCTTTGGCTGACCCTGGCCTTTTATGCATCTGCAATAGTCCTTGAAGAAACCAGGTTTTAGAAATGTCATTTTCTGGGACATATGACTATGACTCGGCTGTTCTTGGCAAATAATGCTGGTACTTTCCTCTCACTGACCATCCAGCTACCTTCCCTGTCTCGCTTGGCCTTGATACCTGCAGTGAGACTTTTGAGAGAAAATTTATTACATACCCCACTGATCTGAAATCTTGTATTTTCTCATGCTTCAGTGCCATTATCATGAATTCTAAATGTTTAGCCTCATCTTTCAAAATCTGCACAAAAGTCTGGCTGGTGGGCACATTTATTTTAGAGGCATTCCCTTAGGTACCATTCCCAGTTTAGACACTCATTGGTCTTCTGTCACTGTACTTTCTCCCTTGGCTCATTTCATCTCCCTCCTTCTACCACTTCCTGCCTTATTTGCACCATGTGCCTAGGGGATTTGGGGATTTTTAGCCGCAGTTCCCAAGGCCTATGTTGGTGGTTTGTGTTGTAGTGTTGATTTAAGGCCTGTTGCTAGCGTGGTGACAGCTCTATGCAGACCTAGAAACACAAGTACAATAGTTAATGCTGAGGGTCTGGACTGAGGGATAGACCGAATGCCCAAACAAGCATGATACTCTACATTCAAACTCAAGCAATGAAATAAAATAAAAATGAAGCCTCATCTCTCAGATGAGAAATATGACATGATTAGAGAAGAGGAGGACTTCACTTTTTGGTGAAATTTTCCCTCCACTTCACATAGTCCCTCCACTCCATGTTCTTTCCCCTATGCTTGATGTGTGGCTGCAGCCAATGAGACCTAAGAGCCGTGACTCATCTCATTCAATTCCAGGAACGAGTGTGAGCAGGGAGGGTGGTTGGTTCCTCTTCCTAGTTCTTAGCTTCTCTTTCTCTACAGCCTTCATTCTCATTCTCATATGCTCCACATGAAAACAGGGCAAGGACAGGAAGTGTGTGTGTGTGTGTGTGTGTGTGTGTGTGTGTGTGTGTGTGTGTGTGCATGCTTGTCCTGAGGCTTGAATTCAGAGCCTGGGCACTGTCCCTGTACTTTTGTATTCAATGCCAGTGCTCTATCACTTGAGTTACAGCTACAGATTAGGCTGGTCCTGGGACTTGAATTCAGGGTCTGGTGCTGTTCTTGAGCTTCTTTTGCTCAAGGGTAGTGCTAATACTACTTGAGCCCCAGCTCCATTTCTGGTGTGATAGTTTATTGGAGATAAGAGTCTCATGAACTTTCCTGCCCAGGCTGACTTTGAGCCACTATCCTCAGATCTCAGACTCCTGAGTAGCTAGAATTACTGACATGATCCATTGGTGCCCAGCAACTTCTGGAGTTTTTGTGGTTAATTGGTGATAAAAGCCTCACAGACTTTACTGCCCGTCTTCAAACTCCTATCTCAGCCTCCTAAGTTGTTAGGATAACAGGTGTAAGCCACCATTGCCCAGCTAGGAGTCATTTTACTCAACTTATGAGTAAGATATGCAAGATAGCAATCATACCAGGTGACTTACACTTATTCTGTTTTCCCACAGAAAATTGGCAAAACAATATACATGTCACTAAGAGCATCATTATTGGAACTTGAGTGTTTTGTTTACATTGTGACACTTCAGAGAAGTTACTTGCCTTCATTGTAGTCAGTGTTCTAAAACGTATAGAGCAAGTCTCATCCCATAAATTTGTTGTGAGGCTTAAGTCTAATGCAATTAGAATGTCACATTATGTAACTAATTCGTATAAATAATTACTTTTGTCATAACCAGTCAAATTTATTTTATTTGCATTTGGACTATCTCCCCTCCTAGCACAGTGACAAATTTGAAGAATTTTCTGCATTTTGCATAATTTTGTGGCACATAATCAAGTATTAAATTGTGGAAGCAATATTATATTCCCCAATTTCTGTTATTAGAGATAGATGATTTCACAGGCTGATTAATGGGTAAAAAATTTTACTTGCTCTATTCTCATGAATACTCTTCTACTTAGCAAAGAGATTTAAAAATGTCTATTGAATATATGCAGAAATGATCATACAGATTAAAACATATAATCTTATTAAAATTAGAATACATTGAATCTATTAATCAAATATAATCATTTAATAAATTATCTAATTAATTAATTTGGTGGTACCAGGGCTTAAAGTTAGGCCCCTATGCTTGCTAGGCTGAAGCTGCACTACTCAGAAAATGCCTCCAGCTGTTTTTTGCTGGTTATTTTGGAGATGAAAGTTTACACTTCTCTGCCTGGGCTAACTTAAACTGGGAATCCTCCGGGTCTTAGCATCCAGAGCAAGTACAATTACAGCAAGAGCTACTGGCATTGGGCTGGGAATATGGCCTAGTGGCAAGAGTGCTTGCCTCCTACACATGAAGCTCTGGGTTCGATTCCCCAGCACCACATATATGGAAAAAACCGCCAGAAGGGGCGCTGTGGCTCAGGTGGCAGAGTGCTAGCCTTGAGCGGGAAGAAGCCAGGGACTGTGCTCAGGCCCTGAGTCCAAGGCCCAGGACTGGCCAAAAAAAAAAAAAAAAAGAGCTACTGGCATTGGCTTATTTCAATTATTTAGATGAGAAAAAAACAATGAAAATATATTGGTGGATTAGAAGATATACGTGTGTGTGTGTGTGTGTGTGTGTGTGTGTAAGACCTTCAGTGGGCACATTTAAAAAGAATATGAACAAATCATAAAGATTTAAATGAGTATTTCTTCAGAATATGTTCACCATGTAATTGCCATTCAGAGCAAGAACGTTAGCAGTCTCTCAAAAGCCCCTTTGTGTTTCGTATGGATCTACCCCTCAGATGTTTTTATCTAGGTCTGATATTTACATCAGTGGAAACAATCTGTGTGTGTGTGTGTGTGTGTGTGTGTATGTGTGTGTTCAGATATCAAATGTGTGGAAACACCATGTGTTTCCACAAAGCAATTTTCTGCTCATGTCCATTTCTGCACAGTGTCCCCATGGCATAATTATAACTTTTATTAATCTCTTCTTGGTAGTCAGTGTTCACAGTTGGGGCTGCTTTAAGGAGGCTTAATCTGGATTTTTTTGGTACATGTTTACTTGATTGTTTTTGTGCACATTCCTTTTGCACTTAATCATAGGAATTAACCCCTTGATTAAATATATATTAATCTCTAGTGGATACTACCAAGTAATTTCCAAAATGATAAAAAGGCCGCATATCCCATTAGTAGTTCATGAGAGTCTTGTTTTAATTCCTTAACAAAAGCAGGTATTTTGAGGTTTTAAATGCCATTCCAATGAGCAAGTAGTGGAGTTTCATTGTTTTTAATTTGCACATTTTCATTACTAATCTTTTACACATTTAATAATTGCCTCTTTTGTGACATATCTCATCTAGCCCTTTTTGCATTAGCTTCTTGGCCATAGTCTTGTTGATTATTGCCCCTCATTATTTCAGTTAGATATAACAAATATATTTACTACTCATACATGATTTTTTATTCACTTAGTAAGGATGTTTCACAAAAATATGATTTTAGTGCAGGCAATGTATACTTTCTGCTTGTATATGATAGTTAGAAAAATCCACAATCCAACATAAATAAATAAAAATCTTTCTGCTCTCTTACAAATATTTTAACAGTCTAATCCTTATTTTGCTTTCATCTAATGCAACAGATGCAGTTTTGTCACTATTGATTTAATTCTCATAACAATCATTTCAACATCTGTCTTCCTCATTTCATGGGTATAGTGAAGGTGTTGAAGAGGTAGAACTCTTAGCAGAGGGCTTGCACTTACTACTGTTCAAAGTTTAAATAATGCTTTAAATAATTGATTCCATGAATCTACTGGTTGATCCTCAAGTCTCTTCTCCTGCTCTCATACTAACCACTGAAATCAAGGCACACAGAGGTAACTAACTGTCTAGGAGACAGCTCTACTTCAGTGTCTACAGATACACAATAACTGAAGTGTACTCATTTCCTTTTCTCATTCTCTGCAAGTGCATTACATAAAAGAAAATAATAATGTGAAAGTTTAGCCAACAGAAAATGACTGGATTAGTGATAAAATTACTGTGATCTCTATGGAAACCACTGAACTACCCTTCATGCAGTGGAATTCAGAAATGCAAGCATCATTTACACTGCAATGTTTACTGAATCTATCACTTTCAGTCACTAATTCCATTTTTAATTTAATTCTAATGAGAAAGTGATGTACAGGAGGCTTACAGTTACATAAGTAAAGTAGTGAACACGTTTTGTGGGTTGTTTTTTTTGTCAAACTTGTTACCCCTCCCTCATTTTCTCCCACATTTTCTCCTCCTCAATTACCTTCCCCAAGTTGTCTGGTTCATTTGCAATATATTGTCCTGTGAGTAGTTCTGTTGCATTGGTTCGCCCTTTGTCCATTTTTTCCCCTATGTCCTAGAATGTCTTCCATCTATGTCTGCCCAACTCTACTGATTATGCCTATACTAATTATGCAATATTATCAGCATGTACATGAGTACATCCTAATATTTCTCCTGCATTTTCTCATGTGAATTAGTACATGCTGATATTCCTGTGTTCCTTCTTCCTGCTACAATATACTCACACTATGGCCAAAATGGCCCTTGAACAATGATTAGCCAAGCATAAGTACCCATTTCACCCGTTACTACATACTTACTGCTCTTATGGTAATGTCAAAATATTTTACATTATTCTTAAGCCATTTTGTAATTAAAACCAGATTTTTCTCATGTATTATTCTAGCAATACTGTACATCCCCAGTACAGTAAAATAAAAGTTACTTCTGTCCAAATTCATCATTATTTCATCTTGTCCCTTGACCAGCACAAATTCTGACCTTTGCTTTGCTTGCTTAATTTATTCTTTTTGTAGAAATAGTGTTTTGTCACAGCAAAAGAAAGCCAATGTATCCTTAAGTCTTATTTACATTTCAGCTTAAATAGCTCTTCCTTCGGGAAAATCTCCTTGAAGTCTATCTGATGTATTTCCTGTAACCCACTGACATGCAAGCAGCAATGACAGTGACTTGCAAATTAACAGTATTTTCTTTCTACTATTCCAGTTTATGGTCCTGAGCTGGCACAGAGTGGATAATTATCTAAATATAAACAAAGTGAGGCTAAAATATGTAAACTATTTTATGTTCACATGGTTTTTAAGAGATCCTTGAGGTTCCTATGGATGAGAACTGATGTTCTCAAAGAAACATGAAAGACAAAAATGCAATTGTAGCCCCTGAACTCCTGGGTGAACAAAGGCACATTTGAATCCCTTTGGCTTGTGAGACAGGATACCCGTGGTACTATGAACCCAGATCCTGGAGATCTTAGGGGACCACATGGTGTGTGAGCATCCCTAAGTGAGCTGATAGCTGAGGTTTTAGTTTTTCTCACCCATCCTTTGGGAAATGATGAATAATTTTCTTGAGTATCCCCCAAGGGAGAAGGATGACTCAAGAAGTCTCCTGAGTGTTTTGCAGAAAGGCACTGTGGGGTAGTCATTTCTCCATTTTATAAATTCGCTAGTCTGATCCCTGAACAGTTTCTGGAAGAAGTCTCTGGTGTAGTCATGAACAGGTACCTATTCCAGCAAGATGGATGAGGGTAAGTCTCAAAGACAGAGCAAATGCTTCTCCATGTCTGATGGGAGGCCTTGATAGCCTCCAAAATCTCTGTTACAGACCTCTCATTTTATCAAATCTTCCAGGCACTTTAGGAATTTATTTTACTTAATTCTTTCTTTTTTCCTGTCATTACCAGGGATTGAACTCAGGACCTTGTGTTCTTGCTCAGCTTGTTTACTTCCATTTATTTGGTGCCTGATTTCTTGAATCATACCTTCTGTCCTGCCCTGCATTTTGCTGGAGAAGACTTCTGCTCAGGTTGTTGGTGAATCAAAATTCTCCAGGTCTCAGCCTCTGGAATAGCTAGGGTGACAGTTGTGAGTCACCAGAACCTGGTTCAGATTTAGCCTTTACACTGCACTTCCAAGGATAGACTTGAGAAAGTATAAATATGCTGATACTGAATGTGCTATTATCTGTTCATACCCCTTTTTTCCCAAGGAAGGCTCATGGCTTTTGTTAGAATTCAATAAGTATGGGCATCGACTTCAAACTGAAGTAAAGAATATTTTCTAATGAACAAGCTGTACTACATTAGTTTTCATATGTCTTTGTTTTGATTGTGAGATATATAAAATGAAATTAAAATTTAGATGTAGCAAAACTGTTTGCACCTGAATGAATCATCAATCTAGTTAAGAAATATTCTTATTAATTGGATAGTACTTTCTTATAATTTTTAACCAAATTGTTATTGTTACTTTAAACATTTTCCAACATAGCTAGAACATGACAGGATGCCATAAAAGAAGTATGCTTTAATTGAGAAAATTCTAAGCAACCACCTAACATATATAACGTAGGAAAAGATGATCATAGCATATTCCATCTACAGGATTCTGCTAGAAATGATTCACAGAACCATGCAGGCAGCCCTGAGTATGAGCACTGCGATGGAGTCTGATGTTAAATGTTGCCTCACAGAGACACTGCTAACTGGGAAGACCCAATTTGGGGGTCCATAGCGTCCAGAAGCCATTCCTCTACTTGCAGCCATATCATGTGGCCCAATAGTAGCAACGTTTCGTTTCTGCTGACTGGTTTTCCAAGTTTAAAGAGAATTTATCACTGGATTTCCATTCTCTTCTTTTCCATCTATGCCTTTATACTTGTGGGTAATGGCACACTTCTGTACCTCATCAAGGGTGACCGCAGACTCCACGAACCTATGTGCTACTTCCTGGCCATGCTGGCAGGCACAGACCTCATAGTGACAGTCACCACAATGCCAACAGTGATGAGGGTATTATGGCTGGATCACAGGGAGATAACCCCAGGAGCCTGCTTCTTACAGGCCTACCTCATTCACTCCCTTTCCATTGTAGAGTCAGGTGTCCTGCTTGCCATGGCCTATGACCGTTTTGTTGCCATTCAGACACCTCTGAGGTACAAAACAATCCTAACTAATTCCAAGGTGATAAAGATAGGCCTGGGGGTCATGTTGAGGGGCTTTGTGTCCATTGTGCCCCTAATTGTACGACTCTCTTGGTTCCCATACTGCCGTTCCCATGTTCTTTCCCATGCCTTTTGCCTCCACCAAGATGTCATGAAACTCGCCTGTGCTGACATTACATTCAACCGCATATACCCCGTTGTTCTTGTTGCGTTAACTTTCTTCCTAGATGCTCTGATCATTGTCTTTTCCTATGTGCTAATTCTTAAGACAGTGATGGGCATTGCCTCTGGAGAGGAGCGAGCTAAGGCCCTCAACACTTGTGTCTCCCACATTAGCTGTGTCCTAGTATTTTATATCACCGTGATTGGCCTGACTTTCATCTATCGGTTTGGGAAACATGCCCCTCCCGTGGTCCATATAACCATGAGCTATGTCTACTTCTTGTTTCCTCCATTCATGAACCCCATTATATACAGCATCAAGACCAGGCAGATTCGGAGAAGCATGGTTCACCTGTTTTCTGGGTGCAGCAGGACTTGACCCATTATTTTGGAACCTTAAGGTTTCTATGATCCTTGGGCCTTTATCATAGGTAGAAAAGAAATCTTGATTTAGCCCTTCCTGTTTCAGAGTTAAAGTGGAATTTTGATTACTACATAAAGAAGGAAGTAGATTTGAGCAGTAAATTACACTCATTATGCAATATCATACACTATAAGTTATATTTATATAAATGATGTATTTCTATATGTATATCTATGGAGAGAAGGAGTTGTCTGGTAGTCATATGGCATCTGGGAAACAGAAGAGCTAGGACCATTCAGATACTGTAAACAAAAGAAAGGTTATCTATTTCAGGTAATGTCAAGTTAAATGAACTAAACCTGATTCTAGGTCATCCAAAGAAGGATGTGCAGTTGGAAATCCACTGTATGTCACAGAAAGTCAAATTAAAATCATATGGTATCATCTTTCCATCTCTGTATTTTGAAATTAGGTAAACTGACAGTGAAGTTCTTCTAAAACTTTAGAGTTTTTTGATTGCCATTGCAATAAAAATAATAAAATTTAACAATGTGCTTGTGTGAATAATAACACTAAATATGTAGAACTCATGGATGCTTATCCCTAAAATTATAACATTCCATGTTATGTCAATGTATTATGTTATTATGAAGCAACTGACATAGACTAACATCTCAATACAGGACAGGAAATATCCCATCAACTAGGAGAAACTATTGATAGTCACAACTCTTACTCTGTTTGTCATTTTCATTGGCTGCTAGACAATGAGCTAGAAAATTTATTTTCTTCTGTTTTCAAAAGTATTTCTTCTGAAAGGAAGTATTCTTCTGGAAGGCTGACTGTTGAATTAGACTTTGTCAACCATTTCCATATTCTCTGATTTTTTTTTCTCACATAAAAGCACTGAGGATTCCTTAATGTATGATTTTTCTTCGGCTACTGAATGCAAAAAGCCTTGCAAAAGTAAGGCTATAGCTTAGTTTTGCCCATTCAATAGTGTTTTTCTTCATGTTTATTCAGAGAAGTCTCTTTTTAGGTCTTTAGCCTATTTGTTGAGGGGGCAGTTGGTAGCTCAATAGCTATGCCTGTATGAACACATAAGGTGATGCTAAGTGAAATGGACTCCACTTTATGGAAACAAGTGGTATATCATTGTTGTAATTATTTTCAACATGCCATGTGAAACAGTACCCTTTTTTTCCTTTTTTTTTTCTATAATAGTCCTTTCCTGTGGTTTTACCCTGCTATCACTGTATCTGATCTTAGTACCCTGGATACTATATGTACATGTATTAGAATTAGGGAAGGGAAAGGGAATACCAAAATCGAGAGACAAAGGATAAAAAGACAGACCATTCCAAAAGCAATACTTACAAAACCATTTGGTGTAAACAACTGTATAACTCGGGGGGGTGGAGGGGGAGGGGGGAAGTGTGGGGGGGGAATGAAGGAGGAGGTAACAAGTTGAACAAGAAATGTACTCACTGCCTTTCATATGAAACTGTATGAAACCCCTCTGTACTTCACTTTGACAATAAAGAAAAAAAAGTAAAATCTGAATGTGAGAGAATTCTTTAAATTAGGTATGTTATTTAGATTCAAGACAAGTCTCTTTGTCCCTTCTTTACTCTGTCCCCAACCTCCTTGTTTGCCAAGCTTAAATAAAGCATCCTGAGTCAGGCTGTGTTGAGGGCAGCACGATGGCCGTGGTCTCCTCTGAAGGACCAGTGACCATGGACTCTGCCCCTGACTCATGCTGAGATCAGCCAGTGCAGGCATCCTGTTTCTCATCAGCTACCATCTTTTTAGGGACAACTTCCAACTATCCTATTAAACCCAAAAGCTATCAATGACATGTTTAAAAGAACACAACAGCAAACTAACTAAGCAACATGTTTGCATGGTGTGGCTAAGGTTGATGTATTGAATACACGACAAATGTCCTGTTTCAGGTGAACCAACTTATTACATGTTTGTGTCCATATTCAGAAGGTCTTGGAAAGCAACAAAAAGAAAAAGAAAAAAAAAAGACGAAGTAACCCCAAATTCCTAAATATTCTGTTTATAAAGATAGCATTTGGCAACTATTTTACAATACTGACTCATTTAACTTAAACACGAAAACCAAGATACAGCTTTCCTTCCTTTCTCTACCCTTCCTTTTCTCCACTTCCTTTTCCCCTCCCCTTCCTTCCCCTCTCCTCTTCCTTCCCCTCTCATTGTCTCCTCCTCCCCCTCTCTCCTCCTCCTCCCTCTTTTCCTTTCTTCTCCCTCTACCCTCCCCTCCTCTCTCCTTTCTTTTCCTTTAGTTTTTGTTTAAGAAATATCATATTTCCCCACATTTCTGATTCTTATTACTGAATTTCTTTAATGGTCCCTTCTGTGGCCCTGTCTCTCCTCCTTCCTTCATGGCTAGTCTGGAAGCTTTGGCATATTTATGTCAACACAAATGTCTAGACATCTGTCTAGACATGTGGCATTCTCCAAGTCTCTGGCCTTTAGTTCCCTCATCTGTGGACCTGAGGTCTTCTTTTTCTGGCCATCTCCCAATTAGAATAACATGAATATAGAACATACTACTTTTATTTAGCTTCATGTTTAACCAGTACCTGCTGGCAACCACTGATCTTTTTATTATCATTACAGTTTGTTTTTTTTGTTTTTTTTTTTGGCCAGTCCTGGGCCTTGGACTCAGGGCCTAAGCACTGTCCCTGGCTTCTTCCCGCTCAAGGCTAGCACTCTGCCACTTGAGCCACAGCGCCACTTCTGGCCGTTTTCTGTATATGTGGTGCTGGGGAATCGAACCTAGGGCCTCGTGTATCCGAGGCAGGCACTCTTGCCACTAGGCTATATCCCCAACCCCTTGTTTTTGTTTTTGTTTGCCTGGAAACACACAGCTTCTCTCTCAGTGCAGTCCCAGGCCACAGGGAGATGTTTAGTTTATCCAATCGTCTACTGTAGAGAGTGTGTAAGCCGTCTACAAATCTCCCGACTTTGACTGTGGACTTTGGACTCCTGGAGTCAGGACAAAGCTGTAATGAGTGGAAGCACCCCAAAACAAGTAGCACTAAAAGGCAGAGTCTTGTTTGGGTCCAGGCTGTGGGAGAATAGATGGGGCTCTGCTCCTCTCCCCGCTGCTAGGAGCCTCTACCTCTGCTCAGCCACGAGGAGGGTGGAAGGGCTCTCCAAGTCTGCCTCACACCTGCTGGGGCCCATCAACCCAGTCATTCTAGAACTATCACCAAGACTGGAGCTGAATATTACCACTCTATAACTTTACTTTCTTTTATTAATTGATTGATGGATTGATTGATGTGTGTGTGTGTGTGTGTGTGTGTGTGTGTGTGTGTGTGTGTGTGTGTGTGTTCTAGGGCTTGGACTCAGGGCCTGGGCACTGTCTCTTGAGCTTTTCTGCTCAACCCCTTGAGCCACAACTCCACTTCTGGCTTTTTGGTGGTTACTTGGAGATAAGAGCCTGGTGGACTTTCCTGCCCGGGGTTGGCTTTGAACCATTATCTTCAGTTCTCAGCCTCCTGAGTAGCTGGGACTGCAGGAGTGAGTTACTTGTACCTCAAGACGGAACATTGTACCTTGAAGTTGCCTTCATCAGGCCTCATTTTCCCTAATTTATCCTGTCTCCATGCCACTGTTAAAATACTATATGGTGTACTAAGTGTTTCTAGTGGCTGTTCATAGGTAACAGCCAAAGAAAACTATCCACTGAATAGTCATGGCAAGTGATAACCAGTGTAGCATACGGGTCCACTGACGGCAGATGTGTATGGTTTACCAAATGAGAAGCACGTTTTCTTAAGCATGGTTCCACAGTAAGTCTCTACATTTTGCCTTTTGCTTTGGGGTGAGATTTTTATTTTTATTTTTTAGAAGGAATACCAACAGAAGCAACTGGAAATTCCAGACCACTTAGGACATAAAAGTATCACTACAGTTTTTAATTTTGTCTTTTCAAGAATGGCATCCCACAAACATCAAATAGTATGCAACTTTTGAAGAATATCGTCTTTCACTTAGCATGATAATTTGGGGCACTAGTTTAGCTGTTGTGTACATGAATAGTTGATTCCTCTTGAAGTAAGCAATACCCTTATACAGATGCTGTATTATTACATGGGTGTAGCCATTTTCCTTCATTTCAATTGTTTCCTTTTGGCCACTTTTTTCTCTGGCCTCTCCAGTGGCATTTCTCTCCATTAGAACTATTCCATATGCAAATTTTAAATGCCAATCCCTTTGCTCTTTCTGGCTCTGGAAAGAAATCAATCATGACTTGGGACTGCTGTATTGTCCTTATCAATCTCCTCCTTTCCTCATTCTCTAGCTCGTGAACGTTCCCTCCCCAGAACCTACCATGCCACCCCATTTATCTGGCTTCTGACCTGATTCCTCTGCTGTATCCATTGGCCTGGACTCTCTGGATAGTCTGCCTTGGCCTCTCAGCATCTGTATCAGTTGTTATCACTGTTCAACAGCTGCATCTCAAACTACTGTTGAGAGATGGGGAACAGGAAACACAACTTGTAAAATAAACTGTACTATAGAGGAACCTGGACACAACACTTAAGGTCAACATTCACTGTAACTACCAGGGCGGCTGTATACCAAGGTGATTTGAGATGGATCCTTCCATGAGTTTAGATTATAATGATAGGAGAGTGACATCAATTTTATACTCAGTTTTTGCCATTTCTATTATTGCACTGAAAAATCTTCAAATTTGATCTAATCAGTTCTCACAAAATGTTTCAAGTTTCTTTTTATTATGGTGAAGTTATTGCTTTTTTAATGAGTACTGAGGTAGATCAAATATTATCTACAACTCTGCAGTGTGCAACATAAGTAGATCTGTCCATAAAGAATGTGAGTCAATTTTCTTTCCTTTCCAATGCTTATTGGAGAAAAAAACTTGAGCTAGATATTCAGTCCTTTTCTCACACTGTAAGTGATCTTTTACATTTGTGATGATCTCTAAATTGAAATGACGGAGTTATTCTATGTACCACAATCAAGCATATTCAAAGACTGACAGAGGAAAAAAGGTGTGAAGGCGATAAATTATTATACAGAATACTTATTTTTGGATAGTGGAATACAATCTTCTAAAGTGTTTTAGTTCAGTCACCCTTTTAGTGTATCTGGAAACAAAAGAGGTTTATCTCCTTTCTACCTTTAAGTTAACCAACAGAGCACTGTGTCTCTGTATTGGCACATGGATTTCATTAACCCTCCTTATTCTTAAGGCAGAGCTCTGCTTAGCATTATTTAATTTATGATGTTTTTAATCATAGTTAAGGAGTTGTGAGCACTGTTTTGACATAAATGACTTCTCTTGAAAAGATGTTGCTATTACCATGGCGATCACCAGAAAGAGTTGAAGTTCTCTCTCCCTTTTTATCCTTGACAATATAATCTTAATCATTTAATTCTACCTTTATCTATTATCCATGTATGATCTTTATACCTTGCTTCATTCTCCCATACTCTCAATAGACACACTAGGATAATTCAAAGGTGTTATGAATAATAGCAATATGATTTATAACATCCAAGATAACCAGCCCAGGTGTGTTCATTGATGAATGAATGAGCACAGAAAGTTATGCAGTGTGTGTGTGTGTGTGTGTGTGTGTGTGTGTGTATGTGTGTGTGTGTGGTGTGATGGAATATAATTCAGCCATTAAAAATAAAGGAATATTTCTAGATATGGTGATGCATGCCTGTAATATTGTCTACTCAAGAGGCAAAGACAGGAGGATTTCAAGTTCAAGTCCAATACAGTTAAAATCAGAGAGGCACTGTCTCAAAAACAAAATACAACTCAAAATACAGTTGGAGGCATGGCTCAAGAGGCAGAGAACTCTTCTTAGCATATGTGAAGCCCAGAGCTGAAAAAAAAAGAATGAAATTATGTTATTTTTGTCAATATAATGGAACTGAAGGTCATTCATTAAGTGAAATGAGCAAGGCACAGAAAGCCAAAGACCACATATTCTCATATCTTCCACATAGGTAGAAGCTAAAAAGCTCAATTTCATAAAAGCACAGCCTAGAATAGTGGTTAGCAGAGACTGGCGATGAGTGATAATATAATTAATTATAATATAATTACATAATATAATTACAATACAATTAATGTTCTTGTGGTTGATATTACCCACAAGGAACTACTTCCTTGCTAAGTCAACTCACTTAATATTCATAGTAGTACTGTGAATTAGGTTATTTTAGCATCCCTTACAGATTTGGAAAGTGAAGCATGGAGCTTTTAAATAACATCTCTAGATCAAATTGTGACTAAGTAGCAAAGGCAACAAACAAGTCAATCCAGAATTACAAGCATATACTCATGGTCACTATATAAAAATTCTCAAAGCAAAACTTTTTTTTAAAAAAACCTCATGTATTTGTCCTGAAATAAGATATAGTTGGGGCAAGCGAGTGTAGACTCATCCAAGTATCTTGGTGCTCTCAGTCTTTTTTCCTGCATCACATAGGGAAGATAGTACTCACCCTGCTGATGATGTTACAGTCAAGATTCCTGGGGTCTTGAGAGGTGTGGGATTTTGATAATCATTATGGTGAGGATGGCAGAAACAATGCCAGTAACTAAAAATCTACGTATACTCCTATGGAATTTCTAGCTGCTGCTGTGATTAACTTGGCCATGTGCCTGGGTCTGACTGAAGGAAAGTAGAGATAATCGTGTGTTCATGGTGAGACAGGATCTTGTAATTATTCTCTCTCCCTCCTTCCAGGGGAGAGGAAGTCATTGATTCTGAGATGGTGAAGTCAAATACTGAAGTCACTGTTTGCAGGAGTCTGCTCAGGGAAACATGCTGACAATTAGCATTTATTTGTGATACAAGCCTAAACCCAAATTGCCTAAATTAGTAAAGCAAACAAATTGTTCTGCTATTGAATGTCTAGTAATCTGTGGCTTGTCTGTTACAATGATCCACTACATTGTTATTTTTGTTATAATGCCATTTCAAGGTCACTTCATGGGCAGACATGAAGTGAATACCAGTCTGTGGCTTCCAAAAACAGTCAAAGATATTCTCAATTCATTTATCTCTAACTTTAGACTCATCTAGACTGATTATGTTTTTCAAGAAATCATTGGAGTTTTCCTAAATCCATTTTTTTCCAGTCCTGGGCGTTGAACTCAGGGCCTGAGCACTGTCCGTGGCTTCCTTTTGCTCAAGGCTAGCACTCTGCCACTTGAGCCACGGGGGGTGGGGGTGGGGCGCCACATCTGGTTGTTTTCTATATATGTGGTGCTGAGGACTTCATGTATACTAGACAAGCACTCTTGCCACTAGGCCATATTCCCAGCCCCCCGCCCCCCTGCAATCCTTTTTTGCATTCTTATAAGTGTAACATTTTAATGATGTCTCAGGTTTCAGAAGGGGTTTAAGGTCAGCAGTATGGGCCTTTGAGGTCCCTTTATTCACAGAATGGAGTATTCTCACTCATATACATCTAACTCTGAAAGAAGCCACCTGACGCTCTTGTTATGACCACTAGAGGGAAGTAGACGCATATGGAGCTAATTGACCAGGATGCCTGGCACCTCAAGTGTGGGGAATGATGAAAGCATCTCTTTTCATACTCTACTTTTCCTTATGGGTGTCCATTAGCCACTAAAGTGAAGCATTTCATTTTGTTTCTGCATATACATATAAGGTACTTTGATCATATTCATTCGCTCTGTTACTCTCTCGTCTCTCTTTTACTTTTTCCAATTTTAAAATGGTTTTTATCATGACACTTTCATATGTGCTTACAATATTTTCCAATAATTTTACTCTCTATCTTTTATCCCTTCCTCTTTTCCACTTCCCCCAGTGAATAGTCCCCCGTGGATGTCCATCGCTGATCCTACATTGGAGGGACCAGACCCCTAAGTATCCTCTTAACTTCCCTCTTGCCCATAACATCTACTGAGAAAGCATCTATGCTTCGTCCTCATTTATAATAGTGAAATCAGGGATAGAAAAATATTACCATGGATTTTGATAATGGTACAGACTCTCAAAGAGATTTTCTTGACCTTAGGGATGCTGAAAGAACAGCTACTTTCAGTTGAATGCAATGGAAAGAGACTTTTCCAACAGACCCAAACTAGTAATTGAATCTTCATTCTCAACCTTTGTTCCTTCTTTTTTTTTATCTTCTGTACTTCCCACTCACCCCTAGATTCCCCCATTCCTCTCATCCTCTCAAATATAGACACCAGATAGCTAAGGCTAATCTTCTCAAGACAGAAGAATAAAGAAGGGAAAGTAGATTTTTATAAGACTTTTCAATATTCAGTTTATGTGCAACTGTATTATTAGACTATTTAATAATAAACTTATTTCCCAGTTATATGATAATAACATACTCTTCCAATATTTACTTATATGGCCTAATTTCTACTTACTTGAAAAATATTGCACAGAATATGAATGGGGATTATGTAAGACAAGGCACCCAAAATGCAGCAGAAACTAGCACATAGTGAGGGTGTTTAATTATATGTATATACATATATATATATGCCAGACCTGGGGCTTGAACTTAGGATCTGGGTACTATCCCTGAGCTTCTTTTTTGCTCAAGGCTAGCACTGTACCACTTGAGCCACGGTGCCACTTCTGGTTTTTCCTGTTTATGTGATACTGAGGAATGGAACCCAGGGTTTCATGCATGCTAAGCAAGTACTCTACCACTAAGCCACATTCCCAGCCCGGTGTTTAATAATAGTAAGAGGTAGCATTTGGGGCTTCTTACTTCATGATGAGCACTGGGATGAGTGCATGGATACATTGTTATTCGTTTCTAATTTAGATGCTAGAAGGTGCATATATTATCCCAATTTCACACTGAAGACCCGCAGCCTCCAAAAGTTAATGAAATTGTCCCATGTCATGTTTGTTCCAAAGGCTGAACTCAAACCGTGGCCTGTATAATTTTATATATTGTCTTCCTAAACCTGATATTAATCTGAAAGATTTTTTTTTCATTATTACAATTCTCTATTTCTTATGGGGAGGTTGAAACACAGGGTAAATACACTCCCCAAAGGATTTAACAACAGTTTTGAGTTGAAAGGACAGCCAAGGGGCCACAGGGGGCAGTAAAGTTGTATTTCCCTTCCTTTGTAGCTCCAGCAACTCCAGTCACACACACAGCCCCCGAGCTCAACTTAGTACACTACACCCAAGACGTTTTGATCATCTTTATAAATGAACTGATGGGTCAATGACAGAGAGGTATGTCTTCATACAAATCCAGAATACTTGATTGTCATTTAATTAATCAATCTCTGGGTTAGATTTTGAAGTTGAAAGCAGTCAAGATTTTTTAGATGAAAACACTATCTGATCTATATATAACTCATGCTTCACCAATGTCTGGTTAGAAGGTTTCAGCACACGTGTTGACAAGGTGACACTAACGTTTCCTTTTTCCCTTAAATCAGAGATCCCAGCCTCTCAATCCTGCAGGTCCCACTTTCAGCACATGGTGGAAGGGTATAGGAGAGTTGAACTTGGCTCCACAAAGAAGGGAAGTGTGGAAGCCCCTAAAGGAATAGATGGAAGTTTTTCAAGCCTTATTCCTTAACCCTGAAGGTTAGCAGCTTTCTTTGACAGCTTTAGGGAACAAGACAGGATTTGCCTGACACTTTTTTTTTCTTTTCATATTTTTATTATCAAACTGATGTACAGAGAGGTTACAGTTTCATATGTTAGGCATTGGATACATTTCTTGTACTGTTTGTTACCTTGTCCCTCATACCCCCCTCCCCCCTCCCCCTTACCTTTTCCCCCCCTGAGGTGTTCAGTTCACTTACACCAAACAGTTTTGCAAGTATTGCTTTTGTAGTTGTTTCTCTTTTTTTACCATGTGTCTCTCAAATTTGGTATTCCCTTTGAATTTCCTACTTCCAATACCAGTAAACACGGTTTCACTTTTATATAAGAACAACATCCATTGAGAAAAAAAAAAGAAAAAAAAAAAGAACAGCATCCACCATTCTAGAGGTGAAGTTTGCCTTGTGGCAGTGCATGATTGAAATGATTAGCTCTCTGTAGGACTTTACCCGGTCTGCAGCTACAGCAAATAGGGAGCTCTGGCAGTGTACGCTCCATCCCGTCTCTATTTCTGGCTTTTTTTTTTTTTTGGCCAGTCCTGGGCCTTGGACTCCGGGCCTGAGCACTGTCCCTGGCTTCTTCCCGCTCAAGGCTAGCACTCCGCCACTTGAGCCACAGCGCCGCTTCTGGCCGTTTTCTGTATATGTGGTGCTGGGGAATCGAACCTAGGGCCTCATGTATCCGAGGCAGGCACTCTTGCCACTAGGCTATATCCCCAGCCCCCGTCTCTATTTCTGGAAACACCCAAGTATACGTTCCTGGACAGACATACAGTGTGCCTGCCCTTTTTGCTTATAAAAATGAATTCTAATCTTTATTCCATCATTGATCCATTACAAATTTTTAGTGCATTTACATTATATTATTTACTCTCTAGGGTCCCCTGTGAATCAAGAATTAGCCAGGAAAATACTGCAATGTGTGTCCTTGATTTTGTACTTTATATCATCCGGGAGACTAGGTACCACACACACACACACACACACACACACACACACACACTATAGTATATATAATATACACATATGCTACATATACTAGCCTTTTATGCATTTATGTATATGTAGTATATATACTATATATTGTTTATAACCATTAACTTAGTTGCATAATATTTCTATTAATTGTAGAAACCTGAGACCCAAAGGTGATAGCTTTATCTTAGGATTTGTAAAGGCTTATTTTATTCACCATAATGTAATTTTCGCACAGCAAAATAATTAGATTTTACCGTGAATATATACAAACAGAGCAACATTGTTACAAAGTAAAATCTATGGCCAATTTATGAAAAAAAAATAAGCACACATTTTCCTCAGTGAACCACTTGAGGCAGGGAGAGCAGAGTACATTTAAATTTTTTTTTTCCTCAAAAATTCCCCAACTGCTATATGAAGACAAGCATATGGACCTTTGAGGAGGGTATTGTCCATGACGATCATTTGGGGAAAGATGAAGACTGATATAGAATAAGAGTGAAATGGCCTTGATGTCGCTTTATGCGAATGGAGATGATGGGAGCACCCAGACCACCTATGTTTGTTCTGATCCCTTCACCTTCACTCTCCCCAACTAACCAGGTTACAATGAGTGGGCCTGGCCTGGCTCTGTGCTAAACTGACTCCCTTCACAGCTCAGCCATTGGAGGGGGACCTGTCCAGGCTCTGATATCATTATCTGCAGGGCCAGGACCCAGCAGGACTAGGCTTCAGGATTTTTCCCTCCCAGTCTCCAAGCAGAGTTTGCTTATTTATATATTTATATAAATGTATGCACATTTTTAAAAGAAATAACTTGGAACCTGTCCAGCCCTGACTGTGTTATGGAAATTACTTGGAGTATTTTTAATTCCATCCATTCCTGCTCTAAAAAGAAACAACTTTAGAGGTAGAGGCTCCATGCAATCGAAATAGCACATCAGGAGCTTTCAGGTCCAGCACAGGCATTTTCATGGATGACAGCTCCCATTCTCCTCGGAACCTCAGTTTCCTTTTCTGTAAGCATCAGGCTACAGTAAATCAATCCTAATGGCCCATCTACCAATTAAATTTATAATATCTCTCTATTCTAGACTAGCGATGTAATTGCACTTGATACTTCTCAAATGACAACAACATGTCTAAAGGGTTTCTTGTTTAATAATAAAAATTTTCATTCAGTCAGATCATCTGCAGACTAGATGTGTGGGCATCATTTGCCAGGTGGCAATGAGAGGTAGTCCTTCTTGGTTTTTTGGTTGATTTTTTTTTTTGCCAGTCCTGCCTGGCGCTTGAACTCAGGGCCTGAGCGCTGTCCCTGGCTTCCTTTTGCTGAAGGCTAGCACTCTACCACTTGAGCCACAGCATCACTTCTAGCTTTTTCTGTTTATGTGATGCTGAGGAATTGAACCCAGGGCTTCATGCATGCTAGGTGAGCACTCTACCGCTAATCACATTCCCAGCCCCAGGAGGTCCTTCTTTATGGCCTCATAAACCTCAGAGAAGGAATTTGTTAACGTACTACTCACATAGCCTTCTTCAATAGCTCATTCCAGGGCTTCAAACCTTTGCTTCACAGAAGTCTTAAGAATTGGAGAGCAGTGGACAAGATTACATACTCAGGAGTCAATGAGTGGCTGGCTACTCAACACCTCTTACTTACCTCTGTGTCTCAGTTCTTCATATGTAAAATAGATTTTTCACAGGCTGAAAAGACTATGTTTTGAAGAATGCTTGAGTTAATTATGGAAAAAAGTATAAAGCCAGTAGCTCATACATGTCAAACTAGAAATATTTTCTGTCATTGCTTGATTATCATCATTCTTAATTTAGTTAGAAACTAGCTTGTCCTATACTTTATGGTAGGTTTGTTTTTATAAAAAGAAAATTATGCTGGTCACCAGTGGCTCACAGCTCTAATCCTGGCTAGTCAGGAGGCTGAGATCTAAGGACCATGGTTCAGAGCCAGCTCTGGCAGGAAAGTCCATGAGCCCCATCTCCAAATTACCACCAGAAAACTAGAAATGGAGCTGTGGCTCAAAGTGGTAGAGTGCTAGCCATGAGTGAACAGCTCAGGGACAGCGCCTAGGCCCAGAGTTCAAGGCATGACCAACAAAAATGAAAAAATAAAATAACATTAGTGATAAAACTCACATTTTTAAAGACTTTCTATGTATAAGACAGTGAAGTGTTTTCTATAGATCAATGAATCTTTTGGAGTTATTTAAAGCAATACTATTTGTTCTCTCTCTCTCTCTCTCTCTCTCTGTGTGTGTGTGTGTGTGTGTGTGTGTGTGTGTGTGTGTGTGTGTGTGTGTATTTAAATCCTCAGGAAACTGAGAAGTTAAGTTTAAGTCTAGTCCCTGCCTTCAAAGCACTCCCAGGCCTTCATTACCCTGGAACAGTTTTTGGTCTCTATCTTCCACTGTGTCACATTTGTATAAAATCATACTGGTTTTGTGAATTCAAGGACTATGGCTCTCCAGCTCACTGTTATGTCTCCAGCATTGTTTGGGGTTTAGCAATCGTATTAATACTCCAGCATAAGAAGGTTGTCTTCCAGAAAAGGAAATCAAGTTATATTATATGGCTCAGGATAGAGGAATCTCATTTATATAAGGACTTTATAATATTAATTTGACTGGCAAAAGAGAGGACTCAATGGGAAACCCACAAGCTTCTCCCAGTGATAGAAGGTATTTCACGTACAGTTAATCCCCAAAGAGGGAATTATAGCTTGGAAAAGTCCTATGCCAGTACATTGAATTTTTGTCTTCCTTCACATACATACACAGGAAGACATAAAGGCCTAGGCATGGGAGAAAGCTATTCCTATGCTTTTTGGTGGGATGAATCAGATTATTAAGGGGGCATACTAAGTAAAATGGAAACACAGAGAAAGAAATAATTGTGAATGCAGTAAAAATCACAGTAATCTCTCCCTAGTGAGGGCTATAGCAGATGGAATCCAGGACCTTTGTGGACTGACCTACACCCAGAAGCCTTATAAGAATATGCAAAGGGAACAGACATATATCTACACTGAGCATGTTTCCTTCCTGTAGCAGGTTTCCTTCATTTCCTAAACCTCCACAGACACACTCCTGTCTTTAACCTGTCCTATTCAAATCTATCCACTTCCATCTAGAAATTATTTCTCCATGCCAAGCTCCTACAGTTGCAGTGACCCTGTAGAAATTTTTTTCCAACATTCAGAGACCAGACTCCTCTTTGACTCTGTGAGCACTGGGATTCGGTAACTAAATCCTCTCCTTAGTTCTTGCCTTGGACCTTAATCCTCCCTTTTCCCCCCTGAGCCTGGCTGATAGGATCCATGAAATAAGGAATCTAGAATTCTGTCTTTATTCTAAGTCCATAAGCAGGTACCTTTACTATTTCTGTTTTCCCCCCCATAACAAGACTGAACTTAGAAGAATTGAGGTATTTTTTTAAAGGGTAACATGTCAGAGCCTGTCCCAGACTCAGATCAGAGTCAAGCTATGTTAGCAATCCTGTGGCTGTAATTATGGGGAGGGTTCAAAGGATGGGCGGGGAAGGAAAGGAACCAGGCTGCCGATAGAGAAGGAAGCAATGGAAGGACCTATAGCTTTAGGAACAGAGTCTCTAAGGGTTAAGGTTTCACGGAACTTTGACTCAGCAAACCCGAGGCCTCCATAGGAACTCCCAGTGCTGGTGTGCATGATGTGTTTATCAGAGATCACAGAGAGGGAGAGGCAGCACTAGCCGCCAGCTATCAGGGTACAGAAGAGCTGCCAGCCTGCCTGCTCAGATAGGTGATCAGAGAAGGTTTTCGGTGCTGGGTGGAGTCCTAGACTGCGTGAAGATAGACTATGAGCCCCGAAAAGGGTAGAAGGGTATAGCTGAGCACAATTTTACATTAGATTCCTATATGGAACTCTCTATTCTTTCAGCAAGGCAAACAGAATGCCTTGATTTCGGAGTTTCAGCTCATCATTTCTAAGATGAGTATAATTGTATATATTTTACAAGAGTTGATGAGGTTCAAAGGAAGTACACATTCTCTGGGCAAGCAATTCGGGACAGATTAGGGGTTCCTAAGAGCCAGCACTCTCAAAGCAGGGGGCAAGTTCTAGAGAACAGGGCCAACTCTTCTCAGAGTTACAGTAAAAGCCTCAGAGCCCGAAGTTCAAATTAGCAATGGCCTGGGAAGTTTCACAATAGGAGTCCTACTTGGCCCCATGAACCTCTTCTAACCAAGTGCGTAGCCTAAGGCCACAGGGTAAGGTGAAGCCAACTTTGTAAGCCTAAGAGCGCACTTCGCTGGGAGCATAAGCTAAGGTTCTGAAGCATAAAGGAACCTTAGGAACTTGAGCGGGAATTGAGAGGGACAGAGACGACAGAGGAAGCAGAATGAATTTGGGCTAAGGGAAAATGAAAGGGATTAGCTGAATTAGAATTGAAATCTTTCCACATTTCAGGGGCCATTCCGTGGTATATAAATAATCTTCTTTAATATCATCGTTCTGTGAGATATGTAGTATCCAATGCATTGCAATTACTACTAATGATAAATAGCACTTCTTGGGTGCTTAGTAGATACTAGAATAAAATCCAAGTCCATTTTATAAAGTAACTTATTTTTATGTTCATTCCAACAAGTAGTAATGGGTTATTTTCTTCTTCCCCAACGAGGGACGTTCAACTCAAACAATGTGGGCAAATTTCATTTAGTGATTGCTATTTTCTTGAAATAGTTGTGCAGAGGGTTTTCAATTTAACACATCCATTTATGTGTATGATGCATCTTCATCAGAGATACCCTTTCTATCATTCCACCCCTCCCCTTACCTACCTCTTTCCCCAGCCATTGTATCATTTTCTCATTCCATTTTCACATACCTACACTGAGTGTTACCATGGTATTTGCTCATCATTTCTCTTTCCATCAGATTACCTCTCTCCTTTGAGCCTCCACCTACTTCGGACAAAACATGGGATAGCTTCCTGGTAATTCGTTATTTTTTCCAATTGTCTCCTAACTGTTCACAGAGGATTATTCCGTGGTGTTTCACCTCGTATCTTACTTCAGTCAGTTTGCATGTGATTCTGTATATGTTTACATCTATGTTTTCTTAAAAATCACAGAGCATATGAGCAATCAATTGAAAGTGAATAGGTAACCTATGTATACTTCCTGTGCTTTCTAATAATTAAGCTAGGCTTTAGGCCCAGTTCCATTCCTGTTAAGGACCATGTTCTCACAATTGAACACCAGCAGAACTATCCACCACATACCTAATGTACATTGTGTGCATGTATGAAAACGTCATGACCACCATTCATACTACAAATGTATGCGAACACAAAAAGAAGTAGAATCTCCCCTCCCTCATATAACTGATATAACCTAATTTAAAAAAGAGTTTGAAACAGGGACCATATCTTCTGCTTTCTGCTTCTCTCTTCCCTTTGGAGACTGGAGATTGAGAGTTCGAGTCACAACTATAGATTGTACTTCCTCAACCCTGGTATGTCTCCCAGGGAAGTTTGAGAGAGAAAGAAACAGGTTCAGAATGAAAAAAGACTCTTTTCATTCTAAGAGAATTCTCTTAGAGAATTTTCCACATGGTAAGTTATAGATACATCCATGAGAAAACTGGAGGCTCATATCTGCCCCAAGAACCTCTGGAAATTTGAATCAGCTGCAAGTTTAGTTAAGAAACAAAGTCTGTATGTGTTACACTTTCCACTTATTTCTGTGCTTTAACTACTGCCTGTCTCTTCAACTTCCAGTTACTTGGAAACTCACTGTCTGCAAAGGACCCAAGTGTGCTGCATCTAGTCTGTGCCTGCATGGCGTTCTAACCAGTATCCAGCACCGGGAACCCTATGTGGGAAGGCACAGAAGGAGTAAAAAATGAGATGAAACCCTGCAAGTTGCATGCAGATCCTTGTTCAGGCTCCCTCAAGTTTCACCTGTGTCCCTGCTTGCTCCACACACTACTCCAAAATTATTTGGGGCTTCATATTGCCTTTCTCATCTTCAAGCAAGCAGAATATAAGAACTCAGTGCCAGAGCTCCTGTGTCAGGCAAGAAAGGGCTCTTGGCTACTCTCTCTCTCAAAAATCAACTCACATTAGGTTTTTCTCTTTCTTCTTCTACTCTGAAGGGGCTTTGCTGCCTGAGGAGATACTCACCGGGAACAGGGAAATTCGAGAACTTAGAGACAGAGAGAAAAGGGAATATGTCTGTAGGAGAGTCTAAGATAGAATGTAGACCAGTAGACAGGAATTAAAAACATGATGAACTATTGTCACATATCTTCCATGAAATGGTTTCAGGAGATCTGAGTAATTTAAAAAATAACCTGAATCTGTTGGTAACTTTGTAGTGTGTGTGTGTGTGTGTGTGTGTGTGTGTGTGTGTGTGTGTGTGTGTGTACGTGTAACAATCCTGGGGTTTGAACTCAGGACCTGAGTGCTCTCCCTTAGCTTTCATGCTCAAGGCTAGTGCTGTACAATATAGATCACATCTCCACTTCTGGCTTTTTTGATGCTTACTTGGAGATAAGAGTCTCACGGATTTCCCTGCAGAGCTGGCTTTGAACCATGATTCTCAGGTCTCAGCCTCCTGAGTAGGTAGGATTACAAGGGTGAGTCATGAACACCTAACTTGTTGCTAGCTTTTAGATTCAAGAAGTTGCTAAAAATAACTACATTTCCAAAAATCCTTTGAAAGAAATGTGTAACCTTAATCATTTTTTATATATGTATATGTGTGTATATATAATGTTGTACAAGGTAACACTTAGCATATATTATGTTCCTGGCTCTGTGCTTATCAATCTAACTTAATGTTCCTCTCCATGAACTATATTTCTAGTTTATATTTCAGAATAAATAGAAGCTACAGAGATTGCCAAAGGCTATATTAGAGATTATTGGAAATTAGACACAGGTAATATTGCTGGGATTACTGGAACTTTGTTTTTATCAATATATATATATATTTTTACCAGAAATAGGATGTTCATTGGTACCCTTATGTGGCATAATTTTCATTCTCTTTGAAATATTTCCATATAGTAATTGTACCAAGGGGGCTGTTGTAGAGTTTACATACATAAATAAAATTGACTTTGATGAAAATCACTACCTCTATTGCTCTTTCTTTTCTCTCTCCCCTCATTCCTCCTTTATTTTATAGTGCTCAGTGGGAATTGTTACTCTATTTTGTTACACACATATAGAGAACATCAATCATATTTACTCTCATCTCCCTTTCCTTTCATCCTTCCTTCTAACATACATGTTTTTTGTTTTACATTCATTTCATCTTCTCTCCCACCTCCTCTTTCTTTTTCCTCCTTCTCTTCCTCTTCTTCGACTTTTTCTTTTTCTTCCCCTCCTTCATCATCTTCCTTCTGCTCCTTTTCCTTTTCTTATTGTTATTATTATTATAATTATCATTACTGCTACTGTTACTATTATTTGGTCTACATTTCACATATAAGATAAAACATGCAGTAATCTTTTTTAGAGTCTAGTTTAATTCACTTGATGACTTCTAGTTCCAGCTTTCCTGCAAATGCTATCATTTAACTTTTCACTATCACGCCATTGGGCTTATACTCCATTGGGCACATATACCACATTTGTTTTATCCAGTCATTGGTTGTTGGGCTTTGCAGCTGACTCCACAGCCTTGTAATTGTGAGTAGAGCAGTGTTGCAGTAAACATTTCTGTTCAGTTATCTTTTTCATATGTTGATTTACATTCCTCCTGATACAAGCCCAAGAATGATATGGTAGGGACACATGGCGATTCCAGTTTAGTTATTTGATGACCTTCCTGCTGACTTCTATAGTGGCTTCAATTTATATTTCTGCATAGTATAAGAAGTTTGCTTTCTTCCCTCTGACTCAACCTAGCCAGAATTAGTTGTTTGTTTTCTTGACAGTTATCAATCTGACTGAGGTGAGGTAGAAATTCAGCGTCATTTTGATTTATAGTCCTTCATGGTGAAGGATATTGATCACTTAGTCATTTAGTTGTCTACAGAATGCGTAAATGCCTTTGCAAGGTATTCTTTACAGCTTATTCTCTTACATAAGCTACCTGTGACGTATGAAAATTCCCTGTGTAGAGAAGGAAAGGGGAGCTACTCTCACTAAGCTGTCTCCTTTGTTCCCGTCACAGTGGGACTCCTGTTTAACAGTAAACCACTCGGTCTCCGTGGGTTTTATTGAGTCCACATACCCTGCCTTGAGGTCAGAAGAGAACAGCATGCTCCATGAAGTATGTCTGTTTGCATCTCTCAAGATGCAGATTAAAATTTCTTTATTTTATTTTACTTTTCTTGTTTCAGTACATTCTTTACTTCGCAAAGAAATCAACAAGGAAGTGGACCTTAATTCCCTCTGCCATGTCATATGTGTATCTGTGCTAAGTTTGGAAAATATAAATGTTGTTACAATAAAGTGTTACGGTTAACTAGAACTCTCAGTGGACAAGACACGTCTTATTCTACTTATGCTCAAGCACTGAAATGAATGTTTAGCATACACACACACACACACACATACACACACAACCTAACTGAATGACTTTTACACCTTCTACCAACCTTGTATGCTCTATTGCTTTTGGACCCCCTGACTTTGATTATACAAGCTTCAGTTTTCATTAGACCATATTCTGTGTCCCCATTACTTCTTTCCCATAGCCCAGGCATAGACACTTTGGCCGGGTCTAGTCTGAGTCATCCCCTCCTCCCTGCCATCTGGGTCTGCACAACATGAATCTGCACCTGGCCTTACTGGAGATGCTGAGCCACGCTGAGTCATGCCAGGGCCCAGGGTGTGTGGCCAGATGTTTTCAACTTTGAGTGATGACTGTTATCTGGGTCCAGAGCAGGAAGCTCACAGAACAGATGGCAGGGAAAGAGAGAGAGAGAGGTTGATTGCCTGAGTAAAACTCTTCCTTACCCAGAATCCAGCATCATGAAGAGAAAGAGACCCTCAGACAGCATGAATCATATCCTAGAATACATTATGTCTTGACCCCAAACAATCTGGTTGTCCTTATCACATGCCATAGTATCTGTCATTGTATATCAAATTCTTATCCTTTGTGTTTCCTTTCCTCTCTAGAAGCAGCAAAATGATATTTTGTCAGCAGGTAGATGTTCAGTTAATAAAATATCGAGCCATTAATCAAATGCTGTTGGAATAATTTGAGGCATTGGACTAAGCTAGTGACTTCATTAACACATGCACATACATCCTATAATCTGGGGTAGAATTTTAATTTCTTTTTTCCCCTTAAAGATAAGATGGGGATAGATGCTAAAGATTGTTCTCAGCTGTCATCATACTGAATGTCTACTTTACACAGAGTCCCAGAGACATGGCCTGCCACAAACATGGAAGAGGAAGGGCTAACAATGAGGGAGAGGAGAATAATGTTCACTGTTTCAGGGTGCCATTGGATAAATGAATGACCAAGTCCCATGCTCTTACAGGGCACATGCTAGGCATGCCCCTAGGGGAAAGGTGTTACTCTGGAGTGTGTTAGGTGATTTGGTGATGAAGAAGGGGACACACACTTCTTTCCCTACACAGAGTCCAGAGCCCCAATGCCTTCACTGAAGAGATCTCTTTTCTGTTTGTTTATTATCAAACTTGTCACATAGTTTTCCCTCCTTAAAGAAAAATAAGAAGTTCTTCCACCTAGACATTCGTGTCATCTAAGCTATTGCTCAACATTAAGAAAGACACAGGTTAGAGTTGTTTTCACAAAGTTCTGATATGTAGACATGTACCAAAGGTGGTCTGAGATCTCCCTATCTACCCAGTTCAAGACACCATGTCAAAGCCAGTTCTAAGGCAATCGCTGTAGAAATAAGAGCATAGCATGCGGCCTCTTGGAATCTGTCTTTATTTACTTATAATGATGATCTCTAGTTGCATTGATTTAACTACAAATGATATGCTTTCTTATGATGTCCAATTGTGTATGTACATGTGTGTCTGTGTGTATGTATAAAGCCTGCTGCTTGTTTCCACATCACTGACAATACACTGAAACCTACAAATTCAAAGAGTCACTTTTTCTCCAGGAACACTGATTAAATTTTGTTTACGAAGATTTAGAACTGATGTATATGCATATACATATCTATGGTAACAACACACATATATATATGTATGTGCATATATGCACATATGTACAATTTTTCTTATAATTATCTAAGCATTATTTGTGTCCTCATTTCATAGTTTAGGACCTCTGTATTCTTATCCTTTTCAGCTTTCTTCTTAAATTAATAGGTTATTAAATTGACTTTTTAAAAAATGTCCTAGGAATTCTCAGCATCTTCCATCTTGAGGTTATTTATATTTTCCATTTATTTTAACTACATGCCTTTTTATTTACTAGCATCTTCTTTTGGAGGATGGTGATGATATTGGAATGCAGTGCCTTGTGTTTGCTTGATTTACTTTCTCAACTGACTTTCTACCATTTGAGCCATACCTTCAGCTTAGCCTTTTTGCTAGTTATTTTTGGAGATGAAGTCTCATTGATTTTTCTGCCTAGGCTGGCTTTGCATCGGATTCACCATATCTCAATCTTCTAAGCAGCTAAGACTACAGGCTACTACTCAATTAAGTGAGGAACTTCTTGTCACATTATGTAAAAGTAGCAAGATTCTTCCATTCTTGTCCGAATCACATTGTATCCTTCATTTCATTTTTCTTTTTATTCCACAACACCTAACATCATTACGATAGGCCACAAATTTGGCTTGCTTATGTATTGATTATCTGGTTTTTCCCCACTAGTGACTGGATGAAATGGAAGTATTTATTTCTCTATCCTATTTTTGAGCTATCTGTTTAGCATTTATGGAGTGTGGAATGAATGAATAGCCAAACACTTATGCAAATACAAATAGAAGAACCTATAGGGACATGCTTAACTATCACAGAGAAACCAGTGCTGGACATAGTGAGGCTGACTAAAACAAGCTAGACATCAGCAGACAGTACCTTGACGGGTTACTGACCTCCAGGATCCACGAGCCATCTCGTTTCTTGGGTAGGCTGAAACTTGCTCTTAAAGCTTGTATTGGCAAAATGAAAGGTGTAGCATATTTAAAAAAAAACAATCAAACAAACCAAGGTATTTATTTATATTGGCATTTGTAATCAGGATAACTAGGCCTGTGTGAGAAACAGCTTCTTTTGTCAATCGAGTGAAAATAGAGGAAACAATCTATGCCAAGGTTGGTGGCTTGCCTTAATCATGCCACTGGGGGTGAGATATCTACCTTTCTCCAGACACAGCCTGACATCTATCTATATTATGTATGAGCTTCAAAATATCTTTAGAGTATAAGCCAACAGAACACATTCCTTTTTCTACAGTTTCAGGTTGAACAAGTATAACTTTAATATATTTTTCTTTATACTTCAGTGCATTCGGTAAGATTAGCAGTAAGAGTAATTGTTATAGCTAGGTGTCATTCTATCTCCCGCTATTTGACCCTCTCTTTTGGCCAATATATTTTTTACTATCTCATTTAAATTTGAAAAGTGCAATTTATTTCCCTGGCCTGGCTTTGTTTCTTATTTAATCTCTATATTCTTTACATTTTAATAACAATAATAATAGTAATAAATATAACCACATAGTCCCCTTCCCCTTGTCTTAACTAGTGAAAGAATCAGAAACACTGAAGGCAGGGGCAAGAACACCAGTTCTCATTGTCTTCAGCTAGGCTCCTACATGGTCCAAACTCTTAGTTGTGCTGAAACCTTATCTATCACCACAGTCTTTGACCCCACCCAGCTATCACCAGCACAAGTCACCAGAAGAAAAATACCAGCTCTGCCTGACTTTGTAAATTAGAAGTAAAAACAAATTTAAAAAATAACCCCATAAGCCCCTCACAAAACAAATAAACAAAGAAAAAAAAGAGAAGGAGACAAAGAAAATGAAGAGGAGGAGAAGGAGGAGGAAAAGAAATAGAAGATGAGAAAGGTAAAGAAGAAAAATAATTTCACAAAGTGAAGCTTATGGCAAGAGGGTCTAAGTGATGTTCGAGTAAGAAGAACACTGGCAACAACGTGGTCTAGGATCCTTAGAAAGAGATGCTTCTATTTACAGACGCCCCTGACTCTAGAAGGAGATTGAGCTGATTTTCTTTTAGAAGGAACTCTTCTGGGACATGAACTTTGGCAGAGAGAGCAACTATGAGCACTTCTGTCCTTGGTGACATGAAGCTAAAGGCCTTGATTTCTCCTAATTCTGACTGTTAGGCCATCTTACCGATAAGTGGGATGTAAGCATTATCCTTGTTGCTTCTGTTTAAGTCCTTTTACTTGTCTGGTCTTCAGTTTTTATCATGTCCTAGAAAGATGCAAAATTTTAATGCAGGATATATTTTAATGCAGGATATATCTAATGTATTCAATACAAAGTACCCACAAAAGGAAGGATTGGTGCTAAGGAAAGAAATATTATTTTTAAGGAATTCAAAATAATGTAATCAAAGACATTGTACTTTTCTCTTAAGTGGAGAAAGGTGTATTCTTAGCATCTTATGGTTATCACCATGAAAAAAGATAATATAAAACAAAAACCAACAAATGTTCAAAAGACAGCAAATTTCAAGAATGTGGAGAAAAAAAAGAGTGTTTCTGAACTGTTAGTGGGAATGTGAATTGGTCTACCTCTATAATAATCAGTATGGAAGCTCCTAAACTATTAAAAATAGAGCACCCATAATAAACTAGAACATCCAAATATATCCATCTGGACATAATCACGAAAGAATGGAAGTCAGTGTGCAGTAGAGATATCACTGTAGCCATACCAATTGATGTACTATCCACAATAGCCAAATTATGAATCCGCCCAGGTGTCCATCAGTGGACTAATGAAAATGTAACCACACACACATACACCCAGATACACGCACATACACACACACGAACACTAAACTCAACTAAGAAGAAGAACATAATATGTTGCTTTCAGGAAAATGGAGAGATTTGGAAGTCATAGTATCAAGTGAAATAAACAAATGTCACCAAGATAGGTCACACATTTTTCTTTCATATGTAGAATCTAAGGGGGGTGGGAGACATGAAATTAAAAGAGAGCTTTTAGGGATAAAGAAAGAGAAAAGAGGGAGGATACTGGGGGGTATATGTGTATAAATGTCATAGTATCTTTTACTTTGGTTAACAAATGTTAACAAAAAAGAAAAAAATCAAATAAAAATAAACTCAAGTGGCTTTTGCCTCTTCAGTTGGTTTATAAATTTTGTTTATGATTTTGTATTTCAAAATAAGATTAAAAGATATCATCTGCGGTCAAGAACAATTATTTCCTCAGAAAATGCTGAGAAAAAATTGAGAAAGGCCATATTTTACCTACCAACAACTATTTTATATAATTGTCCGCAATAGTATCATCTAGAGTAAATACAGTATTTTACTCTATAGAATAAATGCATGCTCTGAGTGTCGTTACAAGTCTGTTATCCAAGAACTAGAGTATTTTCAGTAGGAAGATTAAGAGTACAAGATCTGCCTCTGCTATACACCCTTAAATAAAATAGATAATATACATTGGATAAAACAACTTACTAAAGTACTGGATTTTTCCTGTTGGATTTCTTAAAATCCAACACACAACTTAGAAAAGTACAATTACCAATAGAAATCTTGCCAAACGTGATTTCATACTTGTTTAATATGGAGGAGTCTCTTCTAGTAAGTCTTTTTAGATAAGTGTGTTAATGGGTGTAAGGGCCTTAAATTACTTTTTAACTTTGTCAGTCATAAATGAATGTTGTGACTGATTCTTCTTTTCTTGCTATTTTGTACTGACTTTCTGATCTAGCTGGATCACCACTTATCTTTTTCCAGAGAAGGGAGAGAAAAACCATTCATTTTTGGTTCATACATAAACAGAAACAAAATGCTTTAGAAGGAGCAGTTTGGGTAGTTCAGCTTGAGTTACCACCATCCAAGCTGTAATGACATTGTTCCAGCTTGTCTGACTTCAGAGTCAAAATTCATAATTCATGTGCTTAGCTTTGGGCTTGCTGCCTTTAATCCTATATCCTTTCTTGAAGTCCTTCTCACAGTGCTTAACAGCCAAGGGGTGTGGGATGAGCCAGGCCCCTGAATGGAAGCCCAGGTCTCATCCTATGGTTCATCATCAGAGGAAGAGATATGGGCCTTGCGATTGGGTCTCACAGTGGAGGAGAAAGAAACTCCCTACACTCTGTATTAGAGAAGTCTTGTGTTTACACTGAATTGAGAAGAGAATGGTATATTCCAACAGGGCTTGTTTTAGTGGAAAACTTGCTTCTGAGTTCTTAGACTTCAGAGATTTCATTCCTTATTTGATAGGCTTTAACTGTCTCTGATCCTAAAATACAGGTTCTAAGGAGAAAACTATTGTGTTCACTGGTGGATCCACAAAAATCTGCCTCAGAGACCTAAAACTTAATTTTCATTGACTCTTAATCCAAGAGCTATTCCTCCCAGAGTCCTTACTTCTTATCTATTTACTAATCTTTTACTGGCATTGTCAAATAGCTTCTTCCTTCTCCAGCCTAGAACCTTACTGAACATTGTATTCTAAATGAGGATGTTGAAATTCTATTTGAATAAAAAAAAAAACCCTTCAGTATATTCAGGAAAGTATAACTGAATTTTACTTTTGGGGGGGTGTTGAAGGTAGCAATACTGTAGTCTATTGCTAGTCTTCTCTGTTTCCTTGCTGTGGGGAGAAAGCTATATCTCTATTATTAATCTGTATTGTTAGTTGAGTATTACTGCAATTGAAGACCCCTTGATATATCTAATGTTTTTATAATAAAGCCAATATAATGTTGCCTCCAAATTGTTTGATGGCTAAATTTCTATATTTATTATTTACATTGATACATTAAATTATTGAATTTACATTGATATATTAAATAACACATGGGTATTTCTATATGTGTTATTTGATATATTAAAAGTACATTACTTATTGTTTAACAGTCAATCAAGCTAATCCATGATAGAAAAATATAAAAGCTGAGAGTAGAATTTCCTGGTTACATCCATATTTGTGATATGTATGTATATATATATATATGTATACACACACACACACACACACACACACACACACATATATATATATATATATATATATATATATATATATATATGCCCAGAAAGATTATCTTGGTTTAAAGCTTGTGAGGTTTTCAGTGGCTTGGAATAATGCCACTTGGGAGAGTGCCATTAAATCAGATAAAGAATTCTAGTGTCTTAAGAAACAGGCAAAGATAATACATGCACTTAAGTGCTTTTAATCTCATACTCATATGAATGATCATAATTACCAAGGCAAGGATATAGACAAAATCTCAGGGAAACCTTGGAATGAACAAACTAGAGAGACAGAAGCCACACTGGAAATAAAAATGAGTCTGAATATAAAAATATAAAACAACAACAACATCAAATTCAAAAACCAAAACCTGCTAGGAAAGCAACTCCTAGTGTGACATTCCCAAAGAAATCAGCCTCTGATACACAAAGAAAATGACAAGAAAGAAAATTCCCTAGAAGTACGGGCTATGTTCTTCTTTCTGCCCTCTCCCAGAAATCACCTCTTGGCATTATACTTTGAAATTGAGGCTTTAGTCCCAGTGTAGACCTCTTATTACTTTGTAAGTAACTGAATGGTTCTTATATCCTTGGAGCAAAAGATGCAGAAGACATATTCTAGTTCTTACATATGAGGGAAACCTTGGAACCTACTTTTCTTTGAGTTTGGCTTACTTCACTTAATATGTGTATGATACTTTTATCAGGTAATCTCAACAACCCAATTGCTTAGTACATAGGACCATACATAATGAAGTATACCAACATGAACTCCAAGACATGGAAACAAGAGGTCCTTATATATACTATACATAGCTTTTTTAAGTTTAACTTTAAAAAAGTTGGTTATTCTTTTTTTTCCATCTCTTAATTTTCTATACTTTGTGCCTGTAAATAAGATTATTCCACCAGGGGAAGGGAAAGGGAATCACAGAAACAGCAGTCAAAGGATGAACTAATGCTACAGTGATATGCAATTAACACTAGGTTGGATATCAACCTTACAACTGGATAAAATGAAGGATGGGGTAACATTATCTAAAAACAAATGTAATCATTACCTTACTTATGCAACTGTAGCCCCCCTGCTTATCACCTTTCCAATAAAGACAAAAATTTATATTTAAAAAAATGCAGAAGATTTGGTCACAATTCCTTCTTCAGGAAAATAAGAATTGGATGAAATTATGTTTCCACAGCTTGAACTTTTTGTTTGTTTCATTATAACCACTTCTCACAGAAATGTTAAACACTTTTTTTTTTTTAGAATGGAACTTTTTCTACTATGGATTTAGGTCTTGTCCATGAGTTTTTCTTGGAAAAGGGGAATGACAGAATTGGATAGTGTTTTGGAAGATTTACAAGGGGTAAGAAGAGCGTAAACATGGAGAATAGCGGAGAAATTCTGTTGTCACTGGAGGAGGAGCTAAAAGTAAGGATGTGTCAAGGTCCAGCCTACGTTATCAGAAACTATACCTTTTCCACAGTTGACCTTTCTTTGACCTGACCCCACCCATGAGTCATTGGTCAGTTTGTCCAATGGCTTCAAAGTACCATGGAGAAGAAGAGGCCAGGACCTCTGAGCAGTGAAGAATAAAAGGCCACGGATTCTGGCAACAGCACGTACTTGCTTCTGACACTTCCGTGATCACCAGCAATCAACCCAGAGCAGACATCATGGTGAATTTTACTCCTGAGGAGAAAGCCCTCATCAATGGCCTGTGGTCCAAGGTGAATGTGGAAGAGACTGGAGGCGAAGCCTTGGGAAGGTAAGCCTCGGTTCCCATTACATAGGAGAGAAGACTGAGGATGATCCTTTGCAAACTGGCTAGGATGAGCAGCAATGTTTTGAAGTGTCTCTGATTTTTTTTTTATCTCTCATTGTCCTGTATCACAGGCTTCTCGTTGTGTATCCTTGGACCCAGAGGTTCTTTGACAACTTTGGCAACATGTCTTCTCCCTCTGCCATCATGGGCAACCCCAGAGTCAAGGCCCATGGCAAGAAGGTGCTGACTTCCTTTGGAGAAGCTGTGAAGCACATGGACAACCTGAAGTCGACCTTTGCTAAGCTGAGTGAGCTCCACTGTGACAAGCTACATGTGGATCCTGAGAACTTCAGGGTGAGTTCCTTTTGCATTTTGTCTTGAGAACATAGGTGCGGGGGAACTATGATTGGAAATGTCAGCTCAGACCTAGAAATCATGAGTTCAGCTTGGTGCGGATAGATTGTCAGGGAGTTTAGTCTATACCAGCGTTATTCAGAGCAAATGACAACAGAGATCTTTAGTATTACAAGCCTGAATTTGTTTATACTTACTAAGAAAATTCTGTCCGAAAACGTTTTGGGGATATGCTTATTTTGGAGATAATGTTAAGAGAATTGCAGATTTGCAAGAATATGGAGTTTGGTTTTTGGTAGATTACAGTTTGAGTTGTGGAAAGAGAAATTATTTATGTGAGTACTAATGGTTGATGTTTGGGGAATTATTGAGTTTTAAGGGGAAAATTCCAATGCAGTTTTTTTCCCCAAATAAAATGTGACAGATTCAGCGGAGTGCTGGTAGCTCATGCTTGTATTCAAAATGCTGAGATATGAGGATGATGAGTTGAAGCTAGCTCAGGCAGGAACGTCTGTGAGACTCTTTGCTCCAATTGACTATCACAAGGCTGGAAGTGAAGCTGTGGCTCAGGTGGCAGATGCTAGCCTTGACCATAAAAGCTTGGCAACAACACCCAGCCTCTGACTTCAAGGCCCAGAATTGGTACACACACACACACACACACACACACACACACACACACACACACACACAGGCAAACTACCTAAAATATATTAAATTCCCCCCAAATATTGTGACAAGCAGAGGCTTCTCCTTCATGGATGAAGACTCTAGCTCTCATTGAGAACCGTGTATATTTACAGAAATCATGGATTTAGTTAATGAGAAAGGAAGAAATGTAAATAAAATGGTGACATTAGGAAAGAATATGAGAATCGAGGTAAGAAGAACCTTGGGGGTGGGGTACTCATAAAGATGGAATTAAATCTAGGCTCGTTTGAGAAGATTGATGGGCAGCTTGACATTGGAGTTCTCAGGGAATGTAATGGTGAGGCCATGTTTGCCCTGAACATTTTTCATTTCTGGAAATCTTGACTGAATGTGTCTATGTGCCATTTTTCTTTTTTTTTCTCCTAGCTCCTGGGCAATGTGCTGTTGATTGTCCTCTCTGCTCACTTTGGCAAGGATTTTACCCCTGAGGTGCAGGCTGCCTGGCAGAAGCTCGTGTCTGGTGTTGCCACTGCTCTGGCTCACAAATACCACTAAGCCTCTTTCCAATTCACCAGCCCTCCCGTGTGTCCCCTACACCCCTCTTCTATTCATGGGGACTGAACTGGACCTTGACTATACATCTTCTCTTTAATAAAGTTCATTCAGTAATGATATTTTGTTGTCGGTATCTTTTACTTTTGCATTAGAGGAAAACAAATTTCTTGGGAGAGATATGGGAAGAAGGAAGTGTGTAGGGACTCATCAGAGGAAGACAGATCTGTGGGGACAGACTTGATGATCAGTATGGCACTATGTCAAAAACTGATTACTGAGGTTAAAGGAGGAGTAAAATGACACTTGAGGAAGCAGATTTGTGGGCTACGCCAAATTTCACAACCAATGAACAGGGCAAGACCAAGCTTCAGAGGCGTCTACGGATTGCTGTATTCATTTATGTCATATACAGGTTTTACATACATATATTTGGAACAACTAGCCTATCATATATCTTACAAGGGTGAATTTAAAATAAATGAATGAACTGAATTACAGCATGGAATGATCTCGAAAGTTCCCACCAATCAATTATAGCCAACTTTTCTCCTAGGAGCCTGTCTTTCCATGAGGAACCAAGGGCAAAATGTGTAATCAATGTGCATGCTGTTCTGTTAGACTATAACATGCACTAAAATATAGAGTTACTTTGTAAATATATACATTTTAGGAGTGCCATAAAGATTTCATGAGACATAAAATTACATGAATTTAATAAGGCTCATAGTCTGCAGCCAGATTTTGGTTACTGGTATGTATTACTTTCTAAAAACGAAGGGGATAGTCAATTTAGATAGAATATTAGTAAAGACCAGATAGTACATGATATTGTGAATAAAATAAGTCAAATTCTTCTGATACTGGAAATGGTTAGCAACACTTTTAGAATGATTACTAGGAATATTAGTCTTGTTATGAATGCAAAGTAGATTCAGTAGTTAATTGGAGACTAAGAGTTTCTGATTTGTCTGCCTGAGCTGCAAACCTTGTTCAAATTTCAGCCTCCTGAATAACTAGGACTATAGGTATGAGCCACCAGTGCCCACGTGAGAGAGTTTTAGGCTGCCCTGAGAGTTTTGAGACTCAAATCCTAAGTCAGTCTCTCATACCAACGCTTGAGATTCTTAAACTTCACAAGTCAGTGTACTATATATTAACCAGAATGACACAATTAGGAATTCAATTGTCTCCATATACTGATAAGAATTTGTCCAGGACAATAGAATAATGATTGTTGAAATTTCAGGCTATCAACAGCACTGATCTCTCAAAGTTCTGTAACATTTCAATATCCCCCAAAGGAGACTAAATGGGTATATCCATAGCACTGTTTTGGTTTTTTTTTTAACCTAGTCTTTAAAAATGGGAAAAATATGCATTTTAATTAAATTAACTAGAGCTCTCCTCTTTTTTTTTTTTTTTTTTTTAAGACAGACCTTATTATATAGCCATAGCTGCCCTCAGTCTTCTGTCTCAGGCTCTTTAGGAATGGGATTACAAACATGTAGCACCACATTAGGCTTCTTTTTTCATATCTTTTTCTTTTAAAATCTAATTACTATTATGACTCTGATTGTCAAGGGGTAAAAGATAACAATAATGGAGTGGTGGGCAGAAGACCCATTCTCTCCTCTTTAGGGAGATATCTAGTTCTATGTATTACCAGTGCAACACAATGTAATAAGCAAATTCAGTATTTATCCCCTTGCCCCCAGTACTGGGATGACACAAGATTTTTAGTAGATAAAGAATAAATAATTCTTGTTCATACTTAATATAAGGTGTCTGAATAAAATAATGTGACAAATAGGATATTCTTGGGCTGGGTTATCTAGCAGTGTGTAGGAGGCTTAGAGTTTATATCATTAAGAGGATTAATGGCCTACAGCTTCTCACCCCTTGCCACTGAAGATGAGTTGTCTGTTACCAGGCAGGTGGTGTTTGTTGTACATTGTCTGCCACAGTATTTCTTGCCATGCTTTCTTTGTCTATTGCTGTCTCCTCACAGGCCTATTAGTTATTTATTTATTTATTTATATTTTTTGCCAGTCCTGGGCCTTGGACTCAGGGCCTGAGCACTGTCCCTGGCTTCCTTTTTGCTCAAGGCTAGCACTCTGCCACTTGAGCCACAGTGCCCCTTCTGGCCATTTTCTGTATACGTGGTGCTGGGGAATCGAACCCAGGGCCCCATGTATACGAGGCAAGCTCTCTTGCCACTAGGTCATATCCCCAGCCCTATTAGTTATCTCTTTAGTGCAGCAATAATATGTTTTCTTCAGCTTCAGTTTTGAATTTATTATTTCAACTTCTAACTATCTCTATCTTTCCATCACATCTTATTTTTGTCTCAGCTAAAACAATTCCCCCTTAAGGAGAGTCTGACTGCTACAATTCTGTCCAAGTTAAAATACTAATTTGATATTGTATAAATAATATAATTAAAATACTATCATATAAAATAATTGGTTGGTTTATATATGTACTTTCCATTCTCGTAGATTATATGCCTTCAAAATAAAAAAAATCATCTGACTTATTTATGTCAAATCCTTTTCACTTACAGCAATTATGACATAGCTGTTTAGTAAAATAGTTACTGGTGAATACTTGAAAACACGTGGGATGGAAACAGCTTCATAGGTTAAGAATCAGCCAACACCAGAAGCAACGATAAGAGAAAAATGCAAGGGTAAAACAGTCATGGGTGTAGAACAATTTCCAAAAATCTAATAGATATTTCCTCAAAACCACAGGAGGAAAGCAGCGGATAGAGAAGACTTTGGGGTCACTGTTTAAGTTTCAGGAAAAAAACAACAAGGAAGTTGTTTGCAGACATGCATAATCATAATTATCCTTAGTTTAATTACTACTGATGTCTTCTCAAATCTCAATTTGTTGGTCTACCTCTATTAAAAATTGTAAGCTTTGCATAAAGAGACTAAAAGGACGTCTCCTACACTATAAGTTTCAATTCACATGAGAAGTTAGAGCAGAAACTAATTCCAATAGTATTCTTCAGTTAAGCGCATTTGGGTTCATCAATGCCGGCTCTAGGGGGCAAAAAAATAAAGGGTGATTTGAAAAATTTGGGACATCATGATCTAGCAAAGTCACATTCAGAAAAAAATGCGTACATCTTCTCTCTGTCATGTTGAAAGTGATATGTCAGAAAAAGAACTGAATGGGACAATGTGTCTGACAGGCTATCAATGTGTGTGGATTGTTCCTCAAGGAAGATTAGTCCTCTGTTTTCAGAGATTAACAAGCATGCAAGAGTAAGTTTGCTCTCTCTCTCTCTCTCTCTCTCTCTCTCTCTCTATCTTATAGTATGCCTTGGAATAAAACAAATAGAAATGATTTGAAAGACAAATCATTTGGAAGACAAGTCCATATATATTACCAAGAAACCTCCCAGCTGTTTTCCTGAGCATAGAAGGCTACACCTTAAGCATGGATCACTAATTAGCATAGATTTATTCAACAAGGAAACACGCAGATCTTCTGGCTATGTAAGGCCATAGACATGGAGGTAAACAGTCTCCTTCTTATGCTCAATTTTAAACAGATGCAGGGAGCCAAAGGTGCAGATCTACATTACATTACACAGCACTAATCTATTCCTATAGTGAAACTGACATTTCAGGTTTCCTGGAACGGTTGCAAATTAGAGAGGTGAAGCCCTAACACCCCAATGCACTGAAAGACTTTTTCCTTGGAAACCATTCCTAATGGAGTTTTTCGGGTACTTGTCCCAGCATAGATGCTGAACACCAAGCCTAAAAAGTATGTCATAACCTCTACATTGTTCACATATTTCTCTCCAGTTTTGGTCTATAGGTTTCTCTGAAGCTAGAGCTAGACATGTAGGGAAAATTAACAGAGAAATAATCCTCTGGCAGGAGGAGAAGGAAAGAGCTGAAGGGAAGAATGAACGGAAAGCAGAGATAATGGACTTGAAAGATGGGAGGGGCTCTTGAAAAGAAAAAAAAATACCTTCAGCAGCAGGGTCTCCTTGAGGGGGCCCTCCCTGACATTATCTTCATGAAAATGTCTGTGGTAGCCCTGTCCTACTGAGACCCCACCCCTAGCATGATTGATCAGCTCTCCTCAACCAATAGCATCAGAGTACCAGGCGAAGCAAGAGGCCAGAGGGTCAAGAACGAAGAATAAAAGGACGTGCTTTCTAACACTCGCACACACTTTCCGCCAGAAACCTGTCGGAGATATCCAGCAAGCTCCTAGAGCAGGCATCATGGTTCACTTCACCTCTGAGGAGAAAGCTATGGTCACCAAAGTTTGGGGACTTGTGAATGTGGAAGACGTTGGTGGAGAAGCCTTGGGAAGGTAAGCTCTGAGCAGCCAGGACAAGGGAGGGAAGGAAGGAAACTGCATGACCAAAATTCATGCCTCCTCTCCAGACTTGAGTCTTCCACTGACTGTCCAATTTCCTAGGCTCCTGGTTGTCTATCCATGGACCCAGAGGTTCTTCGAGAGCTTTGGAAACATGTCCTCACCCTCTGCCATCATGAACAACCCCAAGGTCAAGGCTCATGGCAAGAAGGTGCTGACTTCCCTAGCCGACGCCACTCAGAACATGGATGATCTCAAGGGCACCTTTGCTAACCTGAGTGAGCTGCATTGTGACAAGCTCCATGTGGATCCCGAAAACTTCAAGGTCAGTCTGGGAGACACCAAACCTTCTTACCTTTGGCTTCAGGGAAACTTGGAGAATGAAGCATGGTTGATCTAGGTCTAACTGAGACTAGGTGAAAGCTGGGAGGTGTTCATGAACTTGAGTTTGGATGTAAAGCAACCTCACAATCCTAACCTACTGAGATAGGGCCTGTGTAGAAGAGATGGCCCTAAAAGTCAAGAGACTTGTCTATATATTATTAGCTTTGAGAGAAACCTAGTTTGGGGATGAGAAAAAAACTGATTTATTTCAATAAGCTCTTGTTACAAAAATGATTTTCATTAAGAAAAGTTTCTGGAGAAAGAATATCACAGTTTTTTTTTCTTTCTTGTTTTTAATCTATGGTAAATTCACCTAGAGGTACAAAGGAATGGCCCTGGAAACACAGGCATATACTGGATTTTTTTGTTTGTTTTTTAAGGAATGTAGGCAGCCACATATATTGTAGAGAGCCTATCCCTGTCGTTGGTGGACACTTTTATAAAATATGTCGAATACCAAATTGATATCTTACAACTTCAGGAGAAGGGTAGTCTATAACACGTGGAGCTGTTTGTCATAAGAAAAACCCATGAGGAGACTTGCCAGCGGAATAAACTACCTGTGTTTATTAACTGGGCAAAACTCTAGACTTAGAGGGAAGTTCATGTAGGTTTGGTTTTGAGTGAAAGCTTTCTAGCATCTCCTTGAGTTCCCTGCTAACTGTCTTTACATCTATTGTCTCTTTCTGGTTTACAGCTCCTGGGAAATGTGCTAGTGGTTGTTCTGTCAAGAACTATGGGCAAGGACTTTACCCCTGAGATGCAGGCTGCCTTTCAGAAGCTGGTGTCTGGAGTTGCCAATGCCCTGGGCTCCAAGTATCACTGAGCTCCAGCCCCCATCCCCCTTCCCATAGTGCAGAACTCTCACGAAGTTCTATACCTCATATAATGCAACTAATAAAAGTATTCCGCTAAGCAATCATATGTGATTGTCCTTCAGTCTTCATTTCCATACACTTTAAAATATACAGCTCCCTCCCCAATTTTATGTTGAGGGTATATGTGTATGTTTGCATGTTTTTGTGTGTGAGGGGCTTGTATTGGGTTCTTATTTATTTTTGCCTGAGTTGTGGATTTTGCTGAGAAAAGTCATAGAAGAAAGCAATGCCCCACATGCCTAGAAGATTACTTGAAGGGAAAGCATAAGGAGTGGGAGAGTGCTAGTGGGAAGAAAGGACTCAGAACAAGACAATTTAAGTGGAGACAAGGATGACTTCAAGGCAGGCAGAGTAACAAGGATGGAGTTCAGTATATGAAAATGACTCCAAACCTTAAAGCAATCAAGGTCTAAGCAGGGATGATAATGCCTTCCTATTTAATCTAAGCTAGTTTTCAACAGGGCTTTGCTTTTCGTAGCTTCTCTGAAAGTAGATTGGAGGCAGATGTTGGCAATCAGAACAGTTGATACCTGTTTCAGGTTAACTACAAAAACTGCCTCTTTCTTTACTAAGGAATGTTACATATTTTGTAATATGACTTACCATGGTTCAGTTGGCCCCAGGGCTTAGGAGAAATAACACTCAAGTATGCACATGAACTATTGCATGTGAAGGCCTAGAAATCATTGTATGTTTCTGGGAGAGGTGGAGATATTTGTGGGGGAAATAAAGTAGCTGATTATGAGAAGCGCTCAACAACACACTGTGTCTGAGCCATATACCGCCCCCCTCCCCCCGAGTGGGCTATCCAAAGGAAGGGAGAAGAATTTGTGTAGATTAGCTGGGCAGGCAGATTCACTGACCTTCATGCATGACTGGAATTAATTTATATTTGTAGAAAAGCATGTACCATTGTGTTGGGCAAGAAGATTAGGAAAATTAACTTGTGTGTGGGTGACAGATATATTAGAGATCTTACTAATGTTGGATGTATTCATTGTCATTGCTTCCTGTGTCATTGGAATTAAATCCCCACCCAACTCTCATCAATAATTCCCATATAATAGGCTGCCTGAGCTCACCTCTACAAGGCTGAATCCTCTCATTTTACCCTTACCTTATTCTTCTCTGGGTTTAATACAAAACCTGTACTATATTGAAATGTCAAGATTTCATTCTTGGTTCTTCTTTCATTTTATTGGAATTTTGCTTTTTTTCTGCTTCTAGGTAGGAATTTCTTTCTCCCAATTGGTTGTAACTGCCTCTGCTTTGTTATTAAGTCAATTCTAATGCGAGTTTTCTCGTTCACTTTATCCCATATTACTTTCCTGTAGTACTTGCTAATGTATGATGGTATGCACATTTCTTGTCATATAACATGAACTTTCCAGTTCATTAGATGATTGATTTGTGTTGGTCTCCTTTAGTAGATGCAACCATCATGCGTTCCTGTAAGCTTCTGTCTTGTTTGCTAACTATTCCCAGTATTTGAAGCAATGTATGGCATAATTAGGTTTAGTAAATGTTTGAGTTTAAAATTACATAATGAGTGATTGTAAAGCTGTTAGATGGTTATGACTGGGATCTATTACTGGTGTGATGAAATCTCAAATAGAATACAGGCCATTTCCTGACACTTTCCTGATACTTCTGAGTTTGGCATAATGTATCTCCATTAAGGCTATTAGAGAGAGCCACTACCCTGAGCCATGCCATCTGGACGGGCCTTCCAAGGAGTGTAAGGGGGATGCCTTGCTGTGGTCAAAGTTGCCTCTTCTTTATATTCCACTGACATTTTTATTTTCTGTATGTGAAAGCCCTGAGACTTGAACTCAGCACATTGAGTTCTTTTGCTCAAGGCTAACATTCTGCCTTTTGAGCCTCAGCTCCATTGCAGGATTTTTGTGGTTAATGGGAGATAACAGTCTTATGAACTTTCCTTCCTGGGCTGGCTTTGAACCATGACCCTCAGATCTCAGCCTCCCAAGTAGCTAAGATTACAGACATGAGCCACCAGTGCTTTTAAACTGAATTCTTCTGGGTTCAACTCAAACTTTTTCCACATGCCTTTCCACCGAAGTACTGAGTTTGAGAATAAGAGCTGATAGACATTCCACAATGGCAGGATATGGCACAGTCTGACACCTTAGCAATCACTAGATATTAAATATTATAAATAAATATTGATTTATAACATAAATAGATGGATATTTAAAATATTAAATATTCTTATTTAAGTCTGAATAAATCAGATCTAAACAGATCAATGTCTCTTACGATATCAAGTAGACAGAAATAATTTCTATTCTAATTCAGGTGTAACACTAAGTCTTTTTCTTTATTTGCATTTAAAAAATTTTATTTTATTGACAAAGTGAAATTCAGGGGGGTTACAGTTTCATCCATAATACAGTAAGTACATTTTTTATCCAATTTGTTACCTCCTCCCTCATTTTTCCCCTGCCTTCCCCCTCCCCATTTCCCTACCCCCATGATTTATACGGTTGGTTTACAACATAAAGTTGTTTGGGTTTTTGTTTTTTTACATTTCTTGTACTGTTTATTACCTCCTCCCCCTCCCCCTCCCCCCTCCCCCCTCCCCCTTTCCCTGTCCCCCCATGAGTTGTTCAGTTGGTTTACACCAAATGGTTTTGCAGGTATTGCTTTTGGAGTTGTCTTTTTGTCCTTTATCTCTCGATTTTGATATACCCTTTCATTTCCCCAGTTCTAATACCAGTATATACAGTATCCAGTGTACTCAGATGAGTTACAGTGATAGTGCAGGTACAACCCCAGGAAGGGGATACAAGAGGATCATCAACAAAAGAAGCTACGGTTTCCTAAGACATGCTGAAAGCAATTACAACAGTGATATAACACTTGTTTCCATAACATGGAGTTCATCTCATTTAGCATTATTTTATGCATTCCTAGGGAAATAGCTATTAGGCTCTGTGGTCCTCTGCTGTGACTGGCCTAAATCTGTGCTAATTATTCCCTCTGAGGGAAACAATAGAGTCCATGTTTCTTTGGGTCTGGCTCACTTCACTTAGTATAATTTTTTCCAAGTTCCTCTATTTCCTTACGAATGGGGCAATGTCATTCTTTCTGATAGAGGCTGGATCTAAGTCTTGAGTGTCTGAGTACTTCTGTAAATATTCCAAAAAAAGTGACTTATTAAACTGTGGTTGTTGCACAAATTAATCTCATGGAGAAACAAAGAAATCAGAGTCCTGGAAGTCTAAATATGTGTGTGGGAATAATCAGCTCTGAGAAAAAAATAATAACACAAACGATTTTCTTGGCTACTGGAATTATGCCCAGTCTATATCTGTATTTGCTTGTTTGAGATGTATGAAACCGGAGGGCTGCAGCCTATAACCACAACAGTGTGGTGGATGTTGTCCGTGAAGACTGACTCTGTCTGATTAGATATGAGGAAGTTAAACCCAGTAAAGGAAGGTAGTATGGTATAGATTAGACCAGATCACCTCATCCCCCCAGAATCGTGTATGACTTCCCTCACTGGGTATGTTACTACCTTTCCCCAACTCCAAGTTGAGTATTTTCTCACACCAATGAGAGGATGGTATCAGCCAAATACTTTTCCGTATATGAGTAAACAAATTTTACTCTGTTGGAATGTTATTAATGTGAAGGGACTTCTTTCATTCACAACGTTTATACCATGAATTTTTCAAAGAAACATGCAATCGTGTCTTATTTTATAGAGGTAATTTGGGGGTTGTACTATTTTCAGGGAGAGTCTTGCTTTTATTCAGGAAGCTGAGATCTGAGGATTGAGATTCAAAGCCAGCCTGGGAAGAAAAGTCCAAAGACTCTTTAAAAAATATTGTAGAGGTGATGTACAGAGGGGTTGCAGTTACATGAATCAGGTAATGAGTACAACTCTTTTTGACTCATGTCTCTCCTCACTCTCCCCCAGTTTTCCCTCCCCCCCACCCCCAAGATATACAGTTCATTTTCCACAGTGTCTAATGAGTACCACTGTATTTGCTCACCCTTTGTTCCATCTTTTCTTTTTTTTTTTTTTGGATGTAGCTGAGCATTTTTATTTTTTTTAATTAAATTTTATTGATAAGGTGATGTACAGCAGGGGTACAGTTACATAATAAGGTAGTGAGTACATTTCTTGTCATATTTGTTACACCCTCCATTTTTCTTTCCCTTCCCCAGTTTAGATAAGCATATATACAATATCCAGTGTACCAGAATCATATACAGTGACCACAGGGAGTACATCTAAGGAAATTCACCTAGTACATTAAACATAATGACAACAGTAAAATCCTCCTGGTTCCATCTCTTGGAGTTCATTTTGCTTAGCCTCATCTTATAGAACCATATGTATGTAGCTGTTGAGCTATTGTGTTCCTGGCAGGTCTATCCTAGACCTTTTTACATTTATTTAGTAATTGTTTGGTTTTAGAGACATGATGTAAAGTCGCTGACCCAAACATGTAGAAATACCATTTGAAAAGAAGTTTGTTATTTTACAGACATGATCTCTACTGTTCTCCCCTCCCCCTCCAACAACCACATATCAGGGAGACCATGCGCCTTTGTCCTCTGTGCTCTAGGCTTGTCTCGCTCAACATTATTCATTCAAGATCTGACCATTTCCCTGTGAGTGCCATTATTTTAACATTTCTTTTTTGTACCATTAAGATTACCTTTATTTTAAGTACACATTGAACAAGAGATTGATTATCTAAAATCAAATGTAACACTTTTGAAAGAGACATATTCTAAAATAACTGATTTCAATGACAAATTAAACATTTACTGAGTAGTCTGATTTCTAAGTTTATCTTGCTGTTAATTTCATTAAACATATTGACTATTTTTTCAGTAGGCAGACAATTGTGTTTACTTTAGAGACAATATTCTTTGTTGATTTGTTCCACCTTTTCTGTGCCCCCTCTTAACCTCCCAAATACAAACAAACAAACAAGACAAAAGTAAAAGAAGAAAGACAGTAACAATGGCAATTTAAAATACATCTCTTGCTTCCTTTTCTTGGAGTTCATTTCATAAAGTATTATTTTATATGATTATATGTGCATAGGCATTGAACCTTTGTCAACCACTCCTTTGCATATCCTTCTTTGGCCTCAGTGTGTAAATGTCTACAGTCCTGTATAATTTATCATGCCCAAGTGTATATTTAAATATCAATATAAATAAATACATGTATATATTTTAAATCATTCAGTGTATTTACTTGTAGATTTATGGGCACATTCTAGTTGCCACAAATGAGAGAAACCGTGCAACCTATGTTTCTTTGGCTTTGGCTTACTTTGCTTGATATATTTCCAACTCTTTCCATTTCCTTATGAAGAGTACAATAGCATTCTAACTAATGGATGAGTAAAAGTCCATTGTGCATATATACCACATTTTCATGATCCACTTATTCACAGACGGGCATCTGGGTTGATTCTATATCTTGGCGATGGTAAATGATGCTGCAATGAGCATGGTTGTGCTGGTAGCGTTAGTATGGTGTTGTTTGTGTTCTATTGGGTAAATGCCCACACATGAGATTGCTGGGTTATAGGGTAGTTCTATGTTAAGTCTGTTAAGGAACCTCCATACTGCTTTCCAGAGTGGTTGGACAAGTTTTCATTCCCACCAACAGTGTGGTGGCATTCCATTTTGTCCACATCCCTACCAGCATTTATTATTGTTAGTTTTCTTGATAATGGTTATTCTAACTGTGGTGAGGTAGAATCTCAATGTTGTTTTTATTTGCATTTCTTTTATGTCCAGAGATGTTGAATATTTCTTCATATGTCTATTGGCCATTCTAACTTCTTCTGGGAAGTGTCTCTTTAAGTCTTTAGCCCATTTATTGATTGAGTTGTCGAGTATTTGAGGGTTTAATTTTTTGAGCTCTAAGTATATTTTAGATATGAAGCCCTTGTCTGATGCACAGCTAGTGAAGATCTTCTTCCTTTCTGTGGGCTTCCTACTTATCTTGCTACCTACATCCTTTTCCATGCAGAAGTTCTTCAGTTTGATGCATTCCTATTTATCCAGTCTTTCTTTGACTGGCTGTGGTTCTGGATCTTTACTTAGGAAGTTTCACCCCACACCTAGAAGGCTTAGTGTTTCCCCTACTCTGTCCTGTAATATTTTCATGGTATCTGGCCTTCCATTGAGGTCTTTGATCCATTTAGAACTGACCCTAGTGCATGGTGATATATGAGTATCTAGCTTTAATTTTCTGCACATACTTAGCCAGTTTTGCAAACACTGTTTGTTGAAGAATCTGTCTTTCTTCCAACATGTATTTTGGGCTCCCTATTCTGATACTAGGTGGCTATGCGTTTGTGGGTTTTCATGAGAGTCTTATCCAGTTAATCATGAAAAGGCTGGAGTTGAGGCTGTGATTCAAGTGACAGAATACTAGCCTTAACTGAAGAAGTCAAGCAGGGGCTCAAGGCTCCAGAACTGATATGAAAATTTTCAATATTTTGATGAATGGAGGCCACTAAACATTTGCTATTGCTGAATAATCTATATACTGTGAAACTAATGTTTTTGTCTTGGTTAACACAAATATGAACAGGAAGACAATAGTGTCATTGTAAGAAACTATGAATATGTTTCTGAAGTTTGTTGAGGATAGAATCAAAACTAAGCAGAACCAAATAACACCAACCCTCTCATATTTCATATGCAAAATATTTCATATTAAGCAGTCATTTGTCAAAAGTTCATGGCACAGTTCTTTGCTATTTGATTGTTCAACCCATTTCAATATTTTAGTGTCCAGGAACTTTGACTACTAGTAGCTAGTCCAAGTACTGTAGTTCTTTTAAAAATAATAGAAAGTAAAGGAGCAAAACAACCAATGGCAGTGTTGTGGGAGCTAGTGAGAGAACAGAGAAACATGTTCCAATGGAAGCTTCTAGTATACTGTCATGTTGGGCCCATGTCAGGCCAATAAAGATATAATATTGTGAGAGTATGGCCCTAAAAGTTGTTCACACTCTGAATAAGAATGAAAAAGGTCTCATAGTTGTTGCAATGCTAAGTCAAGGTCTTCTGTTTAGTGTATGATTTTCTATCTGCATTCCTACTTCAGTTTTTAGGCGGTGTGATGCTCACTGATAGTCAGAAAAATCCAGATTTGCTAGGAATTTACATTACAGGAACAGAATTTTTTTTCTGCCAGTCCTGGGCCTTGGACTCAGGGCCTGAGCACTGTCCCTGGCTTCTTCCCGCTCAAGGCTAGCACTCCGCCACTTGAGCCACAGCGCCGCTTCTGGCCGTTTTCTGTATATGTGGTGCTGGGGAATCGAACCTAGGGCCTCGTGTATCCGAGGCAGGCACTCTTGCCACTAGGCTATATCCCCAGCCCCCTTGGCTTCTTTTTGCTCAAGGCTAGCACTCTACTACTTGAGCCACAGAGCCACTTTTGGTGCTGTGGTGCCAAGGAATCAAACCCAGGGCTCCATGTATGAAAGGCAAGCACTTTACCACTGGGCCATATCTCCAGGCCAGGAACAGACTTTTGACAGGATCTGATAACTCTCTGGTCTACAAGTACCAATGATGCCTCTGTCTACATAACCCGGAAGCTGCCATGTCTAAAATCCATCATATGAAGACAGATGAGGGGTGAGACCTTTCTACCAGACTCAGATTCTATATGAGTAGAGTAAAAATCAGTTGCTATAAGGAATATCACTTTTTTTTTCTTCCATGTTCTCATCATTTGTGTTGATTTCAGTGAGAATGTATTACAAATAGTGGGAATACTGCATACTGGGAGCTAGGGGGAATGGAGGACAGGCTTTCATGAAGTCTTTCAAGAGAAAGGAGGACTTTCAGTGGCTTCAAGTAGATAGTTTTTCTAGGAAGAGGAAGTTGACTGTGGAGTGATTCAATGTCTTTAAAGCAAGAGAGGGAATGGAGGTACTCTTTAGAGGTCTAAGAAGAAAGTTGATAATGTGATAGGATCCACAAAGAGTTCCTGTATTGGCCCCGATTTATATGATCTCAGATAAAACTCACCTAATGGTTATAGTCATTTCTATTCAATACAAAGCTATTCTATTCAATATAATGAGCTAAGGGTAAGCTTTTCTAGAGACAAGTCAAGCATCATTTTTCTTAGTGTCTTCAATGGTCTTAATAGAAAACTATCTTTAAGGCATATGTTCTGACTATCTTGGTTTTCAACTGTCCTTCCCTTGTTATCTCTTGTGGCTTTTTAAAAATATGTGTGCCACAACTTGTCATAGCTAGAATCTGGAACCAACCCAGATGCCCCTCAGTAGACGAATGGATCAGGAAAATGTGGTACATATACACAATGGAATTTTATGCCTCTAGCAGAAAGAATGACATTGTCCCATTTGTAAGGAAATGGAAGGACTTGGAAAAAGTTATACTAAGTGAAGTGAGCCAGACCCAAAGAAACATGGACTCTATGGTCTCCCTTATTGGGAATAATTAGTACAGGTTTAGGCAAGTCACAGCAGAGCATCACAAGAGCCCAATAGCTATACCCTTATGATGCTAAGTGAAATGAACTCCATGCTATGAAAATGATTGTTATATCACAGTTGTAACTACTTTCAACGTCCCATGTGTATCTGTAGCTTCTATTATTGATGATGTTCTTGTATCACCTTCCTGTGGTTGTACCTACACTATCTCTGTAATCCTATCTGAGCATATTGGAAACTGTGTATACTGGTATTAGAAGTAGGAAATTGAAAGGGAATACCAAAATTGAGAGACACAGGGTAAAAAAAGAGAAACAACTACAAAAGCAATACTTGCAAAACTGTTTGGTGTAAGTGAACTGAACACCTCCGGGGGGAGGGAAGGGAAAGGGTGGGGAGGGAGGGGGGTATGAGGGACAAGGTAACAAACAGTACAAGAAATGTATCCAATGCCTAATGTATGAAACTGTAACCTCTCTGTACATCAGTTTGATAATAAAAATTTGAAAAAAAATATGTGTTCCAGTCCTGGGGCTTGAATTCTGGGCCTGGACACAGTCCCTGAACCTTTTTGCTCAATGCTAGTACTCTACCACTTGAGCCACAGCTGAACTTCCAAGCTTTCTTCTTGATTAATTGGAGATAAAAGTATCACAGATATTTTTACCCTGGTTGGCTTTAAACCAAGATCCTCAGATCTCAGCCTTCTGAGTAGTGAGGATTACAGGTGTGAGCCACTGATGCCCGGCCAGGTATGAATTAAGTGGAATTGGGTTTGGATGCTCATTTCTGATTTTTTAGCAGAACATTCCATTTATAATTAGTAACCAATTAAAAGAAGATATGACCAGCAGTTCTTCCTCATGAAATGGACTTTAAAAATTTGAATTGAAGCAAATGACATAACTTTATACACTTCTTTTAGTCATTAACACATGCAGACACAGACACAAAGACACATACCATGCTGTGTTTCTGTCTTGTTCTGTTCTACCTTGCACATGTCCTGTGCTGTACTCTAAATTCTTACATAGGCAACAATAAAAGATTCATGCAACGAAATAATCAGCAAATGAATAACTAATTATTCCTTGTCTTAGAATTTCTGGGACTAACCCTTAGAATTCCTTTAGTGTAAATGGGGTGAAACACAAGGAAGACTAGGAAACCAAAGCACTCTAAAGAAGTCATTTGCTTATCAATCATAGTAGCAACGATGATTTTTTAAATTTAATTTTATTGTCAAGGTGGTATACAGAAGGGTTACAGTTACATATGTAAGGTACTGAATACATTTCTGGTTATACTTGTTACCCCTTCCCTCAATTTTCTCCCACCTTTCCTCCTCCCAGTCCCCTGTCCCCCTGCGAGTTGTACAGACAATCTCCAACATATTGTCTTGTGAGTATCACTATTGCATTGGTTCATCCTTTACCCTTTGTCTCATCATTTGGATGTTCCCCTTCCCTTTCCTAATTCAGATAAACATATCTACAATGCCCAGGGTACCAAAATAAAATACAGGAACAACAGGGGAGCAACTATTTCTTTCAGTGTTGAATTAGGGGAGATTTTTCTAAACTTTAAACCTCAATGGATGCCTTTAATCATAGTGTTCTTGTAGATTAATTCTAAGCTTATTGAATCCCCAAGAAGAATGCCATAAATTAGGCCTAAGAGTCCCCAAAGACAGGCTCCTCTGGATAGAAATCATGTTGATCACAGTTCCAGAGTGTCTCTATTGATAGGATAAGGGATAAAGGAGTGGAAAGAGACTCAACAAGTTATTATGTTCTAATTCCTTGCTAAAGTAGAATCATAAATGTATATGAACCGAAACAGTTTCTTGAGATTAGGTCTTGGTTTTTATTTGATAATTACTTAATTTCTTATTTTTCTATGATGTTTTCTAGACTATGTTCTACATGTTTAAATGAGGATATATGTGTCAATTTGCTTGTGTGTAAAAGGGAAAGAGAGGAATTGATAAATATAAATAACAGAAACAGAGGAAAGAATATGTATTTGAGTCTACAAAAGTGTGTGTGTGTGTGTGTGTGTGTGTGTGTGTGTGTGTGTGTGTGTTTCATGCCAGTCTCAGGGCTTGAACTCAGGGCCTGAGCCCTATCCCTGAGCTTTTTGGCTCAAGGCTAGTGTTCTCTGCCACCTGAGCCACAGCTCTATTTTCAGCTTTTCACAAAGCTTATGGAGATGAGAGTCTGAAGTGCTTTTCTGCTTTGACTGACTTTAAATCACACTCTTCAGAGCTCATCTTCTGAGTAGCTAGCAATACAAGTGTGAGGCACCAGTACCTTGCTTATAAAGATTTTTAAATAAAAGTAATTGAAGTTTAATGTCAAGGAAATTGGGCATAATATGCTCCAAGACTATCTATTGAGCCTGTGAGGCATGGTTGACAATTTGGCCTTTGCATCTGAAACCTCCATGTGGCACTGAAGATTAGTGGGTACTTAAGACTAGAGCCAAGATTTTGCCTTTGAAAGTTCAGTCTTAGATTTAGCTTTGTAAGGACAGCCCCTCTGCTCTCCATGTGATAATACCATGGCACTTTGTGAAGTAAATAAAGGTTAATTTCCTCTGTTGGGAGAAATATAAATGTATATGTTGCACCGTGTAACAACAATGGTTCTGCAGTAATTATATGCATATTTTAACAAGGTGCAATCACATTGATTTTATTGCTTTGTGTTGAGGAGTGTCACCTTTCTTATAATGGGGTTTCTTATACTGGGGTTTAAAATTAGAACCTCGGGCTTACTTAGCTTGCTTTCCTTGGAGATGCTCTACAACTTGAGCCACTCCTCCAACCATTCTTTTTGCTGGTTGTACTTGAGGAGTCTCCCATACTTTTCTGCCCAGGTTGACTTTGATCAGATCTGGGAATTAGGCTCCTGAGACACTTGGATTACAATAGGAGTTACTGGCTTGTGGGGGAAATGTGACTTTTAAAACAAATAAAACCCTGATTTCCAAACTAACTTGTGTGTCTGTGGTTTGGTGGTAATGGTCCTACTACTTTATTATTTTGAGAACATGCTAAGTGAAGGGAAATGTCTTTGGAAGGAAGATACCCTGTAGCAAGTAGTTGGACTATGCTTGACCCAGAAAAATACACGCTAGATTGTTGCAATGTCTTATGTGCAGAGTTCAGAATGAAACACTGGTGCATATTCAAAAGTGTTCCAGGTCAATGTCCTTTTTGAAACAAATGACAGTAAGTCATCCCTGTGGAAGATAGTAATGGTTCTCATGAAGAAGTTAATGCTCATCTTTGAAATCATAGTCTAGGCCCACTGTGGTAGTGAGCAGATAGAATTATGAACGTTTGACGTGAATGTCAAACTTCTGTCTCACTTTGAAGTGTGTGTGTGTGTGTGTGTGTGTGTGTGTGTGTGTGTGTGTGTGTTTAGTGGTCAATGGGAAGGAATCAAAGTGGAGCTGACTCTCTGTGGCACCCTCATAGGATGACAGCAAGCCAATAGCGAACAAGCAAGATTCTTAATGATCCAGAATGGAACTTGGGACTCTGCATACCATCAAATTTATCACAGCTTGTCCTTCCCTACTGTTCACTTTTGCCTGAGCTTATTTTAACATGTAACCTTGTCCCTAGAGTGTTACAGGAAATACAAATCAAAGTCTCTTTATGGTCTAGAGATGTTCAGCAGCAGCCATGAATAGCATGCATGCCAAGACCAGGATACTGGCTACTGCAGCAGTTGCCAGTACAAGAGCAAGGCTAACCACTCTACCACTAAAGAAGGAAACAAAGTAGAACTTCGGTAAGCCCTTTATGCACAAAGGGAAAAGTGGAAGAAATCTGTACCTCAGTGTGAATTCCTGCTCAAATATTTATTTTTTATGCAGGTCCCAGGATTTGAAGTGAGGGCCTAGAGAATGGCCCTGAGCTTTTGTGCCCAAGGTTAGTGCTTTGCCACGTTGAGCCACAGCTCTAGTTCTGGCTTTTTGGAAGTTAATTGGAGCTAAGAATGTCACAGAATTTCTTCCCAGGGCTAACTTTGAACCTTGATCTTCATTCAGATCCTAACCTCCTGAGTAGCTGGAATGACTGAGGTGAGCCACCAGTACCTGGCTTACTCACAATGTTAAAGATGTAGCCTTGACAATTGGACAATTTATAGAGAAATACAAAAATGTGTTCATTTTTTTGGTAATGTTTATTTTTTCATTTTTTGCTTTTGTTCTTGTTCTGGGGTTTGAACTCAGGGCCTGAGCATTATCCCTGAGCTTTGTTGCTTAAGATGAGTGCTCTAACACTGGAACCACAGCTCCACTTCTAGATATTCTTTGTGGTTTATTGGAGATAAGAATCTCATGGACTGTACTTCTCTGTCTATCTTTGAACCATGATTCTCAGGTCTCAGCCTTCTGAATAGCTAGGATTACATAAATGAGCCACCAGCTCAGTCATATAAATTTCTTTTAACACGTTCATGTCAAGAAAATATAGTATTCTTCCAGGTGTCAAAAAGCCCAAAGAAGATTGTTTTGAGTCTTTAACTCCCATTTCTTGGGTGGGGAGTAGAGAATACTTGTTGTTCTATTTCTCCCTACTTTAATCCTGTCATAGTAAGATAAATCCTTATTAATATTTCAAAAAACATAAAGCCCGTTGAAGCTTTGTTAACTGTGCTAAGGATTTGTGAAATTTGATGCAAGAAAGGACTGGGTAAGGTTCTCATGAATTTTCCTATCCTGGCTAGCTTTGAACTGTGATCCTCAGATCTCAGCCTGCTGAGTAGCTATGATTGTAAGCATGAGCCACTGGCATCTGACTAGCTTTAATTTTAATAAGATGGAAACCTAAAGTCTAAAGGTAAGGGAAACAATCCTCTGTTCTTTATTAGTTATAAATATTTCAAAGCTTTTATCTTCTAGAAAAAAGTGTAAACTCTGTCCTTATGGGTAAATAAATGATTAGCTTCTGTTGCTTCAGAGGGAAAGATGAACATAAAAATATTACCAGAACTATATTTCTTAATCAGTAGAATCCAGAGCACTTAATTTCTCCCCATGCTTATAGAACTTTTCCTACATAGCAAGAATAATCTCAAAAATTTTGTTCAAAATACATGTTATGGGTTGGGATGAGTAAAAGGAATGAGAAAAAAATTAACAATGACAGAGAAATTTATTTAGAGAAGGAAGCAAAAAATGTTCTCTGGCATATCTAAAACCAAGCATTGCAATTGGAATTTCAGAGCGCTGTTAAATGTTATTTGTGAATGATGACAAAAAAGAGAAAGAACATAGCAGACACGAGTCCTCTGAATCAGGAGGCATATGTAAAGTAATAAGGACACAGTAAGTAAGTAAGTGTGCCTCATTCCATACTTTAAAAAATGTAAGTGTAAGCTTGAACGTAGGTTAGTAGGGGTAGAGACAGTGGGAAGTGACAGACACCTAGATCCTGTACTGTGTTCAGACACATCTATTGCCTTCACCTTTTCATTACATAATTTAGCAGCATAGAACATACAATGTCAGAAGTTTGTCATAGCCTGAGAAACTTAGTTTATTAAATGCAAGGAGAAGAATGCATAGGAATACTGAAAAATGTTTAGCGATAGAGAAGTAGATAAATCAACATATATAGAGAAGAAAGTGGGGTAGAAGAATTTTGGTGAGAGAAATGGTTCTCAAACACAGAAGGCTCAGTGGCCTAGAAGGAAACAAAATCTGTGCTGAGGGCAAGTTGCTGTTCTGCCTTCTTGTCACTAGGGAGCTTCCAGGGAAGCTCCTCTATTTCCCCAGGTCCAACCAGAGAAGGAGAAGCAGAAATGCTTGCCTGTCTTCACTTAGTCCTCCAATTAAAACCATTACTTCTCCTAATGTTATTCCGCAGTGTAGGCTTTAAAGAGCTTTGTAATGATTTTTATTTTTAATGCATTGAGAGTTCTGTTTCCATTTCTGAGTCCTAAGACCACACAGACTAATTATTGCAAAAGGGCCTGCTTGATTCAGTTCTTTCTCAGCATAATTTGTTTGGCTATGGGTCCAAATAAAGAGTCAAAAGAACAACCCTAACCCTGGACCCTGAAACAAACTAAAATAACAGCAGATGGATGAATGCATACTTATTTTTTAACCAGGAAGTTAATCAGCCAAGCGAAGATACACTTAGAACGAAGACATTAGGTTACCTTCATCCATTCTTTCCTCACAACCATTCTGCATACACAGGAGATATGGGGAGAGCCAGCCACAAGGAAAAACATTCCTTTCAGTCTCCATGCCTCACTTCCCCATTTGAGCGATCAGAAAATTGGAGTAGTAAGCTCTAACACATTACCACATGGTTATTCCAAAAATTGTCTGAAGTTGTCATAAAGTATCTCTGATAAAGTATTAGCATGTTCTGTACTTGTCATAAAGTACAAAAATTATCATAATCATGAAGTGCTTTATTTAGGAGCCTTGTGCTCTGCTGCTCTGGGACCAGGAGACACAGACATAGGAGGAGGCCTGAGTCTCAGGGCAGACTCCGAAGCCAACGTGAGCCTGCCAAGTGCAGGTACATCTGCCACCACTCAGGCCTCACCCTGTCAAACCACGCCCTGCCCTTCACCAATCTGCTTCCAAGATTAGGGAGGGCAGAAACCAGGGTTGGGCATAAAAGCAGGAGCAGAGCCAGCTGCTGTTTACATTTGCTTCTGACACATCCGTGTTCTCTAGCAACCCCTGATACAGACACCATGGTGCACCTGAGTGCTGATGAGAAGGCTGCCGTGGCCAACGTGTGGAGCAAGGTGAACTTGGAAGCTCACGGTGGCGAGGCCCTGGGCAGGTTAGTATCTGGCTGTAAGGCTGGTAAGGAGGCAAAAAGGAAGGTAGGTAGGGGAGGTAGAGAAGTCCTCTGGGTTTTGATAGAAACTGACTTCCACTGTCTGTTGTGCCCTTTCCACTGCTCAGGCTGCTGGTGGTCTACCCATGGACCCAGAGGTTCTTTGACGCCTTTGGGGACCTGTCCACTGCCGATGCTGTTATGAACAACCCGAAGGTGAAGGCTCATGGCAAGAAAGTGCTGACTTCCCTCACTGATGGTGTGCACCACCTGGACAACCTGAAAGGTACTTATGCCAGTCTGAGTGAGCTGCACTGTGACAAGCTGCACGTGGATCCGGAGAACTTCAGGGTGAGTCTGCGGGCCCTGCTAAGGGGTTTCTTCCTTCTTTCATTCCGTGCTCAGGTGAACAGCATGAAGAAATGGCATGGGTTCAAGGCAGTAGCTTAGATGGGGAAAGAGCTGTCAGCTTTCACCACCATGGACTCCTGAGGGCTATTTGAAGTTCTTCTGCATTTGTTCAAAACAATTCTTTTCAGTTCTTTTTCCTTAAAGTTATATGTTCAGTTTCAAGAGCTTTCTCATCAGAATCTGCACTTAGTCTTCTATGAACTATTTTTTATCTTTTTTTTTAAGACACAGAGATAATAATGGGTCATTCTTTCTCACACGGTTTGAAAGAACAATCATTGATTTTGTGTACTAAGATGATAGGTGGACATGTAGCTGAATGGTAAGGTGGCAAGACTGGCTTGTTTAAGAACCACCAGCACTGATAGAGAATCAAATCAAACAGAAAGATGAGCTGAAAAGTATTTCTCCATGAAATGATTGATGATGGGGAAGAATCCTTCTGGGTAGTAGGTGCTAAGTTCCAGCAGTCATTTAAGGTGACACCCACAGACACAGCTTTGGATGGGACCGGAAACATCTGTGTCCAAGCTCTACTAACCATGTGACTATTTCTTCTTTTTTCACAGCTCCTGGGCAACGTGCTTGTGGTCGTGCTGTCCCGTAATCTTGGCAAGGATTTCACCCCAACAGTACAGGCTGCCTTTCAGAAAGTGATGGCTGGTGTAGCTACCGCCCTGGCCCACAAGTACCACTGAGCTCCCTCCTCTGCCTGCTTTCCACTTCCCATGAAAGGTTCCTTTTTCTCCCTAGAACATCAACTAAATATGGGGAAAATGATGAAGGACCTTAAGCCTCTGGCTTCTGCCTAATAAAGAACATTCACTTTCATTGCAATGAGTGTGTTCAATTATTTCCACATTTCTCACTAAGAAAGATATGTGGGAGGGTTGAAGGCATTTAAGACATGAGAATTCCATTCCGATATTGAGAAAATAAACTTGTATCTTGGACTCCTAGAAAAATGGTGAGCTCATAGGGAAGGTCTATGTTTGGTCTTTTAAGGAACCTCCTCACTGCTTTTCAGAGTAGTTGAACAAGTTTACATTCCCACCAACAGTAGAATACTGTTCCCTTTTGGCTTCATCCCCACCAGAGTTTGTTATTGTTAGTTTTCTTGATAATGGCCCTTCTAACTAGAGTGAGGCAAATCTCAATGTTATTTTGGTTTGCATTTCTTTTATGGCCAGAGATGTTGAACAGTTCTTCATGTCTCTACTGGCCACTCTTACTTCTTCCTCTGAGAAGTCTCCAAGTCTTTAGCTCCTTTTTTAATTGGGTTGTTGAGTTTTTGAGAGATTATTTCTTTGGAGGGTTCCTTTTCTCAGCTTTAAGTATGTTAGATATGAGGCCCTTGTCTGATACATAGATAGTAAAGACATTCTCCCATTCCGTGGGCTTCCTATTGGTGTTGCTCACTATCCTGGGCATTTATTCAATAATAGAACACAAACAATGCCACAGTAAAGCTACCAGCACAATCATGTTCACTGAAGCATTGTTTAACTACAGCCAAAATATAGAATTAACCCAAAATGCCCTTCAGTGGACAAATAGATCAAGAAAATGTGGTTTGTATATACACAATGGAATTTCACACATTCGTTGGAGTAATGTGCCATTCTTAAGGAAATGGAAAGACTTGGGAAAAAATTATATGAAGCAAAGTAAGTCAAAACCAAAGACACATAGACTGCATGAGTTCCCTCATCTGTGGTAATGAGAATATGCCTATAAATCTACAGGTAAACATACTGAATGATTTAAAAATATGTATATATACACGTATATATGTATACACACAATGGGACTTGATAAATTATATAGAGCTGTAGACATTCACTCAGTGAGGCCAAAGGAGGAGCAGGAGTGTTGGACAAAGGCTTAATAGCTATGTCCATATGATAATATAAATAATATTCTATGAAGTGAACTCAAAGGAACCAAAAGATATATTTTAGTTGCCATTGTTACTGTTTTTGTATTCTTTTCCTATTTTCTTGTTTGTTTGTTTGTTTGTTTGTATTAGGGAGAGTAAGGGGACACAGGAAAGGTGGAACAAGGGTGAACAGATACCACAGTGGTACTCACGAGACACTATGTGGAAAATGACCTGTATATCCTGTAGGTATTGATGGCAGAGAGAAAACGGAGAGAGAGCAAGGGAAAGGGTGACATGGTTCAAAAAAGAGTTGTGCTCATTATCCGACTCATGTAAAGTAACCCCTCTGTGTACAAAATCTACAATAACAATTTTAAAAATGATGAGGTAATGACAGCTAATGTGTTGGAAATCCCATGCCTGCTGATAAGTTCTAGTTATTATTCAGAGCTCAGAGAAGTATTCAATTCAAGTGAATATTTGAATTAAGGGTTAGATTTTTACTATGACTTATCCCAAAATACTTCTACTATTTTTCTATTTATTTCTTTAGCCTTCTTCTAAAACAACCTTTGTTTTTTCACTCCAGAGGCTTTCCTGGTCATTCACAACCCCTATACTAAGATTTTTTTTTTTCTGCTTAAAGGTAGCACTACTTCCTAAGATTTTGTTGTCAAATTTGACTGCCTCCTTGTTCCTCCTCCCTTGTCTTCTCTTGGCATTAGCTGCCCCTCCCCTGCTGCCTTGGAGTTCTACTTGGAGGCAACCAGATAGGAGAAGGTGAGCCAGACCGTAATTCTGGTCTCTACGGGGAAGGTTTTCAGAGTCTTCATACAAAGATCAATTACTAATGGTGCATATATGGAGGATAAAGTGATTCACAAAGGAAGGAGAGTTGTGGCTTCATGATCAATATTGTCTTTTATTCTTTCCATTGGTTCTCAGCCAATGAAAGTCACTTTCTCAGCATGTCTATAATTAGAATCTAGGAAGGAACTAGAGTTAGGGTTTCTCCCTCAATCTGCCTCTTATGGATTTTTCTCTGTCTGTAAATATTAGCATTACTATTAGCCATACTTACTACCTTCATTTCCTGATGCTAGGCTTCAGAAACAAAATACAAATTGCTAGTGCTCCCTCTACACTCTTTTACTCAATTCTTTAAGTTGTAAGAATCTGAAAGTACTGTGTACAGGTAAGTAATAAGTAATTATAGAAGGAGTTACATTAAGTAATATGAGATTACAGAATGAACCTTCCCATATGAAATGAAATTGTATCCTTGTGTATACTCTGTATAAAATTATCTAAATATTAATTAAATGCATACATTAATACTGGAAACTATGAAGCATCCAGGAAAAATACAGAGAAGGATCATTTACATGGGTTCTCATTGACAATGCCACAACTTGAGAAAGATGGTTAAGGTAAAAAAAAATGGCAAATTTGAGAACACACACACACAAACTCACACACACATATACATACATACCAAGAGTCAGAGTATAAGATGTTCCTGAATTAAATGGATTTTTTCTGAAGTGCATAGTAAATTTACACAAAATAGCTAGCCTTCCCTATCATCATCATCAGATCTCAATGTGGTAATGTGGTGATATAAAAATATTATCCACTACTGTTGATTCTGTTAGAAGAACTTATTGATTCTCAAATCTAGATCATATCTGTGTTATATAATCTATCGTATATTGTACATAAAATTAGCATGCAATTTTCATCTTAATACACAGTGTAGATGAATATCAGATGTCCTTATGAATACTTAAATGGGAGTCTTTCAAACTTCAGAAAGGAACTATGAGTGTAAGTAGTGACAATCTTACTTATCCTCTGGAAAAACTCTGTCCTCTAGCATTGATGAGAGTATAAGCAGAATTGAACACAGGGAAAACACACACAGTATAAGAAAGTCCAGATGCATGGAAATTGGAATTAGCTAAAAGATGGATCTCCAAAGATATGACTACAATGCAGAGGAATGTGGTGGAGAGAGGTTAAGAGACAAAGACTGCTACACCATACACAAATACCACAACTTTCGTCTTTGGGGAAGCAGAAACTGACAGGTTCAGGGTCAAAGATGTGATTAAGGGTGGAGGTGAAAGAGCAGCAGTAGTAAGAGGTGCGTTTTGTAATGTAGGGATTTCAGTAGAGATCCTTTTTTTTTTCTTACAATACAGCTGGGGAAAAATTAAGCTACAGGGTGTATTTTTTTTTTTTTTTTGCCAGTCCTGGGGCTTGGACTCAGGGTCTGAGCACTGTCCCTGGCTTCTTTTTGCTCAAAGCTAGTACTCTGCCACTTAAGCCACAGCGCCACTTCTGGCCATTTTCTGTATATGTGGTGCTGGGGAATTGAACCCAGGGCCTCATGTATACGAGGCAGGCACTCTTGCCACTAGGCCATATCCCCAGCCCTACAGGGTGTATTTGTTTATTTGTTTGTTTGGTGTAAGATTTGGACTCAGTCTTGAGTTTGCTCAGCTGATTATCTCAACTGGCTGCTTTGACAGACACTCTACCACTTGAGCCACAGCTCAAAGTCCAACTTTTGCTGCCTATTTTGGAGATGAAGACCACCAGACCTTTCTGTATTCTGGTGATTTGATCTGTAATCCCACTCTGGAGTAGCTAATACCACATGCATGGCCATACCCACTAGCCACATGGGTTTCTCATAGAAACAAAGTGAATCAGGTACTTATTTTATTTTCCTTATATCATCGGGGATTTTTTTCCCCTCTTTGCTGTTAGGAAACTGAATCATAAAGGTATTGGAATAAAGAAAGAGCAAGAAACAACCTCAACATACCAGATGAACTTGAAAGGAAAGTTGAAGAGGGAAACCCATACCATGAGTTGAGGAGAGTCAGAAGACAAGAGGCATGGCATAATTGGAGGAGGTGTGAGGTAGGGATAATGGTGGGGAAAGTCCCAGAGAGCTGGAGGGCTCAAAGAGCTTCCCAGGTTAATGATACAGAGCCTATTGTTTGAGCAAGTTTCCTTCGCTGTGTCTCAGGTGTCTATCACCTGAGAGGATGGGAAAGTGGGCTTGCATGTTTAGACTAAGATTCTGGGCTAGAGATGGGGCTGGAGAATTTTGGGAAGATACCCCTGGGGAAGGATAGTCAGTGGGCCAAGCCATGGAAGCCATATGGAGTTATGAGGCCAGAGAAGATTTCTATCACTATCCAACTTCTAATTTTTATCCTAGTTTTTGCCTCTTTTAATTATTGCCAGAATCTTGAATTATTATCCAAAAATAAGATTCTGTAAATGTTGGGATCCATCTTTCTCGCCTTGATTGAAGGGGCTTGATGAACCTCCCCCAGCCCTGGGAATGCGGCCCTGCTACCCTCTCTGGATCAGAATCCAGAGAAACCGGTTGGGCAAACAGCCCCCAACCCACGCTAGCCAGCCCGGCGCCTACCAACCCCGCCCTGGCTCAGCGCGCTTGAGTGACGTTAGCCCTTGGGGGTCAGGTGATACCTTTCAGCCTATCGACATCCTGGCTAAACCCCTCCCTCAGAATCATTTCCCCTTGTCCTTGTCTCAATAAAGTTAGTTCACTCTAAGAAGCTAGCCCCGTTGCATGTGTATGCCAGACTTCTAGCGTAAGGAGGCGGGCACACATCTGCGGCAGATCACGTGCGCGACAGGTCGGAGCTATCTCCCCTGTTCCACTCTAGCTTATCTGCAGGTCGGATGACTAGGGGAGAGGGCGTGAAAGGGAGGGTGGAAAGGAAGAAGTAAGAGTCCGAGCTGGGAGGGGCAAAAAAGCCCAACATGTAAATATTTCTGGTTAAAAATTGAATCGAGCAGGCTGGGAATGTGGCTTAGTGGTGGAGTGCTTGCCTAGCTTGCATGAAGCCCTGGGTTCGATTCCTCAGCACCACATAAACAGAAAAAGCCGGAGTGGCACTGTGGCTCAAGGGCTAGCCTTGTGCAAAAAGAAGCTCAGAGACAGTGCTCTGGCCCTGAGTGCAAGCCCCAGGACTAGCAAAAAAAAAAAAAAAGAATCAGAATTAACAAATACATATATGGACAGAGATTAAGGGTTAAATCCCTAGATTTAGCAAAATGAGATAGCCTGTATCAGTGCTTCCCATAATATAATGTTGATATCTGGAGGGAGATAAAAATGGAATCAAATATATCACATATAAATCACATGAGTACATTACTATTCTTCTTTGAAAATCAAGTGGTTTGCATGTCATATGAAAAAGAATCTTAGGTTTTGATAGCTATCAAGCAGTATGGAACACTTTTTTTTTTCAAATTTTTATTATCAAACTGATGTACAGAGAGGTTACATTTTCATACGTTAGGCATTGGATACATTTCTTGTACTGTTTGTTACCTTGTCCCTCATACCCCCCTCCCTCCCCACCCTTTCCCTTCCCTCCCCCCGGAGGTGTTCAGTTCACTTACACCAAACAGTTTTGCAAGTATTGCTTTTGTAGTTGTTTCTCTTTTTTACCCTGTGTCTCTCAAATTTGGTATTCCCTTTGAATTTCCTACTTCCAATACCAGGAAACACGGTTTCCAATATACTCAGATAAGATTACAGAGATAGTGTAGGTACAACCATAGGAAGGTGATACAAGAACATCAATAATAATAGAAGCTACAGATACACATAGGACATTGAAAGTAGTTACAACTGTGATATAACAATTGTTTCCATAACATGGAGTTCATTTCACTTAGCATAATCTTATGTGTTCATAAGGGTATAGCTATTGGGCCTTGCAATGCTCTGCTATGACTTGCCTAAACCTGTACTAATTATTCCCAATAAGGGAGACCATAGAGTCCATATTTCTTTGGGTCTGGCTCACTTCACTTAGTATAACTTTTTCCAAGTCCTTCCATTTCCTTACAAATGGAACAATGTCATTCTTTCTGCTAGAGGCATAAAATTCCATTGTGTATATGTACCACATTTTCCTGATCCATTCGTCTACTGAGGGGCATCTGGGTTGGTTCCAGATTCTCGCTATGACAAATTGTGCTGCGATGAACATTGTTGTGCTGGTGGCATTACTGTGATTTTGTTTGTGGTCTTTTGGATAGATACCCAAAAGTGGGGCTGCTGGGTCATAGGGGAGTTCTATATTTAGCCTTCTGAGGAATCTCCATACTGCTTGCCAGAGAGGCTGAACCAGTTTACATTACTATGGAACACTTAATTATTCACATTACTAAAATGAATCAGAGCCAGAAGTGTGCCAAAATTACTTTGGCTTCTGAAGTTTGTTTTATAAATCTAATGATTTATTCCCCCAGAAGTTATTTATGTTTATTGACTGGTTGTGTGTAAGTGGTAGTCAAATGAACACTTACAATAAGCCCATATAACTATGTTGGAAAGACAATTCCCATGTAGATGAAGTGGGATTAAATTTGAATATGACATGAAATTCTGTCACAGCTAATTTTGTTGAGGGGGATTGGTTGAGCTCACACTGGATTTCTGGCTATTTTGAAGAGAAAAAAATTTCTAAGTCTTGGAGTGATTAGTTGACAGGGTTTTCAGAAAGCAATGGACTCTGTAGTGAGAAATATACTGAACAGAGCACAGAGGCAGCTGATGTTTGTCAGGGCTGGAGAGCTTGAGGTAGTCTGGTCCAGACAGTAAAATCTAATATTATGACATTTAGCGAAATCAAGTGATTCATGGCAAAGCAAATGGTTAATGATGTACTTCAAAGTTAAACAAAACTTAACACACAAAAACTTTAAGTATTTTCTACCCAGATGCTGGTGAGCATTGTGGACTCAGAGGACTGGTATAACCAAAAGTGGTTAGATTCTGTAACTAAAAATGTGAATGACTGTGTAAAAGAAACAAGATGGAGTAAAAACAGCTGATATACCAAGACACACAATGGATCCTTACAGAAATTAGCTGTAGTGGTTCCAGTGCTTTGGATATGGGTAATACAGAATTCAAGGCAGTTGCTGCTAGAATGGCCAGAAAGTAGAATATGGCCTGATGTTCCAAAGGGTAAATGAAAAAAATGGTGGTGATAGATAATTAATTGCCTTAGGAATGCTGCTAGCTTCAGCAAGCATATAGTGATGAGGATTCAATCATGCCAACAAGAATTTGGGAGAATTGACATTGGAAAAGACAGAAAAGAATGAATACAATGTCACAGGCCAATAGACATGGATGAATTCATAAGTAATGACTTATTGTAGTTCATGGAATCATGAATTCTAAGCATTTGGTCAGCACTGAACTACAATCCCAGCTTAACTTTTCTGTTAAACTAGAAGTAAAAATCTATACCAAATGAGAATTCACAAAGCATGAGTTGGTTCTTTTAACCAACTGATCATCCTAATCTCAGGCTGGTATGAGAATATTGAAAAAAGGAATTTTGAGAGCTGGATTTTAAGAAAACTTGCCAGCAGTGTTCACAGGAGTCAAACATAGAAGAAGCTCAGTCAAATTAGCAGAGAAAAGAAACAGGCCAAGACATCATCAATCAGTTTTTTTTTTTTTTCATCAATCAGTTTAAAAATGTAAGTTAGTTGTCTGATGGATAGGCAGGCCATTCCAGGTTCTCTGTCATATTGTGCATTCTGGAGTGCTTTCCAGAACAAACTACAAATAATAGCACTCAAATATTACTGAGATCCTAACAAATTTGAAATCCTGCAGTGCCTACAGGAATATTGTTCAGAGAATTATTGAGTCCTTCAAAACTTCACAAGCTGCTGTGGCATGATCTCAATGAAGGTTGCATCTATATCTTTCAGACTTCAGATCTGGGGTTGATTTCTTCTATTTTGGAGATTTTTTTAAGGGCCACATATAACATGTAACTCAGAGATAATACAAGAGAACAAAGAAGATATATGGGATTTGGAATATACAGAGACTTTGAAGTGGTAGAGAAGAAGGCAATGATTTGTAGAATTCTCCCCGAGGAATTAGTTTTGGTAAAAGATAATTTGCAGAATTATTGGAAAAATCACTTGTCTTTCTGGTTTCTTAAGTGATATTTTGCCAAACTCTCTGTCTTCTTGTTCCCTTATCTTTCTTGTAATGGATAGTACATGCATAAAGATACTAATGTATACCAAATTATGGCTTTTTGTCGTTGTTTCCTCCCCTTTGATTACTTTTAGCTCTCTCTAGGCATACTTCACACATCTTTTCATAGAATTAAAGTCAGCTAATTTTTAGTCCCTATAGTTGTTCTTTGAGATGGGTCTCAATATGTTTCCCAAGCTTGCCTTAGGCATCAGCCTTCTGAGTGCTGGACTCCAGCTCATTTTCCACAGGTATCAAAATATAAATTCTTAGATGAATTATCAGAGCAACTTGTTGATACTTTACCTTCTTTTACATCTTACATTATTCTTTATATTCTATTTTTCAGATACATGTGACATTTATAGATATTTGTGCAAGTTAATCTAACTATCCTTGGTCTTTTCTGCAGTCTAGGATTGTTTAGTCCCCTCTTTAAACAGAATTTAGATTCATGGCAAAGATTAAGACATGCCCCATGAAAGTGCAAGAGGAAAAAAATGGAGGAAAATCTGGCTTTGCTTTATTGAATTTTCAACCTAATACCTGACCATCTAGTTTTCTACAAGGCCCGGATTAGTTATCTTTCTCAATGCTCAGAGAAAGGCGGAGAAGGTGAGACCCTGTGCAGATACTAGCCAGTTCTGCTCTCTTTCCTCTTTCTGTTCCTCTATCTGCCTATTTATTTTGGATAGTGATAATCAGGTTCATATTTTACCACAGTAGCAGCTTGTACAGCTAAGTCAGCAGTGAACATTCTTAACATTAGGTTGGAAAGGAAGAACGTCCTTGTATAGGATGTGACATTTGTGAATTCTTAGATGTTCTAGTCATTCTTTCAATGGGGCCAGCTTGTCTTCCACTGGCAGGGTAAGAGTTTGTTTTCTAGAATTCCAAGTAAAATGTACTTCAAGCATATCTTCACATTGTATTTTCATAGCAAGATAAATCCATAAAGAACCTAAAACTTTTCCCTCCTCTGTGCAATGAGAATAATAATAATTTTCTGCACAGGTCTCCTATAAGAACTAAGTAAAATTAAGTTGAGAAAGGGGCCAGTTCAAACCCTCGAAACCCATTGGCTGCCATCATGGAAATTTTATTTGGTAACCTTCACATTGAAGTTACCAAATAAAATTATTTTAGTGGGAGCACACAGAGTTTGCTAGTGTACAGTAAAGTTGAATGCTCCATATGTCAGAAACATTTACACAACTATATACACATAATATAAATATATTAGAATATTTACTGCAATGTTTTAGACCACATTTAGAAAGAACACTAATATTATGTCAATAGACAAATCAGTAAGTATACTGTAATACAGTAAGCACACCCTATTAGAAGGTATATTTCCTGTAGTTTTCAACGATAATGAATGAAAACAAAACAGATTTTCAAGTCAAATTTTTAAGTTCTTGTACAAACTAAACATCTTAGTGGACTCAGGGACAGTCCCAGTCAATCCCACTTTGCCCTCAAGTGTGTTTAAAGCATTGCATAATCTGTAAAACATCACCATGTCCTTAATTTTGTGAAAAAGTCATTTCCACAAAGAATATGTTTTCTCCAAAGCAATGTAGAAAGAAATGTGCTTAGGTTAGGTGATAAAATGAAGATTTTAGGTTTGTAGAATGTGGGCACTGGAAGTTGGGGAGGATCATAGGAAAAATAAAACCAGGCATCTTTATTAGTGAGCTCTGTATACCCAGAACGTGCAGTGTTTCTGCTCCATGGCTATCTCCTTGGAACTATATATACCTACGGGTACCAGGTTTTACTGTGTGTGTGTATGTGTGTATGTATGTGTGCACGTGTGCACACATCTGTAAAAGCATGTCTGTTCACAAACACACACACATTTACGAAGCATCACCATTAATTAAAAATTCTCAAGCATAGTCATGAAACATGGAACTAGTGTGATGGTTTACGCCTGTAACCCCAGCCCTAGGGAGGGCTTGAGAGTGAGGCCAGCATAGACTACATAGAAAAAGGAAAGTGGTTTGAGACTTGGAGTGTGAGCCATGCCTATAATCCAAAATACTTGGGAGATGGATGTGGAGAGGGTTCTGGTTAGAGGCAGCCTAAGTAACAAGCAAACTAGATGCCATCTCCTCTCTTCCAAAGCTGGAGCTGGAGGTGTGCTCTTATTGCAGGGATGCAACCAGGAAGGTTGTGGTTCAGACTGTCTGAGGCAACCATTGACCATCCTACCTAAGAAATAATTTAAGCAAGCAGGGATGGTGGTGTCTCTTATGTGGGAGATATGCTGCGTACCTCAGTTTAAATCCTAGTAATTGAGCTGCCTGCACATAGCATATGTTCAGTTGTATCTGTAGAGTACAATTAAATAGTCTAATAAAAACGAAACCAATGGAATAACTTAGGCTTTTCTTTAGAACATCACATACTGAACACTGATTCTGACAATAGCCTCCTAACAGGGCCTTCAGTGGTGAGGCTTCCAGTCTCACCATTGTATCACCTTTTATCCTTAAACCTAAGAGGACAATCTTGAAAGTAAATAATTTTTAAAAAGTTTATCTCTTAGAAGTGGTAAATAAATGATTACCAGAAGGCAAAGCCAAGTAGTGCACAAGAGAGATAGGAAAAGTTGTGTGTTGTACAATGGGTATAAGGTTGCTGTTGGAACTGGTGAATAAGTATTAGTTACTGATTACACTGCATGTTGACTAAATTAATATGAATACATTCAGCTTTCCAATTTGCCATAAAAGATGTTTTTGGCATGTCATAAAAAAATGACCTATTGATGAGCTGAGCATGTGACTCAAGTGGCAAATCACTTCTCATCAAGAGCCAGGCCCTGAATTCAAACCCTCCACCATACCTCCCTCCCCAAATGACAAATTGGTGACATGATGAATATACTAATTAGCTTAAATGGATCTTTGTATATTGCGTACCTAGATCAAAGTATCATCTTCTGCTCCCTAAATATGTACAATCATAATTTGCCAGAAGTTTATAAGACATAAATTTAAAATATTTCCTTTTGTTTCTCACTTATCTGCTTGCTTTCATTTTTGACTCAGCACTCACCAGTTTTTAATGGTCAGTTTTATATCATCTCAAATTTTCTGAAAAGAAAAAGTACTAAACCAAAACATAATTTTCTATAAGAGAGACAGCTGTTGTTATAGTGCAATTAAATAGTCTCAGCTTCAATGGAAACTATTGAAAACACACATATGATCACAGTTTACGAGCCCTACTATGTCACACATTTTTATTATCATGCTTCCAAATTACAAATAATACTCTTCCTGTTTCTACACAGTGGGAGTATTATTTATACATGCCTCATATTCTGTACAATAAATAAGGTGATGAGCAGTAAATTAAAAAAAGATTATAAAAACAACAGTTTTAAGTATTCATGTGAAGTGGGATTCTAATTGCACCTTGAGTTTGTGTTGAGCAATTGTCTTGATGTCAGTGTATTCAGAATCTAGAAGCATTTAGTTGTTTGGATTTGCCTTACATGAGTTTATCTCTTCAGCCATGCATAGACCCAAGAGCAACAGACCTCATTTATGCTCATGCTGGGAAATACAGCTGCTTCCTAAATGAGAGAGAGAGAGGGAGAGAGAGGAGAGAGAGAGAGAGAGAGAGAGAGAGAGAGAGAGAGAGAGAGAGAGAGAGAGACAGACAGACAGACAGAGACAGAGAGAGAGAGAGAGAGAGGGAGAGAGACACACACACACACACAGAGAGAGAGAGAGAGAGATAAGAAGGTCAATAGCACATGTCTGCCCCCTGCTGGTGCAGGAATATCCTTTCCCCGGGTGACCACATAATGTGTTGTAGGAAGCAAGCACAGCTTGTGTGGATAAATACCTCAATTACCCTGAAAGAAGAAGCAAAACATCTAATAAGAAAGAGGCATCTTTGGGCTGGGAATGTGGCTTAGCGATAGAGTGCTTGCCTAGCATGCATGAAGCCCTGGGTTTGATTCTTCAGCACCACATACACAGAAAAAGCCAAAAGTGGAGCTGTGGCTCAAGTGGCAGAGTACTAACCTTGAGCAAAAAGAAGACAGGGACAGCGCTCAGGCCGAGTCCCAAGCCCCAGGACTGGCAAAAAAGACAGAAGGAAAGGAAGGAATAAAGGAAGGGAGGGAGGGAAAGAGGGAGGGAGGGAGGGAGGAAGGAAGGAAGGAAGGAAGGAAGGAAGGAAGGAAGGAAGGAAGGAAGGAAGGAAGGAAGGAAGAATCTTTGAACTCTGAAACAATGATTTGTATAACCACAGGATGGCTTTCCAAATCAGCATTCCTGACAAAGGAAAGAAAATAAGTGCATTCCCATCACAGTCCCAGATTCCTACTACTATTATTTGTCTTCTCAACTTGTTTTCTGCCCAAGAAACTAACCAAAAAAATCATACATCTAATGCTGAGACACCACAACAGAGTGTTTGAGAACTGTATTTTATATTTTACTTTGAGATTCTGGTTTGTTTGACAGATCCCATCACTTTACTTTTTATTTCCTTTCTTGGCCTCAGCATAAGGCCCATCCTGTGTCTCACAATACATGAAAAATTTCCCCAACACTGAAATTAATGCTCTTTCATTAATATGATAAAGCTGAACCACTTTACTCCTTATTATGAACCAAGAAACATTAAGAGTTTACCTAAGCACATTATCCCAATGGAAAAAATATATAGTTGTGTGTGTGTGTGTGTGTGTGTGTGTGTGCGCGCCTGTCCTGGGGCTTGAACTCAACTGTGCTCTCTTCCTAAGTTTTTGTGCTCTAGGGTTGCACTCTACCACTTGAGCTCACTCCCAGCTTTTTGTAGTTAATTGGAGATAAGAGTCTCATGGCTTTTTCTGTCAAGGCTGGCTTCAATTCTCAGATCTCAGCCTCTTGAGTAACTAGGATTACAGGCATGACCACAGGTATCCAGCTAGCATCTTACATTTTTATTTAAATTATGGACATTTCCCAATTAAATAAGTGTTAATTTAGCATCATATTGCATACCCTAACTATCCACAATGTTATCCCCTTTAAAATGTGAAGGGCTCTTGCCAGGTGCAGGTGCCTCCCGCCTGTAATCCTTAGGTACTCCGGAGGTTGCGATCTGAGGATCACCGTTTCAAACCAGCCTGGGTAAGGAACGCCCTGAGACACTTATCTCCAATTAACTGTCCAAAACACACACACACTGTGGGCTCTCTCTCTCTCTCTCTGGACTTCCCCTCGCTTGGGGGGGGGGGGTGGGAAGGGGCTTATCCGCCCCTTCCTGGGTGGTCCTCTATCGCTCCCACGTGGGAGCGATGGCCACAGATAGCCTCGGTGGCGTGTGGTCGCAGGGTGCCCCAAAACCGCCAAGAACTACACGGATGCGCGGCCACTGGAGAAAACCTCTGGGGCTTCTGTTTATTCAAATGAGGAGCCTCCCAGATATACCCCAAAGGCGGGCACAAGAGAGGGGCCCCTGATTGGTCCCAAGGGGCTGTCCCTCAAGTGATGTCAGACTTCCTTCTCTTCTGGTTAAAGACAAGAAGGGGAGGGACAGGCTGAGGTCAGCTGTGGCCCCTTAAAGGTGTAGCTGACCCCAACAACACACAACACACATACACGCACACACACACAGAAAAATCTGTTAATGGAGCTGTGGTTCAAGTGGTAGGGCATTAGACTTGTGCAAAAGAAACTCAGGCCAGCACACAAAACCTGAGTTCAAGCTCTAGGACCAACACACACACACACACACACACACACACACACACATTAAGGGTTCCATTATTTCTATATATTGCTTTGAAGTCATCAGTGCCATTATTTTTTTCTAATCATTTAAAAAAACAAATGGAGGACTAGGGATCTAGTTCCAGAAAAGAGCTCAGGCCTAGCAAGTGCAAGGCCCTGAGTTTGGTCCTCAGCTCCGCAAGTAAGTAAGTAGGTAAGTAAGTAAACAAATAAGTAAATGGAATCATTTGTTTTCTTAAAAAACAGAAACAAAAATCTCTCCTAAATTGCTTTACTTCCTTTTACAGTGTACGGTGATTTCTACTTCTCTCAAATACTTACAGAAATAATTTTAAAATATAATGTTTGAAGACATGAACATATCTAAAATAGTGAGTCATATCATTTCTAAAATACATTGCTTCTCAAATGTCTTAATGGGTTTTCATAAGTGAATATCAGAATATTTTTGTCTCTGGCATTCTATATCATTACGATTCCTTGAATTCAAACGTTTTAGTGTTACCGTCCAATACATCTGCACCTGTTTAGTTATATTGCATGAGAAAAGTGTGCTGATTTCAGGAGATGGTGACCTGGTCTGTACATGTTTCAGGTTCTATCTGAAAAATATCTTAGTTTTGATGAAAACAATTCATTTTATTTTGATTGATTCCCATATTTAGGTTGATTGCTCATTTTTCTTGTGCAAGGATTTCAGAGATGACTACTTTCAATCTTCAAAGACCATGTTAAATATAGTCTTGGACACACTCATGATAGTGGGCTAATATGATAGATGGAACATTGCTGTAAGTATTGAAATGTCTGACATAGAAATGGTGAATAGAATAGGATGGGATGATACACAAATTCAAACTTAACATTTCTGTGGTAATAACACTTAAAATGTAATGTCTTACCAATTTTAGTCACAATCCTGTCCCATAGACTTCTTAAATTTATTGTGTCTGTCTAACTGAAATTTTGTGTCTTTTGACCTGTATCTTCCCAAACAACTTCTTACCCTGTTTTTGGTTAGCTAACATTTCACTCTTTCCTTCTGTGAGTTCAACTTTAAAATGACCTCCCTAAGGCAAAAAATACCATTTTTTTTTCTTCCAACTAAATAGAGGCTCGATTCATTTTGAGTTCATAGATACTATAATTGACACTAAAGTTATTGAGAGAAGTACCCAGTCAAAATTATGAGGTTGGGGGATGATTTAGAGAGAGTTGGCTTTAATTCAACAAAATTTAAGTTGAGTTTCAGAGGCTGGAAGTAGATTGAAGCTCTGAGCTGTGCTTTCTAAAATGAAGACCTTATGTAGGGATAAAGTAAGCATCATTATTGTGCTGAATTACTGTAAAATTCCTTGCATTCCTCTCAGCATGTGTCCTCACTTATGATCCCAAATAACTCAAGACATTTTCATTTCCCTTAATAACTTGATATTTTTGTAAATATGTGCCCTTGCTTTATTTATTTATTTTAAGATTTTGTCTTTTCTTATGAAATTTATAAAAAAAAAAGGAGGTCATTTGGTTCAAGGTCCAAATTGATAACAGAGTTGGAGATAACAAGAAAGATACAGAACCCATGTTAAAAAAAAAAGACTATTCTAAATGTTAAAGTATATTAAGATTTTTATTGTTGTTGTTTTTCCCCCCTAGCAGTGAACATCCAACCGAAGACCTGATAAATGATACACAAGCAAGCACTGTATCCCTCAGCCCCAGCTCCAGCCCATTAAAAATAGTTCTTCCCAAAAGAGCACTCTGAGATCAGTGATGAGAGAAACCTATTCCCACATGGGTACCCTAGCATATAAAATTCTCATCCTCCACTGGCTCAGGCATTAACCTTTCTGCCCTTGTGAGTGCTGCCTGTATTTTCACAGGTTACACTGGTATGGCTGTGGGCTTGAGATTGTGCCTGGTGAGTAGGGAAAGGGGGATTTGTTCTGATGGGAAAAAAATACCTTGGAGGATTTCTTAAGAAGGCAGGATGGCAGAATAATCCACAGTATCTAAAAGTTGGTGTTCAACTAAAAACATCTGATGTGGTAGTGCTAATGAAGGATGAGATGACAGTTTTAAGGTGAGTTTAATAAATTCACCTTACATGTTATCCAGTGGATAACATTTGAGGTGATATTAAGTGGGAAGTTTCTTTGCCAAAAGGTTATATCTGCTTAGACTGGAGAAGATTCACAAGAAATTCTTGGTTTGCTATCAAATAGTTGATGATATCAGATATTTTTTTTTTTTTTGCCAGTCCTGGGGCTTGAATTCAGGGCCTGAGCACTGTCCCTGACTTCTTTTTGCTCAAGGCTAGCACTCTACCTCTTGAGCCACAGTGCCACTTCCAGCTTTTTCTCTTTATGTGGTGCTGAGGAATCGAACCCAGGGCTTCATGTATACCAGGCAAGCATTCTACCACTAGGCCACATTCCCAGCCCCAGGGGACATTTTAAGAGAGGAAGATAGAATTCTGAAGGTTAATAGCTGCCCTTACTGACAGAGTAATATGTTTTATACTTAAAAAGGGTATTTTGTTTGATTTTTGACAGTCTTCTTTTAATGTATTTCTACCTATACACCTTACTTTACCCATGACAAAATGACATTTAAAACTGACTCAAGTGTGTGAAAGCTAGTCAACAGCAGGTAGGGGATTTGAACTATGCTCCTGGCTTTTGATTCTGTATAATCATCTTATAAACTATGGCAAATGTCTATTATGGAAACATAAACCTAGAATCATGATGGGAAATTAAGAGGATAGATTTGGTTTAAGTATGAAGAAGCTCTACTTGACTTTTTCAAAGCTCTATTTTGACTTTTGTCTAAGGTGGCAGACAACTGTAGAAAAACAGAAGTTTTCTGTCACAGGAGCGCTATAATTGAAGAGATGGACTGGTGAACCTCAGGGATGGAGTAATGGGAGAGAGTTTTATTATGGCTGTGTGGATTAGTCCTCATAGTGAATTTGGGTTGAGATTTATAAATGCCTTAGGAATTTTAGAAGCTAGAATCAGAGTGAGGAAGAACTGTCATAGATATTACTATAGTTCTGGATAAGTTCATGCAGGGAAGATCCACATTTCCATATGGCTTAACTTGACTCAAATATAGCAATGCTGAGAGGGGAGAGAGGAAAGGTTAGGGAATGCAGTTACAATATTTAATGTATACATGTGAAAATGGAACTAGGAAAATTGAGGGGATGGGTGGGGTTGGAAGAAATGGGGGAGAAAGATAGATAGGGTAATATATATATATATATATTGGCCAGTCCTGGGGCTTGGACTCAGGGCCTGAGCACTGTCCCTGGCTTCTCTTTGCTCAAGGCTAGCACTCTGCCACTTGAGCCACAGCGCCACTTCTGGCCATTTTCTGTATATGTGGTGCTGGGGAATTGTACCCAGGGCCTCATGTATATGAGGCAAGCACTCTTGCCACTAGGCCATATCCCCAGCCCCAGATAGGGTAATATTTGAGCAAGATACATTGTATTCATAAACTCACATCTTGCACAGGTACCTCTTTGTACAACTATTTAGAAAAAACTATAACATGTTAACTTATGTTTCTTATGTTATGCATTCATTGATAAACACACACTCATTTAAAATGTTTTATTAGCATGATAGGGTAAATATGGAAGCATCAGAACAGGAGGAAATTATTCAAAGATCCTAAGGGAATACATGTTATTTAATGAATGGCAGATGCTATTTTTTGTAATTGGAGGACCAGGAGTAATTTGGAATAATCATAAATTACTGAATGAACTTATCTAGGAAATGAAATTCAACTTTATATATAATAGTGATTTTCTAATGTAAGGATGACAAAGTTTAATGGAATTATATAATGATAAAATGTTATAAACTCCTAAAGTGTAGCTTTGATTATATTTAGACATGTTTGAGGAAGAAAGGAAGAAGCAAATGCTGCTGCAGTCATGCTAGAAGGTGTTCAACCACAGCTGCCCCTGTGCTTCTCTGACACAGTCTAAAGAGACCGGGGTGAAGGAAAAGCAATAGACACACAGATGAAGAAGGTTGATGAGGGCATTTTTCAGTCACCATCTCAGTCCTCCCTTACTATCTTTATCTATTTTATATTTCATGTAAATGGTGTCAGAAAACGAGCTCTAGTTACTAAAAGAAAATGAATATATCTTGCTAGATACTGAAGATTTTACATATTCTGGGTTGGGAATATTTCTTGAGAGACGATTACAGATTGCAAGCAACCACAAAACAGAAAATAACATTTTGTGGAAAGATAAAACAAAGCCTATCTTCACTGCAAACTACGTCTCTGGGTAATGAAGTAGAAGTTTGAAGCATGCTGGCTGGAAGAGAACAGAGGACATCAGAAACACTGTGGAGGATGCACATAAAATGATCAAGTTAAAAATATGGAGAAGGGAATGTTTGCCTGTACAGAAATCATTGTATGAATAGATGTAATGTGCATATGGATGTGAAAAAAATCACTTTTCATAGAGGATTCCATGTTATTTCAAGTGGTTGAGTAGAAATAAATGCTCAGGCTTAGAAAGGTAAAATGTAAGTGCTGAGGAAGAGAGAAAAGTAGAGTGTGCAAGATGTCCCTTGATACTATATACAAGTGCTGTAACATGGTAGGAGATGGAAGGTCAGCATTCAGAGGCAAATTGCTCATCAAGATTAAATAGTATGCAGATAAGTGGTTTAGTTTGGGAATAAACAAGAACTTTTAGATAATAGCTTGAATACATTCTTACTCTGTGAAGGAAGAACCAGACTGTAAGGAGATGACAGAGCAGAAGGAGTGGAATAATATTCTGGAAAAATATTGCTCTGACATTGAAAAAACTCAGTGATCTTCCACTACTGTGGGAAATTCACACTTATGGTAAGGTGAAGTGCAACTCTGAGAATGTCTTGATATTAAATGCTTTTATTCCAGTACCAACTAGCAGATCACAAAGATGCATACATGAGGAATAGTAATCATAAACCTAAGGAAATCTGTTTGCAGATTTTCTTTCTCAGTGTTTGTAATCCAACATAGTACATTGCACATACTAGGCAAATGTTCTACAACCATGTTACATCATGAGCCCAGTATAAAGGGACTCCCTTAGGTCCAATAGGCATGGAGCCAGAAGGAAGCTAGTGATATGATTTTGTTCATTACAAATGGTGAAGGAATGGAGAAACATATTGTCTGGTGGTTGATCTTTCAATAATAATATTTCAAGAGGAGACAAAATTAGAGAGAAGTTGTGGGAATAAAATGGAGAATAATTTTATATCTAATTAAAACATAGTTTGCTAATATGAATTCACTTTTATTGTTTGTAATCCATCACGTCTTAACTTGACATAGAAGTGGACACAACAGTATCAGCTCTTCCTTCTCCTGCCCAGCTTACCATGCTGACAGTGAATGGCTCAGTCTCCTTGCCTCCTGATGCTCGTTGGAATTCCCGGCCTGGAGCCTGCGCAGTGCTGGATTGGGATTCCATTCTGTGTCATGTATGTCATTGCTGTGATTGGGAATTCCCTCCTTTTATTTATCATCAAAACTGAAAAGAGCCTCCATATTCCCATGTACATTTTTTTGGCCATGTTGGCAGCCACAGACATTGGACTAAGCACCTGCATTCTTCCCAAGATGCTAGGCATCTTCTGGTTTCATTCACCAGGCATTTTTTTTATGATGCCTGCCTGTTGCAAATGGGGTTGATTCACATTCTCCAAGCAACAGAATCAGGCATCCAGCTGGCCATGGCCCTGGACCGCTTTGTGGCCATCTGTAATCCACTGAGACACGCTACTATCTTCTCTCAGCAGCTCTTGACTAATCTGGGAGTTGGGGTGACACTCAGGGCTGCCATTCTTATAATACCAGTCCCACTGCTCATCAAATGTCGCTTTAAACACTACCAAACAACAGTGATCTCCCATTCTTACTGTGAACACATGGCCATTGTGAAACTGGCAGCCGAAGATGTGAGAGTCAACAAGATCTACGGTCTGTTTGTTGCCTTCACCATCCTGGGCTTTGACATCATCTTTATTACCTTGTCCTATGTCCAAATCTTCATCATGGTCTTCCAGTTGCCCCAGAAGGAGGCCCGACTCAAGGCCTTCAATAGTACATTGCTCACATCTGCGTCTTCCTGCAGTTCTACCTCCTGGCCTTCTTCTCCTTCTTCACACACAGATTTGGCTCTCATATACCACCGTATGTCCACATCCTCCTGTCCAGTCTTTATCTGTCAGTCCCACCCTTCCTCAACCCAATTGTCTATGGGGTAAAGACTAAACAAATCCGTGACCATGTCCTGTCCATTCTATTTCCCAAAAAATGTTCTTAGAATTAATAATTCCTTCTATATAATTGTTTGGTTCAAGGAACTTGAATGAAGTAAAAACTCATTTTCTCCATAAGATTAATAGAAGGAAATGGTATTATTTACTTTAAGATAAACTGATCAGTGGAGATAGATTTTTAGCTCCCCCCCTATATTCTGATTAAAGATAGAATCATTTCAAGGTATTAAGATTAAGAAAGAAACATTAAGGGCTGGGGATATGGCCTAGTGGTAGAGTGCTTGCCTCATATACATGAAGCCCTGAGTTTGATTCCTCAGCACCACATATACAGAAATAGCCAGAAGTGGCACTGTGGCTCAAGTGGTAAAGTGCCAGCCTTGAGCAAAAAGAAGACAGGGACAACACTTAGGCCTTGAATTCAAGCCCCAGGACTGGGAAAGAAAGAAAGAAAGAAAGAAAGAAAGAAAGAAAGAAAGAAAGAAAGAAAGAAAGAAAGAAAGAAAGAAAGAAAGGCAAAAACTTTAAGTGTTTTATTTCCATCACACTGAAATTTTACTGATGTTTGTAGTTTTTTGCAGGCATTTCATCTTAATAAATTCATTTGCAAGGAATATCTAAAATATTGTGTTATTACATTTCATAATAAAATATAAAAATAAATACAACACTTATTTTCTACAATTATGTGATTTAGAAAAATTATGCTTCATATCTTCATATCTGAGATAGATAATTCTTAAAACAATAATTTTGACTAATTTATGAAGGATATTCTTATGTTGTGATATAAAATTATTCAATGTATCCTTCTGTTTTTGTCCTAATTATTGAAACCTGTAAATATCTCATCTACCCTTCTTGGCCATTTATTTATTTTTGTTTGTTTTTTAATTGTCAAACTGATATACAGAGCAGTTACAGTTTCATACATTAGGCATTGGATACATTTCTTGTACTGTTTGTTACCTCCTCCCTCATTCCCCCCACCCCCCTCCCCCTTTCACTTTCCCCCATGAGTTGTTCAGTAGATATATATATACTAAACAGTTTTGCAAGTATTGCTTTTGTAATCGTTTGTCTTTTTTACCCTGTGTCTCTCGATTTTGGTATTCCCTTACAGTTTCCTAGTTCTAATACCTGTATACACGGTTTCCAATGTACTCAGATAAGATACAGAAATAGTGAAGGTATGACCACAGGAAGGGCATACAAGAGGATCATCAATAATAGAAGCTAAGGTTTCACATGGCATATTGAAAGTAATTACAACAGTGATATGACAGTCGTTTCCACAACATGGAGTTCATTTCACTTAGCATCATCTTTTGTGTTCATAAGGGTATAGCTATTGGGCTCTTGTGATCCTCTGCTGTGAGTAGCCTAAACCTGTGCTAATTATTCCCTATGAGGGAGACCATAGAGTCCATGTTTCTTTGGGTCTGGCTCACTTCACTTAGTATAATTTTTTCCAAGTCCTTCCATTTCCTTACGAATGGGGCAATGTCATTCTTTCTGATAGAGGCATAAAATTCCATTGTGTATATGTACCACATTTTCCTGATCCATTCATCTACTGAGGGGCATCTGGGTTGGTTCCAAATTCTAGCTATGACAAATTGTGCTGCGATGAACATTGTTGTGCTGGTGGCTTTAGTGTGTTCTTGTTTGTGTTCTTTTGGGTAGATGCCCAAAAGTCCTCCTTAGCCATTTATAAAAAACAAAATTTTGGGGGGGAGGGAGGGGGGCATGAGGGACAAGGCAACAAACAGTACAAGAAATGTATCCAATGCCCAACGTATGATACTGTAACCTCTCTGTACATCAGTTTGATAATAAAAATTTGAGAAAAAAAATTTTGGAGAACAGAACTTAATTTCAATGGATCATGCTTTACAGTAGTATAATTAAACTGACAGCTCAACTCATTTCTATAATTTTATTTATGTTTAATTCCCAGCATTTGCTTTTACATCTATAGTTTAACAACTTTGAAATTATTTTTCTAATATATAGCTCTATATCTGTCTATCTATCCATCTATCTACCTACCTACCTACCTACCTACCTACGTATCTATATTTTGCCAGTCCTGAGGCTTGAACTTGGGGCCTGGGTACTGTCCTTGAGATCTTTTAGTCAAGGCGATACCTCTACCACTTGGGCCACAGCTCTACTTCCAGCTTCTTAGTGTTTAATTGGAGATTAGGTCCCACACATTTTTCTGCCAGGGCTGGCTTTGAACTGTGATCCTCAGATCTCAGTCTCCTGAGTAGATAGGATTATAGGTATCAGCCACCAGTGCCCAGGTAGTGCACATACTTTAATAAAATGTTTCTGTAACAATAATATAAAACCAATAACTCAAAATACATTTTATAATATTACCCCAAAGTTATACACAAGGGGAAATTTGCATACGAAAGAATGCAGGAAGTGGTGCTGTGGCTCAAGTGGTAGAACACTAGCCTTCAGCTGAAGAGCTCAGGGACAGTGCCCAGGCCCAGAGTTCAAACTCCACAACTGACCAAAAAAAAAAAAAAAAAAAAAAAAAAAGGAAATGCAGAGAAACTGATTAGAAAACAATTGGAATATTCACAAATACTTCTTTTTAGACAAAAAGAATCAGCAGAGATAGAGACTTTTTAAGAAACATGTTTATTGGACTGTATGGTCTCCCTTATTGGGAATAATTAGTACAGGTTTAGGCAAGTCATAGCAGAGGATCACAAGAGCCCAATAGCTGTACCCTTATGAACACATAAGATGATGCTAAGTGAAATGAACTCCACGTTATGGAAAAGATTGTTATATCACAGTTGTGACTACTTTCAACGTCCCATGTGTATCTGTACCTTCTATTATTGATAATGTTCTTGTATCACCTTCCTGTGGTTGTACCTACACTATCTCTGTAATCTTATCTGAGTATATTGGAAACCGTGTATACTGGTATTAGAACTAGGAAATTGAAAGGGAATACCAAAATTGAGAGACACAGGGTAAAAAAAGACTAACAACTACAAAAGCAATACTTGCAAAACTGTTTGGTGTAAGTGAACTGAACACCTCAGGGGGGGAAAAGGTAAGGGGGAGGGAGGAGGGGGGTAAGAGGGACAAGGTAACCAACAGTACAAGAAATGTATCCATTGCTTAATGTATGAAAGTGTAACCTCTCTGTACATCAGTTTGATAATAAAAATTTGAAAAAAAAAGAAACATGTTTATGGTGTCACACATTTAGTGATTTTTACACAGCCCCAATTTTGCTAATATTTGGAAATTTAAATATCTAAAGGAATACAGTCACAAAGAAGTTATGTGACAGTGAACATTAAATGTTTCCGGGGTTTTGAATATGAGATCTGTGTCCTGCCTCTCCTCATGTCAGCAATAGATAGAACAATGTCTGGGGCTTCTTAAAATCTCATTAAAATTGGCATTAAATGATGAACATATGAAGCATTTTCTTGCTGCTAATGGAGTCAAAGGCAGCGTATTTGGAGCCTATGTTGTACCATGAAATCTATACCTAGGCAATTCTATTAAAGTGACGGATACATTCAGGATTGAAAGAATAATTCTGTCGTCCCAAAATAAATTATGAGGCAAACACAAAACTGGCATTGGAGTAGGGCCATTGGACCTTTGTGCATACACTTCTTAGCTGTTCTTCCTTTCCATCTTCATTCTGTCTCTTGAGGAATTATGTATAACTTTTCTTCAGTCAGCCTCCAAGTCTGAGAACTAGACAATTCAAAACAAAATGGAAGAGTCAGGTATGGTGACAAATACCAGTAATCTCAGCTATTTAGGAAAGAGAAGTAGGAAGACAGCATGAGGCTAGTCTGGACAAAAGTGAGAGACACTATCTGACAGAAGAAGCTAGAATCCAAAGGTCTGGATGTGTAGCTTAAAAGGCAGAGAGTTTTCTGAATAATAGCAAGGCCCAGGTTCAAGCCTACATTAATAAATTAGGAAACCAAGAAAATAAGAAAACATGCCTGAGTACCTCATTTTGTAATGGAGGTCAAAGAAAGATTTACTATGACAAGGCATCTCTGTCTGTGTCTGTCTATCTGTCTTTCACAAACACAGATCATATTATCACAGAGAAATATCTATTGCAATTATAAAATTGAAGAATAAGTGATATAGAAATAAATTCAAGCCTGATATTTTTGTGTTTTTTTGATAAACTATATATAGTTTATACTATAAACATAAACTACATTTGGAAGAAACAGTACAATCACATAAAAGGGGGGAAATCCCAACCTATTTGCTGATGGGGAAAAAAGTAACTGAAAAATTCATGTTTATTCTGCATTGGAGAATTAGTTATTCTGGTATTTATGAAATCAATTGTTCAGAATGGGAAATCATCCTTTAAAATAAATTAAAATATAAGAGTATAAATTCCTTTAGAAAGATTTTTGGCTATAATATATCATAGTAAGCATAAAACGAATATGGCTCTTTCACAGTTATAAAAGAAATAGGAGGTAGGTTATATGGCCTTATGATAAACATGTGATATAGGATTAAGTGTACATATACCAGGCTTTTAAATTGATGAGATGAACTTATATATATGCCCATGAACCCATTACTACAATTAAAGTACAGGAATTAAAATACAGGAAGAACTGTCTCAGGTGAATTTGCCCTGTATCAGTTGTTATTTCTAGGAAATAATTTAACTGAATATAATTAATAAAGACAAGTTTCAATATTTAGATTTTTTTCATGCAAATGTGAGCTATCTGATTGTATTTGGTCCAATTTATTTTATTTTCAGAATTACATTTTACTTATAATAATTCAATTTTATGCAAAATATTCATGGATGTAATATTTTCCATGTAGATGTGGTGTGTTTTTTTCCCAAGTGTGGGGCTCTTCTAAATAAGCCAGCTAGTCACATTTATGCCAAACCTTTTTGCACCTGTGTTTTCATTGGTGGCTAGATACCTAGGTGCGAAGTTATTGCATCATAGGCTGGATTTATGTTTGCAATTTAGGAGGTAGAGAAAGATGGAGGAAAGCAAGATACTCTAATGATGGTTTACTCACAGAGACAAAAGTTTAGACTGTTGTACATGCCCCAAACCACCTTCAAAGTCCTTAGGAAGCAAGGTGAAAGACCACAGTGCCTGGTTTGGGTAAAATAGATAAGAATACATACATTGAAGAAGACAGGAAGGAAAGAGTTGCCGGTGCCAAGCCTCACACAGCGCAGTTGTAGGAGTACAGTATAAGAGGATAAGCATCCAGCTTAGAGTAGGGACAAGGAATGAATTCCAGACCTTAGAATTAAAACCCATTATCATTATCCTTTGTTTCACCATGTTGATGGTCCCCTTTCCTAATTCAGATAAACATATATACAACACCCAAGGTACCAAAATCAAATACAGTGACAATAGGGGATAAACCATAGGAAAGAAAACCAAAATAAAAAATAATAATTTCACATAGTACATTAAAAACAATAGCAATAAAGAAAAACCTCTTGTTTCCATACCTTGGAGTTCATTTCACTTAACCTCATCTTATATGATCATATGTACATAGCTATTGAGCTATTGTGATCCTCTGCTAGGATTATCCTAGACATATACTGAACATATCCTAAACCTATACTGAACCAACCCAACAGCAATACTCACAAGACAATACATTGGATATTAACTGTATAATTAGGTGGTGGGAGGGAAGATCAGAGAAAAATGAGGGAGAGGGTAACAAGTATGATAGGAAATGTACTCACTACCTTAAAGCCAAAAGAGGTCTTATAAAATACATATATAAGTACTTTTCAGAATGTACCTCTAGAGGGATAAGAGACAGGTTCAGCCACAATGGGAGAAATCTGTTCAGTCATTTTACTTTGAAGAAATAAATACAAATGAGCTTATAGCCATGGAAACATGTCAGTATGGAAAAAATACAAATATGAAAGATGAATGTGACTTGTGTCTCAAAAAGATTAGAGGGAATAAGGCTAACAGAAGAGACAATGCAATGTTCTAAGTATGAGTTAGTCATGGGGCTTGATCTCAGGGCCTGGGCACTGTCCATAAGTTTTCTTGTTCAAGGTTAGTGTTGTGCCACTTGAAGCACAACTCCACTTCTGACCTTTTGATGCTAAATTGAAGGTAAGGGTATCATGGACATTCCCATTTGGGCTGGCTTTGTATTGTGATCCTCAGATCTCAGCCTCCTGAGTAGCTAGGATTACAGGCATGAGCTACCAGCTTCTGGCTCAAAAAATGTATGCTAATGAAAAGAGTATGAATCTTCAAGGGAACATGTCACTTAAGGGCATAGAATAACAAAGTTTGAAATTACCCAAGTAAGTTATGGGAAGTTCTTATGTTCACCTGTGCATCCTATTCTTTGTTATTGTGGTCACCAACAGACCATCAGATGGAGAGGCCAAGTTCTATCAATATGTAAACCTCACTGCCCCTCCAGCATCTCTTTCCCTTAAATATATTTCTTCCTCTGTTTTCCCAGGATAGATGAAAATATCGGTACTGATTTTTGTTTGTTTGTTTATACACAACAAAGTAAGGAAAAGCTATCCAATTAACCACATGTGATCTTAAGACCATTGAAGGCAAAGTATTTAGAACATAGAAAACATTTAGTGTCTCCAAGCTTCTCTGTATCAGTAATTTCTTACATGACTATTCAGGAGATTCGGAGCATGGCCTAGCATTGAGCATCCAATCTTGATCAGATGATTGTCAGATGTCCTGTTTATGGGCACGTTCTAGTAACATAGGCAAAAGATAAATAGAAAAAAATGCCCCAGATTTCAAGGAATCATTGACAAATTACAGAAAGTCATGGATATTCAGAAAGTTCTATCTGAGAGAATGTAATGAAAAGTTTTGCTTACACATAATTCTTTTGTCTGCATAGAAACCGCTTTGAATCCTATGACTAATGGCATTTGTGCTTTCCATCTTCCTCCATCTTTATCTTTTATTAAAGGTCATTTCAAAGACTGTGAGAATACTGATGGGCTTTCGGAATTATTCGCATGTTGACCAATTCTACCACTTGACCAGTGCAAGAGAAGCAGGGTGAGGGAGCCTTAAGATTTCAAGGGAAATGAAATGAGAGGATTCAGTTTGGTTGCTTTTTTATTTTTTTTTTGACCTTCCCTTTTTTTTTTCTTCAAATTTTTATTATCAAACTGATGTACAGAGAGGTTACAGTTTCATACATTAGGCATTGGATACATTTCTTGTACTGTTTGTTATCTTGTCCCACATACCCCCCTCCCCCCTCCCCCTTACCCTTTCCCCCCTGAGGTGTTCAGTTCACTTACACCAAACAGTTTTGCAAGTATTGCTTTTGTAGTTGTTTCTCTTTTTTTTTACCCTGTGTCTCTCGATTTTGGTATTCCCTTTCAATTTCCTAGTTCTAATACCAGTATACACTGTTTCCAATATACTCAGATAAGATTACAGAGATAGTGTAGGTACAACCACGGGAAGGTGATACAAGAACATCATCAATAATAGAAGCTACAGATACACATGGGATGTTGAAAGTAGCTACAACTGTGATAAAACAATTGTTTCCGTACATGCAGTTCATTTCACTTAGCATCATCTTATGTGTTCATAAGGGTATAGCTATTGGGCCTTGTGATGCTCTGCTATAACTTGCCTAAACTTGTACTAATTATTCCCAATAAGGGAGACCATAGAGTCCATGTTTCTTTGGGTCTGGCTCACTTCACTTAGTATAATTTTTTCCAAGTCCTTCCATTTCCTTACAAATGGGGCAATGTCATTCTTTCTGATAGAGGCATAAAATTCCATTGTGTATATGTACCACATTTTCCTGATCTATTCGTCTACTGAGGGGCATCTGGGTTGGTTCCAGATTCTCGCTATGACAAATTGTGCTGCGATGAACATTGTTGTGCTGGTGGCATTACTATGATTTTGTTTGTGGTCTTTTGGATAAATACCCAAAAGTGGGGCTGCTGGGTTATAGGGGAGTTCTATATTTAGCCTTCTGAGGAATCTCCATACTGCTTGCCAGAGTGGCTGAACCAGTTTACATTCCCACCAACAATGAAGTAGGGTTCCCTTTTGGCCACATCCCCTCCAACAATTGTTATTGTTAGTTTTCTTGATATATGACATTCTTACTGGGGTGAGATGGAATCTCAATGTTGTTTTGATTTGCATTTCTTTTATGGCCAGTGATGTAGAGCACTTTTTCATATGTCTCTTGGCCATTCTCATTTCCTCATCAGAGAAGTCTCTTTGTAAGTCTTTTTTTTTTTTTTGGAATCTTTATTTTTTATTTTTTTATTTTTTAAGTTTTTATTATAAAACTGATGTACATAGAGGTTACAGTTTCATACGTTAGGCATTGGATACATTTCTTGTACTCTTTGTTACCTTGTCCCTCATACCCCCCTCCCTCCCCCCCTTTCTCTTCCCCCCCCCCCCCCCGAGGTGTTCAGTTCACTTACACCAAACAGTTTTGCATGTATTGCTTTTGTAGTTGTTTCTCTTTTTTTTTACCCCGTGTCTCTCAAATTTGGTATTCCCTTTCAATTTCCTACTTCCAATACCCATAAACACTGTTTCCAATATACTCAGATAAGATTACAGCGATAGTGTAAGTACAACCACAGGAAGGTGATACAAGAACATCATCAATAATAAAAGCTACAGATAAACATATGACGTTGAAAGTAGTTACAACTGTGATATAACAATTGTTTCCACAACATGGAGTTCATTTCTCTTAGCATCATCTTATGTGTTCATAAGGGTATAGCTATTGGGCCTTTTGATGCTCTGTTATGAATTGCCTAAACCTGTACTAATTATTCCCAATAAGGGAGACCATAGAGTCCATGTTTCTTTGGGTCTGGCTCACTTCACTTAGTATAATTTTTTCCAAGTCCTTCCATTTCCTTACAAATGGGGCAATGTCATTCTTTCTGATAGAGGCATAAAATTCCATTGTGTATATGTACCACATTTTCCTGATCTATTCGTCTACTGAGGGGCATCTGGGTTGGTTCCAGATTCTCGCTATGACTAACTGTGCTGCGATGAACACTGTTGTGCTGGTGGCATTACTGTGATTTTGTTTGTGGTCTTTTGGATAGATACCCAAAAGTGGGGCTGCTGGGTCATAGGGGAGTTCTATATTTAGCCTTCTGAGGAATCTCCATACTGCTTGCCAGAGTGGCTGAACCAGTTTACATTCCCACCAACAATGAAGTAGGGTTCCCTTTTGGCCACATCCCCTCCAACAATTGTTATTATTAGTTTTCTTGATATATGACATTCTTGCTGGGGTGAGATGGAATCTCAATGTTGTTTTGATTTGCATTTCCTTTATGGCCAGTGATGTAGAGCATTTTTTCATATGTCTCTTGGCCATTCTCATTTCATCATCAGAGAAGTCTCTTTGTAAGTCTTTAGCCCACTTGATGAGTGGGCTATTGGTTCTTTGCGGTTTTGTTTTGGAAGAAGGTAATTTTTTTAGTTCTGCATATATTTTAGAGATGAGGCCTTTGTCTGTTGAATGTCCGGTAAAGATCTTCTCTCAGTCTGTGGGCTTTCTGTTTATCTTGCGAGCTATGTCCTTTGCCATGCAGAAGCTCTGCAGTTTGATGCAGTCCCATTTGTCCAACCTTTATGCAACAAACTAAAACTAGATCCTTATATATCACCCTGCACCAAAATCAATTCCAAATGGATTTAAGACCTCGAAAGCAAAACAGACACCCTGAAAACACTAAAGGAAGGAATAGGAGAAACACTTGGGCTCCTTGGCACAGGACGGAACTTCCTTAACAAAGACCCAGAAAGGCTACAAATCAAAGTTTGGTTGCTTTTTAACATGGATAAAGTCCTTCTTCTGTTTGTGGCATTTATAACCCTCTGAGGGTACAGGATATGAATTCCCAGCACAAATAAGACCTGAACAGGACAACCTCTATTGACTTGGATGGCTTATAATGATAGCCAGAGGGAATAAAATATTGCACAGATTAGAGAAGAGAATGCAACGGTGCTTCTCCCTGCAGATTCTGTACCAGAATCAGATCCTGGAAATCTTTCACAACAGGAGCAAAACATAATCCTCTAGGAATGAAATTGGGGCCCAAGAGATGGCTAAAGCGAGGTATAAATAGACAGGTCCAGGTTTGCTATCTGTGTGATACTCTTCTCGTTGTGCTTTTCTTCCTCTCAAACTGTTAAATAGCCTCAGAATTTTAACAAATAACAGGTAAGGACTCTGGATCATGATGGATGAAAGAATGAAAAAATAGTATGAGAATAATCCAGGAAGTTGCAGAGACTGCTTTTATTTCAAGAGCTTAATCATCTCATATTTTTCTCTGTCCTGACCAATGGAAACTACACTTAACTTTAGCAAGAGTGACAATTGTACTTCATTTTATGGATATCTTAAAAACATTAAATGGATTGGATGAAGGAAGCTATTTTTCCCTCTAGAAAAGGTTTATACAATGGTTACTTTTCTTTCATGCAGATTTGAAAGCTAGGCAAAGATGTAATACACTTCTTGTGATTCAAAGCTAGGCTTAGTAGTTAAACAAGCTCATTAGTTAATGTTTATGTTTATATACATGTAATAAAAGTACCTTACATAAAATTTAGTAGAATTTATTATGTATCAGATGCTGGTCTAGACACAGATTAAGAGGCTGAAACTCAGATATCTTCTTTAATCTCTCCTCAATATGTAGTAATGGTATTAAATAAACAATGAATCACAAAAACCCCATGTGTCCATCACTCTGTTTCCTGAACCACTAAAAATAAGTGATGGATTTGGAGTGATGATTAGTTAACTGATGTACTATACCCAGTATTTAATTAATTTAATGTGCATCTTACAAAATGAAGAAAAGTTAAGGAAGGGGATGGGTAGAGGATGAATGGGTGAGAATGTTCAAAGGGGTGACATTGATCAAGATGTTTTGTTCACATAAATTGCTTTGTTGAATGGAAACTCCTTTGTACAACTACTTAAAGATTTTTTTTAAATTCAAGATATATAGATATATATGATATGTAGCTTTATGGGTATCCTAAACCAATTCATTCTCAGCCCAATGGATCATATGCCTGAAATAAAGATTATTAATTTTTTCAAAGTAACAAGGATTTTGTTTTCTTCACATTATTTTATAAAAGACTTGGCATCATCTGTTGTTTGGACAGAGATCCATCTGATTTTTATAGCCTTCATCTATCAGTACTAACTTCACAATTTACTAACACTTGAATTTAGTGCTAGTTTCTAGATACATGTTTTGAATTTTTAGACATTTTATATACAAGAGAACTAAGTGTCTAGGAAAATAGACTTCATGGGGTCATAGAAGCAGAATATGACTTAGCATATTTTCAACCAATTCTATGTGGTCCTAGAATCACATTGATTATAATAGTCTTATTATCCGTTCACAATTTGATCAGAGTCATAAATACTGTTACAGAAAAATACTATAAGAAGCTCAGACCTGTCATTTCAGTAACCACAGCTACTATGTATGTAAACAAAACAACATAAATGGTGACTGGTATCCTAAAAGATCACTAGCAAAGTTCAAAGAAAGACTATAGAATTGTTTTTGGTCTTCCTTTAGCTCTCCATTTCTGCTTTTATTTGTAACACATAGATGAATCTCTCCTTGTTGCTAATGTCCTTATGATGTCTTGTTTCCTATAATTCAGCCTCTCATGAGAATTTATCACACACATGATTGACTCTAGCATAGGGTTGTGTTTGCTGAGTGTCAGAATTAATCTTCTCTTTCTCAATCTGAAGCATCAAAATTGCATTAAAAATTGAGGATTGAAAGCTAACTGTTAAATTAAGAGGCTGTAATCAAGTGGCTTATGAAAACAAAGCAGAACCATAGAGAAGTATCTTTTTATTCCAAGATTTCTGAAAAATCTCAGGCCAATTTAAGGCAAGGTGAACTTGGCTGACCATGTGGGTATTACATATTTAATTGCAAGCATAAAAATACCAGGCCCAAAAAGTTCATTTATAAAAAGAAACAAAATGTTTTACACTTAATTAAAAATCAAAGGTAGTGAAACTATACATGGCTAGAATACAGAAATGCAGTGTAATGAAGATATGAGCAGACAGTAAGTTCTTAAAGTCTATATACCACCTAAGAAAATAAAATCTCCGCATTTCATCTGAAAAATAAAATGAGGACTATTTCATATTTATTCCTATTCCATGTTTATATTTAAACACACACACACACACACTCACACACACACACACACACCAGCCTCTAGCCTGCCTTGTCATCTAACACTGCCCTTACATTTTTTGCCAGTCCTGGGGCTTGAACTCAGGGCATGGACACTATCCCTGAGCTTCTTTTGCTCAAGGCTACCACAACGCCTTGAGCCACAGCACCAGTTCTAGTTTTTTCTGTTTATGTGGTACTGAGGAATTGAACCTAGGGCTTCATGCATGCTAGGCAAGCACTCTACCATTAAGCCACATTCCCTGCCCTTTGCTCTTCCTTTTATGCACATTTATTTGGAACTAGTAATCAGTAAATTATCCTTTAATTTTTCATTAAAGGACCATAATTTTTTCAGTGTGAAAACATTAAATTACGTTTTGCTACAATGTACTTGGTAATGTGAAGTACATTGTGTACTTCATCTGTTACCCAAGTGGAATAGAACAGAACTTTTTTTCATCCCATATCTCTAGTCTCTCTCTCTCTCTCTCTCTCTCTCTCTCTCTCTCTCTCTCTCTCTCTCTTTCTCTCTGTGCCTGGCTCATTTTGGCACAGCAAATTGTTTACTTTTTAATGTCTCTAGAATTTGAAGAGCAGATTGAATGACAGATACGGATCAAATCAGTTCCATTTTTGTATCTCCATGGTTAGCACAGGGATTAGCATCAATTCAGTGGTTAATCAGTATGGAAGAGGGCATATGTTCTCTATTGCTTGAAATGCAATTCACCCAACCTAATTAATTCCCTCTTTTAAAAGCAGCTAAATTCAATTTCTTCAGGGATACTGTCAATGAAGTATTTGATGCAGTGCTTTTATAGCTGCTTTTGTTGCGATAGAGAGAAGGAGATAGTAATCGAAACCATATCTTTGAGATTTACTCTGCCTGATTTTGACTCCAGTGGTATCTAGGGCAAAATGAGACCTAGAATAATAGCATCCATGATACATAGTACTTATTTAAGGACTAGGATACATAGCAAACTGTTATTACATGGTAAGTAATTTTGAAAGGATCCTGAATTAATTGTATTACTGTATCACTCAGATGACAATAACTTCTGATCACATCTAATTCAGGCAGTCTGGTGCCCATGAATTCTCAAATTCCTGCTCTTCATTTAAGGTACTAGGCCTAGACTGAAGAGCACAGATGAGCCCTTCTTTCCACAATCACACCAATCCCCAGGAGGTGTGGTATGTCCTCATTGGAATCCCAGGACTGGAAGATTTGCATACGTGGATCTCCATCCCTATCTGCTCCATGTACATTGTGGCCGTCATGGGCAACGTCTTCCTGATCTTCCTGATTGTCACTGAGCGCAGTCTCCACGAGCCCATGTATCTCTTCCTCTCCATGCTGGCCCTAGCAGATGTCCTACTCTCCACAGCCACAGCCCCCAAGATGCTGGCCATCTTCTGGTTCCATTCTACAGCTATATCTTTCAGTAGCTGTGTGGCCCAGATGTTCTTCATCCACTTCATCTTTGTGGCAGAATCTGCAATTCTCCTGGCCATGGCATTTGACCGCTATGTGGCCATCTGTCACCCTCTGAGATACACCACCATCCTTACCTCACCAGTCATTGGCAAGATTGGCATTGCAGCTGTAACCAGGAGCTTTTGCATCTGTTGTCCATTCATCTTCCTTGTATACCGACTTTTCTATTGTGGGAAAAACATCATCCCCCATTCCTACTGTGAGCACATGGGCATTGCCAGGTTGGCGTGTGACAACATCAATGTCAACATTATTTATGGACTGACTGTGGCCCTGCTCTCTACAGGGCTCGATATAATATTCATTATTATGTCTTACACAATGATTCTTTACACAGTTTTTCAGATACCATCCTGGGCTGCTAGATTTAAGGCTCTTAACACATGTGGGTCCCACATCTGTGTCATCCTTATGTTCTATACACCAGCGTTCTTTTCCTTTTTTGCCCATCGGTTTGGAGGCAAAACCATCCCTCGCCACATCCACATCCTAGTGGCAAACCTCTATGTGGTAGTGCCCCCTATGCTCAACCCCGTCATTTATGGAGTGAAGACCAAACAAATTCAAGATCGGGCAATTTTTCTCTTCTCCTCTATGAGTACTTGTTGTTAAACTGACAAATAATGCCAACCACTGAGTGTTTCTGAATAAAACTGTTTGTGTATCTTTTTCTTTAAAAGACTATTTAAATGAAGAACAGAAAGAAAAGAAATTCATAGATATATTTCATCTACATTTGAAAGGATATATGTAAAAGTTTTCACTATACTAAAGTACTGAAAGTTTTTCAAAAAAGAAGTCATTTTAAAAAGTATGATAAAGAGGAAAATATCATCAAAGAACATTTAACTCATCTAAGGAAGTATAATGATGAAACCCCTTTCTGCCATTAATGTAGGCTAAAAAATAATACTTTAAGATGGTGCCTGTGGCTTACATTTGTATTCCTAGCTACTTAGGTAGCTCAGATCTGAAGATCATTGTTTTTAGTTAGCCTGTGCATGAAAGTCCATGAGACTCTTATCTCCAAAAAAAATTAGAAGAAAAAAAAAACTGAACTGGAGAAGTAGCCAAATTTGTAGAGTACCATCTGTGAGCACAGAAACTAAGCAAGTTCTCTCAACAAAATATTTTGAAGAAATTATATTTTCCTCATTGTATGTCCTTGGCATCTATGTCAAGAATCAATATACCAAAATATGTGCGCTTTATTCAGGGTTTTATATTCTCTTCCTTTGATAATTTCTCCTGTTTTTATATAAGTAACACGTAGCTTTGAGATTGTCTTTATAAAAAAGTTATGAAACTACAGAATAAAATTTATAGCACAGTAACACAGTAGTAAAACAATACATAACCACTTGCAAAGAGAGGGCCTCTTATAGCATTATTATATTAAAATATATATAAGGTGTGAAGGATTTAAGATTCATCGAGACAATAATAAAGTTTTAGAAAGAGTCATTACTTCAATAAATTTAAAGTATCTTGTCATAATGAAGAATCTGAAATGACATCTATTTCTAACATCACTGATTCTGGAACTGATAAACATGCATGGTTAATGATACAGCAAATAGTTATTTTGTGTCATTCAACAAACAACCAGAAAAAAACCAACCCCCCCCCCCACATAATCTGGACGTTAGTTAGTCATGAGAAAAGAACAAAGAAATCCTCTAGGTGTATATTCTACATAACAATACCATGTCTTCTTATATATTGCTATAAAAAATCTGGGCACAATGGTATATAACTATAATTCCAGTATCAGGGAGCCTATTCTAGATGCTGCATACGTACCCTGTCCTCTCCCCCAAAATTTCATGATAAAACTAGGGCAGAGGGATCATACCTCACCATTATAGAGACTACTTACAATGGTCATATATTCAGTGTTGTTCTGAATGAGGAGAAACTGAAAGGGTGTCCTCCAAAACTCAGATGTAGACCAGTATCCACTTTCACCACTCTTATGCAGTATACTGCTTCAAATGTGAGGCAGAGTGTTAAGGAAAGTGGAAAAGAAAACAAAGTGGATACAAATAGGAAAGAAAGAAGCAAACTATTTCTGTTTGTAGTTGATTTGAACCTATGCTTGAAAAACCTAAAACCCTATGTTATGCAAATGGCTATTAAGCCTGATGATCACTTTTTAGCAAAATTGAAGAATACAGTCAAGATAAAAAATCACCATCTTTTCTATACATCAATAGTTAAGTCATGAGGTTGGGAATATGGCCTAGTGGCAAGAGTGCTTGCCTCATTTACATGAAGCCCTGGGTTCGATTCCCTAGCACCACATATATAGAAAACAGCCAGAAGTAGCGCTGTGGCTCAAGTGGTAGAGTGCTAGCCTTGAGCAAAAAGAAGCCAGGGACAGTGCTCAGGTCCTGAGTCCAAGGCCCAGGACTGGCAAAAAAAAAAAAAAAAAAAAAAAAAAAAAATTAAGTCATTAATGACAAATTCAAGAAAAACATCCTGTTTTGACTTTCCTAAAACAAGTCAAACCAAAAACAGACCACCAAAACAACCGATTCAATACAACATTAAACAAAGTTATAAGGAAATGTAAACAAAATAAACAAATAAAACACCTATGAATCACTGAGAGAAGAAATTAATTAAAGGTATGAAAAGACTGGAAGAACTATTGTATTCATATATCATCATATTGTTCAAGGGCCAAATAATGGAAAGTCAACTACAGATTCATTCATGCCTGCCAAAATTACTTGACAATCTTTAAGAAAATAGACAAATCGGTCCTAAAATTACTATGGAAGCAAAAAACCCATTGAATGTCTATAGCAATTCTAAGCAAAAAGAATAATGTTGGATGTGCCATGATATCCGAATTAAAACTTTGCTACAGAACATAGTAACAAAAAGAATATAGTACTAGAAAAAAATGACATGAGCCCAAAGGAATACAAGAGAAGATGCAGAAATAATCCCACATAATTCTTGACAAAGGTGTCAAATACACACATTGGGAAAAGAAGACCAGCTGAAAAAAACTAGCTATCTACTTAGGCTGAAACTGCATCCCTAGATCTCACCCTTTACAAAAGTAAACTGAAAATTGACCAAAACCCAGAATATAATCCCTGAATCTTGGAAACTACCTAGAGGAAAACACCTGGAAGCATTTCAAGATATAAGTGTAGGTCATCATTTTCTAAAGCAGACTCCAAAATCTCAGCATGCAAGAGTAAAAATTTGCAAATGAGACAGAATCAAATTCAAAAGCTTCTGCCTCTCAAAACAATTCTGAGTTAATTCATAGCCTACACAAGGAAAGAAAACCTTTGGGATCTAGTCATCTGGCCAGAATTCTAAAACTGAGAATAGATAAAGAAATCAAAGAATTAAACACCCAAAGGAAAAAAATCTAGCCAACAAATGAAGATATCAATTTAATAGTTTCAAGAAATAGAAGTGGCCAATAGATACATGAAAAATATATTCTGAGAAATGAACATCAGAATTGAATTGAGAATCAAAGTCATCCCAAAGAGAACAGCTAACCTTGAGAAGGCAAAACAATGCATCTTGGTAAGGATGGCAGGGAAATGGATGTTCCCTAGAGAGCTCATGGGGAAGCAAATTCAGTCACTATGGAAACAGTACAGAATTCCCCCCCCCCCCAAAACCTGAAAATAGAATTACCTTATGACCTAGTTATACCACTGGAAAATGTATAACCAGAGGCCTCAAAGTCAGCTGACAGCAGTGACTCCTCAATGATCATGTAACACATGCCAAGAAGGCTGTCCTTGGCACCCTTTATAAGGTTGCCTTTAAAAGCTTGAAGAAGCTTGTCTATACACAAGTACTATCTAGGTTCCAGGAGACAGTGACCTCAACTGTGCACACCTTGGAGTTCATCTAGGGGAAAAAAATCATTCAACTTGTTTTCTAAGAAACTATTTCATTTGTTTTAGGTCCTTATTTTGTTCCTCAGATGGTGAGTTGCCCCCTTATTAAAATTGCTGGCTAGTTTCCTGCTGTAGGTACTCTGGTAATGGTGGATTGCAGGAAACAAAAATTTTCATTGGTGCAAAGCTGGAAAGTGGTGCATACAACCATTTCTGTGCAATTGTAACCGGCTATCTCCTGCATGTTACTATTCTTATGCATAAGATCTACTCAAAGAGGATTCAAATTCAAGAACAGAAGTTCTGCTGGATAAATAATGCTCAGGGACACAAACAAAAGCTCTAAAACTCCTGTCATCATCATCATCATCATCATCATCATCATCATCATCTCCCTTTAACAGTTGTATGTAGTCCTGTCCTAGTAGATAATTTCCTATGCCAGGGAGACAATGGGAATACTCTTTTCCTCTCTTCTTGAAGTCAGAGATTAGGGTCTCTTCACCTTTTATTTAATTATTAGATTTAATTAAAGATTTAATATTGTATGATATCAATATTTGCACATGTATACAATGTGGAGTGACTGTATCAAAATATTTACCGTAGGTATTGCTTCAAATATTTTTTGGGAAATTATACTGTGCACCTAATTTCACCAATTTTCAATTGTTCAATAAATATGTTATTGGTTGTTGTCATCATTTTGCATACAGATCTCCGAACCCTAATATGCTTGTCCTCACTGAAATTATTTCTTTTGATTTATATCTTCCTAGAACCATTATCTGTCTAATCAGTCTCTACTAACATGTTCCTGATTTCTGTGTGTTCAATTTCATGATACCTTTTCTACAGCACAAACACTTCTTCCAACCAAGTAAATATACTCTGGTTTCTCTTCAGATCGCATAAATCTTTCGCCTTTTACCAACTAAGTAAATAGAGGGAACAATATTACTTCTGGCTTTATAGATATAAAGGACACTACAATGATTAAAACATTTATCCATGGTGGAAATGGTCATCCATTTGTGGAGCCTTGTTTGGATACAGAAAAGATTTATGTCACCAAAGCTCAAGCAGAAGACTTTAAAGACTCTGAGTTTCTGGGGCTGCGAGGTCCACTTTCAAAGCTTAGCCATTCCCCGGCCCAAATAAGAAAATACTGTTCAGCACATTGTTATGGCAACAATGATTTTTGGCTTTTGGTAAGAATGTGTCCACACAGATTAGCCTATATATCTTGATTTGTTTTTATTTACTCTATTAGATCATCTTGGAGCACTGGGTTTTCTTATGAGATTTGAAAAGAAGAGTCATTTTTGCCTCAAATCCTCCCCAGAGAGCAAATTTTGTTATAGATGCCATTAACAATGCCTAGGTTCTGCTTTAAAAGAAATAAAAACTGAAAAACCCAGTTGGGCATGGAATCCAAGGGCTCACAAATGCTAGGAAAAGTCTTTCCTCCTGACCCACACCTTCAGTCCATGTTCTGATACCCTGACTTAAAAAAAAAAAAAAAAAAGGCCTTCTCCCATAGGAAAAGGTTGAGACTCACAAAGGACTACAGGATCCAAATCCCACAGGGGCACACAATGATATAACAGTCATCCTTCATTGCCTGAAACATGAAGAGGATTTGACTCTGAGTGTTGTGTACATGTCAACAGAGAGTGCCTGGTAGGTCTGTGCTCATATAGGATGGAAATTCACATTAAATATAGGCAAATTTCCATGGTAGGAAATGGAGGAGGAGGACAAGCTCAGAAAGAAACTGCTTAGGAAAAGGACTCTGAGTTAAAAAGTAATTGATTGGTTTTCTGTGTGGAAAAGTGGGAGGTAAAATATATGGTTGAATTTGGAAGGAAAAAAACCCCTGATCCTTTAACAGTTACATTTGAATGTTTAATGAGATAGTCTATGAGAGAAGGATTTGAAGTGGAGAAAAACAGCCTATGAGCTGTAGAATCAGAAGCTATCTGTGGCAAGCATTCCTCTCACTTTGAGAAAACTGAATGATCTGCCTCCACTGTGAATTTTTCCTAGGGCTAGTGTAAGTGTTCTGTAGGCTTTGAAATGTTTTTATGGCAATTTTATCCTAATTAATAAGTCACAAAAACATATCTAATGAGTAGCTGCAGAAGACAGAGGCTCCAATAGTCACAGAGCAGAAGAACACCATCTAGTGAATTTAGTTTTGCTCACTGAAAATGGTTACAGCAAAGGAGAAACATAGAATCTGATGGTCAGAAAGGAGTGGTGAGGATGAATGGATATGATAAACTACAAATCTAGCTAAGATATATTTTGCTGATATAACCTGCGTTGTCTTGTTTTTAACCCATCAAGTTTTAACCTGGCATAGAAGTGGACACAACAGTATCAGCTCTTCCTTCTCCTGCCCAGCTTACCATGCTGACAGTGAATGGCTCAGTCTCCATGCCTCCTGTGCTGATGCTCGTTGGAATTCCCGGCCTGGAGCCTGTGCAGTGCTGGATTGGGATTCCATTCTGTGTCATGTATGTCATTGCTGTGATTGGGAATTCCCTCCTTTTATTTATCATCAAAACTGAAAAGAGCCTCCATATTCCCATGTACATTTTTTTGGCCATGTTGGCAGCCACAGACATTGGACTAAGCACCTGCATTCTTCCCAAGATGCTAGGCATCTTCTGGTTTCATTCACCAGGCATTTTTTATGATGCCTGCCTGTTGCAAATGTGGCTTATTCATTCATTCCAAGCAACAGAGTCAGGCATCCTGCTGGCCATGGCCCTGGACCGCTATGTGGCCATCTGTAATCCACTGAGACACGCTACTATCTTCTCCCAGCAGCTCTTGACTAATCTGGGAGTTGGGGTGACACTCAGGGCTGCCATTCTTATAATACCAGTCCCACTGCTCATCAAATGTCGCTTTAAACACTACCGAACAACAGTGATCTCCCATTCTTACTGTGAACACATGGCCATTGTGAAACTGGCAGCCGAAGATGTGAGAGTCAACAAGATCTACGGTCTGTTTGTTGCCTTCACCATCTTGGGCTTTGACATCATCTTTATTACCTTGTCCTATGTCCAAATCTTCATCACGGTCTTCCAGTTGCCCCAGAAGGAGGCCCGACTCAAGGCCTTCAATACGTGCATTGCTCACATCTGCGTCTTCCTGCAGTTCTACCTCCTGGCCTTCTTCTCCTTCTTCACACACAGGTTTGGCTCTCATATACCACCGTATGTCCACATCCTCCTGTCCTGTCTTTATCTGTCAGTCCCACCCTTCCTCAACCCAATTGTCTATGGGGTAAAGACTAAACAAATCCGTAACCAAGTATTCAAATTGTTTTTCACAAAAAAAGATTCTTGATTGGTAATAACTCCTACAGAACCGTTTGGTTTGTTTCTAAGCAGAAAGTTGCATGCGGTAAAATTTTAAGTCTTATATACTGAAACGCAAAGAGAAACTGAGTTATTTGTATGCAAAAGAACGCAGAAAAACAGATTGACACAATAGGCATATTCACAAATCACATAGTTAGGGAATCATAATGAATAGAAGTATAGACTTATTTAGGACCTGTTACTATGGAGTCATAGATGATTTTCATAATTTCAGATTTACAAAATTTTGGAAGTCTACAGGTCTAATTGGATGGAAATATAAAAAATATATACTTCATTGAATTCCTCTTTGCAGGCATCTTGAACATAAGAATTGTGCACTGCTCAACTTTGTGTCAATAGTGTATGTGATCACGTCAGGGACTTGCTTAGATTTTCATTAAAATTGATACTAAGTAATTAAGACAGGAGACATTTTGCTGTTGTTAATAAAGTTCAAATGTAACACATGGGAAATCTATGATGTAACACACAAGTTGGTTATAAAGGAATCTAACCTAGACTATTGATGCCAGTACTGTTAAGGATTGAAGGTATAATTTTTCAACATTGAAATAGAATATGCAACAAATAGTTTTTTCCATTATATATACATATATACAAAATTTTCAAAAGAGTTTCACCAAAGTATTTCACATATGCGTATGCTATAGTTATTCTGAAAAACTCTTTATTATTATATTTATTTTGGTCAAATCCTAGGTCTAAGAACCAATAAAATGTTTATAAACAAAAACATTGTAGTAAATTTGGGAAAATAACTGGTTCCTAATTCTGAGCAAATTAAATGGTCAAATAACAACATAATATGAGAAAACATCTTTATCTGTTTGTCCTTTGTCTATCTTTCTCTAACACACACACACGCACACACACACACACAGAGACAACTAACTCATCAGTACTACTCATTAGGAACTATGTTGGAAGTGAATTATACAACTTTGGAGGGAGTAAGAGGGTCCAGGAGGGGCAAAAATGAGGGAGATGGTGACACTGGTCAAAAAGAAATGTACTCTAAAATATGGAACCAACCCAGACGCCCCTCAGTAGATGAGTGGATCAAGAAGATGTGATACATATACACAATGGAATTTTATGCCTCTATCAGAAAGAATGACACCACCCCATTCCTAAGGAAATGGAAAGACTTGGAAAAAAATTATACTTAGTGAAGTGAGCCAGACCCAAAGAAACATGGACTCTATGGTTCCCCTCATAGAGAATAATTAATATGCCTCTGGGATAGTCCTAGCAGAAGATCACAATAGCTCAAGAGCTATGCCTTTATGAACACATAAGATGATCCTAAGCAAAATGAAGTTCAAGTTATACAAACAAGTGGTATATCACTGCTGTGGTTACTTTCAACATGCCATGTGAAACCGTGCCCTTCTTTTTGTTTTGTTCCTTTTTTTTTCCATATTCCCTTCATGTGGTTTTATCTTGATAGCACTGTAACTGATTTTAATGCCCTGGATACTGTATATATGTGTATTAGAATTAGGAAAGGGAAAACCAAAATTGAGAGACAAAGGATAAAAAGATAAGCCAATGCAACAGCAATACTTACAAAACTTTATGGTGTAAACCAACTGTACTCCTGGGGGAAGAGGGAAATGGGGAGGGGAGGGGGGAGGAAAATGAGGGAGGAGGTAACAAGTTGGATAGGAAATGAAGTCACTGTATTATGGATGAAACTGTAACCCCTCTGTATTTCACTTTGACAATAAAATAAAAAATTTTAAGAAAGAAATGTACGCAATACCTGACTTATGTAACTGTAACTGCTCTGTACAGCACATGTACAATAAAATATTTTAATTAATTAATTAATTTGTTGTCAATGTTATGTACAGTATTACTGTTGAATTGGTTCACTTTTTACCCTTTGTCTCTCCATTTTGATGTTCCCCTTCCCTTTCCTAGTTCCGATAAATGTATGTACAACACCCAGGATACCAAAATCAGTTACAGTGACATCAAGGGTACAACCATGGAGAAGAAAGACCAAAGAAAAAGGCATGATTTCACATGGATCATTGAAAATAACAATGACAATGATAAGCCACTTATTTCCATAACTTGGAGTTTATTTCACTTAGCATCATCTTATGTGTTCATATGTACATAGCTATTGAGCTATTGTGATCTTGTAATAGGACTAGCCTAGATATGTACTAATTGTTACCAATGAGGGAAACTACAGAGTCTATGTTTCTTTGGGTCTGGCTCACTTCAATAATATGATTTTTTCCAAGTCTTTCTATTTCCTTACAAATGGGGGCAATGTCATTCTTTCTGATAGATACACACATGCACACACACACACACACACACACACACACGTACACACAAAAGGAATAAAACAAAATAAACTGATGAGGAGGCAATACAGAAAAAAAATGGAATGAACTAATAAGCAAAGCACAGAATAACTAATTCTAAATGTTCATTGGAAGCTTACATATGTGTGTATAGGTCTTAGGCCTTGAACTCTGGGCCTATGTGCTGTCTCTAAGCTCCTTTTGCACTAGATGAGAACTCTACCACTTGAACTACTGTAGCACCATTCCAGCTTTTTCAGAGTAGTTTATTGCAGATAAGCATCATACTGACTTTCTTGCCCAGGTTGGCTTCAAACCATGATCCTCAGATTTCAGCCTCCTGAGTAACTAGAATTACAGGCGACATCAGCACACAGCTTCCAAAATTATTTTTTAATTCATTAACTAATAGTATATTCATGCACAGATTAGTATCTGAAAAAAACATCAAGCAGGCAAGGTTTGTTTTCCAGATATCATCCTGGCTTTTATATTTGTTTCTTTTTTTATTTATTAAAATTTTGTTTTTATTTAAAAGATGGTGTACAGGGGGTTACAATTACATAGGTAAGGTAATGATTACACTTGGTTTTAGACAATGTTACCACATCCTTCATTTTCTCCCACTTGCCCCTCCTTATCTCTCCCCCCTCCCCACCACCAAGTTGTAAGGTTGATATCCAATCTATTGTTGAGTACCATTGTTGCATTAATTTGTCCTTTGACCTGCTGTTTCTGTGATTCCCTTTTCCTTTCCTTGGTCAAATAATCTTATATATAAGACACAACATACAGAAAATTAAGAGAGATGAAAGAAAAACAGACTAAAAAGAAAAAAGAAAATTAAACATACAGTATATAACAAGAACCTCTTGATTCTATACTTGGAGTTCATTTTGGTACACTTCATTACATATGGTCCTATGTATTAAGCAATTGGAGTGTTGAGATCGCAAATATATTCTAGTTCTTACATATGAGGGAGGCCATGCAACCTACTTTTCTTTGGGTTTGGCTTACTTCACGTAATATAATTTTTTCCAGGTCTTTCCATTTCCTTATGAGTGGAGTAATGTTATTCTTTCTGGTGGAGGCATAGAACTCTGTTGTGTATATACACCACATCTTCTTGATCCATTCATCTATATGTTTTTTTTCTGACCTTACAGGTACTGATCTAGTGGGCTATGTGAACCTCTAGAAGTTGACACATTTCAGAATGCTGCCTCTATCTACTGAGATATTTAGGATGGAATGTGTGATGTAAGGTTAGTTTCACTTAAGATAATTTGGAAATAGAGGTAAATAGTTATTTTTATTCTGTTGTATAAAATGTATAAAATGTGCTGAGACCAAATATATTTTCAAAATGATCACTAGTGGTCTTCCTTTTAATTTGGGATTCTTGGTTTGGTGAAATTAAAATGGTATCATTGCCATTTACATTAATATTAAATAAGTTGGTTAAGATATAATTTTATAAATCAAATTAATATTAATTAACAGCTAACTTAAATTACCACAATATAAAGATGATTATGAGTGAATCTTGTGCCACAGAAGGCAGGAAGTAAAACTCATTCTACAAGTAGTTACTGAGGAAAGAGATAATTTTGAAGATGTGAAGGTTTCTCATGATATGATGAAAATAGATTTGCCTTTTTATAGATTATCAGTGGATGGGAATTTCCTTATTTATTATTCATGAGAATTAGCATTTTGGTTGCTGGTACTGAAGTTTGATTCAGAGCCTTAGACTCTCCCTTAAATTTTTTGCTCAAAGCTAGTGGTTTACCTCTTGAGCTGCATTCCACTTCTGGTTTTTTAATAATTAATATAGACAAGAGTCTCATGGACCTCTGCCCAGGCTGGATTCCAATCATGATATTCAGATCTCGGCCTCCTTGGTTATTAGAATTATAGCCACGATCCACCATGTCCTATTTCCTATTACTTACTCGAAGTCAGCCATCCTGGAAAATATATTTCTAGAGTAAGTGTATTAAATATGATAATATCCAAGGAGTAGATGGCTATGGACTTCACATTTAAAAAATATTTTCTGTACTGAATGACATTGCTATAACAATTTAACTTTCTATCCATGATTAAAGATTTTCATCAGTGTGCAGTTTATATTTCATCCATTCCACATGTTTCAATAACAGACATTTAGAAGTCAAGGTCATTGTCAAATTGCATGTAACTATTGTGTTCACAAAAATAAAAGTTTTGAAAAAAGCAAATTTAAATCTTAAAACAGAGTCTTGTTTTGTACAATATTGTTGTTATATCAAGCCAAGCTCATCTTCTAGCTCTTGGTGGTAGACTCCTCTACAATTAGTGCTTTTACATTACTTCCATGATATATTATACTTTAGAAAGATTTACTATCCCCTCATATTCTGAACTGAATCTATGGTGTCATTGCATGCTACATTACATCGTTTCCCCCTCACCCCCCAGAAGCTGGGCTTTAAATATCTGAGAATCTCCAGAGCATTCTTTCCCACATACTTGTACATTGCAACATCCACTGAAGTGTGGAATTGGAAATATGAGAGCCATAAACAGAAGAGAAAGGTCATCAATTGAATGTTAGAGCTCACTGGGTTGCAGCCTCTGGTTTACATTTATCAGGAGGCCTTATGTCTCTAAGGACCGGGGAAGTCTTATTAATTCATTCTGCTTGCTCTCAGAATTAGAGTGATCACTCATGGCAAGAGGAACTCTTCTCACATGTATGTAAGACCTGGGGGTAATCAAAGTGGGAGGAAATAGAAAAGCATAGAGGGGAATTGAAGCAAAGGAGATCAAGTTAGATAATCAAATGTGTGAGAAAGGTACACCAGAGATCGCTTCAGGAGAGAAGACAGATTCTCAGCCTAGTTAAAGACATGATTTTTCAAAAATTTCTACACTTCCTGTTTATACTTTCAGTATCCAAGTAGAGAGCAGATTTTCAGATAGATAAGTGTTACTTTTAGATGTCCTATTCCATGGAAAGAAGAATTGCAGGGAAAGAGGAGTTTTGTGGTAGAGAAAATGATTAAAGGCTATGTTGGAACATTCCTGGGTAAAACTAAGAAGAACTAGATCATTCTCAGTGGAAAACAGGATCACTTCCATGAAGAGCTAACCCATGATTTTCCTTTTTTTCCCACTGAGAGGATACCATTGTGTCCCATGTCTCTCCAATCCTGTTACTTGTCAAGGGATTATTGTTGTGGTCCTCCATCATTATCATCATCACTACCACTATTATCATTATTTTGTGGTCTCTTATGTCTGAGGATCTATTTTTTTACCTACAATGCATCCTTTTTCTGTTTCACTTTACTTCAAGTAATACCTTTGTATGTTTTATGACAAATGACCAATGTCTGAGGTGATGAGCATGCCGATTTCCCTCATTTGGTCATTATACACTACATCCCTCAATTTCTAGCACAGTCCTGTCCAATTATTAATATGTGCAGGCAACAAAGGAGACAGATTTGTAGCAGAGAGAAAAAGCAATTTTTCCACATTCAAAATAAAAAATCAAGTAAGATTGAATGCACGATAACAGTGTACGTTCATCTGAATACAGAACCAGAGAGACAAATTATTTACAAGGACAGGAAGGGCAGTTCTGACCTTAAGCCTTTTATAACCTAATCATTGCCATATGCTCTCTGATTCACACTGGCCCTCAGAGGAGGTATTTTCCAGCTTTCAATTCAACCTGGTAGTTCCTCTTAGTTGTGGGGATGAATGCTACAAGATCAGAACAATGTTATAAAGTGAACAAGTAATGAGGTGAAAAAGAAATAACTTTCCTAATTCTGATAGTGGATGAGAAACTAAAACTAACCAAACACACACACACACACACACACACACACTCATACACACACCCCAAGAAGGGATGAGATTGGGTATCCAGGCCTGGGGTGCTCATGAGAACAAAAATAGAGAGAAAGATAAAGAAAACAACCCTAAAATCAAAGGAGGGAATTTGGTTATTTATGGTAGAGTAACCGTATTTATTTCTAATGATCTGTAACATAATATTATTAAGTACAGAGCATATTTTAACATGTATTTTAAGTACCCTCATGACTATGTTTAAAAAAGTAATTAAAAAGGATTATATTGATGGATAGAAATAGGTCACACCATTGTTTCCTTTGTTACAATGTTTATAATGAAAGTAACTATAAATGTCTTCGTACATTAGTATCAATCTTCTGTGTCTGCAAATTAGTAAAAAACTATGCCAGGTTTTGAATTGCGTTTCTAGAATTCCATTATGTTGATAAAGTATGTCAGCAATCTAATTTAGAGGAAACATACTTAGTATGTTTCCCCCAGAAAAATTAATTAGTGATATTTTTCAACATATGAATCAGTAAAAATGCACAAGAGGTCTGGGGATATGGACACTGGCAGACAGAGGAATGAGGCCCCCACCCCGGGGACTTAAGATTTGGAATGAGGAAAAGAGCAGGGCAGTGCCTACAGGTTTATACAATATGTGGGTAGAATCTCATAATCATTAAAGGATCAGAAAGACAGAATCTTTTTTGCAACTTACTTGTTCAAGTTCTTCTTTATGACTATTTCATTTCTGAAAAAATTGTTATTATTAAAGACCCCCAGGCAAATATCTGATGCATGGATTGAGAAAAACTGGAAAGGATTCTACTCTATCAAAAGCAAAGTAGATTTTACAAGACAAGGAGATAAAAATACGTTTGCTATGATTGAAAGCAATCTATTCCATAATTTTTAAATTCTCCTATCAGCATTCTGGTGAACAGAGATGACTAGTAGGTGTTACAAGCACGTTAATTTTTTTTTTTTTTTTTTGGCCAGTCCTGGGCCTTGGACTCAGGGCCTGAGCACTGTCCCTGGCTTCCTTTTTGCTCAAGGCTAGCACTCTGCCACTTACGCCACAGCACCACTTCTGGCCGTTATCTGTATATGTGGTGCTGGGGAATCGAACCCAGGGCCTCATGTATACGAGGCAAGCTCTCTTGCCACTAGGCCGTATCCCCAGCCCCATGCACGTTAATTTTTAACAGGAATATAACATGTCATAGTTAGGGATATTTGTCTTGAGCACAAATGAAATAGGAAAAATAATTAATATGCTGTTCTGCATAGAAATAAATTAATATGAAAATCAGACCCTGATAGGCTCAGTCTGTCTTGAACAGTGCATTTTATGTTTAGTTTTCTCTTGTTTTAGCTTTAAATCTTACATATCTGCTCTGTCTTTCCAAAGGCATGCCCAGTATTTCCCATTTCTCTTTGGAAAACTCAGTGTTGACAAGAACTATACTCATTTCCTTACTTATGTAACTGTAACCCCTCTGTATGTCACCTTTACAATATAAATAATTAAGTAAATCAATCAAACTCAGTCTCTAAACAAACCAAATTCTGAAAATAATAGGAAAAAGATTCTGATTAGCTAAAACATATTCACAGCAGGGTCAAATCTATTTCATCAAAATGAATTGTTTTATATTTTATGATAAAAGATTTAAAAAAAATCTCAGACACTGTTTCAATTAAACATATCTGGATGTAGAGATGGTTCTGGAAGAAAACAGATTGCTATTATAGTGGAAAATTCCAGGACTGTGACATCAAATATGTAGAGTTGGGGGATTGAGAGCAATAAACATTTTGGTTAATACTAGCTTTAATTCTGTAGAGGTACTTACATGAAACTGTAGCACTGTGAAAGAAAAAAGGCCTAAGCAGGTAAAGTATTTCAGGGTAAATCACTGCAGGAAACTTTATAAAAAGCTAATGTAATATCTCAAGAAGAAAACCATAAAGTCAAAACTATGGACTAGAGTTTACATGTTGCTGCTGTTTATGATGTTTGTAAGAAGGCCTCCTGCATTTAGGTGTGTGGTAGAATTAGTATGACTTGGTGGCTAGAAAGAAGTATTTTCCTTAACTAGCAATCATTTGTGACATGGAAGATGAAACAGAAATATAGAATTGTGAATGGGTAAACCAGTAATTCAAAGTAAGTAGAGATGTTTTTATTTCATTTCATTTTTGTTTTTTCTCTTTTTTTCCTTTGAAATAAATCCTGCATTGCCAATTCCATCCCCACTGGAGTGGAACTGTGGAGTGGGACTTTGGTCTAAATATCCACCCTATGGCGGCCTGGAACTCCAGCAGTGCTCCCTCCTCCACCTTCTATCTCACTGGAATCCCTGGCTATGAAGAATATCACCACTGGATTTCCATCCCATTCTGCTTCCTCTACCTGGTTGGGATAACAGGAAATTGCTCCATCCTACATATTGTCCGGACAGACCCCAGGCTCCATGAACCCATGTACTACTTTCTTGCCATGCTCTCTCTCACAGATATGGGTATGTCTCTGACCCCAATGATAACACTTTTTAGGGTGTTGTGGTCCATTTCCAGGGAGATTCCTTTCAATGTCTGTGTCGTCCAAATGTTTGTAATTCACACTTTCTCCTTCACGGAATCATCTGTGCTGTTGGCCATGGCCCTTGACAGGTACGTGGCTATCTGCCACCCCCTGCGGTATGCTACCATTCTCACCCCAAAACTGATTGCCAAGATTGGAATTGCAGCTCTACTCAGGAGTGCTGTTCTAATCATTCCACTTCTAGCCCGTCTGGCCTTCTTTCCCTTCTGTCACTCCCATGTCCTGTCTCATTCCTACTGTCTGCACCAGGACATGATTCGCCTTGCCTGTGCTGACATCAGATTTAATGTCATATATGGCCTGGTTCTGATTACTATGCTTTGGGGTATGGATGCTCTGGGTATTTTAGTATCTTACATTTTCATCCTCCACTCAGTGTTAAGAATTGCATCCCAGGAAGGGAGGCTTAAGGCACTTAACACATGCGCATCCCACATCTGCGCTGTGCTCATTCTTTATGTGCCCATGATCGGATTATCTATTGTCCATCGTTTTGCCAAACATTCCTCTCCCCTCATTCACATCTTTATGGCCCACATCTACTTATTGGTTCCCCCAGTGCTCAATCCAATCATCTACAGTGTAAAGACCAAGCAGATTCGTCAAGGAATCCTCCACATGATTTCTGCCCAGAAAATTGGTGCCACTGTGATGTAGGAGCCTTCTCAACACAATGGTGATTAGTGCTGATGCAGAATTGTCAATGAAAGATTATAGCCAACCATCCAAAATAGAGCTAATGACTCTTCATAAAGAGTTAAAGAAAAAAAGGGGTGGTGCCCATTGATAATCGAGATCTGGACTCGACCTATGCTTCATGAATCCTGTTATGTCACCGAATCACTATATTACGTTTCCATGTGATTATTTTGTTTGTATATTGCTTAGAGGTGATAGAATCTTATGTAGATACAAATCTCATGTTGCCTCTGTCTCACTCATGTTCTTCCCTACCTTGGGAGGTTCCTTTTGTTTAGTAATAGAAAACACTTTGTACTTGGAAGTGATTAAATTCTGCTCTGCTTCTTTCTATTGACATAGCAGTCAAATCAGGCCCTCCTGCTCCTAGGCAAATAATTGAATTCTGAGCATTAGCTAAATCCCCAGTATTAGCAGTAATCTTCTGAAAAGCTGACAATAATTTTTGAATGTTCTCAGTTATTTTCCTTTGAAAATTGTAATTTTAGCCCACTGGTTTAAATGTATCCCTTAAAAATATTTTACTTTTTTTATCTATCTTGAAGATTAAAAAATTTTATTGTAAAGGTAATATACAGAGGAGTTAAAGTTACTTAAATTAGGTTAATGAGTACATTATGAGTAACAATTTAAATATAAATAATGAAGCTTACTATGATGTAAGTACTTAAAAGTTTAGTATTTTTAATTTCCATCTACAACTGTTTTCAGTTCTAAAGTGATAATATAATCATCATAAAACGATCATTTCTTATATCTTTGAAATTGTTTAGCATATAGTTTATATTGCTTACATTATTTATACATAGAGTTGTATAATAATACTTTCAAAATTTAGTGAATGTTTTCTTTCTACACCAGCTCCAAGGAAAAATAAATATAGAGAAAGATCTCCTAAAATTTATGTAAATCTTACTACTAGGTAATGTGTTTAAAACAATATTTTGGCATGTATTAGGGAAATAATAAAAAATTCAGTTCTGGGCTCATTTAAAAAGCATGAACCAAAAATTACTGACATTGATCAAGATTCATGGTATTCATAAATTTCTTTTTTGGATGGCTGCTCCTTTGTATGACTACTTAAAGATAATAAAAGAATGCACAAATGGTAAAATAATTATTGAAAAGGGAAAAATTAGAATGTTACAAGGAGTGACATTGATCAAGATGTATTGTATTCATAAACTGCTTTCTTGAATAGAAACTTCTTTGTCCAACTACTTAAAGTTAATAATAAAAGAGAAAGTTAAGTTTGGATATATATGTATATGTATACATGTAGTTGTTAATAATACACACACATACACATATACACAGCTTTTAAGTCCTGAAGTTGTCAGAGGGCCATAATTTACATAGTAATTAAAATCAGTGATATTAAATATTGTTACAACTTAAAATTTCAAAGGTGGGACACAATAAATATTACTGGCAAGCCATGAAACTTTTGTGGCTACTAAATATGATTTGACAGTCTCTGCTGTTACCACTGTTACCCTTGGCTCAATTAAAAAGATGTAGAAAGTGAACATTGAAATGGGGTCATTACTACTGTGAAGCTGGAACCAAGCCTGCACCAGCCCATGTATTTCTTCCTTTGCATGCTGGCAGTGAATGACATGGGATTTGCTACTTCCCCAGCCCTCAAGATGCTTCAGATCTTCTGGTTTGATGCGCACTGGATTGACTTTGATGTCTGCCTAGTCCAAATGTATTTTATTCACTCCCTTTCTATCGTCCAGTCAAGCATCCTAGTTGCCATGGCTTTTGATCGCTATGTAGCCATTTGCATCCCACTGCAGTACACAGTCATCCTGCCAATGTCAGTGGTCATTAAGACGGGACTTGTCTGTGTGGCCAGAGGTGCACTGATGGTTTTATCATGTCCTTTACTCATTCCTCCTTACTGTGTGAAATATGTTATCGATCATGCCTACTGTGAGCACAAGGCTGTCTGTGGTGAAGCTAACCAGTGCAACACGCACATTAACAGAGTGTATGGGATATTTGTGGCCCTTTCAGTGATGGCATTGGACCCAGGACTCATAGCCACTTCCTACATCAAAATCCTCCAAGCGGTCTTCCGGCTGTCATCTCAGGACCCTGCTCCAAAGCCCTGGGCACCTGTGCTGCCCACATCTGTACCATTCTTGTCCACTACACACCTCCACTCTTCAGCTTCTTAACTCATCATATTGGCAAGAATGTCTCCCTAAGTGTCCACATAATCTTTGCAAGTGTGTACCTCCTCATGCCCCCTACAGTCAACCCCATTGTGTACGGTGTCAAAATGAAGCAGATTTCAAACCAAGTAATGAGGGCATTTTCCTAAGTAAAAAATTCCTCTGGAACCTGAACCATTTAAATTCAATGTACATCTTAGGATCTTTCCTTGGAAACCATGGTGCATTGACATCGTGTCTATGTTGTCCTTAAAACTGTACCGATTGCTTATTTGTGTATAGGTTTATATCTTATATCTATTTTGTATTAGTGTGTATACTTATATCTTTTTCTTCCTATAGATACTTTCAGTAAGCTGATTTGTTATTTAGCATGTATTTTTGTGGTAAAATACAAGGAAAAGTTGGTTTGGGCTCTGATATTTAAGTGTTTGTTAGTGACCATCCCCATCTTTCAGCAACAGCACAAGCTTAAGTTAGAAATATGTTCAATAAATATTATCCTCCAAAATATGAAAAGCCAGGAACATATATTTTTTTTTATTAAGGAAGCCTCTCAAGCCTAGTAAAAATCAATGCTTTTTGACCCTAAGGGTTCAGAATAATGATCCTAGGGAATCATGCAAAAAATCTAATTTCCCCAAAAATATGTTTGGAAAAAAAAGATAGGTTTTCAGCATGTGGCTTTGAATAAAGCAATAAACTAGATCCCGGTCTTTCATCTTATACTAATTCATCAATTCAAACTGGATCAAATTCCTAAATGTAAGACTTAAAACCATGAAAATATACCAAAATAGTAGAAGAAACATGATAACTCATTAACATAGGCAGAAATTTTGAGAATAAATTTCAGAGTCTCAGCAAATAGGGGAGAATTGACAATGAGATTGTACTATAGGATGCTAAAATGCTTTGGCACAGCAAAGGATAGAGATTCTAAACTACAAGAGAAGGTTTACAAAGTAGAAGATCCTGACCAGTTACCCATCTGCCAAGATTCTAATAATCAGAATGTTCAAGGAGCTAAAAAAAAAAGCTCTAATGAATGAATAACCCAATTAATAAATGGGCAGAATGATATAATATATTGTTAAATACATATATGTACACACACAGGAACATATCACATGTACAATTATGTAGTACACATTATATACACATACATAGTACATGCTAATATATATAACATATTGTACATGCTAATATATATATATAATGAATTGTAAGAAGCCATCTGCACAAATGAAATCATGTTATTTGCAGAGGAAGGATGGTTCTAGAAAATACCATATATTGAGCCAATTAAACCTTGCCCTCCTCCCCCCCAAAAAATGTGCATGTTTTCTCTTATAAGTAAGTGGATTGAATATCAAAAGTACAACTTCCCAGATAAACACACACTATAGCATATGCTCTTACATGATTTAAATGACTAATGTATCCTATATTCGAGAGTGGAACTACATGACAGAAATATTTAGCACAAGTATCAGACAATTTCACAAAATTAATGTCAGGAAGTCTAAATGAGTTTGTAGCAAGGGTTTAATAAGAGGCTGGAAAACAAATGAAAATGATCCAAAAGTTCCAGAACACTCAATGTAAATATATTTTATTTGCAAACTTGAACATATTAAGTTACTAGAAAATGATAAAAATTGTAATTGTGACCTAAGTTTACTGAAATATTTACACAATATAAATTTGCAAATTTTTCATGATTTGAAATCACATTTGAAGATTAATCAAAATTGAGGACACCTAATACAAAGGAAAGTTAGCACATAAAAGAGAGATTTTCAATGTCTTATGCTATAGGTAAAAATATTCATAAAATGTTTGCAAATGCAAAGAAAAGTATATACTATCCCATATAAAACAAGAATAAAAATAGTTTATAAGAAGGAAAAATGGGCAAAGCATTCTTCACCATTTTTCCTGAGGTTCAAAATGGAGTGAAAGTGGTACACTTAAGAAAACAGGGAGGGCTGGGAATATGGCGTAGTGGCAAGTGTGCTTGCCTTGTATACATGAAGCCCTGGGTTCAATTCCCCAGCACCACATATATAGAAAATGGCCAGAAGTGGCACTATGGCTCAAGTGGCAGAGTGCTAGCCTTGAGCAAAAAGAAGCCAGGGACCAGTGCTCAGGCCCTGAGTCCAAGGCCCAGGACTGGCAAAAAAAAAAAAAAAAAAAAAAGAAAGAAAAGAAAACAGGGAAATATCATGTGCAAACAAAGCTAAAAAATCTAAAGGGATGTAAAGAAATAAATCAGTATGTTCATTTATGTACCTGTTTTGGAACAATAGTCAGGTTAAGCCATAGTGGAGAGAATCCATCCATTTATTACTATCTGAAATGATTGTGCATGAGTCCATAGTGCACATTAGAACATGAATATGGAAATATCCATTCATCAAAGAGAGTACATGGAGGAAACTTGTGTCTCAGGAATATGTTACAAGAGAATCTGCTAACACAACCGTGTTCATTGAAGCATTATTTACCACAGCCAAAATATGGAATCAACCCAGATGCCCCTCAGTAGATTAATGGAGCAAGTAAACAGTATTTATACACAATGAAATTCTACTCATCCCTCAGAAAGAACAATACTGTACCATTTATAAAGATATGGAAAGACCTGGAAAAATTGTATTATGTAAGTAAGTCAGAACCAAAAAAAATACTTAAATGTTTTCCCTCATTTTGGGTAACTATAATGCATGTATAACTATACAAGCAAACACACTGAATGCTTTATACACACCCCTACCCTACACAGACATACTCTGGGATGTGATAAATTATATAGAACACTAACATTCACTGACAGGCTAAAGGAAGATATGCATAGGAGTGGTTGAAAAAGGCGTAATAACTATCTGCATATGATTATATAAAATATTTTATGAAATGAGCTCCAAAAAAAAAGAAGAAATATTTTTACCTTGCCATTGTTACTGTTTTTGTTTACTTTTCCTTTTGTCTTTTTAGTGTGTTTGTATTTGGGAGGGTTAGGGGGTGGGGATACAGAAAAAGGTGGAAGAAAAGGTGAACAAATACAACAATGGTACTCACTAGACACTATATGGAAAATGAACTGTACACCTGGAAGGTGGAGATAGGAAGGAGACATTGGGAGAGAGCAAGGCAAGGGGTGATATGGTTCAAAAAGAATTGTACTCATTACCTGATTCATGTAACCATATCCCCTCTGTGTACCAACTCTACAATAACAAGAAAAAAAGAAAGAAAAAAAACTGAGATCCTGAAATGTTCTCAGCACATATTCATTCTCAGAGGACTTTGATATTTTGTGACAGAAATAAAATATGATATCATCATTCCGAAATTAGAATTTGGAATGCTTTCTTAATTTCCACATAGTTTGCCAACACTAAATGAGTTTACTCTTCTTAGTCTTACTGCAATTTTTCCAGAAATCTACATACTTGATTGACGTCTTAGGCATCTTCTGAGACTAGACACCAAGGGACAATCCCTTCAAACTTTGATCTCTAAATGAAAAACACACAAACACAATCCACAAGCAAGCTTCTGGGAATTTACATATTAATAAGGCTCTGCTGAAGGCCGTCATGATTTGTGTTCTAACCTCACCCCATTTACCCTTGATTATATGTCTCTTAGGGAACTACTTAGCTTTCCAAATCTGAAGTCTCTCCTGAGCATCAGAATAGCCCAGTACAAAGCAAATATAATACAACATGTCAGAATCCACACTGTTCAGTGCAATATATTTCACGATATATATCTTCACACTGCTAGATATAAATTAATTCCATTATCATTTAGGACATATCATGGCTTTAAAGATAGTATTGAAGGTAAAGCAGTTAAAAGTAAAATGTAAAGCAAGCTTCATAATCATATAAGGTACATTTAATTTTTTGTGTGTATGGGTTGCTGGTTAGGAGGCTTAAACTCAGAGCATAGGTGCTGTCTTTTGTGTTCAGAACTAGAGCTCCACTACTTCAGCCGAAGTTCCACTTCTGGCTTTTCAGTGGCTAATTAGAAATAAGAATTTCATGAACTTTCAGCCCTAGGAGGTTTTGAACAATCCTTAAATCTTTGCAGAACAGTTAGGATTACAAACTTGAACCTTCAGTGCCTGATTTACACTTGATTTTTTTTTTTTTTTACAGTTACAAAATCTGTGTTGGAAAAGAGTGAACTACTGTTGGAGAGGAACCACATAGCAGATTTATCTGCCTGGCTGTCAGTTTTTAGTCTTCCTTAAGATAGACTGTTAATGGAACATCTTTGTAAATATGTTACAGTATATTATCTTCTTTTCTAACTTATTCCAGAAAGAAAATAGAAAGAACATGTGTCAAGAAGGCAAATAGAATTCAATGAAGGTTTGACAAAATTTTATTTTCAGGATTTTATGTGTCTTTTTTGATGCTCAACATCTGATGAATAAGACTTACAAAAACTGCACTCAAGAATATGGTAATAATACAGAAATAATAACCATTTGATACAAGATTAACATAAACAATAAAGGTATCACAGATAATTCTGAAATGTCTTAAATGATTAGTTGTCTGTCGTTTCAGAATAAAGAGAGTTGAAGAGTTTACTAAATTCAGGTCACGCAATCTTTATGTGTGTGTGCTATTATGTTATGTTGGTATGAAATATGTAGTGGACTAAAAATATGTAGAGAAAATACCATGATATTTCCATAGAGTCATCTACTCTGAAGTAGAAAATTAAAGGTAAGTGTTCACAAGGAAATAACCAGTCCAGGTTGAGAGACGGAATTATGCCATTTTTACTCTTATTATCTTTACATAGTTGTACAAAGGAGTTGCTGTTTAACAAGCAGCTTATGAATTGGATGCATCTTGATCAGCATTATGGCTTTCAGTTATGGCTTTCCCTTTGCCCCACCCTTTACTTTACTTTTCTTATTTTTGTAGTATATACAATTGATTCTGGACTGCAATTTTCTTCCCATACCCCCTTCATTTGTCTCTCTCCCCCCTGTTTCCCCTCTCCACTGGCAAGTTCCCATTTCCTGGTGCTTATTTTGTTGGTCTCGGACTTTTTCTTTCTGAGGAATGACACTATTGAGATCTGGATGGAGTCCACCATACTTCAGTTAACACATTTGGTTTTTTGTTTGTTTTTGTTTTGTTTTGTTGTTGGTCCTAGGGCTTGAACTCTGGAAAACTGTCCCTGAGCTCTTTTTGCTCAAGACTAGCACTCTATCACTTGAACCATAGCACCATTTCCAGTTTTTTTCTGAGTTTCATGGACTTTCCTGCCTGGACCGGCTTCAAACTATGATCCTCAGATCCCAAACTCCTGAGTATCTAGGATTCCAGGCATAGGCCACCTGCTCTCTGCTCAGTTAATACGAGTGTGACCACTTGCATATCACACAGCTTGTTTGTAGGAATGTAAGCTTGTTCAAACACTCTAGAAAGCAGTGTGGAGGTTCCTCAAATAACTAAAGATGGAACTGCCCTGTGACCCAGCGATTCCATTCCTGGGCATTCACCCAATAGATCAAAACAGCCAAGGTATGGGGTTATGCACTTATTTGGTTTTGTTTAGACACAGATAGAATAATAATACCAACAGAAAATCTAATTCCAAGGCAGTCTTTCACCTGCTCTGGTATCTGTCTGCTGAAAATAATGAAGTCATTGAAGTAAATGGCTGTTTTGTTGGAAATAAATCTGGAAGGAGACAGATAAATTCTGGTAGGTGCAAGTAGTAGTGGTAAAGCTGATTGTAGTTTGGTTTGCTGTTGGTTAATGTTTGATTTTATGGACTTAAGGGGGAAAAGTGTCTCCTGCTTAAAAGAAAATTATGGTTTAGGTAATCTCTTGGTGTATATCAGACATATTATCTTAAAAGTGGTAAATTATAGGAAGCTAAAAGATAAGCCTTTAACTTGTCTAAATATATTTATCAAGAATTAAAGTTTTGTAACCTCTGGCAGTGTTTCCTGGCTAAACTGTATGAATAGGTTCTTAGTTTGGTTAATTCATTTCTTACAAGCACACCACTATGTTGACATTACATCCGGGTATTTCTTTACAGACTCTCATATGTCACATTCTCTCAGAAGCAGACATGAGCATGGCGCTTGACATCACAAATCACTGCAGACTCAACAGTCACTTAAGGATCTGAAATGTCTTCAGGTCTGTCAGCATTTGAAAATCTTTCATATTTAAAGATGAACATTTTTATAGATATTGCCTTAAATTTTTATCTCTACCAAGTCTGTATTTTGGTAGTTTCTGCAACCCTCAAATTTTTGCATCTTGGTGAAATTTAATGTTCTGAATTGGTTTTGAAATATTTGACAAGTCTCTGAAAAATTCTGAATTCCAAAATTATAAATACCATGGACAGCCAGGAGCTGGTGGCTCACACCTGTTGTCCTAGCTACTCAGGAGACTGAGATCCAGCCTGGACAGGAAAGTCCTTGATACTGTTCACTCCATTTAATAACCAAAAGCTCTGAAGTGGGACTGTGGCTCAAGTAGTAGTGTGCTAACCTTGAGCACAAAAGGTCAAGGATAGTGTCCAGACCCTGAGTTCAAGCCCCAGAACCAGCACCAAATGCACATATATGTATATATATATTATATATGCATATGTATGAGTGTGTATATTAATAGCATCATATATATCATCATTTATGTTACATATGTAATATATTACATGTCATATATAACACTGAACATATGCCCAGATAGCGTGTGAATGAAATCATCATAATTGTGATTTGCTCTTTCCCATATGTTATTATTTAGATATTAAGTAATGGAAGCATTAACATTTAAAATTTTACAAACCCTAATGAAATTTTCATATCAATGTTATTATGGACCAGAAATCATATTACTTGGATCAATTAGGAAACATGTATAGAAAACACTTGGTTTGGGTAGACATGAAATTATAAAATAAATTATAAAAGATAGCTAAAAAATGTGGCTGAAGACAAAAATGCCAATACTTAATTACTTATGGTAATTTTCATGACAACAAACAGATGCCTAAGCTAGATTATTTTCTGACCTTCCATTGGGAAGATGAGAAAAATATCAGCCAAATTTTTTAGGTCGGTAATTTTTAATTGTCAGGGCCATGTAATGTTCTTGCCCCTCATACAAAGCTGTAGTGCGGAGGAATCCGTTACTACCTAATTTTTCCCCTCTTGTCCTCATCTTTGAAACAAAACATCATTCAACTGTGTGCTTTTTGTTAGATTGATTTTGCCTTCTTCAGACCTTGTATACCAATAAAATCACATATTCTTCATACAAATGCTTACTTTCTATTATACATTAAAGGCTCACTAATTCTAGAATGCAAACTAAACCTAAGTAAGTTCTTTTAATTTTTATAATTTTACAATTTATTTTGAAAATATGACATATGTATATAAAACACTATAATACTGACTTATAAAAAAGCATTCTTTTTCTCAAATTCTGGCATCTTTATTTTTATGTTTTAATTTTAAGACATTTTAGTTTGAGTTCTAATTATTTAGTGATGTTGCCTAAGAATAAGAGTAAAATTCAAAATGAGGCTATATATGAAAATAACTGTTGATTTTTGCTGTGTTCATGTGTATGTTCATGTTTTTGTCTTCATATTTCATCTGAAATCTTTCATTGAAAAAGTGGCTTTATAGAGAGATATTATTTATTAAATATTCTTCTAATAAGAAATTAAAAATTGGAAATAGAACTGAACAAGCTTTAATTCACAGAAAAAGTCTTTAGCAAATAAATTTAATCTTATTAGAAGTTGAAGATGTGGGGAATCTAGAGTGAATTTTGTTTTCTTGAAGGTTTACAGAGAAAACCTGCAGGAGTGGATGAAATTGGGTCTAGCTTCTCCCTTGCAGAACCATGGGGAAATAATTTTGCAATTCTATCTTACTTCCTTAGGAAATGATCTTGGCTCCCTCATACTAAATATGCACCATCCCAGGTTTTAACATGGCAGACAATGTCACAAATCATTACATTTCCTCTTTCTTCCTGGTTGGTGTTCCTGGGCTGCAGGAGTTTCACAGCTGGATTGGCATCCCTGTCTGCCTGCTCCTGGGTCTGACCTTGCTGGGCAACAGCATAATCATCACAACAGTTAAGCTGGAACCAAGCCTGCACCAGCCCATGTATTTCTTCCTTTGCATGCTGGCAGTGAATGACATGGGAGTTGCCACTTCCCCAGCCCTCAAGATGCTAGGGATCTTCTGGTTTGATGCGCACTGGATTGACTTTGATGCCTGCCTAGTCCAAATGTATTTTATCCACACGCTTTGCATTATCGAGTCAGGCCTCTTGGTTGCCATGGCTTTTGATCGCTATGTAGCCATTTGCATCCCACTGCAGTACACAGTCATCCTGACAACGTCAGTGGTCATTAAGATGGGACTTGTTTGTGTGGCCCGAGGTGTACTGATGGTTTTGCCATGTCCTCTTCTCATTAAGAGGCTGCCTTACTGTCTGAAATACATCATCGATCATGCCTACTGTGAGCACATGGCTGTGGTGAAGCTAGCCAGTGCCAACACCCACATTAACAGAGCGTATGGCATCTCAGTGGCCCTCTCAGTGACAATATTGGACCTAGTACTCATAGCCACTTCCTATGTCAAAATCCTCCAAGCGGTCTTCCGGCTGTCTTCTCAGAAGGCGCGCTCCAAAGCCCTGGGCACCTGTGCTGCCCACGTCTGTGCTATTCTTGTTCTCTATACACCTGCACTGTTCACCTTCCTAACTCACCGTATTGGCAAGAATGTTCCTCCTAGTTTCCACATAATCTTTGCAAGTGTGTACCTCCTCTTGCCCCCCACCTTCAACCCACTCGTCTATGGTGTCAAAACAAAACAGATTCGGGCCCGAATAGTGCGTCTCTTCTTCCCAAATAAAAAAATTACCTGTGAATCCTAAAGCATTTAAATACAGCATATTTCTGTTGCCTCTTGCATGGGAAATCATGAGTCAAAGGCAGTAGGAACCATTTTGGGTTCAAATCGATTGGTCTGTGCCTTTAAGATTTGTATAAATGATATTTAATGTTAGAGAATGATACTCTATTTATGCTTTACTTTTATTTAAACTACTGGTGAGAATGTATTTGTTTATTTCATTGTCTGTTCTTTAAATTTTCTAATTTGTCTTATAAAAAACTAGATCAATCTATCTTCCTTTTTTTTTCTTTATTTTTCTAACTTCTGCCTTTAGATATTTTCACTAATTGTTCCCCTTGTTAATGGGCACTTTTTTTTTTGGTAAAATGTAAGTGGTATTTGGGACTTGTTCCTAATAAGCAAATATCATGACATGATTATATATCATTGTTTCAGCAAGAAAACAGCTTGAAATTATAAAATTGTTTAGTGGAATTTACCATCCCAAAGCATGAAGAATGATGAAATATAATGTATTCTGGTGTAAGCCACTTATATCTGGTGAAATCAGGGCATTTTGTCCCTAAGGTCTGAGAGCGAGGCAGGTAAGTACAATTCAGAAAGGTTTTTCACATATACCAAAGAGTACTACTCACAAATTGGAGGGTATTGAAACTATTTTATCATGATGAGTGTTGAGTTTTAATGCTGATTCCTCCAACCCATGAACAGGAAAATGTACACAAACTCATTCTTCACTGAAGCTTCCACAATCTCCTGAAATAGAACAAGCAAAAGCTGAAAAAATTTATTTCTACATGACTATCCTGAAGGAATTTTTTTTTTTTTGGCCAGTCCTGGAGCTTGAACTCAGGGCCTGAGCACTGTCCCTGCCTTCCTCTCCCTCAAGAGTATCACTCTACCACTTGAGCCACAGCACCACCTCTGGCCTATATATGTGGTGCTGAGGAATCAAACCCAGGGCTTCATGTATAGGAGGCAAGCACTCTTGCCACTAAGCCATATTGCCAGCCCGGCTAAATGAAATTTTTCAAAGCGAAACACAGATGTTTTTGAGTAAGAAGAAAGTACAAGTAGACATATATTTGGTGATATGATTAATCGTGCAAACAAATTCATCAAGCTCTAATATTGGAAGCATAAGCATTATACATGAGTCATGTATGTGTTTTGTACAAACACTAAAACAAAACCAATTAAAATTTCAACTATATTGATGTGGTAAGTGGTTAGAAATATAGAAGAATTCAGACTGCGGTGGCATTCAGAATGTGGTGGAATGGAGTTCAATGTACAGCTGGCTTGATAGCATACTTTCTCTCATTTTTAGTCTCTGTTTTTATAATCATGAGAAATTGTTACCATTTTAAAATACCACTATATAATTAAAACTTATTTTTGTAAGCCCTATGGGAACCCTACAAATCTAAATCTGTGAAAATTCCCACTACATTAGGAGGGGATTAAAAAAACACATAATATTAGAGAAAATCATGAAGGACAGAAATAAGACAGCCAGAAAGAATGAAATCAATCACAATAAAATCAGAAGGCAAGTATCGAAGAGAATTCATAAGAATGGTTTCATAGATAGTTATCATAAATGTAGATCAATTTCCCAAATAAATATAAAATGATGAAAAGAACAAAAGAAATCAAAAAGGCTAAACTGAATGTGCTTATTAGAATCTCACTAAGCTTTAAAAACTAAGTATGCACTATCACTATTAACTATCAATTAATTAACAAATATTGTATGTATATCTGTGTAAATCCTGCCATTTCTGATGAAGATAAACTTAAAGGATATTCACATAAAGAAAGAAATTAGAGCCAGAAAAGAGAACCTTATGGTTTCATTGATATTTGGGATCTTGAATATTGAACTCAAAAAATCAGTAAGCCAGATTATCACTATGGGAGACAGGGAAAAGAGAACATGTGGACACACTTGAAAAAGAACATAGTTTTGGTAAGGAAGAGTAAGATCCAAAGATATATTCTCTTGCAAGATGCTGTAATTACTAAAATCATGTGTATTATAATAGCTAAGAATAGATTTTAAAATCTTCCTTAAAAATAAGTAGGAGAGGTGATGTAATGTTACCCTGATTTGGTAATTCCCTAATGCAGTTACATACATACACTTATCTGTAGATCTATCTATCCTTGTATCACTTTAGATCTAACTATCTGTATTTATCTATGTATTGACCATTAATCTAATTTCAATAAACTTTAAACATATTACGTTAGTAGAAGGTGTGAAGATGATAATCATAATGGAAATATGAGAAAATATTTACATGGAACTCACAGCATGAAAATAAACTGCCAAGTTTCGTGGTTTGTAATAAAATCTGAGGAGTTCTGAAAGCCTGAGGACATTTGAGGCCAAGAGAACACATCGCACACAAGGGATATTTCAATGTCTTTCTTTTGGTTTAGTAAAACTGTCCAAGAAATATTTGCAAATCAAGAAGAAAAATCTCACATTGAAAACAAGCAAAGAAAATATATTGGAAAGAATCATGAAAAACGTGCTGTGCTGCTTTCAGAAAGATTCTTAATAAAAGTGCAAATGGTACAAATAAAGAAAACAGTAAAATATCATTTTCATCAGAAAAATGTTAATCAATATGTTCACTTACATATCTCTGGGGAGACAATGGGCAGGTCCAGCCATAATACAAATGAATCTCTCCATTTATTACTTGAAAGAGAGAATGTGCATGAACCCATGGTATGTTTATAAGAACACAACATGATAATATCCACTTCCCAAAGAGGATGGATAGGAAACTTGCATCTCAGTAAAATGTTACAAGGGAGTCAGAATAACAAAACTGAGATCCTGAAATATTCTTAGCACATATTCGTTTACAGATGACCTTGATATTTTGTGACATGAATAAAATTCAATAATCATTGTGTGATCAGAGTTTGCAAAGTTAATTTTCAGATAGCTGGACCATGCTAAGTGGATTTGCTCTTCTTAGTCTTCTTGCAATTTTCCTAGAAAACTACACAGCTGGTGGATATTTTAGACATCTCACTTGGGGACAGTCTTCTAAAATGTTGTTCTTTCCATGAAAACCACAGAACATAAACACCAACCTCCTGCAAGCTCATGGGAACTTAAGTATTAACATGCCTTCTGCAAAGGGACGTTTTGCTTTGATGTTTGTCCTGGACTCATCTATTTTTTATCTTTAATCTTATTTCTCTTAGGGGACCCGTTAACCTCCCAAACCCAAGGGCTCTCCTGAGCATTAATATGGCCCAGTATAAAGCAAACAGAGCTGCAGTATGTGTCAGTCTTTTCAATTCTGTACAAGCTATAATTTATTATTACTTAGAATGCATATATTTAAAGGAAACATTCAAAAGAAGCAGATTAAGTAAACTGTAAGAAAAATTTCATAAACTTATAAATTACATTAAATCTTTAAAGGACATAGAGTTTGTATTTTTATAACTATATTTGTTCCTGAAAAGGAATTGATAATCTTAGCTGGTCTATGTATGTATGTATGTATGTATGTATGTATGTATGTATCTATCTATATCTATAATGCATATCTTTTATTGTCTCTTTTAAGAAATATATTGTTGTTCATGGATTATCATTGCTAATTATTGTTTCAGTGTAATTTCTATTTATGTAACTCATCCAAGAAATTAATTTGGAAGAAGATTCTCCAGAAAAGAAATAGAAGTGAGTGAAGGTTAGCCAAATATTTATGTCTGTCTATGTATGTATGTATGTATGTATCTATCTGTTAACAACATCTGGAGGGTCACAGCTTCTGAAAAGTTACGAATCTACACAATTCTTAAGGAATGAGAAAAGATGTACAGAAACAGCACATCTGTTTTTCAAGATTTTATATTTTCCTTTTGGTGCTCTAAGTCTGCTGGATGAGACAAAATGTACACAAAGAATGAGGTATAGATTCTGACAAATTTACTAACTACATGTCAAACTATTAAAGTAAATTGCTGAAGGTGGCAAAGTCAATTCTTTTATTTCTTACTTAAATAATTATGTGGATGCTTTTCACTCAAGATAAAAAATACAATCAGCTGAAGAGAAGGGAAGAATGTTCTAAATTCTGGTTGAATGTTTGGAAAATCTTTCTTTCTCTCTCTCTCTCTCTCTTTCGCTTTCTCTCTCTCCGTGTGTGTGTGTGTGTGTGTGTGTGTGTGTGTGTGATTATGACTCGGTTGTATATAATGTATAGTTACTTCACACTAGTCATCTACTATGAAGTCACCTACTCTGAAATGGCAAATTATAGGCAAAGGTTTGTGCTTCCTGAATCAGAATCATGGTCAGACTGCCACATGGAATCATGGATTTATTTCATTTAGGAATTGATGGAATGATAACAGAAAATCAGAGGACATAGCAACCTTGTACTCTTCTGTGTCTGTCTGTTGAAAATACTGTTAAATATGAATTCATAGAAGCATCTGGGTATTTTTATTTCCCCTCAAAGTTAGCAGGAGACAAAGGAGACCCTCTAGGAAGGGGAAGTGATGTTGACCTGTGCATATTTCAGAGTGATTCCCAAAAATCTCAGCTTTTATTGCCCAGGATTAAAGTTTTTCTTCTGAGGATAAAGTTGTGTAATACATTATTTCTTGGTATAGATGAGAATAAATGAATAATAATATTTCCATAAAGTTGATTAGTTATGGAAAAGGAAAAGGAAAAATTTTTTAAAGTGTAAACGTACTTGTCAAGAAAAACAAGCTTATTTATCATCTCTGGCAGTGTTTCTAGTTTGGTTAATTGTTTTCTTATTACCACACCTTTATGCTGACATCATGTTCTGATTTTTACAAACAGCCTCTCATATGTTAAATTCTCTCAGAAGGAGACATAAGCATGAAACTTGACATAACAAGTCTCCAAAGAAGAAACCATCACTGAAGGACCTGAAAGGGGTACAAATTTGTAGGTATTTGTGAACCTTTCATGTTTTGTAAACTCAATATTCATAGAGATTGTCTTACATTCTTGTCTGTCGCGTCCACCTCGGCCAGCAAGGAAGACACAACACCGGATTCTTCTCTCAGCAGTTTATTCAGGACCTTGTAAAATATTCTCTCCCCCCCGGGAGCTTCCCGTTTTGCCCTATATACCCTCTGGTTAGCCAACCCCAGTGTGTCACGTGGCGATCACCGATAGGTCCAGGTACGCGGAAGAGAGCCAGACAGCAAGCTATGCCCATTTAAGAAGTTGTTTACAACAGAGAGCACTCGCCGGCAGGAGGGCGGAAGGCGAAGGCCAGCGCCATTTTAGGGCATAGCCGTTCGCAGCTCTCTACACTTGTCTATATCAAGGGTTTTATTTTTCATATGATATGCTGTAATTTCTATAATTCACATTTTCACATTCTTGTAAAAGTTTAGTTTTTGAGATTGTTTTGAAATATGTGGTCATCCTCTGAAACGTTTTCAATTAATTATTGAAAATATCTCAGAACTTCACTAATCATATGCCAAAGTACTATAATTTCAGAGCAGAATGCATAATTGCTAAGAATAGTTTTTCTCATATAATTATTATTTGAATAACATGAAAAATAAGCATTGATATTTAAATATTTATGGATACTGATTAAGCTAGCATATAAATAATGCAGTTTATATGCAAATCATGTGCAAATTTTGACTAGTGGTTTAAATGCTGAGAACAATTAATCAATTAATTAATGTGTTGGTGCTGATAATTGAACTCAAGCCTTATTTTCTCACTTGGTTTTTTTTCAATCAAGTCTGGTGTTCTGCCACTTGAGCTACACCTTCCTCTTCTGGCAGTTTTCTGGAGATAAGAGTTTCTCAGGATGTTCTCAAACTGACTTCCAACAGTAATCCTTAGATATTAATTAGTCTCTTCAGTAGCCAGGATTACAGGTGTGAGCCGCCAGCACCAGAGCTGGGGAGGGGAGTGGGGAGGATATTTTTATGAAGGGTGAATACTGCATAGTTTGGCTCTGGGTACAAAAGACATTCTGAAGAAATGGTAAAGGTCAGCTATAAAAGTTGACAAACGTGGACAGAGGAAGAAGAAGAGACCTACAATTACTCTTGCTGCTGAGATAAAATGAGCTGAATTGTAGATGCCTTGATCTTTGGTGCCATCAGAAAGGATTAGTGACCAAGCCACAGCAGGGTTCCATCTATGAAGCCACAATCTTCTTCAGAAAAAAAGACTGGAAATATTTCATTTATTGTGACTGTCTCTATAAACTTGAACACTTTTATAGAATATATAAATAAAAATACCACTAATGATCATTTTTAGCAGAGAGTGACATTGTCCATCTTCAAATTTAGTTAAAGAGATAACCTCTTTTCAAATCACCTTTTATTATTATATAAAAGGGGATTTTATTGTTACATTTCCACACATATTATGATATTCTACAATACTCTCACCCCTTCTATAACTCTCCCTTTCTTTCTTCCTCCCTTCCCCAAATAATTTGAACAACTTTCATTGTTCCATTCTTATAGTTACAAAAAATCTGCTTTGACAATAAGGATTGAATATTGTTGAATAAAAATTACTGAGGTCATTGCTATTTTTTAAACTCAGTCCCTTCTTTGAAACCCCTTGTTAACCCTAGAAATAAAAGTAACCACGAATAATGTGTTATTCAACAAACAGTTCCATATCCTTAAACTGAAGCCAAAACTGAATTGTTTTGTGACCTTCAAAAGTAAGTAGAGAGAAATAACAGTAAGTTTCCCAGACAGATCAGTTTTAATTTATGCAATCATGCGGCCTCCTCTATCTCTGTCATTACACAACACAGTAGCCTAAGTCATCTGTGGTTTGAGTGTTCCCAGTAGCTAGGCCTAACTGCCCTTTGCCTTTCAAAATGGAATTGCCCAGTGTTCTTTTTGTTGGTTTCTTTCCGTTTTCTTCTATATTCTCTGCCTATAAAATCAACCTCTTTTGCTCTTGGAATGCTTTTTCTGTGTTACACAGTAAACAGATGCCCAATTCTACAAGAAACACTAAAATCAGATTGTTTCTTTCAATCTGTATGAGTTTAATTATGCTTGACAACATAAAATACGTTTAACTATAACTGATTATCAAGTATTGGTTGTCTAAAATTATGGCACGTATTTGCTTTTATGTTGTAGTTTTAACAGACTTTTCTTTCTTTTTTTTTTTTTTTTTTGGCCAGTCCTGGGTCTTGGACTCAGGGCCTGAGCACTGTCCCTGGCTTCTTCTTGCTCAAGGCTAGCACTCTGCCACTTGAGCCACAGCACCACTTCTGGCCATTTTCTGTATATGTGGTGCTGGGGAATCGAACCTAGGTCCTCATGTATATGAGGCAAGCACTCTTGCCACTAGGCCATATCCCCAGCCCCAGACTTTTCTTTGAGATCCAATTATTTATAGATGTTGCCTGAGAACAGCAATAAAATTTAAAAAGACAATGAATATTAAAATAGCAGTTGATTCTTGCTGTGTTCCTTTGTATGTTTACCCTTATGTCTCCATGTTTTCACTCACCAGGTTGAGAAGAAAAACACTGACATTGACAGAAACACTGGATTATTTTACTAACTGCTCCTCTACCAAGAAATGAACGATATGGAGTAAAACCTAATTCAACTTTCATACTCATAAAATCTATAATCAGTACATTGAATCATATTGAATATGATGAATTGGAGAATCTAAAGAGTGATATGATTTATCTGAGTGTCTACAGAGGTTTAAAGAACATTCTGACCTGTAGAGAGACTTACTCAGGGTCTGGATTTCCCCATGCAGAATCACAGAGAAAATACTTTGTAATTCTGTCTTACATCAGTAGGTGACTATTATGTATATATCATCATAAATATTTTTAAACATGGAAGACAATGCCACACATCACTACATTTCCTCTTTCTTCCTGGTTGGTGTTCCTGGGCTGCAGGAGTTTCACAAGTGGATTGGCATCCCTGTCTGCCTGTGCCTGACACTGACTCTACTCGGGAACACCATCATCATTACTACTGTGAAGCTGGAACCAAGCTTGCACCAGCCCATGTATTTCTTCCTTTGCATGCTGGCAATGAATGACATAGGACTTGCCAGTTCCCCAGCCCTCAAGATGCTTCAGATCTTCTGGTCGGATGCGCACTGGATTGACTTTGATGTCTGCCTAGTCCAAATGTATTTTATCCACACGCTTTGCATTATGGAGTCAGGCTTCTTAGTAACCATGGCTTTTGATCGCTATGTAGCCATTTGCATCCCGCTGCAGTACACACTCATCCTGACAACGTCAGTAGTGATTACAATGGGACTTGTTTGTGTGGCCCGAGCTGCATTGTTGGTTCTACCCGGTCCATTTCTCATTAAGAGGCTGCCTTACTGTCTGAAATACATCATTGATCATGCCTACTGTGAGCACATGGCTGTGGTGAAGCTAGCCAGTGCCAACACCCACATTAACAGAGTGTATGGCATCTCCGTGGCCCTTTCAGTGATGGTATTGGACCTTGGACTCATAACCACTTCCTATGTCAAAATCCTCCAAGCGGTGTTCAGGCTGTCTTCTCAGAACGCGCGCTCCAAAGCCCTGGCCACCTGTGCTGCTCATGTCTGCACTATTTTGGTCTCCTACACACCTGCTCTCTTCAGCTTCCTAACTCACCGCATTGGCAAGAACGTCCCCCCAAGCGTCCACATAATCGTTGCAAGTGTGTACCTCCTCGTGCCTCCCGCAGTCAACCCCCTTGTGTATGGCATCAAAACCAAGCAGATTCGTGACCGAGTAGTGGGTCTCTTCTCTCCAAATAAAAAAAAGTTCTGAGAACAGCCACACACAAATGTATATCCTCTTCAGAATCTCACTTGGGGAGTTATGGTACAATGACAGGTGTTTCATCTTGTTCTCAAAACTTTTCGATGAATATAAGCTTTATTAAAGAGGTTTTTGGTGTGACACAATGTTTCTCTATCTTTTCATTTTTACATAAAGTACAGACAGGAATTTCTTTGCTATTTCCTTCCCTATTCTTTCAAATCTAAAATCTGGGTCCAACAAAGTTTTATCTGTCCATCTGTCCAATTTTTTTGTTTTTCTGTTTTTATTTTCTATCTTATATACATTCTCAGTAAGCTGCCTAGTTATTTCATAGGAAATTTTGTAATAAAATAGATACCATTTTTAAATTTCTGTTGCTATACATAAAATTGTAGATATCATCAGTCCCATCCTTTCATAAAAAAGCAATATGGAATTAGAAATATGCTCCCCTCAAATATGAAAACTCAGGGCACACAAAATCATACTTGAATCATTGAATCATTACTTGAAACAAGTAATGCTATACCTAAAATTTCTTGCTCTCTATGGATATTAGACAAAAATGTTTCTGAGAATTTTTAAATATATAGATCAAAGACTTGAATCTATGTCAAAATAACTGATCATCAGAAACGGTCAATAAAAGCATATGTTTGGCTTTTCATAGTCTTTATTTAAAGCAGAACTCATTGTTCAAAGCAGCAATAATAAGATTCAAGGAGATAATGGCACTGGATAGGAGAATGAATAACAACAGTATTAGAATGAATGTTAGGTGCCAATTAGGGAAATCCATTATCAGACACCTGCATTATTGCAAAGCAGTATTATTTGAAAGTGGGCTTGGGTTAGTCTCAACTCTATTCTGACGACTCTCAAGTTGTTCTCAAGTAATCTCAAGATTACTTAGTGTAATCTTAGGTAGTATTACATTTTTGCCTTAACATTCTCTGAAATCTTCCAGCCCAGCAAACACAGAACAAGGCAGGGAGAATTATAAAGAATACATTCAGTGAGTAGTCTATAGCCACAAACACATAAAGTACAAATCTATGTGAATTGTAAGTAACTTGGTAGTAACTTTTGTAAATATACCAGTAAAATAAAGTTTTTTTCAATGTATTGAACTAAGTACACTGATACACATTGTGTATGAGAAACCTAGTCTCATTCTTTCTGACAATTCTGTTGTCTTTTTTTTCTCTTTTAGTTTTTATGTTTTGGCAGCATTGGCTTTTGAACAGGGTCTCACATTTCTTCGGCTGGCACTCTTCCACTTGAGCCACCCTTCTAGGCTAGCATTTTTCTGATTAATTTGGAGACAAAATCTCATAGACCTGTTCACGATCAGGTCCAGCCTATTCCTTTTCCGTTCTCCTCCATTTTCCTAACATATGGTGCTGAAGACCTGGGAGAGACGCACCAGGAGTAACTGGGTCCCTTCCACTGAAGGGCCACGGGCCTCCTTGCAGCTTCTCATCTAGCCTTTCTGCTATACCCTCCTTCTCTTTCCGAGGCCTTTTTCCTTTTGGAGTGCAGAGCCCTCCGAGCTTACTGTGGCCTTTACTTGTGTGGACACCCAGTGCGGCTTGAGGTATTATTGGCCCACTGTGTAAACCCAGAGAGGGCCTCATCTCTCCCCTATTCTCTCTCCTTCACCTGTCCCTGGACTCTCTGTAACCAGGCAGAAGGTTCTTTCCCTTTGACCAACTCCACCCACCATCCAAAAGTCTTCAGGTAACCAGTCACAGTCCATGCCGGAGGCACCCTTACCCAGACCCGGGGACTCCTGGAGTTCCCCCTTCTTGTCTGTGGTGTCCCTAGAGACTCCTGGAGTCTCTCATGCTTAGCTGACCTCCTGACACCCTTTAGGACCTTTGGGGACGCCCTCTCATTATTATTGGGATCCACCTATTTGCCTTCCCAAAGCCTCAGGGACCCCTGGAGCTGTGGGATGGTGGCTCTCGCCTGTAATCCTAGCTGTTAGGAACATGGAGGAGAAGGGAAAAGGAATAGGCCGGACTCCATCCTCAACAGGCGAGCACTGTTTATTGAGGAAGAGCCAGGGGCTCAGACCTTCCCTCGGGATTGGAGGTTGTGCCAACTCTGTGTTATTTTTTTGTTGTTGTTGTTTGTTTTTTAAAAGAAATATTAGTGTTAGCCAGTTCCAGTGGCTCATGCCTGTAATCCTCGCTACTCAGGAGCATGAGATGTGAGGATTGCAGTTCAAAGCCAATCTGGGCGGGAAAGTCTGCATAGTGCTTATCTCCAATTAACTACCAAAAAGGTCAGACACAGAGATATGAGTTAAATAGTAGAGCATGAGCCTCCAGCACAAAAGCTCAGGGCCAGCACCCAGGCTGTGATTTCAAGCCCTACAACTGTCTCACACACATGCACGCACACACACAGAATTGTTAAAACATGAACAAGAGGTGCATTCTAAAAGAAGTAATAGATTTTCTCTATTTCCAGTCAAACACAGATCTTTTTGCCTCAAATATTTTCACTCTTGAGGTAATTCTGTTTTGGAATGTCAATACTTATGCTTGCAAGACAGAAGCTCTCTCACAGACCTAGTAAGTTTGCTTGTCCTATTGGAGATTGGGCTTCTTTTCCTACCCAAGCATGCGCCTGAGAAGATACACCTAAGTTGGGCCAACAAGACAATGAGCTTACTTGGCTGCATCCTTTCTCACTGAAAAGGAGTCTTCAGGTATTTTCCTGTAAAGGCTGCTCTGGAACCACTATCCCAACAATCTCAATCACCCAGAAAGCTGAGATTACTGGTGTGAGCCACTGGCACCCAGTAAAATAAATAAAACCTTTTCAACACAAATAATGATAATATTTTTAAGTCTAAATATAAATTATTATAATTTATTTTATAGAAAGATATGGTATAAATATATTTAAACTTTCTGCTGTTTGAAATTTTTGTTGGAATAAGGTAATTATGCAAAGAAATTTATTTGTGATATTTACAACATACATATTATGTATCTGAGCAAATTCAGCCCCTCTATATGACTCTTAATTGAAATTACTAAAAATATTTTAAAATAATTACTAGTGCTAATTAACTATATGTAAATGAGAGAAACTGAATATAAAAATACGTAAGATTAAAGTCAAATAAAATATCATACCTTATGCTAATTATTCAAGAGGGTATTAGCAAAACTATATTAATTTTAGACAAACACTTTAAATCATATAAAATTATGGAAAAGTAAAAAGTATACTCACTATATTGCTAAAAATTGACCACACAGAGATAAAAATCTTTAATGTGTCTGAAGAAATATATAGATTAAATCTATAAGAAATGAGTAACTTAATAAATGGGTGAAAATGAAATATCATATAATTTCTGCAACGACAATTCACCATAGTAATAATTATACCCCAAATGATATTTAGTTTCTAATTATTAAATACGTACTCTGCCATCCACCTAGGAATTGCCTAGTAGTAATTTCTACTTTTATCCTTATTGCAAATCCATGGGGGTAAATAATGAACATTTAACTTTGTGGATAATGATATTGAGCACATGGGTTTCAATTCAACATATTGGCTTGAGAAGGGGATTTTAAATTGCTACAAAATAACAGTGGTGAGGCCATTTGATTTCAGTTAGCATTTGATCAGGGCTACTCTTGTTTCATTTTATGTCACAGTTCCAAAGCTTTCTATTACTTAGTTGGTGATGGTATTTCTTCTAGGAGGCAAGAATTTAAATTGTGCATTACAGTAAGTATAGATTATCAGATGATTTAGCAAATGAAAACATTCCTTGGTAAGCCATATTTTCTGAATCAATCCAATGACATACCATATTATAGTCCAAAATCAATGGTTGAGAAATTTGTATTGTGTTATTGTTGTTTTGCTTTTTGAGTAGCACCTTCTTCTTCGAATTCCCTACCTTTTTTCTATAAACAACTAAAACTTTCTCACTCCTCTGAGCTGAAGGGAACCAAGGGTCCCTTCCCACCTTTGTTTGAGAAAACACAGAGCACAGTCAGTGTGACTCGGATGCTACTCTCCCATTGCTTTGAGCCATTTTGCAAAACAAATCCCTCAGATTTTCAAGTGGAAAATTAGGTATTACTATTTTTGCATCTAGCTTTTCTCAAAAAACAAAAAAGAACCAAATCGATTTATATCTTTTCTCACTTGGACACTTTGACAGCTGGAGAAAGTATGGCTGAACCTGAAACCTTCAAGATGGTGTCTTTCTTATTATCCTTTCCATCCATATCTGTCCTCATCCATATCATCTGGATAAGGGTTATGCTTTATTTTTAAGAAAATATATGTGTATGTGTGTTTCAAAGGAGTTTTATTCACCCTCAAATGCTTTCCTTCCTGTATGAGTACTAGTTGATACTTTCTCCTCCTCTCTCTCCTTGAGCCAGAGCCTCGCTATATAGCTCCATCTGGCCTCACAATCCTCAACCTCCTGCCTCTTGAGTGCTAGGATTAAGGATTGCACCACCACAGCTGGCTGTAGTCGGTATGTACTGAGTAAAACACTATTATGGTGTAGAGCAAGCAAAAGAAAAAGCAAGAATGTTTACAAGGTAAAATATCTTCACACTTGGAAAAAACATCCATTGTATATGAGAACAAAAATCCTCTGAAGCAAGATTCATTAATTTATGTTACTGGCTTATGTGGAGGTATAATTGACAAATGAAAGCTTTGTATGTGTTTAAGACATGAAAGTGGTCATTTGATACACAATGCTTGTACCATGCTATGCATAATTAACCTTATAATTACCCTATCTACTGTTACATTTAATTTCTCATAATCTCTCTCTCTCTCTCTCTCTCTCTCTCTCTCTCTCTCTCTCTCTCTCTCCCCCTTACCCCATCTTTGGTGAGTGTGTGTTTGTGTTTGTGTATGTGTGTGTTGGTCCTGGGTCCTGGGCACTGTCCCTGAGGTTATTATTTCAAAGCTAGCACTCTCCCACTGATTCACATCTCCATTTCCAGCTTGTTGATTGTTAATTGGAGATAAGATTCTCAAGGTCTTTCCTGCCCAGACTGGCTTCAAACCTTGATCCTTAGATCTCAGCCTCCTGAGCAGGTAGGTTTACAGGTGTGAACCACCAGTGCCCAGCTTCAGATAATAATGTCTAGTTGCTCATAAAACCCGAGTTGTTTTTTTACAAGACTAAGTTTTGCATTCATTATGAAAATCAAATCAACACTTCTTAGAAAGAGCGTGCAATGACCTCACAAATAATTTTGGTAGTCTATTGAAACTCCATTTTCATTCAGAACTCTTAGAATTACTATCTGTAATAATTAATCATCTCTTTTAAACAAAGGCACTAAACCATGTTCTTTTAGCACTTCATGTGCTAAAAGTTCTAAACTTATTTAGTGGTAGAATTATCTACACAGGCAAGGTACAAATAGGATGTCTTCACACATATAAGAATGTAGTATATGAAATAACCAATTGTATTCTATACATATGTAGATAATACAACCATAAATAACATACATTTTATTTTTAAATTCTATTTTATTATCATGGTAAAATACATTTTACCCTCTGTGTGTGTGTGTGTGTGTGTGTGTGTGTGTGTGTTGTGTTGTGTATTTATGTCCTGGGGCTTAACCTCAGGGCCTTGGCATTGTCCCTGAATGTATTGTTCAAGGCTCATGCTATACTACCAGAGCCACCGCTCTGCTTCCTGAAGTTTTGGTGATTATTTGGAGACAAGATTCTCATGGACTTTCCATCTTAGCCTGGCTCGGAACCATGAGACTCAGATGCCAGCCTCCTGAGTAGCTAGGAGCGGGCCACCGATGCCAGGCTAGATTTTACATTTTTATATGATATCCCAGTTTAAAATCCATGCCTAGTATCTCATGTTATGTATCAGAGAATCCACAGAGAAAAATACAAATCTTAATTAGGAATCTCATCTCTTATCACAAAGAGTTCCTTGAACAGCACAGTACAAAAAATTCAAAAAAATCACAGAGCTGTATAATTCAGAGAGGGGTTTAGTTATCGCAGAGTGTGAAAATTTTTCATATTCCACATTGATGGCTTAGTTTGACTCAGAGAAAGTTGATGCTCCACAAAGTTTGGTTACTACATCCACTCCATTTCCTTTGTGTTCCAAGTTAAGTGAAAGGCACGACTGTGGCCCCAAAGAGAGAAAACTGACCTAGATAATTCACCATCACCGCAAAGTAATGACTCCCTTCAGGACTGCACACCTGTGACCATGTACTGAGTACCCTTTGAGCTGAGCACAGGCCTCCAGACGGGGAGCTGCAGTCTTAATCCCCTGTGCCAATTAGCACTACTGTGTCTGCATAAAGCTCCCTGATCATCCCCATTGCTCATCCCCAGCACCACAGGATGTTTGCAGTAACCCCAAGAACTGCGCTTTAAGGAGAACAAGGTACCGGCTCTCCATTTTATTCCTTATGAAAAAGTGTACCCTGTTTTATTCTCTTTCCCCAAAGCAGAGGACTATGACTGGGATGTAGAGTGTCTCAAAACTGTGTAGTTTGCAATAAATCTGTCAAATAGTTTCAATCTTCTTTCATCCATGACCGATTATTCTATCTCAAATTCTAGCAGTTCAGGCTTTGTTCTCACAGGTTTTCCGGGCCTAGAAGTTTACTACCCCTGGATCTCCATCCCTTTTTCTTTGATCTATGCCCTGGTGTTCCTGGGAAACTGCATGGTGCTGCACGTGATCCGCACTGAGCCAAGCCTGCACCAGCCCATGTTCTACTTCCTGGCCATGCTGGCCGTCACCGATCTGTGCATGGGCCTGTCCACCGTGCCCACCGTGCTGGGAGTGCTCTGGGGCTTTGTGAAAGAGACCAGCCTGGATTCCTGCATTGCCCAGTCCTACTTCATTCACGGTCTGTCCTTCATGGAGTCGTCTGTCCTCCTGTCCATGGCCTTTGACCGCTATGTTGCCATCTGCAACCCTCTGCGCTATTCCTCCATCCTAACGCATGACAGAATCCTGAGAATTGGGGTGGCCATTTTATGCAGGAGTTCTTTGCTCATTCCCCCAGTCATCATCAGGCTGAAGTTCTTAAATTATTGCCGGCCCCATTTCCTCTCTCACTCCTTCTGCCTGCACCAGGACTTGATTCGCATGGCCTGCTCAGACATTCGCTTCAACAGCATCTACGGGCTGGCCCTGGTGATCAGCAACCTGCTGCTGGACGCCGTGCTCATCCTTCTGTCCTACCTGATGATCTTGCACACTGTGTTGGCCATTGCCTCTGGGGAGGAGAGGATCAAGTCCTTGCAGACGTGTGTGTCTCACATCAGCGCTGTGTCGGTTTTCTACATCCCCATTATTGGTCTGACGATGGTGCATCGCTTTGGGAAGCACCTCTCGCCAATGGTGCATGTCCTCATGGGCAATGTCTATATCCTGTTCCCACCCCTGATGAACCCCATCATTTACAGCATCAAGACCCAGCAGATACGCGTGAGAATCCAGAGGTTTTTCTATGTGAAAGGAGTCTGAACTCTGAGGGACAAGTGGAAGGGATTTAAAGCTGAGTAGTGAAGTTAAGAAGGGAGAGAGTCAGTGAGTGACTACATTGACTGTATTATTTTAGTAAGGGTTTTAAAAATCACAGGTTCTCCCCTTTCCTCTCGTCCATCCTTCACAGCTCAAGTGTCAATACTTTATACATTATCGGTGATGGTTGATCATTCTTCAAATCAGAATATGCATATCTTATTGATGTTACATTAATCTATGAGTTAGACTTAACAGTGAAATTCATAGCCAGTTGAGCCATGATTTTTTCCCTTCCTTATTGAGATGATAAGCTTTTGAAAATAAAAGTCATGTAAGTGGCCATCCATTATTACCACCCCCCACCTTGTTTTACTGTTAGCAGCATGTCTGCCATTGATACTTACTCCCTAATCCTCATTTCAGCCTTGTTATCACTTAATAAAATCAACATCCAAGGTGAATATATATGTTTTAAATTATTGAAAAAATAAAACAACAAACAAAAAAGAATCTGATGTGTGATTGTGCCCTTATCCAACAATAACCCAGTTATTCCATATTAGCAATTATGGAACTGGAAATAAAAGTAATTAGTAACTCTTAAAGCAGAAGAAATGCAATTTCTTGGCCAGGTATTTATTTAAATGATAATATCTACTCTTACCGCCATTAGAAGAACATTTAAATCACTTAAATATGTTAACTTTGGTAGGGATTTTGTCTTAACTTTATAAACCACTAGACGCAATTTAAAATAAACTGCTTTGATTTTTACTATGAATAAAGTATCTAAAATGCATTTCTAATTTAGTATCTTTATTAAAGTTTTCAGGTAGTTATTATTTTCTACATTAAAGAGAATTTATAGAATTCTAACAGTAAAATCATATGTTAACTACTTAGGAGATCATTTCTATTGGGGTTTGGATAAATTATTTCTTTTAATTAAATTCAGATCACATAATGCTGTTTTTCTGCTCTCTTTTAGTGTTCCTTTTAAAAAGTGTCTAAGAAAATTAGGGTTTGATGGATGTATATCATCATGCATGTATTATCATAATGAACCTCTCTCTTGTACAACTGATATATGCTAATAAAAATCTTAATTAAAATATTGAGGGAGCTGGGGATATGGCCTAGTGGCAAGAGTGCTTGCCTCATATACATGAGGCCCTGGGTTCAATTCCCCAGCACCACATATACAGAAAATGGCCAGAAGTGGCGCTGTGGCTCAAGCGGCAGAGGGCTAGCCTTGAGCAAAAGGAGGCCAGGGCAGTGCTCAGACCCTGAGTCCAAGCCCCAGGACTGGCAAAAAATAAAAAAATTAAAAAAAAATTGAAAAGCTATTTATATGAGAAGTAGCTGTGAAACAAGATCAGTGAAGTAAATACAAAGAATGCACCTTTTGATTATGATTTGTGTCTAAAGTACTCAAAATGTAATACATAAAATACTCTGCATAAAATACATCACAATTTTATAGATTTATTAAACTACTGATAGTTGCTGGGTACCGGTGGCTCATGCCTGTAATCCTCAGGAAGGTTCAATTGGAAAATTGCTGTTCAAAGCCAACCCAGGGAGGAAAGTCTAGGAGATTCTTATCACTAATTTTATTTCAAGGCAAGTGGTAGAGCACTAGCCTTGAAATAAAAAATAAAACAAACTTGGGGATAGAATCCATACCCTGCAAGCCCCAAGACTGGCATACACACAAAAATATACTTGTAGTCATGTGCTCATCAGCACAAAAAAGAGGTCATATTTCTATCACTCTTATGTCTGTCTTTTGTCTATCTTTCCCACTATCTCAATACCTTGACATTTGCTAATTTAATTTCTGTCATATATGCATATATACTCATACATATATAAATATATGAATATATATTTGCCATTAAGAGAATATCAGATACATTAAAATAAAATAAATAAAATGAATAAATGAATAAAATAAAATAGAAAGATATCAACACCCCAAATAATCATTGGAAAGTTTCACTAACTCCTGTCATTTTGTTTTTATGATGTTGCATTCCTTCTCAATCCTTAGTTCCTTATCTACTTTTAGACATAAATTTATGACTGCATTATTTGTATCTTCTTTGAGTTCACTTATTGAACACAAATTTCTCATTTGAAATTATGTGATATTTATCCTGTAAACTCCATTTCCTCTGAAAAGTGTTCTTAATATTATTTCTGCATATGCACTTAGATGTATATTGTGGTTGCAGTTTATTATAGTTTTAAGATGCTTTTTGGTACATGCGTCATTAGATCAGGTTTTCTTTCTTGCTGTGAGCATATATGCACAATTTGCATATGTTTGTGAGTTCGCATGTATATTTCCTTTGGTTTGGTGATGCTGATGTGTGAATTCATGGACTTGCATTTGCATGAATATTTGTACAAATGGGTAGGTGAAGGTTTGTTCCTATTATTTTTTTTTAATTTTCTATCATCCTGTTACTGCACCATTGTCATTGGTATTAGCAGTGGCCAGAGTCCTAGCAGTGAAATCGTGCATCCCATAGTAAAGTCATAAAATGCCTGAAATGATAACTGCTCCCTCTATAGTTGTTTAGAGGAAAATGGAAAGGTTTAGTCCAATTTAAATGGTTTGTATTAGCATGTATGCAAAATTTTTTGAAGTCTATCTAAGATAAGTTCTTTCTTCTGTTTCTACACTGAAAAAATGGAATGGTTTAAGGTGACATAATTAGGCAAAGTCATTTTATTGCATAATGTCTGATACTTTGTGTAAGAAGGAAGAAATAAAATGAATATACTTTTTTATCTGTATTTCTACATGTGATGAACAATGAAAATTCATTTGCTAATAACAACAAAAGAAAGAAGATGCTTAAATTTTTATTTAATGACAAATACTGATTTAGATACTATATTCGTCTTATATTAGCTTTTCAGTCAGTCACATTTAATGGGCTTAAATCATATATATATGTATCTATAATTTATATATACACATCTACATATATATTTATACATATGTGTATGTGTGTGTCCCCTTATTTACAGAAGTGTACAGAAGCAAAGAAATGATGTACACTCTTCTCCAAAGTCCACATCTGAAAGTTTTTTTGAACTCGTAGGAGAAATGCTAAATTACCAAGACATTCAGCTAAATATTAAGTAGCACTGTTTCTTATAATACAGTGCTTTTTAAGTCTTATCTAGTGACAATAAATCTGCTTCTTTAACAGTTGTGTATAAATTATCATGACATTTTCATTCTTCCTAAGTCTTTTTCACCGACTTAATCAAAGAGATAGTAATAAAAATTGTATTTTGTGGAAATAATAACTGAATATCTCTTGGCAACTGTTTTTGAAAGAGTTTGCTCTTCTTTAATTGGCTTGTGTGCTGCTAACATGGTTAACATAACTGGTATCTGATGCATTAAGTCTTCCATTACCTCAAATACCATGCAAAAGCCGCCCAAACATCTTTCTCTTTGGGTCCTGGAAGATACCTGGGGAAGGGATAAGCAGCACCTATTGGCATTGCACACACAGCCACTCCAAGGGGTGAGCTCTGTTCATCAAGGAACTATGCCTATAGATTTTTGTTGTTGGTATTGGTTAACAGGCTGGGACACTGGGCCTGGGCACTGTCCCTGAGCTCTTCAGCTCAAGGCTAGTGTTTTATTACTTGAGGCACAATGCCACTTCCTGTTTTCTGGTGGATAATTGGAGATAAGAGTTTCAGAGACTTTCCTGCCTCGGCTGGTTATGAATCAAGATCCTCAGATCTCAGCCTCCTGCGTATGTAGGATTACAGACACAAGCCACTGGTGCCCAGCTGCCTATAGATTTTTGTTATTGCTATTGTGTCTTTATCCATTTTGGTGTGAAATTGGTTTTACATAAATTTAGCAACATTCTTTCCCTTTGGTAGTATCCTTAGCCTTTAGTAATATTCTTTCCCTTTCCATTTTATAGAATCGTTGGAGGGATACTGTTGGTAATTACTTTTTAAATATCTGATGGGATTAATTAGCAAGTCTATGCAGTCCTGGGCCTTCTTGGATGGGAGACTTCATTATTCTTTCAATACCATTGCCCATTATTGATCTACTTGTATTTAAAATATATTTTGATTCAATCTTTGTAAATCACAAATGTCTAGAAATGTTTTGCTCAGACTTTTCAATGTATTAAAATACAAGTTTTCAAATTATTCCTAAATTAGATTTCAGTGGTGAGTGTAGTATATTCTCTTTTGCATTTTTAATTTCCCTGGGAAACAGTTTTTTTCTTTCATTATGCTTTGTCAATTTGTATGCCATTTCAAAGATTCACTTTTTAATTTCATTGACTTTTTATCATTTTATTATCTTCCCTATTAATTTCAGATCTAATATTTATGTTTCTTTTATTGTATCGATTTTGGGGTTAGCTTATTATTTTTCTAAGAAGTACTATACCAAATTAAACTAATTCAAGTCTCTAATTTTATAACTTGCTATATCATCTCTGACACTTCAAAATATTTTGTTTTCACTTCCACATAGCATTTGTAAGTGATTTTTCAGTAATTGAAGTATATTTAGGATGTTCTTTTTTTTTTCTTTTTTTTTCTTTGCCAGTCCTGGGGCTTGAACTCAGGGCCGGGGCACTGTCCCTGAGTTTCTTTCACTCAAGTCTAGTGATCTACCACTTAAGGCGCAGAGCCACTTCCAGCCTTTTCTGTATATGTGGTACTGAGGAATTGAACCCAAGCCTTCATGCATGCTAGGCAAGCACCCTGCCACTAAGCCACGTTCCCAGCCCAGGATGTTCTTTATTTCTACTTTGCCATCATAACATTGGTAATAGAGTTGTGATATACACACTTGTGAATTTGTGTGTACATTTGTGCAAGTGAACACGAGTTTTAGTTTACTTAGCTCTTAGCTATTACTTTATTATGATTTTTAATTTTTTGTATTTACATTTATTGCATGATGAATACACTTATTATTTCAATGAGCAGTAATCATTTTAATGTGCAATCCATAGTGCAATTCATGAGAAAAACTGTCATCTCCACATTCATTTAGAAAGAACAGGTATTGTTTCACTTACATGGTTTTAATTAGAATGTATGCAAGTAATTTTGAGATATAGCTCTGGTATACTCTCCTCTATCTCAACTGAAAATATTTAAATAGTTTTGTGCCCAGGATTTCTGGAAGTTATTATGTCACTTAGTAACTGAAATTTAGTGTGAGAAGAGAGAAAAAGTAAAGAAGCGTTCTTTCTCATCTTGTACATTAGGAATTGTGTGAGGCTATTTGATTATTCAATACCAATTATAAAAAAAACAGCAAACACTCTCTCACAGTCCCTGTGCTCTTACGTGAATCATCTCATATAAGCTTTGAAATTATCGTTTCGTGGCCATAAAATTATAAACATGCCCATCATATAGACAAAATACGTAAGAGCTCAGGAAGCAAGATTTGTTCTTCTTGGATGGAATAAACCACAGAAATTTAACATTGTCTCATTTATTCAAAGACTGTAAACTTAGAGGCATTTCAATTTTAGAACATCGTGTGTAAATTAGTTACTAAACTTGTTAGCCTAAATCAACACAAAGTCTTGTTTAAAGAGAAGACCTGAATGAACCTCTCCTGGATTTTCTTGGTCCTGACTCCATAGATGATGGGGTTGAGGCAGGGTGGCACCACCACATAGAGATTAGCAATGAGGATGTGCACACTGCTGGGTATGCTGTGGCCTCCAAATCGGTGAGCAAGGGAGGAAAAGAAAAGTGGTGTGTGGAACAGGAGAATGACACAGACATGGGAGCCACAAGTCCCCAGAGCCTTATGCCGGGCATCTCGAGAAGGGATTCTAAACACAGTACAAAGAATAAGCACATAGGAGAAGATAATAACTACCACATCTAAAAAGATTGAAAATAAGGCCAAAATCATACCATAGTAGATGTTGACTTTGATGTTATCACACGCCAACCTGGCAATATCCATGTGTTCACAGTATGAGTGACGGATGATGTTCCTCCCACAGTAAGTGTGCCAATAAACCAGAAAAATCAAGGGGAAGCAGATCAAGAAACTCCTAGTTACAGAGGCCACACCCAAGTTTCTGATGACTGAGTGGGTTAAGATGGTTGTATATCTCAGTGGAAAACAGATGGCCACAAAACGATCAAATGCCATAGTCAGCAATATGGCAGACTCTGCCACAAAGATGAAATGGAGGAAAAACATTTGAGACACACAGCTACCAAAAGAAATACCTCCAGCGTGGAACCAGAAGATGGCTAGCATCTTCGGAATGGTGACTATAGCCAGTAAGATATCTCCCAAGGCCAACATGGAGAGGAAAAGGTACATGGGCTCATGGAGGGTGCACTCGGTGAGGATCAGGAAGATCAAGAAGGTGTTGCCTACAATAGCTATTATGTACATAGAACAGATGGGGATGGAGATCCAGATGTGTGCATCTTCCAGCCCTGGGATGCCAATCATGGTGTACCAGATGTCTCTGAGGTTGCTCTGATTGGAAGATAGTAGAGAAGTTGTCATTGCTTCTTCTGGCCTTTCACTAGAGTCTGGAATACAACTATGAATATATAAGGAAGTATCAGCATAAGTGGGTGTCCTCACATTGTGGAAACGCCATTGCCTTAAGAAAGGAATTTAATCACTCATACATCCAACTTAAACTAAATAGATATGTTGTGTGAAATTTATCATAGTTTTGTAAATCTTCTGCTACTGGCAGCAATGGCAATGGAAACCCTACTAAGTCTTTCTGAGTTTATAATTTGATCGATGCACTGTATTGTACTCTGTTCCTGTTGTCTTAGTATTAAACATAAAACTCTCTTCAGGTTTTATTATTGTTATTGGGTTTGAATTTAGGGTCTTCCAAGGCCTGTATTAGTATCACTTTGCTATGCCAACAACTCATGACTGGTTATTTCTGTTGCTTAATCACTATCTTTTTTCCCCCTAGACCTCTAGAAATATACTGAATGTTAATAATACTCACAGAGTATATAAGCATTTTAGTAGCTATATATGAGTAAAGTTATGAAAATCACTACCTCATTCATTAATGAATATAAACCTTCTTTACAGGAGCTCTTCTTTTCCTTTCTCTGCTAATTTATTTGGAAAGATTCAGAGATAAAATGAATGTTGCCTTACTTTTCACAATTATTTAATATTGAAATAATAAAATCATTGTTGTTTTATATGGGTGCAATATGTTTGTCAATTAAGCCAACTCTATCCAAGATGAAGACTCAAATAACGTTCTTTTCACTAACCGGAGTGTTTTCTCCTGTTGTTTCTCATTTTCATTAGCATTAATAAGTTTTACAAGGATGTTTAATTTTGACATTCCCATGTGTGCATGCAATGCACCTAGATCAGATTCACCTCTCTGTCTCCCTTAGCCCCTATTTACCCAATTAATTTCAATAAGCTTCATTATTTCATTATCATATAGGTACATGAAGTATTTCAATCATATTCTTTCTCTTAAACACTGTCCAGTTGTCCTCACCCCCACCACTAGAGGAACCTGAATTATATTCCAGTAATTCATTTTTGTGTATACTCATTAGTCAAAGAATCCTGATTTTTCTCTCACATTTATATCTTATTATTTATGATTAAATACTAGTTTTTCCTACTTTTTTATTGTCATTTCTTTACAAATGTCACTATTACCGGAGAAAGACAAAAGGTAGCTCAGTCAAAACAAAGTAAGATAAGAAATTATCTACAAACATATGAATCAAGTTAACAAACATTTATGATCACTGTGAATTGGACTACACTAAAGAGAAATCAGATATATATTTATGTATGCACACACACTTACATACATATATATGTATATATATATATATAAATTTCAAGGATTTTATTCTCTTGTGATGACTCAAAACTGGACACAAACAACTATTCTCTTAAATTCAGACAAGGTAAAAGTTGTGGGAAATATTTAAGCTGAATGTCAATAAAGAATAAACATTAACTTTCAGAAGGGTTAGGAAGAAGAGTCATGGAAGTACTGTCATTAAATCAAAAAAAATCCAGGGCTTTCAAAAATATATATCCATATAAACAGGCTTTCATTCTAATGCCATTCAGTTTTTCTTCCTAAGAAGAATTAAGACATATAACACCCTTAAATGTGAAGTGTGTATACCAATGCATGAAAAATTGAGAACTCAGAGATGAAGATTATAACTCAGCAAGTAGATTGTCTTGAAAAAGTACTATAACACACATACAGCCATGGTAGCAAAGTAGTCGCAATCTCTTTCCCAAGAATCAAGTGTGTACTTAATCTGAACTCTGACAATTATAGAATAATTCTGTAGTTAGCAGCCACCTACTATTCAATTAGGAATACTAGGTGTAGTTACCTCCACTCTACAACTGCAAACTTGATGCTCTGCAAGATGAACTGTTCCTTCTTGATCTAGATTTTAGCACTAGCTGGGAGACTGACTTTATAGCTCTCTCCATCCCAGGAGCCCTAAGACTCAAGTGGTATTGAGGATCAGGAGAATGTCTGCATCCTTCTAAATCCTGAATCTCTTTAGCATAAAAGAAAAAGAAAGATTCATGAGACAGGCGTATAAGAATAGTGTTTTATTGAAATAATCGTGGGCAATTAACAAAAGCGCCATTGGTGGCAAAGAAAGACTGTATAATGGTGGGGTTACCACGTTTTAAATGTATGAATTTTGTTTTGTTTGTTGCCAGTTCTGGGGCTTAAACTCAGGGCCTGAGCACTGTCCCTGGCTTCTTTTTGCTCAAGGCTAGCACTCTACCACTTGAGCCACAGCGCCACTTCTGGCCTTTTCTGTTTATGTGATGCTGAACCCAGGGCTTCACACATTACCCCTAAGCCACATTCCTGGCAAATGTGTGAGTTTTGATGAAAAGAGGATTGCAGGACAGGAGGCCTGTTTTGCAATTTTAGAAATGTACTCCTTAATAATTTACTACTACCTAATCACAGTATACAATTCATTGAGTATAAAATGATGTACAGTTTATCAACCTTTCCTTACATGCAGTCCTTCCTCTAACCCAGGATCTGGTACATTTGAGGCAAACTCTCTACCACTGAGCTACACTCACTCAACATCAAATATTTTAAGGATTTTAAGTGTTAATTTTAAGTCAATAACAGTTTAAGTCAATTATATTTAACCTCTGTTTCCTGCTCCTGGTTTATTACAGGAAGAAAGAGACAAATATGCAGGGAAAGATAGAATTCAACTTTATCTCCTGCGGTCATAGAGCTTCTCACATTTAAAATTCATTTTTGTGTATTAATTATTTAAATCCTAAAATATCTTCCATATTATAACTTTTCTATTGATATTAAAGGTCAGAACTTGGTTTCCTTAGTTGATCTGCACAAAAAACAATTCACTGAGTAAAAATTACATGAGTATGTTCTTGCCCATATCATGGATAATGTAATCCCCAATTCCTAATGCCTAATCTTCTTTATAAGTGAATCTGGAGAGCCCCTAAAAGATTTTCCGCCTTTTAGGATTAATATATTTTTATGTAAATAAAACAGCATGATATCCTTCCTCACACCCTGGCAGCCTCATAAAGGTATAAATTTCCAAGAAGAATATTAATTTAAGTTTTCAGTATCATAGGGCCTCTAAAGGAGTAAATAAGATATTAAGAAACTATAATTTAAAAACACGTGTGTTTAATATGTTATGGTTATAGTCTTCTTTCTCTGTTTTCTCCTTTCCTCCTTTCATTCTTTCCTTTTTCCCTCCCTCCCTCCCTCCCTCCCTTCTCTCTCTCTCTCTCTCTCTCTCTCTCTCTCTCTCTCTCTCTCTCTCTCTCTCTCTCTCTCTCTTTCTCTTTCTTTCTTTTTTTGGCGCTGATCCTGTGTCTTGAACTCTGGACCTGATTGTTGTCCCTGAGCTTGTATGCTCAAGGCTATCTCCTTACCACTTGAACCACAACTTTACTTCTGGATTTGTGTTAGTTAATTGTAGATAAGAGTCTCGTGGACTTTCGTACTTAAGCTAGCTTTGAATTGCAGTCCTCGTTTCTCAGCTTCCTGAGTAGCCACTATTATAGGCATAAGCCATCAATTTTCAGTTATGTTTGTATACTCACAATACTACTATACTGGTGTGAATTTGCCTATGGAATGATAAAATGGATAGTATTTAGTGAATAAAGCAATGTTCAATGCCTACAGTAAAAGAGTGCTGAGAAGAAAAGGATAACAACATGAATGATAACATACAATAACTGCATGGTCAGAACCTGCCCTTTTTAAAAAATAATTATTGTCAAAGTGATGTACAGAGGGGTTACAGTCTCATACATTAGGCCTTGGGTACATTTCTTGTACTGTTTGTTATCTCCTCCCTCATTCCTCTCTCCCCCTCCCCCTTTCCCTCTCCCTCCATGAGTTGTTCAGTTGGTTTATACCAAATGGTTTTGCAAGTATTGCTTTTGGAGTTGTTTGTCTTTTTATCCTTTGTCTCTCAATTTTGATATTCCCTTTCACTTCCCTAGTTCTAATACCAGTATATACAGTATCCAGTGTATTGAGATGAGATACAGTGATAGCTCAGGTACAACCACAGGAAGGGGTACAAGAAGATCATCAACAAAAGAAGCTACAGTTTCACATGGCATGTTGAAAGTAATTACAACAGTGATATAACAGTTGTTTCCACAACATGGAGTTCATTTCACTTAGCATCATTTTATGCATTCATAGGGGCATAGCTATTAGGCAGAGCCTGCCCTTTACTAAAGCTTTCAGTTGGACTCACTAAAGGTACAAAGATCCAACACAATAGGTCAATGAGGGACAAGGTAACAAACAGTACAAGAAATGTATCCAATGCCTAACGTATGAAACTGTAGCCTCTCTGTACATCAGTTTGATAATAAAAATTTGAAAAAAAATCAATTTAGATTAAAAAAATCAAGAATACCATTTATTATTATTGTTATATCTTGCACAGAGGGCATAAGCTACAGAAAACTCAGCTGGCGAGGGTATCTCAAGAATCATGGGAATATCAGGCAGTAAAGGTATATTTTGTGTTGGTTGTCACTTTCATTATATCATTTTAGATAAAAATAAAGTAAGCCCATATAAGGATTCAACAAAGTTGGTTGAACATATTTACAATTAAAGTGTGCAAGAAAACAGATTTGTTTTCTTCTGTGCAGCTTTGTCTTCTTCAGGACTATAAACTCAATAGATTGGATCACTTAACTCTCAGCTATGATATTTCATCTGAGTCCTTGGGCACAGTTTAAGTTTCTATGAACTCCTTCATAGCATTATTATCTTGGAGGTTAATGACTTTGGTTTCAAGATTTTAATTATTTTGGAAACAGTTGTTTTAAACATTGTATTTATTTGGGGATTTATTATCTATTTTTTCTATTGCACCTCAATATTGTGAATAAAAATGCACATTTATAATAATAGTCACAAATACGTTGTACCCTTCAGCTTCTCAGAGCAAAGGCTAGGAATTACATTTCAAAATTAGTCATCTCAGGCTGGGAATGTGGCTTAGTGGTACAGTGCTTGGCTAGCATTCATGAAGCTCTGGGTTAGATTCCTCAGCACCACATAAACATAAAAAAGCCAGAAGTGGCACTGTGGCTGAAGAGGTAGAGTGCTAGTCTTGAGCAAAAGGACCCAGGGACAGGGCTCAGGCCCTGAGTTCAAGGCCCAGGACTGGCCAAAAAAGAAAAAAACAATCATCTCTGCAATAAACTACACTAAGTCCAGGTGCTAAACAGTCACCTATTATTAATAATCAAAGCTTTTCATATGTTATGATAGATAGCAGAGACAAAGTGAGTTCCATAGATTAATTTGTGATAAATTATAAAGACTCTGGGGGTACTAAAATAAACACAAAAGTTTGTTGTCTCCTTTGGTAGAAGTAATTTGTTTTCGTGGTGTCTCACGTGTGGCATAGTTTCACCAGTATCTCATGGGAAATTTTTAATAACCTCCCTCTGGTACCTTCATTCTCTATTTCTTGCAAAAATAATTCTGCTGCAAGCTAACAGAAGTTCAGAAGGTCTGGGCTCTGAGATCCACTCATCTTTGCCTATGCCAAAAAAGGTGCGGTTGAAAGAGAATTGTCATTTGTTCTGTGCTGAGAATTCTGGCTTGTTGGTAAGGATATCACAATATGTTTATTTAAAAAAACAAACAAACAACAACCCACAGAGATGTGCCATTGTCTTTACAAGTTGCTTAAATGAAGTTTTCCTCCTGTTGCTCTCTCTCTCACTTTACCTTCTCTCTCTCTTTAGTTCTCTCTATGTCTCTCTTTCTGTCTCTCTGTCTCTCTCTGTCTCTTTGTCTCTCTCTTTTTGTCTCTCTCTCTGGTTATTGAGTCTGTTTTCTGCCCACACTGAAATTCTTTGTACTGATAATTCCGTATTTCACTGACTTTTCTTTCTAGTACTTTTTCACTTTATTCCTTAGTTCTGGCATTTTCCATCTGGATAGTTTTCATCTCCCATTTCTTCATTAAAACACATATATTGGGCTGGGAATATGGCCTAGTGGCAAGATTGCTTGCCTCGTATACACGAAGCCCTGGGTTCAATTCCTCAGCACCACATATATAGCAAATGGCCAGAAGTGGTGTTGTGGCTCAAGTGGCAGTGTGCTAGCATTGAGCAAAAAGAAGCCAGGGACAGTGTTCAGGCCCAGAGTTCATGGGACTGGACAAAAAAAAAGAAAAAGAATTATCCAACAAAACACATATATTATACTCTCTCTCTCTCTCTCTCTTTCCTGCAAATTGCTTAACATTATCTCAACTGATTACAATTTTTTAATTGGTCCTGGGGTTTGGTCTAAAAACCTGGGTGCTGTCCCTTAGCTTTTACACTCAAGGTGTCACTGTACCACTTGAGCCATAGCTTCACTTCCAGCTTTTTGATGTCTAATTGGAGATGAATCTCACGTACTTTTCTGTCCCAGCTGGTTTTGAACCGGGATCCTGATATCTCAGCCACTTGAGTAGCTGCATTTTGCTCTCTCATTTTTAAAATGAAAAAAAAAGTCACTAAAGTTCTAAAGAAAAAAGGAGAACTGGGAAAAGCTGAAAGTAGAAAAGGTCTGATTGGAGAAGTGAGAAGAACATTATAGCCATTAGCTTTAATAGACAGAGAGGCAGCATTAAATAGATATTTTGGAGGCAGATACTCAGCTATAGAATGAGACTGGAAAAAGTATATGTCAAAAAGGGATTCATGAAAGGTTAAAAAGAACCATGCTCATTGGTTGTTTGTTTGTTTGTTTGCCAGTCTTGGGCCTTGGACTCAGGGCCTGAGCACTGTCCCTGGCTTCTTTTTGCTCAAGGCTAGCACTCTGCCACTTGAGCCGCAGCACCACTTCTGGCCATTTTCTATATATGTGGTGCTGGGGAATCGAACCCAGGGCTTCATGTATATGAGGCGAGCACTCTTGCCACTAGGCCATATTCCCAACCCAGAACCATGCTCACTGGAAGAGTGATATATCCTTTGGAGCTCCAGGAATAGTCTCAGGAATACATCTTAGCTAGGCTAGGAGTTCTAACATACACACAAGTAGAAATGCAAGGTAAAGGTAACTGGAAACTTACCAGGTTGACCAAGTGTAGAACACGTATTCTCTACCAGATATGTACATCTCTTCTCTTACTTTCAAGAATAGTAGCATCAACTCTTCAGTTTTCAATAAGCCCAATAGAAAATATAACCCCACAGGTCTTTAAAATTAGAGTTTAAAATGGATGTTGGGTTATTGATGAGTTGTATGTCTCTGCTCTATAGATAGTGGAAGGCATATGCTACATTAGGAAACTCATTTTGTTTAATCAACATATGCCACTCCGTTCATTGTTTGTAAAACTATCCTTAGGTATGTGAAGGATGCAATCCCAAAATTAAAGATATGTAAACTGAAATTAGGTAATGTATGGAACACTCATTTAGGCAACACATTGAGTAACATTAAGTCAAATATTCAAGAAAATATTGCAATGTAGAAGTACATTCCAGATTTAATGACTGAAGCTAGTTTAATGAAATTAGTTAATCGTAAGAATACCAAGAGTATGCTATATTATCAACTGACATTTAATTAATGATTTTTATCATTGTCAATTGAGAGGAAGCATGGAATTTGAGAGTGTGATGAAAAGGCACAGAAAATTCTGATATGAGAGTGAATGTAATATCTAGTGGGTTGAAACACCAAACTTCAGATGGAAGACTGACAAAAATTATATCAGTTGAAGGAAAACTATTCTCACTGGCCATAGGTATAGATATAAGAAGTATTAAAAATGAGATAAGGCTAGATACGGTGGATCATTCCTGTAATCCTAGCTACTCAGGAGGCTGTAATCTGAGGATCACAGTTCAAAACAGCCCAGGAAGAAAATACTGTGAGACTTTTATTTCCAACAATCCCCCCCAAAAGGCCAAAAGAAGATAATGTACCTCAAATAATAGTGCTAACCTTGAGCAACCAAGCTAAGGGACAATGCCTAGGCCCGGAGTTCAAGCCCCAGTACCATCAAACACACACATGCACAAACACACACGTGCACATACATACAATTAAATAAGCTATCCCATGAACTGAATATTGACTTGAGTTTGTGCTATTTGTGGCAGAGGTGTAGATTCTGTTTGCAATGTGACAGGTACTGATACAGATTATTCCAGAGCTAAGTATAGAAGGGAAAGATGAGTATAAAGAAGGAAGCAAATTCCAACATATGGTGGAAGAGAATGAAAGCAACTCGAGGGCTGGTCATATGTATGTGCATGAACTAGTACACAATGTTCACCTGAGAAATTTGTACTGAGGTAAAAGACCTTATCAGGGGCAGTATATGTTGTCGGTTACTCTCCACCACGTAGGCATGATTTGTAAAAGCACTTAGTCACTACTGTGTGGTGAAGTACCTAGGCATCAGTACAGTGAAGAAAATGAAAACTTTGCTCCATTTGGGATTGCTTTACGCAGATGTATTTACACTTTAACAAGTGCCAACATTAATTACATTTACTTGGTTCAAATGATACTCGGTTTTTAATTTGTCTAGAAGGAAAAACAAAGAATTTATTGTCTCACTTCTCTGAATTCTTTTCTCCTAAGAAATAATCCTTTAGTGTTTCTACTTAAATTTTCTGCTGATGATTTTTATATTTCATTGCATTCTTAATTAATACAATTTTACAATAGGCATTGTGGATATTGTTCAAAACATGTACTCATTACCACTGTAACCCCTCTTACATTACCTGTAAAATAACAATATTTAAGGTATTCTGTTTAGATTCTATGCTTATGCTAGTATTTATGGTTTAATGGATATTCAAAGACTTCAGTTATCTTAATATTTTCAATTTCTGCATGAATGATCTCTACATAAAAATTTAGTCTTTTCAAGACAAATTGTTTCTAAAACAATTATAGATAATATTTCTTCTGATTTCTTCATTGATTACAGGCAAGTAATAATATAGTTTTCACTAATGAGGCTAATTTAAGGCATCTCTAAAACATTGACATTTATTGATGTGCAAATATAATTTACTCATATTTTGAAGTAGATACATTTCATCTTTTCAAGAAATTATTTGTTAATGCTTGATGCTTTTCTCACATCATATGAGAAGTTAAAACATTCTCTTATATTTTAGTAAGTTTTCACATTTGGAAAAACAAGTCTATCCTCTCCAAAGAAAGTATTAAATATAGCCTGGTGCTGGTGGCTCACACCTGTAATCTTAGATACTCAGGAGGCTGAGATCTCAGGATCATGACTGGAAGCCAGCTCCAACTGGAAAGTCCATGAGATTCTTATCTGTAATAATCTACTAAAAATGTAAACAGAGCTGTAACTGGAGTGTTAAGAGCGGTAGCCTTCAACAAAAAGTTCAGGGATAATTCCCAGGCTCTAAGTTCAAGCCCCAGGACCAGGAGAGAGAGAGAGGAGAGAGAGAGAGAGAGAGAGAGAGAGAGAGAGAGAGAGAGAGAGAGAGAGAGAGAGAGAGAGAGAGAGAGAGGAGAGAGAGAGAGGGAGGGAGGGAGGGAGGGAGGGAGGGAGGGAGGGAGGGAGGGAGGGAGGGAAGGATGGAGGAAAAAGAAATCAAACACCTGAAAACTTCACTGTAAGAATGAAAACTATCATGTAAAGTTAAATAAAAGACCTCGTCTTATGCAAGTTACTGAAATATCCTCTGAATTATTTCTGCAAGGAGAAATGCTAGAAAAAAATGGTCTATGTTTCAAGATACCTGAATGTCTATAGGTACAAAATTGATGTGGAAGAATTCCTCCACATTTTTGACCACAAAAAAAGAAGAAAAGAAAGATAAAGCAGATATACACATAACTAAGAGAACTATGATAAATAAGGACTTCTAAAAATGATGTTTTCCTCTTAGCATCTTACCAATGATTGAGTAATTTGTGCCAAATGAATGCTAGTAGTTGTTAGAATTTAATACCATTTCCCCTTTTCCAAACTCCAGGTAGTTATTCAAATGGGTCTGGAAACCTAAGGATCACTTCCTAAATGAAACACGTCCAATTGGCACTCCCTGGGATGAGGTAGATGCATTATCTCTTCCTTTCTTAAAATCTTCCCCCCCTCCCCTCTTCCTGCAGAGACATGTGAAAGCATATCTGACCTGACTTCCCCGAGGCATCTTCATGGAGCTTAGCAACAGTAGCTGGTTTCAGCCCCCAGCTCTTCTTCTCACTGGCATTCCAGGACTGGAAGCTGTACAAATATGGATCTCCATCCCGCTGTGCATCATGTACTTAATTGCCCTCCTAGGAAACTCTACCATCCTCTTTGTCATCAAAACCACTTCCATCCTTCATGAACCCCAGTACATCTTTCTGTGCATGCTTGCAGCTACTGATGTCGGTCTGTCTTTTTCCACTCTACCTACAGTATTCAGTGTCTTCCTCCTGAATCGCAGGCAGATTGAATTCCACTCTTGCCTGGCACAAATGTTTTTCATTCATACCTTCTCTTCCATGGAGTCAGCTATCCTGCTGGCCATGGCCTTTGACAGGTTTGTAGCTATTCGCAACCCTCTGCAGTACACGGTGGTTTTAACTCCTTCTCGGATTATTGGCATGGGGCTTGCAGCTGTGACTCGTGGTGTGATTTTGATGGCACCGTTGCCGATCCTGCTCAAGCGGCTGCCCTTCTGCAAGGGTGTCATTCTCTCTCATTGTTACTGCTACCATCCTGATGTTATGAAGCTTGCCTGTGGACGTGTCAGGGTCAACGTCATCTATGGCTTGTCTCTAGTCCTGTGTTCTTTTGGAATTGACTCTGTGTTCATTGTCATTTCATATGTCTTGATTCTGCAGACAGTGCTGGGTATCGCCTCAGGAAGTGGCAGGCTCAGGGCACTTAATACTTGTGTTTCTCACATCTTCACAGTCTTCATCTTCTATGTGCCACTCATTGTGTTAGCCCTGATTCACAGGTTTGGTACATTCACTTCTCCTCTTCTCCATGTCACTATGGCCAATCTCTTTCTCTTCTTGACTCCTGTCCTTAATCCTTTAGTTTATAGTCTTAAGACCAAACAGATAAGGTCAGCAGTGTGTAAAGTATTCAAGGAGAGGGAAATCTTGCTCAATTAGTCACAAAGTCTTAGTGAGACAAATACTGTGCCTCTAGCTTCTCATCTGTCTGCTCCCAAGATATTTACCATTGCTTCCAGGTATGTTTATCTTATAATTCAAGAAAATGAAGGTGTTTTGATTATGATTGTGGAAGAAAACTGCCAAATGTATAATTTACCATACTGTGAAATGAGAGATGGAGCTATTTTTTCCCTCTTTTAAAGAAACACAAAAGATATGTAAATCTTGAAAAAGTGTAGAAACCATTCAGTTAATTGATCATTCCTGGGAAACAGCAATGAAATAGGATTAGCTACCACAAGGAAGAAAGGGACTTTTTTCTTATAAACTTCAATTCTTTTCTTGCATATAATCATCCATTAGCACAAGTAAAACATCTTAAAGTTAGGCGAACCAGTGCAACAGCAATACTTACAAGACAATATGTTGTAAGCCAACTGTAGAACTCGGGGGTTGGGGGGGGGATTAGGGAGGAAGGAAGGTGGGAGTAAAATGAGGGAGGAGGTAACAAGTTTGATAAGAAATGTACTCACTGCCTTACATACGTAACTGTAACCCCTCTGTACATCACCTTGACAATAGTTCAAGCATGAAGTGATATTGGATAAAAGTCAATCTAAGTAGATGAAAGAAATAAGGAAAGCTTGAATTAGTGAACAGATTATAGTGGTACAGATGAGTGAAGACCTTCAGGATATATCTGTCATCTCTTTTCTATCATCTATATATCTATCTATATGAGACATAAGTGAATGAAATCAGTGAAGGGCTAAATGTGATGAAATGAGAATGTACACAGAAATACTGGAATGTTATCGGTATAGCAACATAGCAATATATCGTCATGGATGTATATGAACAAGTTGCAAAAGAGGAGAGAGAAGCATAGAAGAAGGAAGAGGAGGAGGAAGAGAGAAGAGGAGAAGGTGGAGGAGGAGAAAGAGGAGAGGGAGGAAGAAAAGAATAAAAGAAGGAAGAAGAGGAGAAGAGGAGGAGGAGGAGAGAAGGAAGAATAAGAGGAGGGGAAGAGGAGGAAGAATTTCCCTTTGGTTCGCCTTGAATTTGAGGATGGGTATAATGAGAAACATGCCCGCATGTCCCCAAAGTCTAAAGACAAACACTAAATAAAACAGCATCTCAAAATGTTTATATAGAATGTATTCTATAATTGTGAGGTAAGTAAAAGTTATTAAACAAGCTCACAGTGATATAATCTATAAGATATTCAGACAAATACACTTTTCTGCAGAAAATTTCATATATTGGTGGAGGATATTGGGAAAGATTTTCTTGAATACAAACCTATTCTTGGATAAACAAAAATAACATATAAAATAATATATGAATTGATTTTGGCCCTGGTACTCTACTATTTGATATAATTAACTTAGTATATATAATGCAAATGCATTTTGCTCTGGTGAAGATGATAAAAGAGAAGGTTATAAAATAAAACATAATAAAGCTTATGGAGAAGAAAGGAAAGTGGTATGTTTTAGAACATGTTGAAAATGTATTGACCTTTCTGAACTCTACAGAACGGCTGAGTTATGAACTCATTCATAAGTTGTGAACTTATGAAATATGAAGAATTTGGTGAAACTCCAGTCAATAGTTTCTCATTTGTTTTAACTTTGTGTGAATAAAGTATTTCAGATTACATATTAAGAAACATAGGAGCAAATGAAATATTATGAATGTATAAATGGACAATCTTTACTCATAAAACTATGACTAATAAATTTTATCCTGTTTTCATACCTAAATCTATATCCTACACCTAAAATTGATGTAGAGATCTGCATTTATCAAACAAATCTAAAATTGACAGTCTTTTTAATCATCAAATTTCTTACTTTTCATATTGTCTATTGAGTGATTTTCTTTTCTGAGCAACATGAATCTTCTTGGTCTTTAAGAATATACTCAATTTGAGTTGGACATCAGGGACAACCAGAGGTAGATATTTTTCAGGACTGACCTGCTACTAGAGAACTCTTATGACTGATTTAAACAACTACAGTTATGCCAGGAGAGGGCCACAATAAATCAACCCAGTAAGAATGAGATGATACGTGCTGAAAGCCTTCACCTGGGTCTTTCTGGGAACATTGCCCAGCACAGCTTAGAATATCAGACAAATAAATGGCTACAAGCAGAAAGTCAACCACTAAAGGAACTATAAGGCAGACTTTTGGTTGTGACATGAGAAGGACATGGTTGTGATATGAGAGACCATCAGGGAGGCATGTCTTCAGGGTTTGATAATGGCATGTGGCCAATGGCAATGGTATTGATATTGACCACTTGGTCACTACCATATCTAAAGGAAGAGACCTCTAGTCAAAGGAGAGATCAAAAGACTGGTCTCGGGTGTAGAAGAGAAAGACATAAAGTTAAGTGTGAGTGAGTAAATTAGAGTGCTTTCCTGAAATCGTGGTGAGGTGAGACTGAGTGAATTATGAAAGTCACAGGTTATAAGGAACCCCCGAAAGTCACTGAAGGTTTTGAGATAATGGAATCATTTGATCACATTTTCATTTTAGGAAATTCATTCCAGTTCATATGTGGATAATAACTAAATGGGAAGAACTGGAAGAGGGTGAAACATTTGGAGCCTATTTTCATGTTCTAGTGAAGACCCAGGGTTAGACTATATTTCATAATGTGAATAAAATTGCATTACCCCATATTTCAGAAGAGTGACAGCAAAATTATTTCTGTAATCACTGGTATAGTAGGAAATCCTGCAAATACTTTTTTGTCCTGCAAATATTTCTTAAATTTGCATCCAACAATGTGTGTCAAGTCTGGAAACCATGTCCTATCAAGGCATTGTGGTCTTATATATGGGCAGATGAAAGTTACCCAGGAATAGGCAAAGACTAAAAAACTGTTTATAACTTAACAGTAAAGAACTTCTCAGTGTTCAAGGAAATAAAAGGCATTCTGACCACTACATTCCTATTAGTTTTTTAGGAAATATGTTCCCTATCCTATCTGAGGATGAATCCTAAGCACTCAACTATTTTGGTTTAGATTTAATAAACTCATGTCTGTATCTGAAGACCTTGTGTGAACTGGCAATGCAGTCCCATTATTGACCGATTTGTTAAGGAAGTAACTAGTGTTTTTGCTAATGATTCTGGTAGTATTGTAAAAAGAAGATGTTTGTTCTCTCTTTACCTCACTCATTGATTTATGAAAATAAATATCCATAAACAAATGTGTTTTCAGAGAAAAATTGATTTAATATTTTCCAGAATCCTGGGTTTAATTAATTGAAAAGGGAGTTGTTTAGGGATATCCAGTAGTAGAATTACCAGGGTAGAAGAAAGTGAATTGAATATTCTGATCCCACTGGGATCAGAGATAGATAGTTTCCACATCTCACAGCTCAAATGGATTTTAAAATTTTGGTGAATGCAAGTTAAAAACCTACAGTGTGTTATTTTCAATCTAATGCACTACCACAATGGAAATAACCTCTGGTTTATCTTTTCTATGTTGTCCAGCAAGAAACACATCTTAATGATGTCAATTTTCTTCAAAAATGTTAACATAGGATAATACAGAGTCTATTAAAAATAACCTAACCCATGTAATATAAAATATCTAGTGTAGAAACACAGGGAAGTATCTGTTATATCTAATAGACAAAGTCAAGTACCATAGATAGAAAAAGGTCTATGATTACAAGAGTTCTTAAGAAATATGTGGAACACTAGAATATGCCTCCCCCATGTATAAATGGTTGTTCAGAAGAACAAAATTCAGAAGCACATACAAAAGAGTGTTCTTCTTTCACTCTATTTACCACTATGAAAGACATAGATTTACAAAGACAAAACATATTGTGTCTCCAGTTACCAGTTACAAGATAGGTTTAGTTTTTTGTTAGCCTTATGATGATACTAAAAGAATTTATATTAAAAGAGTTCTTCCTCTTTGCCTGCCATGTGTTTTGTCTCTCCCAGAAAGATTTTCCCCTTACACTCATTGTCCAATATTTATTTCTCACATTTGTCCTTAACTCATTGATTTACAGTATGAAAACATATGAGAAGTGTAGTGTGTGGGCTGTTTGCACGTAATGTAATATGAAAGGTACCAGGGAAAGAAATTTAGCCGTTGTTTTAGAATGTCTTTGCATGGTTTGACTATAGCATTTCTGGAAAGAGGGGATCATCTCTTATTTTAAAACCTAAGGATATTATATAAAGGAACAACTTCTCAGCATTGTGTTTCTTGTAACATACCCAATTCTCCAGTCTGAACTATTCTTTACTTTGACCCCTTTTCCATTTCATTCTCTTCTGTACTAAATGACCCTGGCTCACTATACAGACTTCAGGAACACAGCATGGAAAGTTATTTCCTCTGTGCAATCTTCAGGGTCTTTACTCTGGCAACTTTTAGTCCATATGAAATCAAAGTAGATAGTTGTGACTCTGAGGTGCTAAAGATAGGAGTACTGTCTTCTGATCAACACATTTATCCAGATGAGAACCCAGACTTAGAGAGGTTAATTAACTTGCTCAAGGTTGTAATGGTTAGCCTTGGAACCACACTCTAAACCAGGCACCCTGATAGGAGGAGGAGGAGAAGGAGGAGAAGCAGGAGGAGGAGGAAGGGGGGGGGGCGATAGGAGAGGACAGGACAGAACTAGTTTGAGAGCTAGGTGGGGTAAACATTTTCACTTCAGCAAAAAAGGCTCTGCCTTTTCTTCAAATGCCAGCATCAGACCACTTCCCTCTGTGTCCAACTGAATTTTCACTACTCTAGAGATACAGAAGACTTGGTTCAATAAAGGACAGTGTGGTGTAAGCAGGGGTCATTGGCTTCTAATCCAGACAATCACACTCTACAACCTCCATCACCCAAATACATGTAAGGCAGTTAGCACAGGGCCTCAACTCTGTGTCAACTCATTCCTGTGTTGCTTTCTTTCTTTCTTTATTAGTTTATTATTTATTTATTTTCTTATTTATTGTCAAAGTGAGGTACAGAGAGGTTACAGTTTCATATGTTAGGCATTGGGTACATTTCTTGTACTGTTTGTTACCTCCTTCCTCATTCCCCCCTCCCCCTCCCCTTTCCCTCTCCCTCCATGAGTTGTTCAGTAGATTTACACTAAACAGTTTTGCAAATATTGCTTTTGTAGTCGTTTGTCTTTTTATCCTGTGTCTCTTGATTTTGGTATTTTCTTTCACTTACCTAGTTCTAATACCAGTATATACCGTTTCCAATGTACTCAGATAAGATACAGTGATAGTGCAGGTACAACCACAGGAAGGGGATACAAGAGGATCATCAACAATAGAAGCTAGGAAAAGTATTTCTAAAACATCATGAGTCGTTTCCAGGTTTCACATAATTCACCTGTGAGATCCCATTTCAATCCACACAGTCATATCAAAATATATTTTGTGTGTGTGTGTGCTGTCTTAGGACTTGAACTTGGGGCCTGCACACTGTCCCTGAGCTTTTGTACTCAAGATTGGCACTCTACCACTTGATCTATAGCTCCACCTCAAGCATTTTGCTAGAGATGAGCATCTCACAGACATTCCTGCCCAGGCTGGCTCTGAACCACAGTGTTCAGATTTCAGCTTCCTGAGTAGCTAGGATTACAGGCATAAGCCACTGGTTCATGGGAAAACAGTTTTTGAAGAGAATTCCTTCTTTTTTTTTTTTGCCAGTCCTGGAGCTTGAACTCAGGGCCTGAGCACTGTTCCTGGCTTCTTTTTGCTCAAGGCTAGCACTCTGCCACTTGAGCCACAGCGCCACTTCTGGCCGTTTACTATATATGTGGTGCTGAGGAATCGAACCTAGGGCTTCATGTATGAGAGGCAAGCACTCTAGCCACTAGGCCATATTCCCAGCCCGAGAATTCCTTCTTTACATTTATGTGAATCAAATCTAACTAAAATAAATCATTTATATTGTTATACAAATATGTATTGTTGGTGAAAAGCTTTGATATTATATAAAAATATTCTAAGAGAAAAGAAGACTCATTTTTCATAATTTTTACTTAAACCTGTTTATATTTTACAATTTTTATTCTGCAACTATTCCAATAAAAAATCTCATCTAACATAGAAATTGATTAAAGATTAAAGAAAAAATACAAGAAAGCAATACTATGAAATTTGTACCCTAAGTAATACATACTTGGTTTCCCCAGACTAGGTTAAACTGGATTTAACATTTAGTTGAACATTAGCACATACTGATTGAAATTAGCCTGTATAACTTATCTGCTATGTCATTTAGGAAAAACAGCTAGAATTACATCAGTACCCAAATCTATGTGAAGAAGTCTGTATTATTAAATTCTATCTACTTGTAAGGAATTCAAAAGGATAATATCTCTGTTACTCAGATAGTGATAGCAAAGGTAACCAGAAAATACTATTGTCTTCCAGCTCAAGAAATTCCTGAATTTCTCAAATTGTATTTTGTTGTGAAAATCTTGTGCTTGAACATGTACTAAAAATGTTATTCATTTAGCTTTTTCATAATAGTATAATAGTATATGACATATACTGTTTTGGGTTATAAATGCAAATCAAGGACAAACATCACATTATTCATGCATATCTATATTGCCTTTTACTCTAACTTCAAAATATTTTTTTAAAAAGTCAACATTTGCTTATGTGGCAAATTTAAAAGATGCTCAGAAGAGAACAGTGTCTTCAGGAATTTAAAGAAGAGCATTACATCCTTGTTTTGGAACTCAGGACACAATCTCTAAATATGAAGATGGAAGCAATATAAAATACAAAAAAGTAACATTATGAAGTAATAACATAATCAGAATGATCATTTCTCATGCTCCTATTCATTACCCCATTTCAAAAGGCTTTATTTTTTGTGAATCATTGAAAGAAAAAAAAAAGTTCAGGCAATCTCTACCACACATACAACCATAAAATTGTCATAAATTTTGGATTTTTAAAAATGATTATCTTTGGGCTGGGGATATGGCCTAGTGGCAAGAGTGCCTGCCTCGGATACACGAGGCCCTGGGTTCGATTCCCCAGCACCACATATACAGAAAACGGCCAGAAGCGGCGCTGTGGCTCAAGTGGCAGAGTGCTAGCCTTGAGCGGGAAGAAGCCAGGGACAGTGCTCAGGCCCTGAGTCCAAGGCCCAGGACTGGCCAAAAAAAAAAAAAAAAAAAAAAACCAAGAAAAAATGATTATCTTTAAGTAGTTGTATGAACAAAACACTGCTTAACAAAGCAATTTATGAATCCAATGTAAATTCCTCAAGTAGAACAACACTGAAATTCGGAATCGGGTGACATTTTTCATGTTCTGTAAAGTCACACCTTGACTGATGGTTGTGTAGTCCAGAACTGGAGTCCACGACAAAGGCAGTGATACTCAACTCAAAGCCCATTTCCCATCACGATAGCAAACAGGGAGCATCACCAATGGCATCATTGATTTCAACAGGCTGCCTCCCTTGCCTGCCTCAGTTCCCTTCCTAAAGGGAAGGCCTGAGACATTTTTCATGTTTGAATTCGCAGTGCTGGGCGTACTATTGGGCACACAGTAGATCCTCTATAGCAATTTAAAAACGATTTCCCCCTTCTGATTCAGAGACGAGACTCATTCCCCAGCAATCACACGTTGCACCCAAAATCTCTTGCGCAGGGCAGCTTGGATCTGCCGGGACTTGAGACTGTAGACCAGAGGGTTGAGCAGCGGAGTCATGAGGAGGTAGGCGTTGCTCATGGTCGTGTAGAGAAGTGGGGAAGTCTCCTCACTGTACCGATGAAGTACTGCGAGACTTATGAGGGGTAGGTAGAACACCAGCACTGTGCACAGGTGACAGGCGCAGGTGTGCAGTGATTTCCAGTTTCTCTCTTGGAGTCCCAATTTCATAACAGTGCCCAAGATCTTCATGTAGGAAACGAGGATGAAGATGACATCGACAGCGAATGTGCAGAGAACACAAACCAACCCATAGACACTGCTGAAAGTGACGTCTCCACAGGCCAGATTCAGCATATCTGGGTAGTAGCAGTAAGAGTGTGAGAGGACATTGGCCCCACAGAAAGGAAAGGTCCTGAGGAAAAAGGGCAGAGGAGCCAACAGGGTGGCCCCTCGTAGGAAGGCAGCTCCACTGAGGCAGACAACAGTACAATGGGTCAGGATCCTGCTGTAGTTGAGAGGAGCACAGATAGCTACCAAGCGATCGAAAGCCATGGCTACCAGCACTCCTGACTCGACAGAGGACAGAGTGTGAATGAAGAACATTTGAGCCAGGCAGGCATCCAAGCCAATATGGTGGACATCAAACCAGAAGATAGCCAAGACACTGGGCATTGTTGACAATGAAAGGCCTAGGTCAGTGAGGGCTAGCATAGCCAAAAAATAATACTGGGGCTCATGAAGATTCTGTTCTGATCTAACTAGAACAAGGAGAAGAACATTGCCGCCAACGGCCACCAGATACAAAAGACAGAAGGGGATGGAGATCCACATGTGTGCAGACTCCAGACCAGGAATGCCAATGAAGGAAAACATGGGCCAATCAGAAGTGTTACTAACAGCTGACATGATGAGACGTACTTAGGCCTGCCGTCCAGGATGCTTGCAAACCTGCAAAAGAAATCCTGTGTCAGAGAAGCCGAGAAACGGATTCGAGGCACAAGGAAGGTGGTTTAAACACGAGTTCTGAAATTATTCTATGGAGAGCTTAAAATGGAGCACTACATCCTGTTGATGAGAATGTAGAACAACTGGAATTATCATACATTGCTAATGGGATACAATATTATATAGCCTCTTTGGGAAAGAATCCGACATTTTATTTTAAGGTTAAGTATGGATTTATCATACAGTTAATATTACTGAGGGATTTCACTCCTAAGGAATTAGACAAGAGAAGTAAACGTACATGTCTACCTAAAGACATAAAATTATTTATGGATTCTTTACTTATAATAGCAAAATCCATGAAGAATATCAAACATGAACTTGTTGAATGGCTAAATCAATTAAGGCAAATCTATATAATTTAAATTTTAAAAGGAAGATATTACTGAGAGATACAAAAGCAGAAATTATTACTGGTTGTTTATGATAGAAGACAAATACTAAATAACCAAATGTTGTAAAATCTTGTTTTATAGAAAAGAAAATTCCATAGCAATATAACCCTGAGCATAGGTAAAGGAGTTAGAGAGAGAGAGAGAGTAAGAAGAGCCTGGGTGTGATTTCATAACAGTTACCAAACTTTCAGAGAGATAAAAATGTTCCTACTATGGTGGACATAAAGATCCCACATTTAATATATTTCAAAATATCAAAATTTTTCTCAACTGACTAATTTTGTTATATATGTATATATACATATATACATATCAACCTTTGACTACAATGGCTTCTTAATAATACTAAATCTGTCCTTCTCCTTTCCTCTCTTTCTCCTCTCCCTCTCCCTCTCTCTCCCACTATTCTCTCTCTCTCTCACTCTCTCTCTCTCTTCCTTCCCTCTCTCCCTCTCCTTCTTCTCTTTGGGTTTGTTTTGAACCAGCAGATGTCTCTGTGTGCGCGCGTGTGTGTGTGTATACAATAAAAGATTAAACTATACATATATCTTAAAAATAATAATAATAAATCTGAAGAAATGAAATTAAGTAGACAGGTACTGAGTACCCTCCATAACTGCTCTCTTTAAATTCATTTATAAAAAATATCATTTGATGTTGTAAAATAACAAAAATTCATTAACTACAGTGTGTGTGTGTGTGTGTGTGTGTGTGTGTGTGTGTGTGTGTGTGTGTGTGTGTCCTGGAGCTTGAACTCACAGCCTAGGAGCTGTCCCTGAGTATTCCTGGCTCAAAGCTGGTGCTCTTACCACTTGAGCCACAGCTCCACTTCAGTGGATTTTTTGGAGTAGTTAATTAGGGATAAGAATCTCATGGATTATCCTGCCCGGGCTGGCTTCAAACTGTCATCCTCAGCTTTCAGACTCCTAAATAGCTAGAATGGGTGTGAGACACTGGGTGTAACTACATTAAAAATATATATATAGGGCACGAGTCCAGGCCCATGTATTTTATACATTTCAGCTACTTAACTCTGTTATACTTCATCCACATGCCACAAACATAATAAGAAGCACTTGGGTCTCACCAATAGTTTTGCTGAACTATTATCCATTTTAAGTGGTTTTGTTCTTTTGTAGATCATCCCCCATACAAATTTACAGCTTCTTTTGGACAAAGCATATATCTACATTTCTCTTGCACTTGCTTCTTCTCTTCTGATTCATATAAAAATTAGGCTGCTTGCATTCCCTCAAAGCTTCAGTTAGCACATGAACTCCCTCATTCAATCCAAATTCCTTTTTGAAATAAGTTATTTTACTTCTATTCTTCATGTTAATTATTGTTGTTTTAAAATAAACTCAACTTTTTTCTGAAACTTCTAGCTCAGGATTTCTCCATAAATTTATTGTTTGTGTATATGGAGATTTGTTCTTATAATACTAGTTTATCTTTACACCTTCACTCTGACAAATTTGTATCATCTTTTTTCTGTACTTAATGAATTTGTGTTTAGTCTCTAACGGGCTTTTTAATTATCTATATAGCTTATCTCACCCAGAGAATATTTTCTCATCTTTAGAATGAGATGTAAATTAACTTTTATTCTCAATATTCTTTGACACCTTTTAGTGCTCATTGCACTCATAAAGTTTCTAGATATGATTATGTTTCTTCTCTATTAGCTAGATTGCAAACGATGGGGATTACAATATCTTGACTTTCTGAAATGTTTTCCTGAACTGTTGTTGGTGTTATGGTAAGTGATTTTTGTGTAAATGCACAGTTGAGTTAGAAATGATTGAAGAATGTTATATTATTTCAGCAACTCCCATATTTATTTTAAATAAGCGTTTATTAATAGTGACATAGTTAAATACTACTGTGAGGATTACTTAGATGAGGCAATATAGCAAAAGCATATTTGGCAGTCTCAAAGTTTATAAATAAGTAATTGCTTTGAGCTTTTTCATAGTGTTCAATTTAGTACGAATGAATATACAAATGAGATTATAGATATTATGAAACAGTATTTCTTATTTTCACTAGAAATCATTAAAACTACTTCTGAAAATCAATGAAACATATTGATTATGTAAAATTTTATATTGAAAAAGCTTTATTTGTGCTGAAAATGAACTGTACAATCAGGAGTGGATGGTTAGATGGAAAAACTGGGAGAGAGCAAGGAAAGGGGAGACATTGTTCAAAAAGAAATGTACTACACCTGATTTACGTACCTGTAACCTCTCTGTACATCACCTTTTTAATAACACTAAAAACTGTATGTCATTTTATTAAAATCATTATAAAACATCAGCATATTAACTGAATGGCATATATGAATGAGGTTATAGGAATATAAATAGGTTTACAATCAATCAAATCTTCCTTATTTACTATTTATACTTTGTAGAACATTGTAACTATATATGATTATTCATTTTACCAAGGTTTTGGTTACCAATAGCAGCTTAAATATTTACTGGATAAAGACAGCAGGAATAAAAAGACATGGCAAGAAAAAACATAATACAATGTGAAGAAGTAGGGGGAAAAAGAATATAGAATTTTTAGGAAAAATAATTAAAGGACTTTTTCTATGACCCATCTCCATATTTTTCTGGTGAAATTGGTATATTTTTATTGAAATTATGTTAAGCAAATGCACTTAATAATTACTACTAAGTGATAAATATATATATATATATAAATAATACATAGAAAGCAAATGCTTTGCAGATATAAATACAGGTATGAAGATTTTTTTTCCCCCTTCAAAGTCTAACCCGAGAATCAAACATGTTCTCAAACAACTTATTTTGTGAGAATACTCCTGGTAGATGTAGGTCAAAATCGTATAACAGATATTGTTATTAAATATTATGTACTTGCACATAAACCTACATGTTTTGTACATGTATCTTAGTTACTTTAGTTTTAACCTCCATTCTTGTTTCCATTTTTTCTTTATATTTGATTATCTAATTTATTTATTTTCTTTACTTTCATTTATGTTTCTTTATACCTAATTTGAAACTCATTTTTATATTTGTTGCTGGAAAAAACGTTTTGTCACTCCTGCTTTTCCTTCAGTTATATTGTAGTAGTAGTATGTTATTTTATGCCGCATTATGAATTACCTCCTGTATTAATTTTTGTGTCAGGCATAATTGTAAGCATCCGATGAAAGATTAAAGCATAAGTGATAAATAAAACAGTAGGATGAAAGGATACTGAATCACTACAGCTTAAATATTATATTTGCTACTTCATCTTTATGTGGTCCAGAAGGCCATTTAACCTTGCTGCGAATATTCCTATTGTAAAAAACATATGTGTAATCATATTTACCTTGAAAAAAATAGTACTGATAGAATTGAAAGACAAAATTTCATATGTGTTTTTTTCATGGTCATGACACTGATAGAATTGAAAAACAAAATTTCATAAGTGTTTTTTTCATGGTCATGACTATAAAACACAAACTTCTATTTGAATACCTTTGAATTGAAAAGTATTCATTACCTTACTTATGTAACTGTAGCCACTTTGTACATCACCTATACAATAACAATAAAAATTTAAACAAAAAAATCACATTGTTCAAAAAGAACTCTACTCATTGACCTGACTGATGTAATTCTAACCCCTCTGTATATCACCTTTACAACAACAGCAAGAAATTGAGAAAAAAAGACAAATACCACCAGTAGGCATATTGTCAGCATTTAGAGTATGAAAAGCTGTCTTTTAAAGCTTAATGAGGGAAGAAAAATAAAATCTCCAGACTTGCAAAGGCCTATGAACTTCACCTAATTCAGCAACTAAAACCAGGCATGGTTGATTTATTCAAAGATAATGCATGCTTGCAAATTATATTCATAATATACTTTTTCCAGGATCCAGAGATCTGTTACAAAAACAAAAAATATACAGTTTGTGACATTTGGAAGATTTTAGAGTTACAGATTGAGCTTTGTAAACAACACATACACATATAGCATCAACCAAATCCACACCTTGAAAATTCTTGAGGAATACAATATGAATTCCTTAGAGCAAAGAGCTAAAAGCCAGATAAAATGAAGCAATCATTTAACTTTAAAGTGCCATTAGTTAAACAGAAGGCTTTCCAAATAATTTCAACTTCAAGTCAGATACTACCCATATGTGTTTGCCCCTCTCACCATGGCTTACGTGAAATTTAAAAAATTTTTAATTTTGATGTGAACTACTTTTGTATCAACTGAACCACATGGACTTTTCAGAGTTAAGATAGTAGCTGATATGATTTAGCTCTGAAATATTTTACTTACTGGACAATGGTCTTTGCTGTTCTCTTTCCCTGTAAGGCACAGAACCCCTCACATCAGAATGGAGAAGTGGAGCCTCACATGAGTTTTAAGGTGCTTTTGCAGCCCACACGAGGAGATACCTCTGGTGCCTAATATGCTCTACAGAGATTTTTAAAGCCTTGGGGAGTTTCTAACGGGCCTGTCCAACCAGCTAATAAAGATCCCTGTTTCCTTAAATACACATACTTTGTATGGCATTTTTTTCTGTTTATATATGCCAGGAGTAATGTACATACTGATTTTGCATATCAGAAGTTAATTGGTTATACACACATATCAGGTTTTCTGAAGATACAAACAAATGAGACATTCATAAGCTTGATTTTTTTTTGTATTTCATGTGGTGGTCTTTTTTTTTTTTTTTTTTGCCAGTCCTGGGGCTTGAACTCAGGGCCTGAGCACTGTCCCTGGCTTCTTTTTGCTCAAGGCTAGCACTCTGCCACTTGAGCCATAGCACCATTTCCGGCTTTTTCAATGTATGTGGTGCTGAGGAATCGAACCCAGGGCTTCATGTATACGGGACGAGCACTTTACCACTAGGCCATATTCCCAGACCCCTCTTTTTTTTTTTTTTTTTAATAGATCTTAGGTTTTAATAAATTCTACTCTTCTAATTTGGCACTTGTACATAACAATGTATCCCCATAAGAATGTAGACATGTCTCCTATAATAAGTAAGTTTATAAAGAATTGCCTTTAATAGAATGAGAAATATTATTTTTGCCACTGGACAACTGTTATTTGAGTGGCTCGGAGAACACCAAACTCTGCCTCAGTTACTGTTTTAGAATAAGTAATTCACTGAATGCACAGATATGATATTCTGCTCCTCCACTGAGATATCTTCAGTGAAAAGCAGTTCCCCTCACTGAAAGGAGAGAAAGAAGATCTGATTTCAGATAGTCTGAGGGGAGGCAGCAATGAGAGAGGAAGAAGCTGCAGAGTCCCAGAATGCTTATGTCCAAGACTGAGGAATCACACAAAAAATTACATCCCTCAATTCACTGTGGGGAATTTGGAGATTAAAATATCTTTATTTTATATATCTTGTTCTCTTTAGCTTTTACACTATACATATTACGGTGCCAATAAGAGAGGCATAGAAAGTTCATATAAATTAGAAGCACGTGCAGCAGAGCAGGGAGTATGTTAGCTTATGAAAGTAATTGATAATGAACAGGTTGACTAGTACGATATAAAAGAGTAGAACTGTACAGATGTGACAGGCACTAGTGGCTCATGACTGTCCTCACTACTCAGGAAGCTGAGATCTAGAGATGGAACTCCAAAGTCAGCCCAGGCTGGAAAGTCAACCACCAACAAGACAGAAGTGGAGCTGTGGCTTAAGTATACAGCACCGGCCTTGAGCAAAATAGCTCAGGGACAGCTCTCAGTCTCTGAGTTCAAACCCCATGATCAGAAAAAGAAAATGAAAAGGTGCAGCAGTGGAACTCACTGGACTCTGATGAAAGTAAACTGTACAACTCATGGGTGGAGACAGGAGGAAGGGACTGGGAGACAGTGAGGGAACAGAAGACACTGTACTCATTACTCATGTATATGTCATCCCTCTGTACATCACCTCTATAGTAACAATAAAGTAAATTAGTTAAAAAAGAAAATGCACAGATGTGCAAAATGTTGATGAGGAAAGATTTCAACTACCATTACTGGAAGCAGTGCTCAATACTCTCTTTGAGATCAGCATGTGGGAGAGGGTAATGAGCATAGAATCTATCTCAACGCAGACAGCATATGAAGATCAACAAACCACTGTTGACAGGAGTGCTAGAGTGGGACAACCATAACACTTCAGGATGGACACGTGAAAAAATGAACACCAGCAGGTAGGAACGTCTGTCTTCCACGAAAGACATACAGGGACAGATGCAAGTCACATGGCCAGCCCAATATCTGAGAGGCAGAGGCTAGCCAATGACAGCAAGAGAAGAAGAGCTACATGGGGGTGTGGAGGCTGGCCAGAGACAGACAATGTTTTCTAATGTGATGTAGCCAAGTACAGAAAGAACTTAGGCAAAGCAGACAGAAGGAGCTGTCCGACAATAAGCAGCCTCCCTCCACCCCTGGAACTTCAGGAATGTGAAGATGCTGCTGCCATTTAAATTTTTTTTAGGAATCTCCATACGACTGGGAAGAGACTTCCCAGTAAAACTGATAAATAAAGCTAAATCTACTTCTTCCTATGATTTCAATGCTGCCTCACCTTACCTAGCACTCACTGCTCTTGCCTGCAGTGTGTATTGCCCTTTGTCTTCAGACAATACTGAGTTTCATTCTTCTAGAGGTCAGAAGGGAAGAATGTTGACTCTTCTTTGTAGTGGTTTGTGTTTTCAATTGCATATTTGAAACTTTAGATACGAAAAATTGCCTCTTCATCTTGAAAATACTATGAAGTTTGAAAATTATGTAAGGTTACCAACCTTAGGTTATAGAAAAGGAATCTAGAATATAGGTAGGTTTCTAAAAGGAGCCAAGATATAGACAGTTGTATCTAATGGTTGTTTGGGGACTTATGGTAACTATTGTAAGTAATCAATAATTATTCTGGTCTTGTATATCAATCCATATAAATTTAGGTTGCATTAAGAAACAGTGATAAGCATTTTTTTGTTTCTCAAGAAAATGTAAATATTTGTGTCTTGCACCTGTACTGAGCTAGGTGCAGATTTGGGGGATAGAATTACATCTTTAATACTCAACTTCAGTTACATAATACCTGTCAAAATGCTTTATCCACTTCAAAGAAGTACTGAAATCATCGCATTTTTAACATATTTCTCAACTCTCTGACACTCTTTGCTTTATTTATCATTCATCATGGATAAACTAAAACACCCAGACTGTGACATTAAAATTTAGTTTTAGATGATTTGCAGCTAAATTAATAATAATTTCAACTATTAATATTATTATCATGATCTTCACACTGTTTAGTATTTTGACCCTGGACAGCTAGTTTTCAAGGAAGTTTTTACATTGTTAAGAAAACATATAACACACTAAAGCCACCAGTACAACAATGTTCATTGCAGCACAATTTGTCATAGCTAGAATATGGAACCAACCTAGATGCCCCTCAGTAGACGAATGGATCAGGAAAATGTGGTACATATACACAATGGAATTTTATGCCTCTGTCAGAAATAATGACATTGCCCCATTCGTAAGGAAATGGAAGGACTTGGAAAAAAATTATACTAAGTGAAATGAGCCAGACCCAAAGAAACATGGACTCTATGGTCTCCCTCATGGGAAATAATTAGCACAGGTTTAGGCTAGTCACAGCAGAGGATCACAGGAGCCCAATAGCTATACCCTTATGAACACATAAGATGATGCTAAGTGAAATGAACTCCATGTTATGGAAACGACTGTTATATCATTGTTGTAATTACTTTCAGCATGTAATGTGAAACCATAGCTTCTATTATTGATGACCCTCTTGTATCCCCTTCCTGTGGTTGTACCTTCACTATCTCTGTATCTTATCTGAGTACATTGGAAACCATGTATACTGGTATTAGAACTAGGACACTGAAAGAGAATACCAAAATCAAGAGACACAGGGTAAAAAGACAAACCACTGCAAAAGCAATACTTGCAAAACTGTTTGGTATAAATGAACTGAACAACTCATGGGAGGGAAAGGGAAAGGGGAAGGGGGAGGGGGGAATGAGGGAGGAGGTAACAAACAGTACAAGGAATGTATCCAATGCCTAAGGTATGAAACTGTAACCGCTCTGTATATCAGTTTGACAATAAAATAAAAAAAAAACTGTTTGGTGTAAATCAACTGAACAACTCATTGGGGGAAAGGGATAGGGAGAGATGGAGGGGGGAATGAGGGAGAAGTTAACAAACAGTACAAGAAATGTATCCAATGCCTAATGAATGAAACTGTAACCTTTCTGTACATCAGTTTGACAAAAAAAAGAAAACATATACCAAGGACATCAATCAGGAGAACGTAAAGATGAAGACAGAAAATTCTGTGAAAGAAATTCTACAATTTAGAGTAGAGCTCCATAACACCTTACACAAACATTCTGCATCTGAAATGTTTGCATGCTTTAAAATGCAACCTTGACTATCTGTTAAATGAATCTTCTGAAAGCGTAGCTTCTCTACCTTAATGATACTTAATGATTCTGTTTGAAATCAAATTATTTCTCTTTATATCTTTTAAAAATATTTTATTATTACTGTATTGGTGATTCTTTGTTTATCTTAAAGACAAATTATTTGAGTATTTTTGCCTGCTTTTTTTCATTTTTTTCCTTTATTGTCACAGTGAAGTACAGAGGGGTTACAGTTTCATATGTGAGGCATTGAGTACATTTCTTATTGAACTTGTTTCCTCCTCCCTCATTTTCCCCCGCCTTCCCCCTCCACCTTTCCCTCTCCTTCTTCCCCCATGAGTTGCACAGTTGTTTACACTAAATGGTTTTGTAAGTATTGCTTTTGTTTGTCTTTTTATCCTTTGTCTCTCGATTTTGGTATTCCCTTTCCCTTCCCTAGTTCTAATACATGTATATACAGTACCCAGGGTACTGAGATCAGATTCAGTGATAGCAGGGGTAAAACCACCAGAAGGGAATATATGGCATGTTGAAAATAATTACAACAATGATATGCCACTTGTTTCCATAACATGGAGTTCATTTCATTTAGCATCATCTTATGTGTTCATAAGGGCATAGCTACTGGGCTATTTTGATCTTCTGCTATGACTAACCTAAACATGTACTAATTTTGACAATTAAAATTTATATCATTGTTATACTGGATCTATGCAATAACCTTTGACACATTTATGCTTCATATTTTTATGTCTTTTTTTGTCAGCAGCTTATGTTAGAAACAGCATAGCACTGTTTAACTGCTTGCAGAATTCTTACATTAAATATGGATGGAAACACATCTATCATCTCAACCACCTTTAGTTTCATGTCAGTAATATGTGCCAAGATCCAATTACTCATTCAAATCAGATAAAGACCTAATTTTATCTGATAGAAGCTGATCTCATAGAATTTGAAAGAATCGTGGCTACCAGAGCCTGGGATGGGCAGAGGTGAGGGGAAAAGGTAAGTCTGGTATGTCCATGATCACAAGGTAAAAGTCACACGGAAAGCAAGAGCTCAGGTTTTCTATTGCCCAGAAAGGTGAATATAGTCAATAGTAATGAGTCCTGTATTACAAAATACCTACAAGAGATCTGGAATGTTCTTACCACAAAAAAGATAATTTTTTCTGGTGGTCAATTGGAGATAAAAAGTCTTATGGACTTTCCTGCCCAGGCTGACTATGAACCACGATCCTCAGATTTCAGCCTTCTGAGCAGTTGGGATTACAGGCATGAGCGACTGGTGCTGAGATATGTATCAGTAAATTTTAAAGTCCTAATTGAGATGAGTTGGAATATACATATTCAACAAATAAATGGTGTCTTTCTGTGGTGGCATAGCATTATTGGTGCTATTCATGACTATTTGTGTGAGGGCTTAGTTTGACTTATTTAATTAACAAAATTGTTTTCAGACAAGTTACACTAAGGATGTATCTCTAGAACATGTTAATAAACACTTTATGCCTCATTAAGATTTGATTTTATCATCATCAACTCCAGTTATACTACTTACTATAGTGTGCTTAACAACATGGTAGGGAATAGAAACGAGTAAAGGACTATAAGATACTGCTTTGCTCTTTCTTCCTTTTTGTGGAGCTACACCTTCTGCATAACAATTTTGTTTCCCACTTATGAGGGTTATCTGCTCATTTAATACTTGCAGCCCATATTGTAACCACACTGAAGTTTCCCACAGGATCTACGTAAGCAAGGAAAAAAGGTCTGAATGTTTTTTGAAGCACACAAGTAAAGTAGTTTATTGCATATTGTGAAGGATACAGTCAAAATGTCTCATATTATGTTTTCAGTCATATTTTGAGTGACTACGTTCAAACTGATGTGAGATTTTAAAAGGAAGTGGACCCCTAAGAGATGTTTGAAAATGATTTTATTATGATGATTTTGAAAAGAAATTCTAACTACAGACCAAAAAACCCCAAGAAGTTCTAGCTTTAAATAGTCATGCCTTCAAATTTTCTGCTGGAAAAGAGATGAAAACAGCAACATCCAAAATGTTCCCCCTTTGGAGTTAAACAATCATAATTAACATGCCTCAGAAACCTGGGGTACTGCATCCATGCTTTCATACAGATTTCACCCTTGCTAAACTACTCCTCCAATGTGCAAGCTATTCAGCCACTGATTCACACAGCAATATTAACCCGGTGTGCAGTATTTATAAAGAAATTCCATGATAGTCCTCATAATTAGTATATATTGACTGGGGAAGGTTCCATATTTTTCAAATATGGCTACGTTCCAAATATGTCCACTATCCAATTTGCATAGATGTTTCTCTCCATCAGCTCTAAAACAATATCCTATGCATACATTTATATATTAGTGAATTTCTAATGTCATTAGCTATTTTTCCATTTGGAATAGCAATTCCCTTCATGAGTCTTAATATTGCATCACTTTCCAAAACTTAGTTTGGATCTTACTGGCATTGCTATTTCTAATTGCTGTTATTGCATATTTAAGCTCAATTATACAGTGCTCAAATAAAACTTCAACTAAGTGGAATGTGCATTTTTTCCAGAGATAAGATTTCATGTAAAACAAATATAAAGATACACGTTATGTCATTCTGTTTGTTCTTCTTGCTACATAACTCTCAGTTTAATAGCTCCTTAAACAAATATTATAATCTGTATTTTTTTCCTTTAATGATTTTTAATGACCTTGGGTTTCTTCAATGCCAGCTCTTCCTGACCGGAAGACACGCAGTATCCTCACACGGATCTGCTTGGTCTTGATGGTGTAAACCACGGGGTTGAGCACCGGGGGTGTAAGAAAATGCAGGTAGGACAGCAAGACACGGCTGCAAGGGGAAGCCCACTTCCCAAATCGGTGGATCATGGACAAGCCAATCATAGGAGTATAAAAGAGTAGCACAGAACAGATATGGGAGACACAGGTGTTGAGAGCTTTGAGACGCTCCGCCTTGGAGGCAATGGACAGCACTGTTCGGAGGATTAGCCCATAGGACAGAACAATGAGCACGGAGTCTATACCCAATGTAGAGAGAACTACGAAGAGGCCATAGGCACTGTTGATGTGAGTGTCCGCACAGGCCAGCTTCATGACATCTGGGTGCAGGCAGTACGAGTGGGACAGCAGGCGTTTCTGGCAGTAGGGTAGTTTCTTCAACATGATTGGGGCTGGAATGTGGAGACCAACACTGCGCACAATAATAGCCAGGCCCAAGCTGGCAATCCGAGAATTTGTGAGAATGGTGCTATAGCGCAGGGGGCTGCTGATGGCCACAAAACGGTCAAAAGCCATAGTGAGCAGTACAGAGGACTCCATGATGGAGAAGGTGTGGATGAAGAAGAGTTGGAGCAGACACATGTCGTGTGCCACCTCCCTGAGCCCCAGCAGGTAGATGGTGAACATGGTGGGCAGGGTGGAGGCAGACAGGCCCAGGTCAGTCACTGCCAGCATGGACAGAAAGTAGTACATGGGCTGGTGCAGGGAGGGCTCTGACTTCACCACCCACAAAATCAGGCTGTTCCCAGCCAGAGAGGCTATGTACATGGCACACAGAGGTATGGAGAGCCACACGTGCACAGCCTCAAGGCCGGGAAGGCCTATCAAGAAGAAAGAGGTGGTGGTGTGGTTGAAGTTGGACATAATGAACCAGAGGCAGAAGTCCAGGAGGAAGTACAAATGCAGGCCCTAGATACAAATAGGTTGCTGGTTCAGAACATCTACAAACCCAGATCTTGCTATGACCGACTCCAGTGTTTCTCTGACAAACATGGCTTTATAATTTATCCAAGTATGTCTTATAGTTCATATATAAAAGGCCATGTAGTAAAGAGGAGCTTTTGTCATTTTCAGAAGAAATCTTCTACATATAGTAAACTTGGCTCAGTAACTACACAATGATGGTAATTCCAAAATAATAAATGCACTGAAGCAGTGTTCTTTCTAATTCTTCATTATAAATGTTAGGAAATGCATTTGATTTCCATCAAAGTTCCTGTGTCAAATGTGGACATCCTTCCTATTAATTTCTTTCTTTTTAATCTCCCTGACTGGTTGCCATTTGCAAAGCAACTTAAGCAATGTTTATCTTGATTAATTATGCAATATTTAAAGTTCTGATAATTTCTTCAACTATCTTTTTAATATATATTTCTCTAATTCAGCGAATTTGAGAATTTTAAGGGCATTTTCTTTCATAATTAAATCAATGTAAAACAAATTAATACTTCTTATCCAATTCACACATTTATATGGAAATATAACACAAAACTATTATACACTGCAGTTAAAATGTCAAATAGCCAATAATATCCAAATCTACTTCATTCTCTAAATAGTTATATGCATGATGCCATTACTTCAGTAAAACGATTCTTAACTTCCAGAACACTGGACAATTATCTGAAATTTTATGTCACTATTCAACATTTCACCAATTAGCATAGAAAATAACCTTTATTCACCCAGGGAAAAATAGACCAATGTTGAGCAAATTTCCAGAGCTAAGTTATAATCTGTGAATTAAAAAATTTTTTCCTTGCATTCTCTTGCATTTTCACCCGCTTTACTTCTTGTATCCAAGCCATTACTGAAAACCAAACTAGGACAACTTAAATTTGAGGGATTATACTTAATTGAATGTTTAGAGTTAAGCAGTTCCTTGTTGTTTGTTTTCTCAAATGACATTATATCTCCCTTAGTCCTCTTACCACTTCCATCCTGTCCCCTGCTTAGGATATGTGATCATAACCTCTCCTTTGAAAAGTTAGGTTACATAATAAATTGTTTATTTTCCGTCTGTAAATAAAAACTGTACCAGTTCAATTCATTGCACTACTATTTTGCTTAATTTATTAAATAGCTATAGACATATCACTCTAAAGTCTTAACCCCTAGGTGTTGACAGATAACTTTTCCCACATAAGGTCAGCCTTATCTATGACACTGTAACCCCTCTGTACATCACTTTGACAATAAAGAAAAAAAAAAAGAAGAAAACCAATTCAAGTCTACAACTTTGTCATTTGGATCACCAGATGATGGAGTTAATTAATGGGTGGAGTTAATTCTGACTAACTTCATGTTTTGCTTCCTAAATCTTTAGGCCTAAAGCTAAGGATAAATATTACCTGTTAATTAACAGGATCCCAGATATTCATGATTTTTTGTTAAATTAAACAAAAATTTTCATAGAACTTTTTTCTTTTTTTCTGTCATGAGCGAGTTTTATTCTGCTGTAAAAGGTAGACATGAAGCTGCTAAGTTGACAAACATGACAGGTAGGACAGGAGAAATATAATGCGCCTCAGTCAATCGGGATTATTCTAAGAAGGCTAATGCTCATTTGCTGACTGATGAACATTTCTGATTTTCCTCTTGTAATCTATCTTTCTGCCTCCATATTAGAGAAGTGCACATGTTCATTCATTAATTAAATTGCCTTAGATGCTGTTTCAGATACAAGGATCATAGGTATGATAAACAGGAAGGTCCCAAGAATCAGAGTCATTTCTGTTGAGAAAATAGAATAATTCGGGAAGTGAAAGAATGACTTTAGATCAAAAGTTCAGGACACCAGTTGGTGAGGAGGGGAAATTTACCAAAAGAGAATTCAGACCACCAAAGTCACTTAAGATGGCAGGGTGAGGATCAATTTTTTTTCTTATTTTTTTAGGGGGGACTGATTCTTTATTGTGCTACATATATCTATTAGCTCTGAAGGTGGTGGTGTGGGATTCCTGACATATAATACACAGGAACTTGTATGAAATGCAGGTTTAGTTCCCACTAAACCCCTCATAAATCACCATGACCTGGCTCAAAGGCTAGGACATACTAGAAAGATTGTTGATGTTTCAACAATCTCTTGAGATAATTTTGATCTACAGAAGGTCTGAGAACTGGTGCTGTTATTAGGCACAGGGCTGCTCTGTTATTAGATGACTGTAATGGTGCCAAAATCCTACTTAAAGAAGTAATTTGTGGAGAAGTACAAGTTAGCAATTAAGAGAAAAGGGAGATACTATGAACCTTAGTACAAAGCTGTGAGAGTATTCTAGCAAACACACTCAAGTAGTAATGTAAGTTCTCTCGCAGGTTTCCTATAAATGATTATATACCTGATCACTAAATACACACACACACACAGAGAGAGAGAGAGAGAGAGAGAGAGAGAGAGAGAGAGAGATGCATATTAAATAAGGTCACTAAGTCTTTCCTGATAAATTATTCTGTAAAGCATTAAATTATTAATAAAGTAATCTGTGTGAGTCTTAAACCCTAAAGCTATCAGAGCTTCAGCATGTTGTTTAACCTTTCTATATGCAGATTTATGAATGCCTTAATTCCTGACAGAAGGAACAAATGTGAAATGGGTTCAGAGAAATGTATAGAGCCACACTTGAAAAGATTTGGGCATTCAGGGGAAGTGCTTGAATACTCCCCACCTGTAAATTCTTTGCCTCACACTGCTTTTCATCATCAGAGCTTATAATGCATAGATTTATGGTAAAGTGAAAATCCTTTGGTTTCACCCACAAATCTCAAACACCCTTGATATAAACAAAGTCAAAGTTTCTTCTGTATTTCAATTAGCACTTGGGTGAGGTTATGTGAACGATGAGATTCTGATACACATAAAGTGTATTATTTTTATGTTTCTTACACTCAGCAGAATGCGGAGAAGAGAGCTTTATGAGTATGTTTGGTCCTTTTCCTTATTTTAATTTTTAAAATATCTGATGGAGTGAGGGCGATTTAGACATAAGAATATATTAGAAAATGCACAGCATCTGTATCTGGTCCTGTCTTTGGCACAAAAGCAAAGGAAGCAATGTATTTTTGTAAAACCTTGGATTTAGGCATGAGCTACTCTTTTTAAAATGCTAAGAAGACAATGGATGCGCTTACCACTTTAGGGAACTACTCCATTTGACTGGATATTTGATTTTCCCTCAGCTGTGGACGCGAGGCATCCGGAAGTAGAACAAGGCAGGAACACATATTAAATTTTCCAAACTAATGTCTACAGATTCAAGACACTATAAATAAAGACCAATACTCTGCAATGGTAAAATAAGAGAATACTTGCAATTTCAACATGAAATGTATAGACAAATTGTATCCATTGCATCAGTAATGTTAAGGCAATGTCAGTCATCTCACAAGCATAACAAAGAAATCAGTGAAGTATGTTAATTAAGCATATAAATCTATGTGAGTTATTTGATGACAAAATGTTATAATGAAAAAAGTTCACTGCATTCTATAAAGCAAATGAAATAGAAATTTAAGCAGTAAAACCCAAGCAGGAACTGCTGGCTCATCCTGCAGTTCTAGCTATTCGGGAGGCTGAGGGCTGTGGTTCAAGACCAGCTTGGCTACGAGAATCCATGAGTCTCATCTCCAATTAACCACTAACAAAGCCAGAAGGAGGGCTGTAGATCAAGTTGCAGAACATAAGCCTTGAGCACAAAAGCTCAGGCACAACACCTAGGTCCTGAGTTCAAGCCCCAGGACCAACACTAAATAAAAAAATAAATGTAAAGGAATAAAGTGAATAGTAATTTATTTATATTTGCCTTTTAATTATCCTAAGTGTACTTACCATACAAGATTCAAATTATTTTCTCAATGATGATAAAACAAATATTTAGAAAGAATCACAGTTAATCTTGATCACCATGGGTTTTTAAAAGTTATTCTGCTCAATTTTTTTATCATCTGTCTGTGGATAGAAAATTGAATAAATAAATTGTTGTGCTACTCAGGAATCCCCAAGGAAGAAACAGAACCAGAATTCATCTAAACACAGCTCATGATAGATTTAAGACAAGGAGAACTTTGCTGGTGAATAACTTATGTATGAGTAATTGTATAATTAATTGCCTTTTTATTTCCCTATAATAGGATGTGTTCAATAGGTATCTTGCTGAACAGCTCTAAGGTATTACCTGAAGAAAATGAGCCCCTTTCATTCCTCAATGTACTCTCTTTTTCATGGTCATAACTCAAAATATTTAAACACCTCTAGTAATCTTGGAAATAACTTTAAACCTTTCTTCTCTAAGCCCCTTGTTTTTTTACTCACCTCCAAAATGGGAAGAAGGAGACTGTTTTGAAGCCTCCTCAGGAGTCTAATAGCATTGAATTCTCAAAGCAGAGAGGTTTTATGGAAAATGAGCAATGTCCTCATCTCGTTTCTTGATGAACACCATAGGGACTATAGTCTTTCTTGTTCACAACAACTGACTTTAACCATGTCCCTGCTAAGCAAGCTATCCAGTGGTCAAAGGGACTTCATCATAATTTGAAATCATTTGTACAAAAGTCTGAGTGGGTCAGCTGCTGATTGCCCTTCTCAGTGTGTTTTAAAAACAATTGACTTTTTAGATAGTTTAAACTTCATTATTATGGAGACTTGAATTGAAGATAATATCCACTCATTTTAAATATCTTGGTTGAACAAATTCTGTCTTATTTTATGCTCATAAAATATAATACCATAACCTCTGTAAGACAGCGGATAAATGGTTAACAAAAACACCCGTAGGGATATCTGTGTGATTGAATCTCAGCTACATCATGTAATATCTCTTGGGTATTTGTTCATCTTGTTTTCCTTCAGAATAACTTGATTTTCTTAATTTGTTCACAATTTCTTTAGGATAGTTAGAAAACCTAGTACCTTCATGTATTCTGAGGATTAAAGGATACTTGTTGCCAATCAAGTAATTAGCTATTTTCAAGAAATATCTCATGACATTTGACTATAGATTATAATTATACATGCATATTACTTCCCATAGTTCATAAAATTCAACATTTTAGGAAGTAATAGTATTAATTCTATACAAGCAAAGAAGCTTCCCATAGCCACATAAATAACAAAAGTTCAATAAAATATAGAGAAATTATATGTACATATACTATGTGAATAGATTATAATATTTGTGATGAAATTAACTTTTTGAGGGAAAATATTTATTAGCATAATCCTGAAAATCTTCTCACATTAACTGCATGACAAAGTATTCAAATTATAAGCAAATTATTGATATCTCCTTGCTTCATTGATTATTTCTTTTATCATGGGCTTTACCAAACTAAAGGTCTATCTAGTAGTTTCAGAAATTCAGAATAATTATTGTTTGCTTCTGTGCATTTTACACTTATACAGCTCTGCATACCTTAGATTCTCTGGCGTAGAAAACAACCAGCTCATGAACATGGGCCTTTTTTTTTTTCAATGTAAGGTTTCATCGTTTTCAAACTTTGTAATACTTTCAACATGGGGGAGTAAATTTTCTTATCTAATGTTTCAAATGTGCAGTTAAAAACAAACACACCACTACCAAGACACTATTCTCTCCTTCTGACCTCTAGAAGAATGAAACTCAGTATTGTCTTAAGACAAAGGGCAATACACACTGCAGGCAAGAGTAGTGAGTGCTAGGTAAGGTGAGGCAGCATTGAAATCATAGGAAGAAGTAGATTTAGCTTTATTTATCAGTTTTACTGGGCAGTCCCTTCCCAGTGGTATGGAGATTCCTAAAAATTAAAATGGCAGCAGCATCTTCACTTTCCTGAAGTTCCAGGGATGGAGGGAGGCTGCTTATTGTTGGGCAGCTCCTTCTGTCTGCTTTGCCTAAGTTCTTTCTGAACTTGGCTACATCACCTTAAAGAACATTGTCCTGTCTGTGCCTCCATTGTCCAGCCTCCACACCCCCATGCAGCTCTTCTTCTCTTGCTGTCATTGGCTAGCCTCTACCTTTCAGCTTCCTCACTGCTTTAAAAAGTAGCAGTTTGGTTCCTGGACTAGAGGGAGATAGGTCCTCCAGCATGCTTTATACAATTTTTCGTCTTCATTTTCTCAGTCACTGAATCATCTAGTCTATGGCTGTGACTGGGGACAACCACTTGGCCATTCAAAAGCCTTTACCCAGGGCTTGCATGCTCACAGCCAAACACCTTGGGTCTATTGGGTTGGCCATGAGACCTCCATCTGCCCTTATATGTGTTCCTTGGAAGACTTAAGTTTCATCTTGGAACGTCTATTTTTCATATGTTCATCCTGATGTACCAAGGTTGTCCCATTCTAGCACAATTGTCAACAGTAGATTGAAGATCTTTGTTGTATGCTGTGGGATGGAGGTTGTGCTCCTTACTGTCTCCAAATATTGATCTCACAAACAGTACTGAGCCTTGCTTTCAATAATAGTAGCAGGAGCTTTCTACACCTGCATATCCCACTTCTGCACAGTTCTTCTATTTTATTCTCCTATAGTTAGCCTACCCAAGACCCATCACTTTGATAAAAAGAAATATGCCCTGCTCAGGTGCACATGCATCAAGAGGGGCTCAGTTGTTTATAACTTCAGAAAAATTTTCACACATGCATAATATAAACAAAATAACTATGTGGATAACCCCTAGAAAATATAAAATAAATTGTCACATCCCAAAAACTTTTAAAATAAAGAAATAAATACCTAAATTACTGCAATATAGTATCATAAACAAGTCAACAGCAAAGCTACCAGCACAACCATATTCACTGCAGAATTACTTACCATAGCTAAAATATGGAATCAATCCAGATGCCTCTCAGTAGATGAATGGATCAAGAAAAATGTGATATACGTATACATATATGAATATATATATACATATATATATATATAGAGAGAGAGAGAATCAAGCCAGACCCAAAGAAACATAGGCTGCATGGTTTCCCTAATTTGTAATGAGTAGAATATGTCTAGGACATACTTAGCAGAGGACCAAAATAGCTCAATAGCTATGTATGTATGAACGTATAAAATGAGGCTTATAGAATTGAACTCCAGGGCTGGGGATATGGCCTAAGTGCTAGCCTTGAGCAAAAAGAAGCCAGGGACAGTGCTCAGGCCCTGAGTCCAAGCCCCAGGACTGGCCAAAAAAAAAAAAAAAAGAATTGAACTCCAAGAAATGGAAACAAGAGGGTTTTTTAGGGTATTCTTTGCAGTTATTTCTTTTTCTTTCTTTCTTTCTTTTTTGTTTCCTTCAGATTATTCCCTCTTATCACTTTTTTTTTTGGTTTCTGCACTCCTTATCTTGTTTGTAAGTTTATCAGATTCGGGGAAGGTTAGGGGAATCTTAGAAACAGTAGGACAAAGGGTGAACCATGCAACAGTGATACTCACTAGACATTGTTGGAAAAGAACTTTACAACTTGGCAGGGGAGGGGAGTGTGGGGAAAAGCAGGAGAAAATGAAGGAGAGGGAGGGTAACTATTCAAAAAGAAATGTACTCATTTCCTTACTTAGCTATAACCCCTCTGTACATTAACTTTAGAATAAAATGTTTTAAAAATCAAATGGTAATATAAAAATTAATATTTTTAAGTTCAACATCTTTTTTTTTTCTATTTGGTCATGTGGGCCTTGAACTTGGGGCTTGGGCACTCTCCCTGAGCTTTTTTGCTTAAAGCTAGCACTCTACCACATTGAGCCACAGTGCACCTTCAGTTTTTATTTTCTTTCTGGTAGTTAATTGGAGATAGGAATCTCACAGACTTTTCTGTCCAGACTGGCTTCCTACTGAGATTCTCCGATGTTACCTCCTGGATAGCTAGGATTACAGGCATGAGACACTGGTATCCAGCTTAAGCTCCATATCTTGAAAAGTAGATGGAATTTCCATTATTCCGTAGCTTTCTCAATTATATTATATCATTTGCTCTGTTATTTATAATAGATAGATGGAAAATTCTGTGCTTTCATAAACCATTAAATGGTATTATATATTTCAAGTGAAAAACTCTACACACAACTTGATTTTTACTTCAATTATTTTTAGCAAAGATGAGAAAATAATCCCAGTACATTTCTTCTGTAACTCCAGGCCATCTGAAACCAGATTTCAATTCTCTACTTCCAGTAAGAAGGAACTACTTCTGATAGAAATCAACTTTTCTGAGACTGCAAAAGATTATCAGAAGGAAAACCTAGGTAAACACAGATATGATTTTAACCTTCTGTTTAATTTTTCAGAAAGAATAATCACTATACACTATTTGTTCAACATCTGATAAACTGTACATGTATAATGTTTGAGGAGCTTATTAAATTGGGTAATGTCTAAATGCTACTTCTCTTTTATTACACATATTATTGAAGTAAAAAGCTTTCGAGTCTTCTTCATTTTCTTGACTTCAGTTGAGGATTTGCCCAAGTTGGTGTGCATATAACTAAGATTGAGTTTCTAAAGGGTTCTTTTCCTTACAGTTATATTGTGAATCAGAGAAATTCCACTAACAGTTTTGCTGAAAATGGATTGTTGGCCTTTGTAGTCAATACTGCTTAGTTTTTAGAAACTGATATTTCCAGTTAGCTTCAGTAGGCATATTGGGTAAAAGAAACTTGAAATCCTTGTTCTGAAGACTTCAAGCCAGTGAAATACTGTTAGGTTCAAAATTCTCACTGCTTCAAACTGAGTGACTTTTTAAGAGTGCAATTGGCTAATATCAACTGTTTAGTCTTTAGGAGCTGATATTTCCAGTTAGGTGAAATAATTGATTTCTAATTAATCAAAGAGCTGCTACACATATTGGATAAATTTTCATCTTATTGAACTCTTTTATTATTTATATTATATCCATAGGATCACAGTTCAAAGCCAGCATGGCAGACAAATATAAGAGATCTTATCTCCAATTAACTATCAAAGAGCCAAAAGTGGAGATAAGGCGCAGTTGAAGGCCAGTATTGAGCAAAAAAGCTAAGGGATAGTACCCAGTCCTGAGATCAAAGCCCAGCACCAGCACACACAAAAATAATTTCTTGAATGTTGAATGTATACTTTTAGAAATTATAGTAAGTAATTTGCATATATAATTATATTACATATTAAAATATGGCATAATTTTAAAAACAATTAGATATTTATTTGGTGACAAGTATCCATCCAAATACACCAATATGTTCATTTCTTTAATTATTCCTAAGAAAGTGTGCAAGGAATGAGAAAATATTCATTCAGAAGCAAAATAACATAATTAAATACTCAAGAAATATTATACAATGTAGTTCAGATTCAATCACACAGATAATCACTACAGCATCATTGTTTCAATCATATATCTATTACCTCACAAAGATTGTATTATTATATTTTAAAGACATGGAAAGAAACTCAGAGAATTTGGACAACTTAAATATTTACAAGCATTTACAAGGATAATATGTATGGTAGTCTTGAAGATGATGAAGCTTAAACTATCTAACTGGCTAATTATTTTAAAGTCATACTGATGGGGAATCAGCAGCTAAAAAACTCCCACTTGCATACTGCCAAAGGATTTCTAATTATGATAGAATCCCATTAGTAACTATATAGTTTGTTTAGCAGAGACATGGTTAAAATCACTTGTTGTTTTGTTGTGACCAAGACTATGGTCCCTGTGGTATTCATCTCAGAATGAGGTTTGTACATGGGCTAATTTGCCATAAAACCTCTCTGCATTGAGACCTCAATGCTGCTGAACTCCTAAGGAGTCAGAGAAATGTCCTCTTACCATCTCGTGAGGGAGTCACTAACATGAGGCTGGGAGAAGAAAGACTGAAAGACATCTCCAAGATTAATAGCAATGTTGAAATTTGTTTGAGCTAAGGCCATTAAAAGGAAAATATATTGAGATATTAGAGGAAAGAAGGGAGTCTTTGTCTTCAGATAGTAGCTTGGAGCTGCTGAATAAGATATCTACAGAATGCTCAGAATTTTCTATTATAGGAAAATAAAAAGGCAATTAATTATACACTTAGGAGGCACACTAGTTATTCACCATCAAAATTTCCCTTGTCTTAAATCGATGTGATTGTATACAAACAGGAGAAACTGATTCTATGTCCCTTCCTTGTGATAAGCTAGAGAGAAAAAAAGATTGATGAATAGAGTTCCTAATGGATGAAATGGTTCAGTATTTTTTCTCCTCATAAAGTGGAAGGTTACGAATAAATTATCTAAACCCCAAATCTATGGAGATTTAGAGTCACTGCAATTCTTTCTAAGTCCTTAAATTATCATCTTTGAAGAAAAATCTTTGAAACTTATATGGTGAGTACCCTTAGAAAAATTGCAAGACAAATGTAATTAATTACTTTTTACTTTCTACATATCTAACACTATGAATTTTTCATTAGGGCATTTTATTTGTCACTAGACAAATACAATTCATTTTCAGGCTAAGAGAATTAAGATACTTTACTAATCCTTTGTTGTGTAATTGCAAAGCCTGAAATTGCCAGAATACTGTTTATGTAATTGTTTGCTATTTGTCCATACATCTCATGCTCAATTTCTTATTATCATCTAATTCTAACCTACTGAATATTTATTCTTAATTCTGCTCTAAATTCTGTAGACATTTGTTTGGGAAATTCAATATGACTTCCTGCCTTGATCTGTTCCATGATGCACCAGACCCACAGCTGAGGAAAAATCAGCTAGCCAATCAAATGGAGTAGTTCCTTTAAGTGGTAAGCTCACCATTTCAATCTATTTAAAGTAGTTCATGGTGAATTCCAAGTTTCATCCAGCTTCTTTTCTCTCCATGTTTTTGTGCTGAAACCATGACCCGAAACAGATGCTGTCTGCCTTCAACTCTATTTCCCTCACTCAAATTGGATACTGTAAAAATTAAAACAGGGAGAAAGAATACACCCAGCCATACTCCTACAACTCCCTTCTTGGCAATCTGTTGAATTTGAAATATACAAAATAATATCTTACTTGTGTATGAGAATCTCATTGTCTAACTAACTTAGCCTCTTCGAAAGGCTATGTTAATACAGGCAGAAAATTCTGGTCTGTTTATACCAAGGATGTCTATCCCCATTTATGTCTCTGCATCTGAGATTTATGGGTGAAGAAATAGAACTTTCAGTTTATTTTAAGGCTTATATGTGATTTTCTCTAACTAAAAACATCACCACACACACACACGCACACACACACACACACACACACGAAACAGTGTAGGGTGAATATAAGATGGAGAATTTAGAAATAAAATGCTATTCAAGTACTTCCTCTAAATGTCCAGTTGTTGTCAGTATATCCCCAAATATTTCTCTTCACCGCATTTGTCCCTTCCATCAGAAACTAATGAAAAATTAATAAATGTGCATGTAAAACATACAAACAGCTTGCTGAAATTCCAACATGCATACTATTTAACAGGCACACAGATTATCTTATTAAAATTTCGGTACTTTTCAGAATAAGTGGTCATGAGACCTCTACTATCCTTGTTTATTATACCTTATGTATTTTGGCATGTGATGACTGGGAGTATAGTTATTTATAGGAAATCTGTTAGAGAACTTATGTTAATAGTTGACTGGGCTTGCTGAAATCATCTCAGCATTATACTAAGGTTCAGTGAATCTCCCTTTCTCTTAATTGCTAACTTTCACTTCTCACCCACCATCTTCTTTGGGTACAATTTTTAGTAACATTGCAACCATCCATTCACCCATTTGTAGAGCAAGGTTTTATTTCACAATTGTGCCAAGTCTTAGAACTTCTATATATCAAAATCACTTCAAGAGAGTTTTGAAGCACAAAGTTATCCCCTGGACATTCTGATTCATGAGGGTATAAACCAGAACTAAAATTTGCATTTTGTGCAAGTTCCCATTGATAATATATCACTAGTCCTGGACCACCACTTTCAGAACCCATAGTTATGCTCAATAGCATACAATAGAATAAAGGAGTTGACCCTACAGTACAGTAGAGCAGTAAGGGCAGGTTTCCTATGTGAGGATTTTCTGTGACTCTGGTAGTCTGAATTTTCTTGTGACAAATTTCCTCTCCTTACTAAGCTATTTCCGGAATTTTCATTCTAATATAACCCCTCTATCTCTTTACAAATTATTCTATTTTTTGGAACATATTTAAAACTAAATTGACTCTGATTCTTCCTTTATTACTGGGACTTTACCGCTCATCATGTCTGGAATTCCTGTGCTAAGAAGAGCACCTAGGAGAATTTAATTGGAAGTCTCTAATTTGGAGGTAGTAAGAAAGATTAAAGAGAAAAATCAGAAGTGTTCATCATTCAGGGAATGAAATAGTTAAGTTTTAGGAGAGTGTTAGTTTTGTTAAGAATACATTTGGTCAACGTGTGTATTAGCAGCTGGTGTTTATATTCAGTTATAGACTACAGTATTCAGAAAGCAAAAGAGGTCACCCTGAACCATTCCTCCATCCTATTTTGATGATGCATATAAAAGTTACCTACTTGATTATGTATGATTAATTTGTCTAGATCTGGAAAAGTGATCTGTCAAGAGCTGAGAGTAGATATATTTTAAACTGGCATCTAAAACTATTTGATAACTACGGTGAAATGATAATATAATGGATTAGCCTTGTATACTTTAATCTACAGAAGAAAAAGTGACAGGTTCATTACATGACTTAACTTTTCAAAGTGGGTTGATACTGGACTGAATAGCTTAAGGCACTGGAGAGAAATTGTGATAGGATTAAAGGTAAGACAACATTAGCTGAGAAAAATAATACAACTACCCCACAGTCCTGCTTAGCTCTAAACATTTAATAAGTTGTCTTTAAATCTAAATTATCTTTTTATAATTTTCAATAATGACATGTACACTTGTTCTCAAAATATGAAACTCATGATGGATTAAGCATAATGCAAGGAAGACATAGCCATATACATAGATTACAGTTTAGTTCTGGAAATCTGATGAAACATGGGTCTAATCACTTTTTTTTCACTAACTAAATCTTATTTGCTATTTTGTGAATGCTTATGAGTATATTATTAAATCATGACAGATAAACCTTAAGGTAATGGCAAATATTCTGTGTGTTAAGTATTATTTTGCTAAAGTAGTGCCCCACATGACTGTAACCACTTAAGGAACAAATGTATTTGAAGAAAATCTAAAATTGTTTCCACAGTGTGGCATAATATTGTATATCTATTTAGTTTATGTTTGTGTATCCATATAAATATACTAACTGGATAATGGGAATTGATTTGTTTTCCACTGTTTCAGTTATAAAAAGAAGTTATATTTAAGAAATGCATTCACTAAATTGAAGAAGAATGTATTGAAAAGAGAGATGATGAACTTAATGGGGAGGAAAGATGCCGGCATTTTGGTCCCATATCTAACACACTAACTCGGTTGCAAATAGAATTCATTTCCCACTGTGTATAATGGAGAGTTGGAAATAACACTGCTTAAGTCCATTACTAGTGACATATTCCAAAGTTTGATTGCAGAATAAATGCCATTGGATAGCTTATGGACCAATGTTTCTTCTACTTATTGCAAGAATTTGTCTTTATTGCATGACCTTTATTAAAGCAATCACGTTAGAGAAACATTGGCGAGATTCATTGTAAGATCTGGGTTTACAGATGTTCTGAACCAGCAACACATTTGTATCTAGGGCCTGCGTTTGTACTTCCTCCTGGACTTCTGCCTCTGGTTCATTATGTCCAACTCCAACCACACCAGTACCTTTCTGTTCTTGACAGGCCTTCCGGGCCTTGAGGCTGTGCACGTGTGGCTCTCCATACCTCTGTGTGCCATGTACATAGCCTCTCTGGCTGGGAACAGCCTGATTTTGTGGGTGGTGAAGTCAGAGCCCTCCCTGCACCAGCCCATGTACTACTTTCTGTCCATGCTGGCAGTGACTGACCTGGGCCTGTCTGCCTCCACCCTGCCCACCATGTTCACCATCTACCTGCTGGGGCTCAGGGAGGTGGCACTCGACATGTGTCTGCTCCAACTCTTCTTCATCCACACCTTCTCCATCATGGAGTCCTCTGTACTGCTCAGCATGGCTTTTGACCGTTTTGTGGCCATCAGCAGCCCCCTGCGCTATAGCACCATTCTCACAAATTCTCGGATTGCCAATTTAGGCCTGGCTATTATTGTGCGCAGTGTTGGTCTCCACATTCCATGCCCCATCATGTTGAAGAACCTGCCCTACTGCCAGAAACGCCTGCTGTCCCACTCGTACTGCCTGCACCCAGATGTCATGAAGCTGGCCTGTGCGGACACTCACATCAACAGTGCCTATGGCCTCTTCATAGTTCTCTCTACTTTGGGTTTGGACTCCGTGCTCATTGTTCTGTCCTATGGGCTAATCCTCCGAACAGTGCTGTCCATTGCCTCCAAGGCGGAGCGTCTCAAAGCTCTCAACACCTGTGTCTCCCATATCTGTTCTGTGCTACTCTTTTATACTCCTATGATTGGCTTGTCCATGATCCACCGATTTGGAAAGTCAGCTTCCCCGTGCGCCTGTGTCTTGTTGTCTTACCTGCATTTTCTTACACCCCCGGTGCTCAACCCCGTGGTTTACACCATCAAGACCAAGCAGATCCGTGTGAGGATGCTGCGTGTCTTCCGGTCAGGTAGAACTGGGGTTACTGGAGGTCATTAGTAGAGCGATAAAAGGGAAGAGTCAGCTTAATGGTGGTGCTTGTTCCCTGAGCTACCAAGGAACTAATGAGATAGTTTAAATAAGAATAAAAGGACATGTTTATCTCTATCTGTCTTCCACATGAATTCTCATGCCTGGAATTGTCCCCTCATAGTAATTAGTAATACAAATATATAGTAAAATGTAGCCTCTGTTTGTGAAAATGGTACCTATTCATTAAGGCCCCTGAAAGGAATTCCTATGCTAAATGGAAAAGTGACTAAAGAAAATTTTATAATTCCACTGATGTGTTAATATATAAATAGAATACTATTTAGCACTTAAGACAAACATTATTTTCACAGATAGGATAATGAATATGGTTGTAATTCAGTGCTATTCGAAGAATTTTGAAAATCTCCAATCATGTAGACTATTTATCAGGTTGGTCATAGCTTCTCTCTTGTTCACCATTGCATTGCTTTGTACATGTCGCACCGAGGTTGGTGTTGCTACAGGAATGAGTGGATGAATTTCTTCCTCATGGCAGTAAAAGCTCTCACAAGAGGAAAGTGTGTGTGAGGCTGTAGGTGCTGTTCTAGGTATCAGCGTCATATCTGTAGGAAGGTCTTTATTACAATTTTACAAAATTTTACTGTTTTCTTGTCCAGTAGAACTTCCAATTCTTGAACTGCTTGTTTCTTTGCCCTAGTGAGTATTTCTTTCTAAAGCTTGGTAATGAAAACTTTTTCCTGCATGTTGTCTTACAGGTGAGCTTCTGTTTAAAGTCTCTCCTCAATGTTGAAAAGAATCAGCTGCTCAATAGATGACTTAAAAATAAAATGTGAGAATGTTATTACTGCACCCTTCATACTAGGAAATAAACTACATAATTTTGTGTTTTGTAAAATGTTCAGATTTTGGCTTCCTTATTTATGACAGAGTGTGTGGGCATCTTGCATGGAATTACAAAATAGGAAACAGCAAAGAGGCATGTAACCCTCATCACAGGGAAGCAAAATCGTAATGCTGGACGTCTAGCTCAACTAAAAGGAAGAATGAGCAGGAATGTATAGTCTTTCCTTCTTTAGTCATTCCCTAACATGTTCATTCCTAACATGTCAGTAGGCATACCAGAGTAAATATTATAACTGGAGTTGATGATGATAAATCAAGTCTTCATGGGACATAATATGTTCTTTGAGCTCATGTTCTAGAAATAGATATTAGTGTAACTTTTCTGAAAACAAATGTGTTAATTAAGTAAATCCATCCACTTCCCCCCATTAGTAGCACTGCTAGTGTTTAGTCACTGTAGGAACCGCCATTTATTCATTGATTGTGCACATTCCCTCAATTGCTCTCAGAGTTATAAATGTTATGGATGCATAATTACACTTGCTTAGCAGATACAATGTGAAATCTGAATGTATGTTCACAATATAAATTTTAAATTTGATAATAATGAAATAATAGAAATGTCAATTAACACATCCTTCTTAAACAACTAACTTATTACCATTGTGAAAACATTCCAAATCTTCTCTTGAAGGTTTTGGGATTTTTTTGCCAGTCCTATGCCTTGGACTCCTGGCCTGAGTACTGTCTCTGGCTTCTTTTTGCTCAAGGCTAGCACTCTACCTATGAGCCACAGCGCCACTTCCGACTGTACAGGGCTTCATGCATGCTAGGCAAGCACCCCATTGTTATGCCACATTCCCAGACCTCTTGAAGGTATTTTGAAACATAGAACTCATTACTGTTGACTATATTCACCCTACTGAGAAATAAATTCCTGGGCTTGCTCTTTTTGTCTGACTTTTACCTTGTGCTCATTGGCACACCTGTCTTATTCTTTGATCTCACTCTGCTGAACCTCTACTAACCTCTCTTTTCCTCTTAATTGCTATGAGGTTCATTTCTTTGATCTTTTCCTAGTTTTAATGCATGGGTGGATGGTGGCTATATTACTGGAACTCAAAATAAAGATGGTTGAAGTTATGGATGGAGTTCCAGCCATTTTTATCCTCAGATTTCTTTAAGCACTTAAATGGTTCTCTACAACTTTCCTAATATAGTCTGCTGAAACTCAGAAAAGACAGTGAGGCATTAAATATAGAGTTGCCGATGGTTAGAACTTAAAAGTTGAGTAAAACAGTGAAATAAATCTTTTTTTTTTTTTTTTTTTGCCAGTCCTGGGCCTTGGACTCAGGGCCTGAGCACTGTCCCTGGCTTCTTCCCGCTCAAGGCTAACACTCTGCCACTTGAGCCACAGCGCCACTTCTGGCCGTTTTCTGTATATGTGGTGCTGGGGAATCGAACCCAGGGCCTCATGTATACGCGGCAAGCACTCTTGCCACTAGGCCATATCCCCAGCCCAGTGAAATAAATCTTATTATCCAAAAATTTAAACACAGAAAAATAACCAGTAACCTAAAAGTAAACTCAGGCCCCTCAAGCTTAAGACATAAAGAGAATTCATTTGGATTCAAACAGTCTCAAAGAGAAAATGTACCGTAAGAGAACTTTTTTTTTTTCTTTCAGAAGACTCGATTTTAAATGTCTTAAATGTATTCACATATTTCAGACATGGAATTTTGGTGAAAGTTGTGATGACCTCAACTCTGAATTGTAGAATCTCCTTCATAGAAGTGCTTCTTGTTTCCTCTGGGACATCTTCATTGCTGCCCTCTGTCTATGTTGTGCCAATATGCAGAAACTTAAAAACGAGTTGTCTATCATCAAAAAGTTGAACAATGTCAAGGCTGTGATAATAATATTAGTGGTTGTCATTATTAATAACTTGATGGCAACTCACTTAAAGGAAAATTGAACTTTCGTGTTTAAGACTATGTGCTTTGAATAATTCACTACTGAAGAAAAAACAAGCAAAGAGGTGAAAGGCAGTTAGGAAATTTCATGATTTCAAAGTTTTCTGATAGGTGTTCTGTAACTGAAGTCAGAAAATCAATGAAAAATATCACTTATATTTTCTTCAGAAATCCTTCTGAAAAAACTTATCAATGTGTTATAATTTCAATTAAATTTATTTTAACTGGTACATAAAAACATAATATATTTCTCTTCAGGAGTACCACATGATGTTGGGCCCTTGTCAAGTTTGCATTAGATTAAATGTTTCTGTCTCTTCAAAGGGTTATCATTTCTTTGTGGTGAAAATATTCAAAATGCCTTCTTTGAGTTTTTTAAAATACAGAGTTATTGTTACATTTAGTCATTTTTCTGTTCAACACTATGCCAGAAACTCTTCTTTATAATTCTAACTTACTATGTTGATCAATCAACTCTCTCCAAGACAATTAAGAATGAGCATATACCTTGTAGCTTCTAACTTCAAGACAGAATAATCAATGAGAAACCAAGAAACATTGAGAGGAAATATTGAAAACAGTGTGAAAAGGTCCCACAGAAACCTATGTGCAAGCAAGCAGGTAATGAGAGCATTAAAGAATTCTATAATTACAGTATTATTTTTTTCAAGGTGATAAGATAATTTTTATGGAAAAACTAAAGCATAGAGATGGCTGATTATCACACAGTATATGTAAGGAAATTACACACTTTACCAACAATAAACCCTTGGTTAAAAAAAAAAAAAGAGCTTAGGGCTAGGTACTGTGACTTTCTCACATTAATCGACCTAGAATCACCTTTCAAGGATAGTGTTTGTGAGACGCCATGGGCTTTGAGGCATATATCTGTCATTCCAGCTACACAGGAAGTGTATTCAAAGTATTGGAAATCATGCAAAAATATGATGTTCCTAGCTATTGGAAAGTATGCCAAAACCTGGTGTTCATAACTACTTAAAACTAATTGGGCCCTATTCATTACTTCAATTCTTACATTAATATTCAGTTTGATCTCGTCCTTGAATTGAAGGCTCTCTTCCTTGATTTTTTTCCAGTTATACATAATGAAGAAGTCTCATTCAGACTTAGAGGGTTCAAATTCTCTAAGACAAGCAATCATCTGAAAACGGTTATTGCACTTTCCAACAAAATAGTACACAAGCATTTGAAAGCTTGAAGGCTTGGATTTTTATTTATCTATATGGACTTAATGCTCTACTGTAGTATTTACAATTCCTTTCAAGGAATGATCTAAGCTACATTTCACATTCTGCCTGTGTGTATATTCGTGCATCATACTGTACCAATCTACCTTTTGATGTTCCTAAACACCATGTTTAATAGCACTATCATGTGTACAGTGCTTATTCTGATGCCTGTCCTATTTACTTAACAGTGGAAAGCTTGGCAGAGTACACCTCTGGGGCAATTTCCTGATCAACAAGTTAATACCTAATCAGTTTCTAGAACATTTACTCTCTATAACTTACCCCAATTAGTTTTGTCAGTACTTTCTTTAGTTCTAATAGGCAACATCCTTCACCCAGTTAGAATGCATCTCCCTTTGATATTTTATAATAGTGATATGGAAAGACAGATACTTAAACATCTCAAGATTTCTCCAACTTATTTAAATATGAATAATGCTACCAGCACCACCATCATGAACAACATTACGACCCCCACTGCCAGATATGAGTATGACAAAAACTAGTATCTGCAGCACCCCGTACCACTTGCATATTAGTGAATATTTTTAAGCATTATTTTTCACAGGGAATATTGGAAAGTAATGAAGTCTGGATTCATACATTTGACTTAATAACCACTGATAAGTATGACTCAGAAGAGCTGTATTTTTAAAGAACAATCTTGTTCTGTTGCCCAGGATGGTCTCTAATTCCTGGGCTCAAGTAATCATCCTATCTCAGCCTCCTGAGTAATGAAGACCACATGCACATAGCATCTTGCCAGGCTCTGATGCACTATAAAGGACCTACTTCAGAATGATGGGTGACACGCCAAATTAGGAGGTATGCTTCACACAATAGTGACCTCCCCCCTACAGCAACAGATGCTCATCATCACTGTTTCATCATAGGCTAAACTACAGACTTAGGGGCATTGAGTTTAAGAAAAATATTATTTGAAGAAAAGTGAACAATGAGTTTCATTAATAGATTAAAATGAAAGTTAAACATTACGTCCAACTTTATTTTTACTTTTATGGATTAATGTAGTGAATCAATTCAATGAACAAATAAGCAATGATATATTAGGTAAATATAAACATTATAAGGATTTTAGAGTTTTTAAAGAGTAAGTTCATACTTGTGAAAAATAAAATACTTTTACATTCCCAAAATATAGAGCTGAATTTCAACAATGTTTTATAAGGCAAAATTAACATAGAAGATTAGTTAATGCAAGATTACAATGCTTTGATGTCTTAGAGGGAGTAGAAAGTGCCCAGATAATTTACATATTCTTTTTTTTTTTTTTTTTTTTTTGCCAGTCCTGGGCCTTGGACTCAGAGCCTGAGCACTGTCCCTGGCTTCTTTTTGCTCAAGGCTAGCACTCTGCCACTTGAGCCACAGCACCACTTCTGGCCATTTTCTATATATGTGGTGCTGGGGAATCAAACCCAGGGCTTCATGTATATGAGGCAAGCACTCTTGCCACTAGGCCATATTCCCAGCCCCTACATATTCTTTTTAAATAATTTGTAAGCTTTACATTTTTTTCTTGTCTGATGATTTCAAAATTCTCTTGAAGGGAGTTGTTTGGAAGTGTGTGTTTTGGAAAGACACTGAATGGATTGGTGGGTTAACTAGACAGTGGCTCATCATAGCACATTTTTTTTTCAGGATTTAGGTGTTTATTCAGGTAGAAAAATGATTTGAACACTCTGGGGAAATAGGATTCAGTTACAGAAGAATAATTCAGGGGATTTTTTTTTGCATTTTTTAAGGATATACATTCGTATGATTTTTGCTTCCAATATACTTTAAGGCTGTTTGGTAAAATATATACCAGGTATGAGGCTCAATTTATAGGGATTTATTGTAACAGGGAAATCGTAACTACTCAGCTTTAAAAAAGTAAAACTTCGAAGCTCGACATGCTGCAATATCAACATCAACTGTGTCCCCGGGAGCCCCATGCATGGTGGAATACAGCTATGAGGAAGGGCAGTCCAGCGTCCAGATGTCCTGTCCCATCCCAGGCCCATCTTAAAGTGCGAATCTAGAGAGAAAACAAAGTGCTAGGGGGCTGTGGAGAGCTTCCCGCCCATGGCTACGCACATCATGTTCCTTAAAGCAGCAAGAAGGAAGATCTGGTACAGAAAGAACACCTCTGAACCTGCCGGAGCTGCAGGGAGGCGGAGAACTCTGGGGCCAGGAGCAGCGGGAACCACACGGCCTCTTCCTTTGCAGGCTTCAGGGTAGCTCCCCTTGCCCTGCTGGCCTCCAGAGTCACGAGCACTAAGTACCTTTGCACATTCCACAGCTGGAAATCACCAGATGTGACCGTGTTTCCCTCCTGCATGTCTAACCCAGGCAGGAAATATATTAATTTTAGCAGTACTGCATAGGACAAAATAATTCTGGAAAAATACATGTATAAACTACATTATCTTCTTTACCATTTCAACTGAGATATACTTACCACTCGCATTCATATTTCTTATACTTTTATAACATCACAACTGTCATTTTCAACAAGCAACTCTTTCTCTCTCTTTTTTTTTTATAGGAGGATACCCTGAAAAGTCAACTGATAAAGCAGTTTGAGAATGTAGGCAAAACAAATTAAAAATTACATGGAGCATAAAAATGAAGAATTTAAAGAAAATGCTATGAGTGATGTTTTAACTCACTGAGGGATCACAAAAAGCAATGACTTTTTTCATGGAAGTGGACAACTTCTCCATCTACATTTGAGCTCGAGGCTTTCTGAGGTTCCAGATGATTCTTCCCAGGCATCAGTCCTTGCGGGAACTCTCAGATCCTTTTTCCAAGAGCAGATGCTGTGTTGGGTGATTTTGGAGCCTTGCCATCTCCTCGGCTTGGAGAACCATCGGAGGGGGGACCTTCCTTTCTTCCTTTCTCTCGGGCGAGTCCATCACTTTCCAGTAGCTGAGCTTCAGCTGGTGCAGCTCGTCGAACTTCATGCTGACGTCCTCCACGGCATGTCCCAGAAGCCGGCCAGGTCCTGGGGCGTCGGCCGGGGCATGGCGCCGGGGTCCTGCGGAGATACACAGATACCCATAGCACATTTTTTGTTATACAGTCAGCTCACCGATACACTTGCTCTGTCTTCCCAGGGGTTCCCGCAACCATCTTACATTTCAGACAGAAGGTCTTCACCAAGTGATTATCATTTGCCAACACAACGTCCTCATTCTCTGTAACCTTCTTCCCCCATCCTTATAAATCAGCAGGTCCTCAGTGTTCAAGTATAGCAGCGGAAAATAGACTAGGGCAAGGGGAGAGAGGATGATTTCATAAAAAGAGATATTTTCTATTGCTTTGCCAGCAACGAGTGAAGGCTCAAGAAGTTCTGAGTTCTTTCCTAAGATATGTAATTCAGCAATCAAGACTTCCCTTTGTGATTCCAGATCTTATCTTTTAACTTGAATATATCCTCTGAGAACTCCATTTCCTTCTGTTTTGTGTCAACATGAAGTCTTGTCCAGCCCTTATTAATTCATGAAGTATCATCTATATCCTTCGTTTTTGAAAGTTCTACTGAAAATTTTCATATGATCACTAAATAGTTTCATCTGTAGTTGCAGAAAAACCCCTATAGAGTGTACACAGTCATAACAGACAAAAACACTGGTGTGAAGCCATATAAAGTACATACATATATTATGCATATATTCATACATACACATACATGTATCTGTTATGGTTTAATGGAAATATAAAATAAAAAATAAGTATGATTAAATAACTAATCAACAGATATATGAGCTGAATTGATGGATAATTGTTTTACCAATTCTCTCTAGATTTTTTTTTTTTTTTTTTTTTTGGCCAGTCCTGAGGCTTAGACTCAGGGCCTGAGCACTGTCCCTGGCTTCTTTTTGCTCCAGTCTAGCACTCTGCCACATGAGCCACAGCGCCACCTCTGGCCATTTTCTGTATATGTGGTGCTTGGGAATTGAACCCAGGACCTCATGTATACCAGGCGAGCACTCTTGCCTTGCCGCTAGGCCATACCCCCAGGCCATACCCCCAGCCCCTCTCTCTAGATTTTTGATAGCATAATGATAGCACTAATTACCACAACATTTTGTATAGGAAACCTGATATTTTAATTAGACTAATTTTTTGACAAAATTATACTTTAGAAAATGCTATTGGCTTATTTCAACCATTAGCATTTCACTCCCTGTATATTTTACATGATATCTGAAAATAGGATATCTTCTCAAAATTTACACCAAGAATGATGTTACGATTGCTAACTTCACCAATTAATATTTAAATGTTTACTCATATTCATAATGATTAACATTTGGAATCATTTAGTCTTTCCAAATTAGTATAAATGTATTTGGACAATATTATCTTACATTACTACTCATGTTAGTAGCTTAAAACTCTTATTTTCTATGGGCTCTTATTTTCTTGTAAAAGGTATTTTATTATCTTTTAGAAATTGTGCAAAGGAGTTGCCATTTAACAAAGCAGTTTATTTCCTACAGATTTTTAATGGTAGGTGTAAAAATACCCTCTTTCTACTGTGAGTACAGATATACTAAGAAAACAACAGGCCAAAAATGTTTATAAGAAAAAACATTTGCTCACCACATATTCTATAGTTAACAAAATAGTGTGATAAACACACTACCATATTTTTTAACAGGATATTATCTGTAGTATTAGGAATTAATTGCATAGAGTGTGATGCAAGGAATGTGAATTAAGGTATTAGAGAGATGAATCCATGGCTAGTCGTACAAAGATAAATCTTATGCCTTTTAATATGGTAGAAATATACCCGTAACTGCTTTAAGCACTCTGGGGAAACTTATGGTAACACTGATGGAGCAGGAATTATTCTCATGAGACAGACTTAAAGGAAATCAGATCCAAGATGATACACACACACACACACACGCACACACGCACACACATGCACACACATAAATACTTGCTCTCAAACATCATTTTAGAATCATAGGCTGTACATTTTTGCTTGTGGATTTTTATCTACGTTCTATGCTTGGAAAACAGGTATTTCTTGTTTCTCATTGAAATGCCTAAAACAGGTTAAGCTTTAGATGTTATTTTAAAAGCTAAAGGATTATTTTAAATAATGTATGAAACAAATTTTTCCATATTTATGGAGTTAGGATATTTCAATACATGTATATATTGTGTAATGTTAAGCTCAGGTTAAACATATCAGCCACTTCCTTTGTTATATGCTTCCTTTAGATTATTTAAAAACAGTCTGCTATTTTTGTAAATAATTATTCAACTGTGATATTGCAATAGATTTCTAAGGTCTTTCTCTTATCTATGTATAAACTAGTACCCACTGATTAACCTGTCTTCCCTCTCCCCTCTGCTTCTTCATCCTGAAAACATTACAACCATTCTACTCATAGCTTCTGTAAGATCCATGTTGTGGGGTAGGTTCCATGTATTTTAAGTTGACTTAATAGTTTCCAGTTGTATTCATGTGTTTCCAGATGACAGAATTCCATTTATTTTTTAATATGCTTCTATTATCATTGGTTAGTTGTGCAAAGGGATTTCATTTTCACATATTCACATGTGCATGCAACGTACCTCGAACAGACTCACCCTCTTGTCTTATTCCCTCATTCCCTCTCCCCACTTCTCAAACCAATGTCAGCAAGTTTCATTGTTCCATTTCCACACATTAATGTTCTAACCATATTCTCCCACTTTCAACCTCTGTCCCTCCTCCCTCTTCTCGCTTGTCTCTACCTTCCAAATGACATGAAAATTTATTCCTTATTCCATCATTGATAGCCCACAAAACAATGCTCATTCATAAATTCTGTTTCTACTCAAAATCTGTTCACATAAGTAGACTAAAGCCTGTCGAGCTATGTTTTTCTGTTACTATTACTATTACTATTACATTCTCTAAATGAGCACTGAAGATAATAAAATGAGAACTACATAATGAGTAAATGGTGCTAAATCTGGAATATTATTTTACAGTAATTATTTATATCTTATTTACAAAATGTATGCCTCCATGTTTTCCCTTAAAATTCATCCAGGGCTGGGATGTAGCTCAGTGGCAAAATGCTTACCTATCAAGTTGCAATATTGTGGATTTTTGTTCCCCAGTACCAAAAAGGGGGGGGGGGGGAGAGGTAAGGCTGTTCAAAAAGAAATGTACTCATTACCTGGCTTCTGTAACTGTAACCCCGCTCTGTACAGCATCAGCTTTATAAGGAAGAAAGACATGGAAGATCCTAGGAAAAAAGGAGAAAGAAAAGAGGAAGAAAGTTAAATATTTTATTCATCTAGCAATAGTGGGCTTGGCAAAGAAATATATAGTTACCTCCTGATAAATATTATTAAAAGCTGATATTGCATAGGATATAATATGTTACTTCTATTGTCTATAATGGACAGATGTAAATGCATATGGAACAAATAAACAGTGATAGTGAGCTTCAATACGTTGCAAGAATCACAGAGCAGTTGAGACCAAGTCGACTCTACAATGTCATTTCTAATACTATGATATGATTAATTAAGGGAATCAGTACCTAATGTGCCAAATTGTTGCATTCAATTAAAGACTTCTGCTGTTTTAGAATGGGATGCGGAGGAAAGACACTGTTTCTTAGACATAGTATATTGCCTGAAAAAGGGCAGATTACATTTATTAAATTTAAAGATTTCATAAATTTCTTGAAATTGATCATATAAAATGTTGCAATTCCAAACATGGTACTGCATTGCCTCTTTTAGTAGAATTTATTTGTAAGTATAAAGTAGAGCTTTCCTAGGTAAAGAAATGGCCTTACTCTTTGCAGTAAAGTGTTGCCTTCTTTCAGTCAATTCACCAAAGTGCAACTAAAAAAATTGTTTAATTTTATTATTTGAGTACTAAATAGAAGCTTGTTAAAATTGCTTTAATTTCCATGATTGGAGAGCTGTCATGACCCCTATCAACATACGACATCTGTTCTGCAATTATTAGAGTTCCCCCACTTCCCAGACTCTCTTTGCCTTATGGCTTTCACATCAGCTCCTCTCCCTTCCTAGAACTTACTGCGCAGCTCTGTGGCTACATTTAGTGGCCCGGGCATCTCTCTTTAATTACCCTCTCCCTGTGAACATTTCTGAGAATATAATGTCACAATCAATCCATAGTATTAATTGGCTATTTGTTCTTGCTTACATGTTAACAACAAAAGGTGTTGGAATGTGAAAAATTCTTGGCACAAGACATTTTAAATATATACTTTAGTATTTAAAATAATGTATGCAATTTAAGCCAAGTGTTGGTGGCTTATTTCTGTAATCCTTGCTACTCAGGAGGCTGAGATCTGAGGGTGACAGTTTGAAGCCAGCCTAGGCAAGAAAGTCCATGAGTCTCTTATCTCCAATTAAATACAGAGAAAGCTGGAAGTGGTGCTGTGGCTCAAGTGGTAGACCAGTAACCCTGAGAAAATGGCGATCAAAGACAGTGCCCAGGTTGAGTTCAAACCCCAGGGTTCAGTGAGGAGGAGGAAGCTATTTAAACAACTTAATTGACTCTAGTATTTAAAGAATATCCTGATCATGAACTAGAATATGATAAAGACATGTGCACACCTATGTTCATTGTCTCACTATTCACAATAGCCAAGATATGGAAACAGCCCAGATGCCCGACAATAGATGAGTGGAACAAAAAAATATTTGGTACCAACACACAATGGAATTTTATACATCTATTAGAAAGAATAACATGTCATTTGCAGGGAAATGGATAGGACTAGAACAAATCATATTATGGGAGGTAAGCCAAGCTCAGAGAGATAAATGGTACATATTCTCTCTGATATACAGAAATTAGATCTAAAATACACTGGGGTATGGTAAATTGTGCAGGATTCTAGATACTCATACACAGTGAGACCTAAAGAAGATACTCTTAGGAGACAAACACAAAGGCACAATGTCTATTGCCTCTTCATATTCATGTACAGTGTATACATACTGGAATGAACACAAAGATATAGACACAAGAAACCTCTCTTTTTTAGTTTTTAATTTTAGATGATTCTGTCTTATTTAACCTATGCATGGTATATTCACGTGTACATCCCTGGAAGGGTTGGGGGTTGGGTATAAAATTCAAGGAAAAAAGGGTGAAAAAGTGTAGCAGTGGAGCTCACTGGACATTGATGAAAGTAAATTATACAACTCATGGGTGGAGACAGGAGTCAGGGAGTGGGAAAGAAGGAACAGAAGACACAATAAGAAAGGAAATGTACTCATTGCCTCACTCATGTAATTGTGATCCTTCTGTACATCTCCTCCATAATCACAGTAAAGTAAATTAATAATAAACAAAAAGCTGGACTTTTGGTATAACCAGTAAATATGTGGGGTAGAGGCATATATATATATATATATCACACAAACATGCATATATATATAATATCTCAGAGGGTAGCAGTATGTCCATCAGCACCACGTAGGCAGTGCCAGCGAAGATTTGAGAATGTCCTCCATCAAATGTTGGTTCTATGTTCTACATTTTTGAGGTAAGTAGAGGAGTGGGGCAAAGTAGCCATAATCATAACTACCTAGGAGGTACAAGATCCAGAGGGTCTCGGTGCACAGCCATCCAAGACAGAAAAATCTATGCAACTCCATCTCTAGTTAAGCAACCATAAGCCTGGACAGAGCTGTAGTTCAAGTGGGAAAGGAGCACCCTGATCAAATGAGCTGAGGGAACACATAGCTCTGAATTTAAACCCTGGCATGCATATATATATATATATATATATATATATATATATATATATATATATATATACACATATATATATATAATCAAACTGAATTACAGAGAGGTTACAGTTTCATACATTAGGCATTGGATACATTTCTTCTACTGTTTCTTACCTTGTCCCTCATTCTCCCCTCCCCCTCCCCCTCCCCCTTGCCTTTTGGCCCCACCCTCCCCATGAGTTGTTCAGTTCATTTACACCAAACAGTTTTGCAAGTACTGCTTTTGTAGTCGTTTGTCTTTTTTTACCCTGTGTCTCTCAATTTTGGTATTCCCTTTCAATTTCCTAGTTCTAATACCAGTATACCCAGTTTCTAATATACTCAGATAAGATACAAAGAAAGTGTAAGTACAACCACAGGAAGGTGATACGAGGCTACAATTACATATGGCATGTTGAAAGTAGTTACAGCAATTGTTTCTATAACATAGAGTTCATTTCACTTAGCATCATCTTATGTGTTCGTAAGGGTATAGCTATTGGGCTCCTGTGATCCTCTGCTGTGACTTGCCTAAACCTGAGCTAATTATTCCCTATAAGGGAGACCATAGAGTCCATGTTTCTTTGGGTCTGGCTCACTTCACTTAGTATAACTTTTTCCAGGTCCTTCCATTTCCTTACAAATGGGGCAATGTCATTATTTCTGATAGAGGCATAAAATCCCATTGTGTATATGTACCACATTTTCCTGATCCATTCTTCTACTGAAGGGCATCTGGGTTGGTTCCAGATTCTAGCTATGACAAATTGCGCTGCGATGAACATTGTTGTGCTGGTGAACAAAATAAAAAAAAAAAAAACAGAACAAAATAGAGTCATCTTTTATTTTACATGAACCTGGAATTTTACTGTTAGGAAAATTCTAATTGAGTCAGTGCTCTGGGGATGTTCTATGTTCAGCAAGATTCTGAATCTGGTTTTTAGAAGACATTCATATTTCCCTATGTTTCTATCAACTTCATTAAACTGAAAGAAAGAGAGATTGGGGAGCGAGAGAGACAGAACAGAATACAGGGTTCTCTGTTTCCTATTTCTGTAGCTTAAGTCAAACTGAATAACATCTTCCTCTGATGACAACTATAATCACATTTTATATTGAAGAATATGAATGAAGTTTAGAGGTATTAGTGTATTTTGTGATTCAGTTTAAGACATATTCTAATGAGAACACAAATTATGGATTTGACACTAAGTAACTACAGGCAGATATTTAAATACACTAAATATCTAGCACCTCCAAGCTTCTCCTTCCCTGTATCTTTAAACCATGGTGGTCTGTAATCAAAGAACAGCCAAGAGTACATTGTATACATAGTGAAAGGTTAGCAGAGATAATGTACTAAAATAGACTCTTCTACTCCAGGAAGAAAAGAACACCAAGTATACAAGATGGACTTTTTCAACACCAGTACCTACCAACCTTTTCTTCTGACCGGCTTCCCAGGTTTGGAGAGCTCACACAAAGTGATTTCCATTTTGTTCTGTGCCCTGTACATCATTGCCCTGATGGGTAACAGCACCATCATCGTGGTTATTTGGGTGGAGCCATCACTTCATACTCCCATGTACTTTTTTCTCTCTATGCTGGCTGCCAGTGACCTGGGTCTCTGTGCTACCACCCTTCCCACTTTGCTTGGGCTCTTTTGGTTCAATGTGCGTGAGATAAATTTTGATGCCTGCCTGGTCCAGATGTTCTTCATTCATGTTTTCTCATTAATGGAATCAGGCATCTTACTCACCATGGCTTTTGATCGTTATGTGGCCATCTCCAACCCACTCAGATACAGTGCTATTTTGACCAATGCCACGATTGCCAAGATAGGGGTTGGGCTTTTGCTTAGGGCTGTGGCTGTTATATTGCCAGGCCCTTTCCTCATTAAGAGACTGAGGTTTTGTGAGGCCAATGTGCTCTCCCACTCCTACTGCCTCCATCCAGACATCATCAAGCTCTCCTGTTCTGACCATCGTATCAATAGCATTTACGGCCTCATCATCATTCTCATCACCTTTGGAATGGATTCTGCGCTTATCCTGCTGTCTTATTTGAAGATCTTGATCACAGTCCTAGGCATTGCCTCCCGCATAGAACAGTTCAAGGCACTCAACACTTGTGTCTCCCACATCTGTGCGGTGCTGCTGGTCTATGTTCCTATGCTGGGTGTGTCAATTATCCATCGCTTTGGGAAACATGTTCCCTCGGTCGTGCACATTATCATGGGCTTTGTATACCTGCTGGTCCCTCCTGTCCTCAACCCTGTCGTATACTGCATTAAAACCCAGGAAATACGTACTCGCATTCTGGGAAATCTGATGAAATCTTAGCAGAGAAAGCTTTGGGCCCTCGTGCAGAGTTTTGGAATAATCCTCATGAAATCGAATTCTTGTACATGAAAAAATGGAGCCAATGTTATTTTTTAATATACTCAAATCTGTCATGTCATGGACTTTTCTCTCTCTTTTCTTCTAGGTTCCAAAGTTCTTTTTTGTTTGTTTGTTTGTTTTTTTGGTAGTAGTAGGGCTTTGAGCTCAGGACCTCACACTTGCTAAGCTGATGTGATACCACGGAGCCATGCCTCTTGCCTTGCTTTTCCATCTTTATTTTTGGATATGGTCATGCTTGCTGATTAGGAATGTGAGCTACTTTTATGCTGCCCAGCAACACTGGTTTCCCAAACCCTCAGCACCAAGTCCAGCTTCCCTTCTATGGAGACTGGGTCCCAGGATTTTTCCATCTTACAACATCATCGTCCCAATCTGTCTTTTATGTAGTTTGGATGATAGAGAATGTATGGTCTAATATATACAGTGGGTTGTGCAGGGCTGTAAAGGAAATCACCAGGAGTTTCTAGCTTAAACTGGCTTAGAGAGGTTAAAAATCCTCAGCACAGCCAGTTTGCTTTCTTACCAAGCTGTTTGTATGTTGTTTCACTTCTTGTCTGAATGCATCAACTAGGACTTTCACTGCCATTCATTCATTCATTCATTCACTCATTCATTTGCTGGTCTTGGGGCTTGAGGGTCTTGGAGCTGTCCCAGAGCTTCTTTCTTTTGCTCTAGGCAAGTGCTCTACCACTTGAGCCACAGTGCTGCTTCTGGAACTTTTGAATAGTTAATTGGAGATAAAGTCTTATGGACTTTCCAGCCTGGGCTAGCTTCCAACCACAATCCTCAGATTTCAGCCTCTTGAGTAGCTAGGATTACAAGCATGAGCCACCAGTGCCCAGATTTTAATTAATTTTGAAAAAGAATATTGAAAGCAGGTATCCTAAATAATTGAAAACTATGCTTTGAGAAATTCAGATAAATAATGTAAGAAGGTTTAGGACAAACTTAAAAGTGTTACAAGAAAGTTAGTGAAGTTTTACAAGTGCTAAAATCCTGTTGTGTAAGTCATCCCAACTTCCTTTCCTATGGTTTATTTTCCTAGTTACTTTGATTTTAGATAGAGATTTAGAAATAGCTCCTAAGCTTCTCAGAAGAACATTCTGGAATTTGAATCAATATTGCCATGTATCTATGGAAAAATATAGAGGAATAAATAATGTATAAAAATAATAATAGACTTAAGAAAAAATTATGTGATTTTAGTAATTTGATACTTTTCTTATTCTGATACTGGTAGAAATGCAATATGCCTTCAGAGAAAAAAGATGAAGAGTTGAATTTTTAGGAGAACAAAGAATGTTAATAGGAATTACATACAAAATACTCTAAATGTAAAAATAGAACTAAAAGAAAGCATACAGTGCTTAGTAAGGATGTTGAATTTAGAGATCTTTTACAATGTTGGGTTCTTCAAGTATAGTATGGTTGTGCCTAGTTATATATGGAGAATTGATTTATTTGTATTCAAATAAGAGAAGTATTTTAACAGGAGCAAAATGTGAGATACACATACTCGCACGCACACACACACACATACACACTAGAATTCTATGCCTCCATCAGAAAGAATGACATCACTTGATTTGTATGGAAATGGAAAGACTTGGAAAAGTCATATTAAATTAAGTTAGTCAGACCCACAGAAACATAGACTCCATGGTTTCACAATTAGTATATGTTTAGGATTGTCTTAGAAGAGTTTCACAATAGCTCAATAGCTATGTACATCTGACCATATAAAATGATGCTAAGAGAAATGAACTCCAAAATATGGAAACAAGAGTTTTTTCTTTGTTGTTGTTTTTAATGTACTTTGTAAAGTTATTTCTTTTTCCTTTCATCTTTCCCCCTCCCCCTATGGTTTATTATCTATTATCACTGTATTTAATTTTGGTGCCCGGTGTATTGTATATACGTTTCTCTGAATTGGGGAAGAAAAGGGGAATAACAAAATGGTGAGACAAAGGGCAAACCAATGCAGTGATACTCACAAGACAATATGTTGGAAATAAACTTTAGAACTGGCGGGAGTGATTGGGTTATAGGAAAAGTGAGAGAAAAACAAGGGAGGGTATAACAATGTTCAACAAAGAATGTACTCACTACCTTACATATGTAATTGTAACCCCTGTGTACGTCACCTTGAAAATGAAATTAAATTTAAAAAGGAGCATATATATATATGGATAATACATATTAAGTGGATCTATCTAGTATGTAATATATATTATATATAACATATATAATACATATATAATATATGCCTATACATACATACATATACATTACAAAGTAGATTTGTGCCCCCAAAATAAAATTATTTTAATTCATCATAGTATGCAAGCCAAATAAAATATAGGCCTAAGTATTTCTTCAATAGAAGGGTAATGTTGATCAAAACTCATTGTACTTATAACCTGACATAAAATTGAAACCTCTTTGTAAAATTACTTAATAAAAATAATTGTTGACTAGTCTTATCTCCCAAAATTAAGCTTATTAACAAATTTAAACTTGTGTAAGTTGATAAAGATCATTTTCTCAATGAGATTAAATCATTCTCATTTGTATTCATAAATATGTCCATAAGTAATAACTTATTTTATTAAGTCAGGGCACATTAATATGAAAATCAATATGAAATATCTAAATATAATTGTGATTCATGTCTAAGAATATGTTCATGCTGTTATAAAGAGAATGATTGTATGTGTGAGGTGACAGAGTAGAATTGAAATACACCTTTTGTTTGTGAATTTCTGACTACATTTGCCCATTTTCTTCCATGTAGCTTATCCTTATAGCTTACTTAATTTTCTGTAAATCTACAAATGTTCAATAATGCTAAAATCTATTAATTTTTAAGTAAGAACTGCATTTCAAATGGAAGAGCTCTGTAAGTTCTCCATTGTACGATTTTCTCTACAAGACCTCAAAATGTTGCAGCAAATGTCAGCTTTTGAGTTAAAAATAAATGTAAAGCCTAAATGGTGGTCATAGAAAATGTTAATGTCTCAGAAAAGGCAAGCCATAAGAAATCTCCTTGTTTTTACATTCTGTAAGAAGTAAATTTGGAGCTTGCAAATGCATGCAGATACCTTGCTGAAGAGTCTGTCTCAGATGGAACTGCTGCACTTCAAAATTCGAAAATAGCATTGAAAAGCTTGAAAGACATGTGAGTCAACTGATCCAAATCATGCTGTGAAAATAGTCACTGAGCACATGAAATTCCCCAAAGACCTCCCACCCTGGGGTAGTTCCCTGGCTGTTGTGATAAATATCAATGTACGATACAGATGAGTCTATAGACCTGACTCCTCTGAGCTTTGGAGTAAGACATGACTCGTTCAACTAAGTCTTAGGAATATCACAGTAAAAGGTGCTAAGGAAAAACCTAAGATCTACCTTTTTATGTTAATTATGATTTAGAAAAGCCATGCATCCACAAGGTAAATTAGCACTTTTAAGTAATTGAAGCTGTGACCACTGTAGTTAGCATTTCTGGATTAAAAAAAATGGTTTATCTTACATGCTGGGAGATGATATTGGGATAGATAATGCTTCAGAAGCTGAATCTCTGCCTGTGGCAAATTAGTACAAGAACAGTAAATGTACCAATGTTCTTCATGCTGTAGTTGTTCCTTTCATAGCATTAAACATGTGAAGGTCTAAAAACAGTTTTAAAGAGGAAATTTGCTACATTGTAAACAACTTGGTACATATTTTTAATTATTACTATTTGATATGTTGGTTACATTGCCAGTTTCTATACTGAATTTTGTATTTAAACATACTGTTACTTAATTATCTGACATCGTTACACTGCAAAGCCAGGTACTGCCAAGGAGATAACCAAATGAACAAGGCAAACTTTAGTCAAGAGGCTAATACAATTAGGATTATACCTCTTTTTTGCTGTTTATAATATTCACTTTTTCCTTTTAAAAAATAGACTTCTTTAAAATTTTTATTAATTTCTTTATTATCAAAGTGATGTACAGAGGTGTTAGTTTCATACGTAAGACCGTGTGTACATTTCTTATCCAACTTGTTACTTTTTATTTAAAAATGATTGTAAGGGTGGGGGAGATGATACAGTTCCATAAGTAAGGTAATGAGTCCATTTTATTTTAAACACTGTTACTCCCTCTCTTATTTTCTCCTGACTACGCCTCTCCACTCCCCTCCCCCAGATTTCCAGCATATTGTCTAGTGAGTACCATTGTTGCATTAGCTGCTGTTTCTGTGATTCCCTTTCCCTTCCACAGATCAGATAAACTTACATACAAGACAAAGGGTACAGAAAACTAAAACCGAAAAACATAGAAATAATGGCATACAGGACATAATAAGAACCCCTTGTTTCCAGTTCTTGGAATACATTTTGATACACTTCATTATATATGGTCCTATATACTTAGTAATTGGGCAATTGTGATCCACTGCTAAGAATATCTTAGACATATTCTAGTTATTACAAATGAGGGAAACCATGCAACCTATATTTCTTTGTGCCTGGCTTGCATCACTTAATATTTTTTTTCCTTCATTATTGTCAAAGTGAAGTACAGACTAGTTACAGTTTCATATGTAAGGCAAGTACATTTCTTATCCAACTTGTTACCTCCTCCCTCATTTTCCCCCATCTCCCCTCTCCCCAGTTCCCTCCCCCCATGAGTTGTACAGTTGGTTTACACCAACTGGTTTTGTAAGTAGCACTATTGCAATGGTTTTTCTTTTTATCCTTTGTCTCTCATTAATATAAATTTTCCATGACTTTCCATTTTCTTACAAATTTGTTCTGATGGAAGCATAGAATTCCATTGTATGTATGTATGTATATGTATGTATGCACATACATACATATGTATGCATATACATACATACATACACAGACACACACAGACACACAGACACATACACACACACATATATGATCTATTGAGGGTTGATCATCTGGGTTGGTTCCATATCTTATTATCCTTAGTTATAAAAAAGGGGTTTCAATTCTTGTCATGTTTTGAACACAATGTATCTTCATCAATAATCACAACTTTTATCATTCTCTAAATCTCTCCTAACCTCACCCATCCCCTCAAGTTAACTGGATCCATTTTCATTTGTGTGCATTGAATATTATGACTGCATTTCCCCATCCTTTCTTTTTCCATTCATCTACCTCTCTCCCTTGACCTTCCTCCCTCACTCTGACATGTTCCACCTACCTACTATTTGTTTTTAACAGTAAATGTGTAGTTCAAAGAAGTTATACATTGCAATCCTCCACTGCATATATTATATATTAGTTAATATGTTTGTGGATGTCTGCATATAATACTGCATGTACTTCCATATATATTTATAATTAGATTTCCTTTATATGTTTTTATGTATGCTCTTGGACCAGAAAATTTTACATCTTCTCTCTCATCTGAGCATAGAAAGAGAGAAAAGAAGTGGTAGAATAGAATTAATACAGTGTGAGGGTAATAAGATAAATGTAGAATATGTTTTCATGATGAGATTATGTACCTTACTTCTTTTTAAAAATCTGATAATATCTAAAAAGAATTTCACGTAATGCAGCGGCTGAGTGATACTTTTACTCATAATTTCACATCCAGGTGGTGGTGTGACAGCCCCATTTCAGATAGTAGAGCTGGTGCAGATCTTATCTTGGCAGTTATTTCTACATTGAATAACATTTGTTATCCATGATTGACACTCCTAAGAGTTGTAAGCAAAACATATGAAGAAAAAAATACATTGCTTTGCTAACATTGCTGTTTTTGATTACCAACATAATGAACTGAAATGATGACTTAAAGAATTGAAAGGAGAATAATTTGTACTTGAGACATTTTTTAGAAAACCCATTTGATTTTTAGCCTTTTATTTATTTATGTTTATTCTCAAGGCGATGCACAAATGGAGTATAGTTACATACGGTAGTAAGTATGTTTCTTGTCAAACTTGTTACCTCCTCCCTCATTTTTCTCCCACCTTCCTTACACCCCAAGCTCCCACCCCCACCTGAGTAGTATATTTAGTTTACAACATATTGTCATGCTGCATTGATTTGCCTATTACCCTTTGTATTGCCATTTTGATATTCAGCATCCCTTCCCTAATTCAGACAAACATACATATCTAATACCCAGGGCACCAAAATCAAATACAGTGGAAACCACAGAGAAGATAAACAAAAGAAAAAAAGTCATTTCCCATAGTAGCTTAAAAATAAAAACAACAATGATAAACTGTTTATTCCCATAATTTGGAGTTCCTTTAACTTAGCATCATCTTATGTGATCATATATTGAGCTATTGTGATCCTCTGCTAGGACTATCCTAGATATATACTAATTATTACCAATGAGAGAAACCATAGAGTCAATGTTTCTTTGGGTCTGTCTCACTTCATTTAGTATGATTTTTCCAAGTCTTTCCCTTTCCTTCTGAATAGGGCAATGTCATTCTTACTGATAGAAGCATAGAATTCCATTGTGTATATATACCACAATTTCTTGATCCATTCATCTACTGAGGGGTATCTGGGCCGGTTCCATATTTTAGCTATGGTAAATAAAGCTGCAATGATAATGGTTGTGCTGGTAGCTTTAGTATGGTTTTGTTGGTAATATGTTGGGTAAATACCCAAAAGTGGGGTTGCTGAAAATCATTTATTTTAAAATAATGCTTGGTGCCCTAAAAATAAGAACCATCCCTATGAAAAAAAGTTGGTGAAAATTTGATTTCATTCTTTTGCTAAATCTGAAGATGGCCATCATGCTATACTATAAGAGTTCATTCATATTGAATAGGCATTGGGTGGATAGTAATAGGGATAGTTTATTTACTATGGATAGGCATTGTTGTGAGTTGTGATATATCTTCTTTTGAGTGTTTGTCTGCTTGGCTCTGTTTAATGAGTTCAGAGATAGTGGTGAGATGGTTGTTAAGCAATAGAGTTTTATTTAACTGCAAGTTAAATAGAACATCTTCTCCTAGCACTTTAAATTTCATGTAAATTTAACTATTCAAGTATTGTCTTCAAAGGCTTAGATGCATGATATGTGGATAGATATTTTCTCTTTGTGGTAGAAAATTTAGGCCAACAGAGAAAAGCCTGAAAATTTAGAGTAGAAAACAAGACTGGAGATCTTCATGCTGTTTCCACCTAAGTCAGATGACACCATAAAGCTACCTTTATCCGTTTGTCTACTGAAAAAATGGAATTTCCCTTCAGTCTTCTAATACATACATATGGATGAACTCTTATAGTAATAAAGAACCCAACTCCTTTTTTTTCTGATGCACACGCTTCCAAACAAAAATAAAAGTACCCCACAGAACTTAAGGGATTTACAACAAATCACTCCTTTATTTGAAAACTTAAATCAATGTCATTGATCAAGATGCATTGTATTCCTAAACTGACAGGATGCAATGAAACTCCTCTCTACAACTACTTAATGCGGACAATAAAATATGTAAATAAACACTTACCTCAAACCATGTTATCCATGACTCAATCTTACTTCATCATATCATTAAGACATGAATCGCTTGGGTGAAAGAATTTCTACTAATGTTTATTTTCTATCTGTTTGCCTACAGTACATTTAATCATCTCTTTGTTACAGCACTCAATTATACAACTACTCAATTCACCTTTTTTCTGCTAACCGGTGTTCCAGGATTGGAAGATGTCCAGATTTGGATCTCCATACCTTTCAGCTTCATGTACCTCTTGGCTGTGATCGGCAATGGCCTTGTTACAGCTGTGGTGGCCTGTGACAGACATCTCCATCAACCTATGTATCTCTTCTTGGCCATGCTGGCCCTCAACGATGTCCTCCTCTGTACTGTCACGGTGCCCCAAATGCTTGTCATCTTCTGGAAGGGCCCTTCCCTCACTCCGTTTGCTGCCTGCCTCACACAGATGTTTTTTGTTCATGCTCTGTTCCTCTCTGAATCCGCTGTTCTGCTAGCCATGGCTTTTGATCGCTATGTGGCTATCTGCACACCTCTGCACTATGCGACCTGGCTCACGGGTTCTCTCATTGGCAAAGTGGGCCTCATCCTAGTGGCCCGGAGTATAATTGTTGTCACCCCTGGTGTCCTTCTCATTCTCCGGCTGCACTTCTGCCGAAGCAACATCATCCACCACACCTACTGTGAGAACATGGGCATTGCCAAGCTGGCCTGCAATAGCATTGCCCTTAATAGCATTTATGGACTCAGTGCTGCCCTCCTCACCACGGGACTGGACTTTGTGCTCATTTTTCTCTCCTACTGGCTTATCTTGAGAACAGTCCTGCAATTGCCGTCCAAGGAGGCCCGGACAAAGGCCTTTGGGACCTGTGGAGCTCACATATGTGTCATCTTGATATTCTATACCCTAGCTTTCTTTTCATTTTTTACCCATCGCTTTGGGCACCGTGTGCCCAGACATACCCTTATCCTCCTGGCAAACCTCTATTTACTGGTGCCACCTACCCTGAACCCAATTGTTTATGGAATAAAGACCAAAGAGATAAGGGCAAGAGTACTAGGACTCCATTGTCAACCAAGATGACCTAAATGCCCACTCCTTTAAATGGAATGAACAAGGAAGGTATAGGTGGCTCACATCTGTAATCCTAGCTTCTTAGGAGGCTGAGATTTGAGGATGGTGGTTCGAAGCCAGCCTGGGCAGCAAAGTCCATGAAATTCTTATCTCCAATAAATTATCAGAAAACTCTGGAAATGGCGCTGTGGTTCAAGCTCAAATGGTAGAGTGTTATCCGTGCGCACAGACAAGTTCATAGGCTCAGAGACAGGGCCCACACACCCTGAGTTCAAGCACCAGGATTGGTGAAGAAAAAAAAGAAGGAAAGAAGGTAGGAAAGAAAAGAAGAGATAGAGAGGTGGGAGTGGGAGGGAGGGAGGGAGGGAGGGAGGGATGAAGAAAGGAAGGAAAGAAGGAAGGAAGGAAGGAAGGAAGGAAGGAAGGAAGGAAGGAAGGAAGGAAGGAAGGGAAAGGGAAGTCAACAGAGAATTTACAATACAAATGCTACTTCAATGTCAGTTTTCCATGGGCAAAAGTAAATGAAATTTCACTGAAATCATGGATTACTTTTAAGGTCTAGTTCACTATTATATCAACAATGTCCAGAATATATGAAGAATTTAATAATTAGTTTCTGAATAGATGAACTCCTTAATCAAATATTAAATAGTAATTTTTTTTTTATTTTTTTGGCCAGTCCTGGGCCTTGGACTCAGGGCCTGAGCACTGTCCCTGGCTTCTTTTTGCTCAAGGCTAGAACTCTGCCACTTGAGCCACAGCGCCACTTCTGGCCGTTTTCTGTATTTGTGGTGCTGGGGAACTGAACCCAGGGCCTCATGTATAGGAGGCAAGCACTCTTGCCACTAGGCCATATCCCCAGCCAGTAATTATTTTTCTTGAACTTTCCTTATGTTTAGGATATATTTGTAGGGTACTTTCTTTAGCTTTTTTCTCATAATTGTTTCCCTTGGGAATGTTGCTTAGTGGTAGAATGCTTGCTTAGCGTGAATGAAGCCCTGGGTTTGATTCTTCAGTACCACATACATAGAAAAAAAGCTGGAAGTGGTGCTGTGGCTCAAAAGGTAATGTGCTAGCCTTGAGCAAAAGAAACTCAGAGACAGTGCTCAGGCACTGAAATCAAGCCCCAGGACTGGCCAAAAAAAAAAAAAAAAGTTTCCTTTTCTTTCCAGAAAATATCTTTCTCATATTTACTATACTTTAATGTTAACAAAGATTCTGCAAAACACAGACTATTTTATGGAATTAATCTGATTTACAATCTAACCTCTAAGGATAAGAATAACTACAGTGACAAATAGGAAAACAAACAAGCTGCCACAGGGACCCCAACTGCAGGAGAACGTTGCTGAATTGGTGTTTGCAGCTGTATCTTAAAGGCACTGATGTCAGGAAATTACACCTAATTCTCTCAAAATAGACAATATCACAATCCTAGATCAATTCATGATCCGTACAGTCCCTTAAAATTCTGAATTAATATGAATACAATTACAGTTGTATTATTCTGAATAATAGGAAATGTTGATATAGAAAGGCTCAATGGAAATCTTAGACAATATACTAGATAGCCTTGATTTCATAATCCTCTCTCCTCAGTATCTCAAGTGCTAGGATATACAGATGTGCACCATAATTTTTGTTTTGTATATAGTTTCTTACACTTCCTCTTCCCACATCCAGCAGTCTTTTGAATTGCATAGACCTATCTGCTATAATTTTGAAATCTAACCAGTTTTCCTCACTATAAAACATTTACTTTCAGCTTAAAGCTCAATTTTTTCTCTTCTACAAAGACTGCATAATTTATATTATAAACATAATGAAAAAAAAACTACACACAATCTGATAACTGAATTAGTTGGATTAAGTGTCTTGAATGAAATCTATTGGCCTCCTTTTGCTTGTAAATGAATATGGATGTTTCTAGATTCTGTGTGTAATTAAAAATGTTTCTGTTGTTTAATCAGAATGAATAACTAAATATCTAATTGGATTTGTGAGATGCTTTGCCACAACTGTATGTATGGAAGAAAACAGCAAACACCTAAAGATGAGAAGAATAACTTACTATTCAATCATATAACTGCTCATCTTTTCAGCAAATGTACTTTGCTGGGAAGAAGTATCCTAATAAATGATTCTTTTTTCTTGTCAAATTTTAATTTGTTATTAAAGATGTGATGGACTGAAGGTTTACAATTACATATGTCAGGTAAAGAGTACATTTCTTTTTAGACAATGTCACCCCTTCCTTTGCTCTCTTCCAGTTTTTCCCCTCCCTTCCCCACCCACAAGTAATATAGTTAATTTTCAACACAGTATCTAGTGAGAGCCACTGCTATATTTGTTCACCTTTTGTCCCTCCATATTTATGAAGAATAACGTTTTCTAAGTGTCTTTGTTGAGATACATTTAAGAATATAAAGTAATTATAGAACTCTATGCTTTATAAGAGCCTGATAACAGCTCAAAAGTTTGATAATCAAAGCCTATATAACCATTTAAAATGGTTTTACTGGCACATAAAAACTTTAAATCTAGAATCTCATAGTTAATGTACTTTTATTAAGAACAAAACTGGGGGCTGGGGATTTAGCCTAGTGGCAAGAATGCCTGCCTCGGATATACGAGGCCCTAGGTTCGATTCCCCAGCACCACATATACAGAAAACGGCCAGAAGCGGCGCTGTGGCTCAAGTGGCAGAGTGCTAGCCTTGAGCGGGAAGAAGCCAGGGACAGTGCTCAGGCCCTGAGTCCATGGCCCAGGACTGGCCAAAAAAAAAAAAAAAAAAAAAGAACAAAACTGACTTTCAGATCACAGCCATTAAAGTATGTTAAAAATCTATAGATTTAAAATACATTCTGAGTTTAAAGGTCATATTTGAAAGATTATCATATATAATTGATATTTACGCAGCATATAATTGATGGTGATGTTCATATTAACAAGAAGCAGGTTCTAATTCAATTTTATTCTAAATATGTATTAAATGAAGAGTAATGTCTTATCTTGATGTTCATATTTCTTGTCTTACTTTCATCTTAGCTGCCTGAAATTTATAATTCTACTTATTTGTTTGTGTGGTTTATTTTATGTGTCAAATGTGACTTGATGATCAATCCAGGATTTTTTTTAAAGTATGTCCAAATTTTTCATTATTATGTGACTGGGTTATTTATTATTTGTATAATCTGTAATTCTAGAGAGCTACTTTTTATAGTAAAATAATTACAATTCTTTTATATCCTGCAAAATAGTACCTGATATTAAGTCCTTTACAATAACTAGGACCAGGGGCTGGGGATATGGCCTAGTGGCAAGAGTGCTTGCCTTGTACAATAACTAGGACCACAAATCATTCCTAAACTTTTTTCCTTGATCTATTTTTCAATTTAACATGGTGTCAAAGTATAAATTGAAAACAATCACACAATAGAAAAATTGAAGATATATTTTTATATCTGTATATATTGATAAAAGTCGCAGACCAAATTATCTAGAATTTCATATTTCCTACTACCATTAACTTGTAAGCACTTACACCTCAGTTACACCACAGTTTGCCCTAAGTCATTATTAAAACAAAAGTTAAGACAGTAGTTTACCATTAGTGGCTCTATATAGTATCTGAAAGTTTCCAAAATTTTCAGTCTCAAGTGTCTATAAAGTTGAAAGTATTAAAATATTAAATATCACTCATAATATAATAAATGATAGTATATGATCCTATAACTATCACAGAATATAAAAAATCAAAGTTGTAATTTCAAAACTTGATGGATAGCACTGTGAATAAAGGTTCAAATTAGAAATAGAAAACAACAGAAGGAGTGATTTTTAAAATACTCCTCTGCGGGCTGGGGATATGGCCTAGTGGCAAGAGTGCCTGCCTCAGATACACGAGGCCCTGGGTTCAATTCCCCAGCACCACATATACAGAAGACGGCCAGAAGTGGCTCTGTGGCTCAAGTGGCAGAGTGCTAGCCTTGAGCGGGAAGAAGCCAGGGACAGTGCCCAGGCCCTGAGTCCAAGGCCCAGGACTGGCCAAAAAAAAAAAAAAAAAAAAAGAACTAAAATACTCCTCTGCAGGTGGGAGGGAGGAGGAAGGGTTTTGTCTGCTTGCTTTATCACAAGTGATTTTTTTAAGTAAGTTGGGTTTAATTTATAGAGTAGGAATATGACTGATTAAATTGCCCAAATGATGTACAAAAAAAAATACTCCTCTGCAATTTATGAAGCTTACATTGCATCAAGGTCTTTTGTGCCAATCAAACCAGCACTATTATTCACAGCCTCTTTATGATGCTTGGTGGGCTGGATTTCTACTTCTTGACTAGTCTTTTGTTGATGACACCATTTGTAGGATAGTTTGAGTGGACAATGGTGCCCGCCCATTGCTTTCTGGAGACATGCCTACTAAAAAGTGGAATCTATTTTCCTGGAGGAAATCAGATGGAGGACTCCTTGACGGATCTGCTTATTCTTCACACTGTAAATAATTGGGTTGAGCACTGGTGAAACCATTAAGTAGCTATGAGCCATAAAGATGTGAACAAATGGAGAGGAATGTTTGGCAAAGCGATGGACAATAGATAACCCGATCATGGGCACATAAAGAATGAGCACAGCGCAGATGTGGGATGCGCATGTGTTAAGTGCCTTAAGCCTCCCTTCCTGGGATGCAATTCTTAGCACTGAGTGGAGGATGAAAATGTAAGATACTAAAATACCCAGAGAGTCCATACCCCACAGCATAGTAATCACAATCATCCCATAAATAACATTAAACCTGATGTCAGCACAGGCAAGGCGAATCATGTCCTGGTGCAGACAGTAGGAATGAGACAGGACATGGGAGTGACAGAAGGGAAAGAAGGCCAGACGAACAAGAAGTGGAATGAGTGGAACAGCACTTCGAAGCAGGGCTGCAATTCCAATCTTGGCAATCAGTTTTGGGGTGAGAATGGTAGCATACCGCAGGGGGTGGCAGATAGCCACATACCTGTCAAGGGCCATGGCCAACAGCACAGATGATTCCGTGAAGGAGAAAGTGTGAATTAGAAACATTTGGACCACACAGACACTGAAGGGGATCTCCCTGGAAATGGACCACAACACCCTAAAAAGTGTTATCATTGGGGTCAGAGACATGGCCATGTCTGTGAGAGAGAGCATGGCAAGGAAGTAGTACATGGGTTCATGGAGCCTGGGGTCTGTCCGGACAATATGTAGGATGGAGCAATTTCCTGTTATCCCAACCAGGTAGAGGAAGCAGAATGGGATGGAAATCCAGTGGTGATATTCTTCATAGCCAGGGATTCCGGTGAGATAGAAGGTGGAGGAGGGAGCACTGCTAGAGTTCCAGGCCGCCATAGGGTGGGCGCTTTGACCACAGTCCAGCTCCACAGTCACACTTTAGTGAGAAACTCTCTGCTTCAAGGTGGGGAGGGGGGAGTAAGAGAAAGAAACAGCTTTATTGGCTTACCTCACCTCACTCCACAAGCCAGCCCCTCATTCCTGCTTCATCTTCTCCCTTTCATTGCTGGTTTTCATCCATTTGGTCAAGTATCTCTGTAACCAGCATCATTATTTTTGATTCCTTGATTCAAATTCATTCTACTTTGATCAATAGAAACATCTTGTATTAAGAAACATGATCTTTTCTTTACTATCCCACTTGTACAGCATTTGCTAAGGAACTGCTGAGAGAAGAATTAAAACCCATGGGACAATAAGGAAATACATTGGCATCTTCTTGTAAGAATTGCTTTGTTGGAGGATGTCAATTCCCTTTCAGTCTCCTAGTTTCAAGGAAGTAAACCCTAGGTATTTTTTATAGTTATAACTCTCTAGGAAATGAAAGATCCACAAACCAGAATTTGAACATGTAAATTCCAAAGTAAATACAGTCCTTGTGGTTCCTTATAGTATTAAGTTCTATCCATATATTGTATAAGTTAATATCCCCTTTCCCTGCTGTCTTCCTCCCTCTGTCAACATCATAACAATCCCGCTGCCCTGAGCTTTTCTGCCTTATCCTTCTTTCTGTGTTTACTCTAGCTATCTCTTATCATTTCTCATCCCTTTTCAAAACTTTACTGTGGAAGTAATGTACAAAGGGCTTACAGCTTCATATGTAAGGTAGTGAATACATTTTTTCAAACTGTTACCTCCTCCATCGTTTTCCTTCCTTTTTCCCCCTCCCCAATCCACTCCATGAGTTGTACAGTTGGTTTACAGCGTATAGTTTTGTAACTATTGCTGTCGCATTGGTTTGCCTTTCACCTTTTGTCTCTCCATTTTGATGTTCTTCTTCCCTTCCCTTTTTGTTAATGTGGGTTCATTTACAGTGTCATGCATGATCAGAATTCAGAAATCTGCTTTTTTTCCACCTCACTGCCTAGTTAGCTCTGAACATTTCTCTGATTTTATATCCTTGGTACTTCATGTCTAAAGAGGTATAAACATGAGGTCTAATTGAATCATATGACCCCATAGCTGGTGTGAAACATAATTATACCAACAAATTTATTTCAAAGTTTAAGGAAAAATTGCTCACTATCTCCTTAACGGTGTTTCTCTGGCTCTTCAGTCATTACATTATATGCTACATTATATATTATATATATATTATTATATATATTCTACATTATATGCTGATTCCAGTGATGCACACTTTTTTTAAAATTATTACTTTTGGTGCCAGTGTTGGAGGTTGAACTCAGGATCTGTGTTCTTGCCCTTTAGATTTTTTCATTGAAGGCTAGCATTCTACTACTTGAGCCACGGCTCCATTTCTGGTGTTTTGGTAGTTAATTGGAGATGAGAGTCTCACTGACTTTCCTGACTAGGCTGGCTTCGACCCACAATCCTCAGATCTGACTTCCTGAGTAGCTGGGATTCTAGGCATGAGCCACCAACATATGGCATACACCCTTTTTTCTTATGAAAAAAGTGATTTCTTTCTATGTGCATGAAAGATGCTTCTTGTGACAACTGAAAACAAATAACAGGATTTAAAAATTAAAGCAGATTTTGTATAATGACCAAATCAGGAATATTATCATATGAAGATAAATAGATCCTTATATGTAGTGACCAAATACTACCATTTTCTATCCACTGTCAATATCTGCATCTGCTACTACTGATGACAATGATAACAGAAGACAACCACAATCTAGTATATGATAAGCTATAGAAGAAAGGAAGGACTCTTCATTGTCCTCTTACAGAGAAAAACAGCATGAATTGGCCTTTCACAAAGTAATCTAAGTTAAGTTTTAGTGAGAATAGTCAGTTTTGAATCAATTTCATTCAGGGAAGATTCAGAAGAGCCAGAGAAATAATTTCCTTCTCTATCTTCAACTTCCACTGATGATTACCATAAGGCTCCCTAACTGATTTTCGGTCTATGCAGTAATCATTTTCAAAGAAAACATTTTCAAGTTAATACAAGAAGTTCTTTCTAGATAAGGATTGAGATCTTTGGGCCTTTCAGTGGGCTGTGAATCACATCAGCTGCCTTAGTGTCCTGAAGTTCTCACAACAGAGACATGCACTTTAAAACATATTCATCCAACACTGATTGAATCCTTATTATTCAACATTTTCCATGGAAGCACTGCTTGGTTTGGATCACCCAGCTCCTATACAGGCTCACATTCATCATCGGGGCCATATGATATTGTTCACCATTCCTCTAAAGTGGAGGATGGAATTTATCAGGTTAGTGTACAAAGTTGACAGTCTAAAGGACTCAATAAGTGAGACTGGGAGGAATCTTCTAAATCATCTACTGAAATGCCAATCACATTCTGAAACTTGTCAATTATGTCTGAATATAGCTCTTGTCTCCACGTAAATAATATTTACATTGACAGAGAATCTCCCATAGAATCTAGAACATCTTAAATAAGCCTATCTACTTGAAAAAATGAGTCTAACTTGCAAGCTATGAACATGAACAACAATAATATTTTGATTAACATAATGTCATTAAATGAATTGAGCATTTCACCTTTCCTCTGGGTTTCCACAAACATTTGCTATCTCATTTCCTCTCTTCTGCTTTCTCATATTCCTCTCTCTGTTTTCTTATTTCTTCTTACTTTTATTACTTCCAGGTCTCACATACTTGATAGAAGAGCTTTTCTTACCATAGGTAGCCATTCTTTTCATTTCTGGGGAGTAGAGTCAAGAAGGATTAATAAGGCTTATTCTAGTCCTTAGAGACCTGAAGCCCAGGTTAAACAGAAGACAGAAGCTGTAACCCTGTTAGTGCCAACAGTTCAGTTTATGGCTTGAAAAAGTCTTTCTCTCCACTACTTTCAGCTTGCAGAGTGTTGCTACAATTTAGGAATAGGTGGGAAATAATACTTTTTAACATTCTCACATTTTTTACATCAAATTCCAAAACAAGTGACATAATTCAGCCTGAGATGAGATAATAGTTTATAACTGGAATACAAGAGGATAAAAAAGAATTTTGGCGTCCTATGTGTATGTGTAGTTTCTATTATTGAGGATGTTCTTGTATCACCTTCCTATGGTTGTACCTACACTATCTCTGTAATCTTATCTGAGTATATTGGAAACCGTATTTACTGGTATTGGAAGTAGGAAATTCAAAGGGAATACCAAATTTGAGAGACACAGGGTAAAAAAAAGAGAAATAACTACAAAAGCAATACTTGCAAAACTGTTTGGTGTAAGTGAACTGAACACCTGGGGGGGGGGAGGGAAGGGGGGAGGGAGGGTGGCATGAGGGACAAGGTAACAAACAGTACAAGAAATGTATCCAATGCCTAACGTATGAAACTGTAACCTCTCTGTACATCAGTTTGATAATAAAAATTTGAGAAAAAAAAGAATTTTGGACAGCTGTACCTAAGAGGGACTTAGGAACTTAAATTTAAAAGGAGCATAGAATTTATATTCTAATATCTGGAAATGTCTGAGCTAAGTTCTATATATTACAATATAAAATGAGATCTAGTTCTTCAGTTACTTGCCACAATATCACAAAATAAGCAGTAAATCCATAGTTGTCACTCAGATCTTTTGCTTCTCCATTATGATGTTTAAATTGTACCACAGAGATCTTCGAAGTGAAAAAAAGGAAGAATGACACAAATCAAAATGCATTGTGTACATAAACTGCCTTGCTAAACGGCAAAAAATCAATATATAACTTAATAATTAAGAAAGGGCAGGATGAGTGGGTTGAGAGGTGAAAGAACGTTGCAAGGGGTTGCATTGATCAAGATGCACTCTATTTATAAACTGATTTGATGAATGTCAACTACTTTGTACTATTTAAAAATAAGTGTTCAAAAATGATTTGAAGAATTTTATCTGATTATAATAGACACCTTTTTTCAACAAATAAAACCCTCTATATATTTGTCAGCAATACTGACTTTCTAAATCTCTCTTGGTTTTTGTTAGCAATTAATGACTTCAGAAGAAGTAACAGTAATTGCACATAAAATTCAGTTTATTCTCTAGAGAAATCCATCACTCACAAAAATATCTATGAAAACTAGAACTCATTTATACCTTATCACAAAAATAAACTTTATATCTCCACTTTTACACCCACCCCCCTTTTGTAAAAGCACCAAAAATAAATTTTCTTTATTTCCCTCATTGGTGAAGAATGTCTTTTTGGGGCTGGGGATATAGCCTAGTGGCAAGAGTGCCTGCCTCGGATACACGAGGCCCTAGGTTCGATTCCCCAGCACCACATATACAGAAAACGGCCAGAAGCAGCGCTGTGTCTCAAGTGGCAGAGTGCTAGCCTTGAGCGGGAAGAAGCCAGGGACAGTGCTCAGGCCCTGAGTCCAAGGCCCACGACTGGCCAAAAAAAAAAAAAAAGAATGTCTTTTTGATGCCTTTAGAATTATCTTCCCAGTATCTCAGTATTAATTTAAATCCATTGCCATCATCTTAATTTAATATGATGGAAGAATTCAAACTTAGATTACCATTGGTTAATGAAAATGTATTAGTCTTTTCCATTGGGCTTATATATTTCTCAAATATACAATATAAGGGGAAACTAATCAATTACAATCCCCCCACACACTGTAAAATTTTCTGGTAATTATTTGTCATAAACTCAATCCTGAATCCACTACAGGTGGTTAGAATGTGATGGCAGTCACCCTGATAGAGCTGCTCACTGACGAGACCACCCACACAGAGATGGGAAGGCCAGGCTAAGTGTGGAGGAAAGCAGCATGCTTGAGGAATTTTTCATAGTACTTTATATCTTACCACCAGGGACTACATATGCAGGTTCTCGTGTTCTCTGGTTTCTGATTTGAATCAGTCAAGATGGGAACCGAAAGGAAATCGTGATACAGAAGACCATGCAGCTAGATTATTTATTCTCCTGAACCCTCACTTGGGCTCTGCTTGGTGGCTTCATTTCCCTATGCAAAGGGAAAGTTCAGGCCAGTTGCTCCTTTACATGATCCTTTTCTGAGTTCTGATAAACTCTCTCCCTTGTCACATCAAATCTAGGGATGGTAAGAAAGTGCCTACCAGGAACACTGTGTACATTTTCATCACTCTTACTATGTTTATAATGGCCCATTAGCAAACTCTTTCAAGTTTGCCTTTTTTGAGCATGCAATCTTTTTCCTAAAAATGTTTACTTCACATACAGACATCTACCTCTATGGCACTTTTTTCCCATCTAGTTCTGTTTATCGTGAGCACTGTTAAAAATGAAAGCTATGTAACTTTTGCTTTCATTGGTTCTTTATAAGAAGTCTGAGCTCCTTTTATTTTGGGGGAGAGGATTGAACATCTCTTTTCTCCACAATGGAGTAAGATACTTCAATCAATCAATCATCATAAACATCATCATCATCATCATCATCATGTGCTAATCTAAAAGAAAACTTCCAATATGTTTGAATATTTACATTTCAGCACTCATGAGAAAGAGCTGAGACTAGTAGAAGTCTAGACTAGACAGAAAGCAAGCTAACTAGAAAGGAGGAAGAACACAAGCACTTCTTAAAAAAGGAAGGTTCTATTAATTTAATAGGATTTGCTCTGTTCCTTGGATTCCTGTATGTTAAATGTTTTTGATCAACTCAGAAATCATCAAGGAAAGAGTTTTTGTAGGGATACAAATTCCATTGAAGAAATTATTCATTTCTTCTTTTTCTGAGGTATTCAATTTTTAAAAAAAATGATGGGAGGACATTTCTGAGAAGTTGATGCTAATTTTCAACTCAAAAAGTTGCTTCTCTATAATAACGGGGGCTCCTCTGGGAGTCTGTGTATACACCTGGTCACTTTCCTGGTCCCAGAGAGGCTGTAACTTCTCATGTGCTATCAAAAACAAAAAACAACAACAACAAAAATCCCCACCAAAACAAACGACCAGTTACAACAAAGACAGCTGTAGCTGCTGGTGATAAAGACAGGCAACCATCTCAGCATCTCCATTCACCCAAGACACAGCAAGAAGTCCTGGATCTCCTATCAAGGCCAGAATTACCAGAGAATGGAATAAGACTGGGGAATGAAAATGAATGTTCCAGCGGAGCAGGTAAGGAGGATACGATGAGGTGAAGATCAGCGTCATCCATAAAGAAACTTTTTTTCCATTACAATTGGCAGGATACATTGTTTTGTTTTGTTTTGTTTTGTTTTTAGAGCCCACTTTTGTTTTTTGTTTTTAAAGTGAAATCAGGGTCTCCCTCAACCATCATATTTTGGAACCACACAGTTAGAATTTATGTTTAGATTTTCTTAATTCCTGGTGGCATTACAGTTTTCCCATCAGAAGTTCCTTCCACACAAAAAAGGTGTCATCCAGGTGAGATTTCTGTAGCATAAACAATAGTAGTAAAAGTATGTAACCTAAAAGCATTTATTCCTCATCGTTTCTTCCATTAGACCTGAGGGAAAGCAGCACAGATTGTCATTTGGTATACAGTAAAGACTTAAGATTAAGGCAGGATATTTACAATGTTCAACAAGGAGCTGAAATAATATTCTAATGTGGAATTTTACAATGAATTGCTTGTTGTACATTTCTGAATGTGCTTCATTTACTTTTATTCTTTTTCTCAAATTTGGTAGGAGCCAGGTGCCGGTGGCTCATGCCTGTAACCATACCTACTCAGAAGGCTGAGATCTGAGACTGCAGTTCAAAGCCAGCCCAGGCAGGAAAGGCAATACTACTCTTGTCTCCAATTACCCACCAGAAAACCCAAAGTGGAGCTGTGGCTCAAGTGGTAGAGGGCTAGCCTTGAGCTGAAGAGCTCAGGGACAGTGCCCAGGCCTAGAGTTCAAGCCCCACCCCACAACCAACCTACAATCAATCAATCAATAAATAAAACTTGATAGTATGTGAAGTTTAGCTCTTTTCTTTCTTTTCCTTTTCTTTTTCCTTTCTCTTTTCCTTTTTCTCTCCTTTCTTTTCCTTTCCTTTCCATTCCTTTTGCTCCCTTTTTCTTTGTTTTACTTAAACTCAGGACCTTACACTGTTGCTCAGTTTGCTTGCTCATGGCTGGCATACTACCACTTTGCCTCCAGGCTGGCATGTTGCTGGTTAATTGGAAATGAAATCTTGCAGACTTTTCTGCCTTGGCTGGCTTCAGACCCCAAACCTCAGATCTCAGCTTCTTCAATAGCTAGGATTATATGCATGAACCACTGGTGGCTGGCTTGGCTCTCATTAAAATGTATGGTATTTTCAAACTCTTGTTGTGATTACTACATACTATCTCTCTTCCCCCTGTATTCTCTCTCTCTCCATCTCCCTCTCTCTCTCTCTCCATCTAACTTTCTCCCTCCTCTTTCTCTCTCTCTCTCTCTCTATCTCTCTCTCTCCCCACTCATAACAGAATTGAAGCTTGAACTCAAGACTACATGCTCAGTAGGCAAACATACTTCCACTTGACAGTCTAACTTTTTGAAGTAGTTTAGTTTTACAGATAGGATCTCACACTATCTCTCAGGCCCGCCTGGGCCAACAATCTTTCTAGCTCTACCTCTGAGTAACTGAGTTTCCAGTAGTGAGTCACTGTGCCCCGCCCCTACATGATCTCTTTCTCCTCTTTTATTTTTAAAGCTATAATTAAAAGGGGTTTTTGTCTTTAAAAATTATATAATCATAGTAATTTAGACTGTACACTTTTTCTGAAATTCAGGACTGGAATTATATATATATATGTATATATATATGGAAGGTATACATTCTAGTACTGTTTAAATAGTTTATATTCATCAAACCTCATTTGGTTTTAACTGAAGATCTATTCTGGAGAATAAATTTAATTGGACAACTCTGAATATGGTTTAACCATTGTTTATATCGGACAATTTCTTTCATTTGCTGATGTACCCAAATAAATCTTGAACCAAACAACTATCTACTTTCATTACAAAATCACTTTTAGAATTTTTTATTTGTGTTCATATTCATTGCCAAGTGAGAAATTTGCTATGTGCAGAGATTATTGACTAAAGCTTAGCAATATGTTCACTTCTCCCTTGTCTTCCTTTGGATTGTGGACCCATTAACACTTTAAAGAATTATTATTAAGTAGTTGTACAGAGAGGTTGCAATTACAAAAGTCAGGTTGTGAGTACAATGCATCTTGATCAATGTCATCCCTCCCATTGTTCATTTCCCCCTTCCCATCCCTACCCACAAGTTACATTTTACATAAAATGTACATTGAATAGAAAGACTGTATTTGCTCATCCATTATCCATTCATTCATGTCCCCCACTTTGCCCTCTGCCACAGAATACTTTTCTGATTCCTGGTACTCATTTTGTCAAACAGTTGTTCAAAAGAGTTACACCATTGGACTCCTTCCCTAAGTATACCGTCCTTTAGTCATTTTGTGTATATAGGCACATATAGTATATATGTTACCATGTATGTTTATATTTTGGGGAAAAGGTCTCACTATGTAGCCTGAACTTTATTCAAACTGGTGATCCTCTTGCTTTTGCCTCCTCATTTCAGAGATTACAGTCCTGAGCTTCTAGGCCAGGCTGCTGATAACACTTAAATTCTTTTACTTATCCCTAAAGTGGGTGATAAAGATACACCTTTCCAAAGTAAAGAAACTTCCATCTATTTCCTGGTAAATATGGACACTTCTGCTCTTACAATAACAGTGATTGAAAAAGTGATTTTTTTGTAAGCTTTCCACTAGCTATATCTACAAGTGTTTAGTGTTTATTCCTACTTTAAGCCCCCCCAACCCCCGGCCACCCCTTCAGGTTCCATTGTCTAAGCTGTTTCAAGAGGTTTTGGTGAGTCTTCTAATGTCAGAAATAGATTTACATTGACAAATTCTTCAGTGTCTGCTGCACCTACTGAATATCAAAGTGTAATCCTTTTGTTTATTGGGAAAGATGGAAAAAGAGGAGCTTTTAAGAAAAGCCATTGAATATTAAGAAAAATGATTATCATTTGCTATGAAATAATTACCTACTCTAAGTGAAGAGTTCCTTTAGGTAGAAAATTGAAGAGAGTATCCTGGATAACAAATGTTTACTGTTAACTGTTACTTCAAATAATAAATTGAATAATTTATTAGGAGTTAAGAGTTTGCTGTGGTGATTCAAATAAAATTACAATTTTTGAAGATCCTCCGAATATTAAAAATTACTAGAATTTAAAGAAGTACTATAACATATTTCTAAATAGATAAAGCATGAAGAAAATTGAGGAGAACATTTTAAATTGTTTCAAGTGACAAAATAATGAGTGCATCACTAGAACATTACTTGAAGGAAAAATAAAGAGTGTTTATCATATATTTTTTCAAACAATTTTTTATAATTGAGTTATATTAATTCCTCTTAATGTGTAATTCCCAATCTCTGCTAATATATTGATTTGTAATGCCTCAGATTTTTTTATTTTACCGAAATATGTACAAAGGACCATTTGTGTGTGTGTGGGGGGGATGCCTGTGTATTCATGTGTAGGTGTGTCTGCGTCTGTGTGTGTCCTTCTAGGGCTCCAACCCAGGGCCTGGTACTGTCCCTGAGCTTTCTTGCCTAAGGCTAAGGCTCTACTAGCTGAGATAGAGATCCACTTTACTTTTTCCCTTTTCAATTAGAGAGTCTCATGAACTTTCCTTTCCAGGCTGGCTTTGAATTGTGGTCTGCAGAAATCAGCCTCCTGAGTAGCTAGGATTACAGGTGTGAGCCACCAGTGTTCAACTACTAAGGGCCATTTTTAAATTATTAAGGTAAGTATAATTCACGGGAATTTCTATTATCAATTAACACATGTGTTTATTTTCTAATCTATAGTCTTTGTATCACAACAAGGCAGTCATAACAATGAGACTACACAGTCTCACATATCTGAAATAGGGAAAAATTGAACTCATAAAAACTTAGAGAAGAATAATGGATAATGAGGGCTGGGAAAGTTGGGAAATGTTGGCAAATACTTTAAAATAAATTCAAGAGATATATTGTACCGAATAGTGACAATAGTTGCTACAAATTATTCTGTACTTGAAAACTGTTAGGAGAGAAGATTTTATATGATCTCACCAAAACTATAAGCATTTGAGGTAACTCACATAATATTTCCAGTTAGCTATTCCTCAGTGTATACATATCTAAAAGTAAAATTCTTTGTGAACCTGTAAATTTGTATTTGAAATTTAAAATATAAAGAAATTAAAAAATGAACTTGCCTCTCTCATATATAAACAGGAACAATTCTTTGATCTTTTAAATGGAGCCAGTGAAGTTTTCCAATTGTGAATTGTTTTTAATTTATTATACATTTTCCCCTTTATTTTAAGGGTGCAGAATGATTTGGAACAAAGATTATACATCTTAGCTTTGAACACTTTGACTCATACAAGCAAAATACATCTCCAGATATTCAGTCACATGAATGATTTCTTACTATGACTTTTATATCGCTTCTTATGACAGTATCATCAGTGGCTTCTTCACTATTTGAATATGGATTATCTAGATTTGGGATTGAGCTCTGTTTTGTATTTATGCTTCAACTAAACAAGAATTGTCAGATATTCCACCTAAATTAATAAGTACTTCAGCACACAAATGGACAAATGCATGGACAAAAGTCAACACTTTTCTACAGCTGAACACAGCCGGTAGTTTTTATCATGTCATTGTCAAACAGCACTAGATTGCATCCCAGTACCTTTCTTCTCCTTGGTATTCCAGGAATGGAAGCCATTCACATCTGGCTGTCAATCCCCTTCTGCCTTGTTTACCTGGGTGCTCTCCTGGGAAATGTCTCCATTCTGTCTATTATCAGAATGGATTCCAGCCTCCATGAGCCCATGTATTTCTTCCTCTGTATGTTGTCTGTGGCCGACCTGATCATCTCAACCACTGCCATGCCTAAAATCCTCAGCATTTTTTGGTTCCATGACAAGAAGATCAATTTTGAAGCCTGCCTTCTACAAGTATTTCTCATTCATTCACTATGCAGCATGGCTTCTGGGTTTATCTTGGCCATGGCTTTTGACCGCTATGTGGCCATCTGCAATCCTCTGAGACATTCCACTATCCTGACACATAGAGTCGTCCGGAATTTGGGGCTGACCATTGTTTTCCGAGGGATTGTGCTTTTCAGTCCACAGCCATTCATGCTTCGATGGCTTCCTTACTGCCGAACTAATATTATCCCTCATACTTACTGTGAATTCATGGCTCTGATCAAGCTCGCTTGTGCAGAGACGAGGATCTGGCGAATATACAGCCTAACTGCTGCCTTCCTAACAGGGGGGTTAGATTTCCTATTAATCATATATTCCTACGTAGTTATCCTTTACACTGTCTTCCGTCTTCCATCCAAGGCTGCGAGGCTCAAGACCTTGGGCACCTGCGGATCCCATGTGTGTGTGATCTTAGTAGCCTACACTCCAGCCTTTTTCTCCTTCCTCACTCATCGGTTTGGGCGCAATGTCGCTCCCCATCTTCACATCTTTGTGGCTAATATCTACCTCCTTGTCCCACCTATGGTGAATCCAATGATCTACGGCATAAGAACAAAAAGAATCAGAGAGCGTTTTCTCCAAGTTTTTATGTCACCCAAACTCTAAAGCAACCAAATCAAATCTAAACAACAGCACGAAATCAAAACAACAGCATGAATCTCTTGTTATAGAAGCATGAATCTCTGCATCTTTTGTTTGTGTTTAAAAAGTATTAGGCTTGATTGGATTGTGTTCTCAGTTAATGTGCTTAGAGATACATAACTTAGACTATTTGTTTTTAATGTGTTTGCCTAGGAATTTCTGCACCATTGTAGGATCTTATTTCCTAATATATTTGCTTCTACAGGACTTTCCTTGGTTCAATCGAATAAGCTTTACTAAAGATATTGTAATAGACTGATTATGTCTCTATGCCTTTCATTAAATTACCTTCCATTTGTGTTTCAAATAGCAGAATTTTGTATATGTTCTGTAGAATATGACAAATACTTAAGTTGTTAAACTTTGAAATTAGTAGTGTGAAGGAAAATAAATATCATGTGAATAGGCAGAGGAATAATCCCTCACAATATGCCTCTAAATCCCCCTGGAGTTTTGAAACACGTTGTTTTACTCTGTGCAACCCAAGTAAAAGTTTCTGGATAACATTTTTCTCCCACAAATATTTCCCACAAGAAACTTAATGACATCCAAAATTGTGCTGTCACCTTCTCCCCTTGTGTTTCCTCAATGTGGTTACAGTTGGCTCTATTTCTAATGTAGCTGATAAAATAAACATTATGTTTCCAACATTCCCTTGTAACTCATTATTCTAGCTGCTCATTGTGATGACCTTGTCCTATTCTCCTTTTATAAGTGTAACAACTAATATTTATGTAGGCAATATTGTTGCAAGTCTTTATAAATGGAAATACAATGATGATAATAGTCCTAATGACAATTGAAATCATTTTATCTGTAGGCGACAGTCAATCTCTACTTCAGTTAGACTATTTCTTTCAAAATGTAGTATAGAGCACCATGCGTTTTATATATGTTGAATCTTTTTGTTTTGACTTTCAGGATATGTGAAGACCTATATGGGCTTCAGTGTCAGGGAGCACAATTCCTTTCTACTGAATGCCGTATGATTTCACACCTTTTCCTGTTCCTATTTCTTATCATATAAACTTTTTTTTGTCATGTCCTGTTTTGAATAATATGCTATTCATAGGATCCAGATAAACGTTCTCCAACCAAAAGGATTCTTTCTCCATCTCTACAAGTAAATCCAAGATAGAGCACGGAAGGCTGCCTCAGCAGAAATGCCACAAGACTGTGTTCAGTTTCTAACATGAAACAATGTATAGATTCACAATCCATCGACTAAGGAAAAAGCTATGCCTTTAAGAAGAAAAATAGGCAAGCAATGTTCCACATATATTTAGGAATATATTTCAGTCTCTTTACAGAGACCAGATGTCTAAACTCAGGAGGGTTATGGAATTTCCCTTCTAAAGCTAACATTGAAATTTAATTGCCAATGTTACAGCATTGACAAGGGTTTTTATCTTGAGGAAATGGCCTGTTTATCACATTAAAAAGCTGTTATTGTGAAGATGGTTAGTTCTCTTGGAAGTAGGCTACTCATAAAAAGGTGAGTTAGGCTTGATGTTTTTGTACATGAAGATTGCATATTTCCTTGCTATGTACCACCTTTTAATCTTACATCCAAATGGTAAAATGACAAAGGGGGATATAGTACTAAATGTGCTCATGGAAGTGCCTTCACAAAGGTCACTTTAATGCAATGTGATTCAAGTAGTCTTTATTCATAGATATTGAGTATCATTTTCCATTACCACCCCTAAAATATTCTACAACACAATACTGGCCATGAAAATAATGTGATCTTACAGACAAAGTTTGACAGACATCATAAAGTGACCTGACTAGAAATTCTAAAACTCTCAAGTTACAACAATGAGGCATTTTTGAGAAATTTCTATAGGTCAATGGGTGTTAAGGAGACATGCCAACTGTACGAAATGTTTAATCTTAGAGGAGATCTTGTAAAAGAGACAGGATGTTAGGAAGTGAATTAATTCAAATAAAGTATGGAGTTCAGTTAACAGAAATATGCTTGGTCAGTTCCTTCATTATCACAAACATGTGTATGTAAGATTTTATTTACAGGAGAAAGTGGATGGGCTGTAGATGGAAACTTTACTGGCAATATGGCCTCCCGAAGAACTTTGTGTTACATAAACAGCTTTAAACCTAGCCAAAGCAAGCAGATTTCACACACTTTAGAGCTGGATTTCGTACATATTCACCCAAACTGAATCCAACAACTGCAGCTCTACACAAAATAAATCCAGATCTGTGATAACCCCTCTTCTGCTTTTCAAAGTTTTCTGATTGGAGATTGTTCCAGGTTGCAGCTGAGTGATGACTCCCACACATGTCAGGTTTCCTCCTTTGAGTTATCTTCCTCGTTTGTAGGTAGAAGTTTGGAATTGCTTCTAAATGGCCTTGCCAGCTGAACACAGGCTTGTAATGCAGCTTATCCTCTTACCCTAGCGACAGAAGAGGCTCCAGGAGTGAGGTTTAAAGCCAGCCAGAGCAGAAAAATCCTACAAACTCTATCTCCAATTAAGTCACAAAAACACTGGGCTGGGAGCATGGCTTAAGTGGTTAGAACACCAGCCGTGAGTCACAGATTTGCCAAAAGAAAAAACAAACAATTTTAAAAAACAACAACATAAAAACACCACCTGTAATCCTAGCTACTGAGTAGACTGAGATCTGAGTCTGGGGATCACAATTCAAAGCCAGCCTGGGCAGGAAAGTCCCTAAGACTCTAATCTCAAATAAACTAAAGAAAAGAGGTAATAGAGTTGTGGCTCAAAGTGGTAGAACTTTAATCTTGAGCAAAAGAGCTCAGGGACAGTGCTCAGGCTCTAAGTTCAAGATCCATGACTGAAAAAAGAAGAGGACACTAGACCTAATTACTCATTTAGGAGGCTTATATCTTATTTAACATCTAAAAGAGAAGGGAAGAATATGAAAAAGAATGCAAGTCTGTTCATTCTTCAATAAATGATATTTTTCTCTGCTTTGGTGATTTTTTTTTCATCTATTACCTGGTTCAGTCTCACCTCCTGAACAAAGCCTAAATTTTCATATATTTTCTAACATTTTCTTTTTACCTTACCTTATCTATCCTGCTTTAGTCTGAATCACTCAAATAAAGCTTGTGGTTGACACCACCACCATTTGGATAGATAGATGGATAGATAGATAGATCTCTACATACCCATCTGTACATTTTTCAAAAGCTGCAATTTCAAATACCTGGAGAATTAAGTGTATTTTTATTTTGTTCTTGTAAGACACTTTAATAGAATTTATTTATTATCAGCACAAATATGGAAAAGTTATAACCAAGCAAATGTCACTATATTAAGATTAAGCTCAATTTTTCATATATATTTACATTCCACCAAGGAATAAGATCTATGAATGAAGAGTCATTCTAGATCCTAAAAGTTAAACCTTAAGTGACTTTTGGCCTCCTGAAGATGTAATTACAAAGGTCAAGCCTGATTTTGTAATTTTTGCTGGATAAAGCAGAAACTGATGACTTGAAGAAGATAAGGGATGCTAATAGATTGTTGAAGATGAAATACTGAAGAGAAGTAGCTTGAAAACTTTAAAATAGAGGGTGAAGAATGTACAATTTGTTTATGAAAGAGTTGTTATTTATTAGAGATAATGTCTAGAGTGCAGGATGGGAGATAAGCAATACAACATTTAGGAATAAGGTATAAAAGTATCTTATTAATGTCTTTGTTTCTTGTTTGGTAGCAATAAACAATAGCCAAAGTTGTCTATTTTCCTGTTAAAAAAACAAACAGATCATGCATTATCTTATTTACATTAACTAAACTAAGATTTATAGTGAATACATACTAAGTGAGTTTGTATCTACCATGAGGGACTGAGATATTAAAAAAAACTATCTCATATATCTGGAGGAGAATAAAATTATCCAGCAATTAAAATCAACACAGAACATACAATGTCTAATTACTTTGGTCTAGACCTTCAGGTGTGTGAAATTATGGAAATCATTTCATTATGAATCTTCTTTTGAGTAGTGGTGTTCTACTGATAGCTCCAAAGTGAGTCAAAAACTGAGAAAGCAAGAACAAGGTTGGAAGGAAGAACACCAGAAGTAGAAGCAATACATGATCTTAAGTGAAGACTGCAGTACAAAAATGAAGAGTGCTGAGACCTGTAGAAACTCCAAGTAAAATGTCGAGCTATATGGCAGCTATGATCAGCTTGTGTATTGACAGTTATAATCTTTATACAAGACTTTTACAAGAAGAAATTAAACATCATTTTTAGAATCTAAGTGATGTAGTGATTGAACAAATGAAAACTGAGATACTTAGATTCAAGTCTGAATGCTGTGCATCATTAACTATGAATCTATGGAACAAGTGTATTGATGTCTGTTTGGTCATTCTGTTTTCTCATCTAGTCAGTTGTAATTTTCAATTTCCAAAGACTGAATAAAAATCAAGAGGGATAAGTCATCTTAATGATTGCTTCTAAAACCCAAATGATAATTTCTCTGTGTATAAATTTTCTTTTATACTAATACTTAATATTTTTTCTGAAATATTCATCAGATATATTGAATAAAACAGAAGCAAGCAGACCTTGGGGAAATAGCATTGTATTTATTTACCTTGAGAGATACTCCATAAAATTATTTGCTAACTGAAAAGTCCTCTACATCTTGTAGTCTGGGAAAAGATTCTTTATCCCAAAGGGAAACAGATTTCTCCACCACCTTTAACCTCTAGTCAAGTGAGTTAGCTGCAGCTCCTGCTCCTGTTGGCTAAGGATCCATTCCATGTGCTTGCTCCTTAGGACTCTCTTAGGGTCTCTGGAGGCCTGGCAGCTTTGAAGTACGTAAAGAGGGGAATGGAGGCAAGAAATACAGGGCAGAAAGAACCAAAAGAGGGTCACCCTACAGCAGTCACACTTACAGAATTATGAGATCATCAAAAGGTAAAGTCCAACTCTTTGAATAATTGTATTACAATCGAGGGTAAAGACCATAAAATATGGACTAAGAACTATAATTTCTGCTAACTGATAGTGATTAGCTAACACACACCATGACTGACATTCCAATGTTGAATTCAAGTAGTATTGAAGTTGTTAGATTGGGACATGCCATATGATCAGAAACAACTGTGAACAAAGAATATGCATTGGACTCCCACTGAGCATTAGAGGGTAATCAATCACAGTAACTTCTCTAGGAGGAAGACTATTTAGGAGTATGGTAGAACAGTGCTTATTTGTTGCCATTTTTGTTTATTGTTAGGCAGGAACAAATCATAGCCAATATTTTTCATCTATTTCTTCCCTCTTCAGAATAACCTCAACTCTTTTGGTTAACTATTATTCTGAAAATATGAAAGGATTTCAAATGTTTTGGGGATAGTGAAATATTGATGTATCCTGATACTAAATATTTTGCTTTGTACACATATATTAAATATCACATAGGACCAAATTAGACTAAATTAATAAAGTTGAACACATTACTATTTCTAATGCATCAATCTTCAATCTAGTAAATGTGTAGATACAAGAAAGTAAAACATATGGAAGGAATTCCAGATTGAACATTTCAAGATAAAACGATTTTTCCTGAATGAATATTTGAAAAGGAGAGTTCTCCTAACTCCGTGTCAGTCACTTCTGCACTCTGATTTCTGGTCTAAAGTACAGAGAGTCTAATGACACCTAAAGTATGTCAATAGTTTTGTTTTCATTTCTAAATACAATCTTGGTGCTAAATCATAGAAATACCTATATGCTAGAGTCTTTACTGAGGGCAATTTAATCACATAAGAAGTCACATATCTTAATGACAATATATTAAATGCAACGGTCTTTACATTGATGAACCTATCAAAATGTACAAATAAGGCACAGAAAATTGTGAATTTCCATTTGAGGTCACCAACTAAGGAATTGTATGTAAAATATTATTTGATCTAGAGACCATAATGAATTCAGGATGCAAACAGTGAACATGCAATTTTAAAGCATTATACAAACAAGTGGAACACAATTTTTAAAATTTAATTATATTGTCAAGGTGATGTACAGAGGGGTTACAGTTGTAAGGTAGTGAGTACATTCCTTGTCAGACTTGTTACCTCCTCCCTCATTTTTTCCCCACTTCCCCTCTCTCCCTCCTCCCCCACCTCCAAGTTGTACAGTTCAATTCCAACTGATTGTCTTGTGAATATTTCTGTGCAACACAATTTGCCTAATAAAGTGCAAACTGTAGTTTTTAAGCCTTTCTGAAATCACCTTGTGGAACCTGACGTTTAAAGTGATCCACAATACTGGAAAATCATACTTGACCAAACTTTTAATATCTATGATAGGAAGTCGTGTTTGGGATTTTGAGAATTACTTGAGTTCTGAAGCCATGAGGAGTCACAGAAGAGTTCTTTTGTCTCGGCCACGCTTTCTGTGATGCTGTTAGCTAACCTGTACCATTCTAAGACACCATTATCAATTTGGTAAAATTAGAAAAATGGCATTTAGCTTGCATAGATATTTGCCCTAAAATTAATATACACAAAGAATCCTATGACGATAAGTTTCTGAATTTAAGAACCAATACTACCATCTTCCCTACCTTACATTAAAAATGATATGGATAGATATCACACTAATGATGAAAATACCAAATACTACTAGGCACACTGATGTCTGTCTTCAACAATACATTCAGACATGAATTATACAAGTTAAGAAGAACAGGATATACTGACAAATGTAAAGATACTTGAAACAGGAAAATAAGACTATGAAAAGGGCTTAAAACTAAGTATGCACAGAAGTTAGGAAACTTTCACTTGAGAAAAGACAACTTGATAGAAAAATAACTTTACCCACACATATACAGAAAACCTCATTAAACCTTAGAGCTCTGAGAATAGGAGAGAACAAACTCAAGGATCCAGGAATGAAGAATGTCACAGGAAGAGGAAACTGAAGGTGCAGTGAACCATACCAAATGAATAACTTCACTCCAGAGTACACAGACATAGATAGAAAACTCTTTCAGGATGATATTTTAAAGGAAATTGGTGTAAAAGAATTTAAAGGTACTTCCATTTATGTTTCTCATGTTTCTAGCAGATGATCTATACTAAGATAGATTCAGAGTGCCAAGATGTTTTGCAATTTTGGTTGACTGCAGAAAACGTTAAAAATAATATTTTGAACGTAACTCACCTCCAAGAAATGGAAACAAGAGGTTTTTTATTGTACTATTTGCAATTTATTTATTTATTTCCCCTTTTATGGCTGTTTTTGATCTCTGTACCATTTGTCTTGTATATAAGTTTATCTGATTTAGGGAAGGGATGGGGAAGCACAGAAATGGTGGGACAAAGGGTGAACCAATTCAGCAGTGATACTCACTACACACTGTTGGGGGGGGGGAACCTATATAATTTGGGATTAAGGAAGGTCCGTAGGGGAAAGATTGGGAGAAAATGAGGGAGGGGTGACACTGTTCAAAAATGAATGTATGCATTACCTGACTTGTTACTGTAACCCCTCTGTTCATCACCTTTACAATAACAGAAAGGAGATTTATTAGTTCATCGAGACTTGGTACGTTGTGGCACAGTGCCTGGATTTTCCTTTGTGTCACTATAGCGTCTTCAATGTACCTTGTAACCTTGAAAGTTTTCTAATGTGATGTTTTGGGATCTTCCAGATTCATTGTTCATTCGTTTTCAGATTGGTGTGTAATGGTTTGGGCAGAAAACTTCAGCATCCAAGAGGAGGGATCCATCCACAGAGGACCAACAGCGGTAACACCATGGGGGACGCCAATGAATCTCAGTTCTCTCCCAACACCTTCCATCTCCTGGGCATCCCGGGACTGGAGCACATGCACGTCTGGATTGGGATTCCTTTCTGCTCCATGTACCTGGTGGCTGTGGTGGGGAACGTGACCATCCTGGCTGTGGTGAGGGCCGAGCGCAGCCTCCACGAGCCCATGTTCCTCTTCCTCTGCATGCTCTCCATCACAGACCTGGTCCTCTCCACGTCCACCCTGCCGCGCATGCTCTGCCTCTTCTGGCTGGGCGCCCACGCCATCGCCTTGGACGCTTGCCTGGCTCAGATGTTCTTCATCCACAGCTTCACCGCCATGGAATCGGGCTTCTTCTTGGCCATGGCCATTGACCGGTACGTGGCCATCTGCGATCCCCTGCGCCATGCCACCATCCTCCCCCACAGTCGCATTGCCAAAATGGGGGCTGCGGTGGTGTTCCGGGGAGTAGCCTTCTTTTCCCCACACCCCATCCTGCTCAAGCAGCTGCCCTACTGCGGAAGACGGATCCTTGCCCACACCTACTGCGAGTTCATGGCCGTGGTGAAGCTGGCGTGTGTGGACACGGGCGCCACCAAGCGGTACAGCCTCAGTGTAGCCTCTGTCATTGGTTCCTGCGATGGCTTTTTCATTGCGCTCTCCTACGTGCTCATCCTCCGTGCTGTCTTCCGTCTTCCCTCCCGAGAGGCAAGCCTTAAGGCTCTAGGCACCTGTGGCTCTCATGTCTGTGTCATCGCAGTCTTCTACTCCACAGCTGTCTTTACCTTCCTGACCCACCGCTTTGGCCACAACGTGGTTCCTCGTATTCATATCTTCATCGCCAACATGTACCTTCTCGTACCACCCTTTCTCAACCCCATCGTGTATGGAATCAGGACCAAGAAAATCCGCGACTATGTAATTCGTTGTTTAAGGGTAAAACTTGCCTGAGTCTGCTGAAAATGACAACATTAGAAAGGAAAGATGGCAAACACCTGATCCTTTGCTTAGCCCTGATAGGAAGACACCACCCATGGAAATGAGATGTTTTATGATTTTTTTTTAAATTGGGCAGTCCTCCTTTGTCATAATTGAAATTCTCAAATTCTAATGGAACTAAGTAGGTGTAACATTTTTCTGAGCATTGAGAGTTAGAATGACTTGTTTTCGAACCTGATGAATAATAAATGAATCTCTTCTCCTTGCTGCTCTCAACCCATGATCCAAGAGGACTGTAGTTTACTTACAAACAAGGAGTGAGCCAAAGAACCCTATGAAAATCTAAAAAAGAATCCCTACCAAGGAATATTCCTTGATAAATCAACAAACACTCTTAATAAACCTATTCAAGAAATAGTACAACTGACTTACTTTGTAGCATAGGAATACATCAAGAATTTGGCATCTATCCACAAGACTTAAATGACATATTCTTAGTCAATGGGAAGTAGTTCAGCATTGCAATAATGTAGTCAGCTAATCTCAATTTTTCATGGAAGACTTTTTCCACTAAAAGAAACTTGTGTCTACTATTGTATTTGTTTTTACCTGACCAATATATACTCTCTTTTAAGCTATATTACTATTCCCTCAAAACTAAACTAAATTTATGCTTGGATAAATTTAAATTTGCCGTATGCCCAGAGCTTATTCAGATATGCTGGGCTTCATTCAGATGCTAATCTTCAAGTATTGTATGGCATTGCCTTCTGATGAAGCAATAATCTATTATTATAAATTACCTAGGAACATTGGGTGAATATTATAGAAATGTAAATGTGTGAAAATGGAACTAGGTAACCCAAGGAAATGGCTGAGGTTGGAATAGACAGAGTAGTAAATGATGGAATGGGTGACACTGATCAAGATGGAGTGTTTTCATAAAGCAGCACATTGAACTAAATCGCCATTGGACCACTAGGTAGAGATCATTAATTACCAAATTTAAATGTTTGGCTGACTATGCTGTAGATGACAGTAAAGTTAAACATGATAAGTGTTTTTACTTGAAAGATCTGAGCAGTTCTCACTAAACAAGTGTAACCCCTTTCTGCAAACTGTTGTTCCTACAAGTGGGACATTACTCCAGCAGCATTCAATAAACACATTCTGAATAGCATTGAGTAGTGTTGTCTTTGCTGTAGTCATTACAGTCCTACAAAATATTATTGGTGCTTTCTTTTCTTTTTCCTTTTTTCTGTGTATTCTTGGAGCTTATTTAAAAAGTAGACATCTGGAAGCTTCCATGAACCTGCATCCTCAACAAGTGATTCCAAAGAAACAAATAAACCTAAAGATACTTGACTCACTTTTTTTCCAAATTTTTATTATCAAACTGATGTACAGAGAAGTTACAGTTTCATACATTAAGCATTGGATACATTTCTTGTACTGTTTGTTACCTTGTCCCTCATATCCCCCTCCCTCCTCCCCCTTTCCCTCCCCCCCAGGTGTTCAGTTCACTTACACCAAACAGTTTTGCAAGTATTGCTTTTGTAGTTGTTTGTCTTTTTTACCCTGAGTCTGTCAAATTTGATATTCGCTTTCAATTTCTTACTTCCAATACCAGTATACTCGGTTTCCAATATACTCAGATAAGATTACAGAGATAGTGTAGGTACAACCACAGGAAGGTGATACAAGAACATCAATAATAGAAGCTACAGATACACTTGGGACATTGAAAGTAGTTACAACTGTGACATAACAATTGTCTCCATAACATGGAGTTCATTTCACTTAGCATCATCTTATGTGTTCACAAGGGTATAGCTATTGGGCCTTGTGATGCTCGGCTATATGACTAGCCTAAACCTGTACTAATTATTCCCAATAAGGGAGACCATAGAGTCCATGTTTCCTTGGGTCTGGCTCACTTCACTTAGTATAATTTTTTCCAAGTCCTTCCATTTCCTTACAAATGGGACAATGTCATTCTTTCTGATAGAGGCATAAACTTCCATTGTGTATATGTACCACATTTTCCTGATCCATTCGTCTACTGAGGGGCATCTGGGTTGGTTCCAGATTCTCGCTATGACAAATTGTGCTGCGATGAACATTGTTGTGCTGGTGGAATTACTGTGATTTTGTTTGTGGTCTTTTGGATAGATACCCAAAAGTGGGGCTGCTGGGTTATAGGGGAGTTCTATATTTAGCCTTCTGAGGAATCTCCATACTGCTTGCCAGAGTGGCTGAACCAGTTTACATTCCCACCAACAATGAAGTAGGGTTCCCTTTTGGCCACATCCCCTCCAACAATTGTTATTGTTAGTTTTCTTGATATATGACATTCTTACTGGGGTGAGATGGAATCTCAATGTTGTTTTGATTTGCATTTCTTTTATGGTCAGTGATGTTGAGCATTTTTTCATATGTCTCTTGGCCATTCTCATTTCCTCATCAGAGAAGTCTCTTTGTAAGCTTGACTCACTTTTGTATATTTTTCAATTACTATTGGCAGGATAGGTACACTTCTGGAATCTGAATTTAAAACCTTTTTATATTTCTTAATAGTATTTGGTAAGATAGTAAAGAAAAATGAACTGGCCAGAGGAACCAAACTCTAAAGTGGAAGACAAGAGAATCCTCTGAGGAAGGGCAGGCCTCTGGGAATGTTATCCTCATGCCAGCTCACTCCTGATGATTTACCACTGTGCTCTCTAATGATTTCTTTTTGCTTGGCTGTTATTTTGTTCTTTGAGCTGTTAAATCATAAAGTTTATTTGAGCTTCTAAATCATGAAATTGAATTACATTTCCTGTTAAAAGATTTTTGAGCATTCTGTTCAGAAATATAAACTACAAAGTTGGCATTTACAGATTACTCTAAAGGATAACAAAGTGGCTATTCAATAAAAGTGACAACAAAATGAAATTCTTCGAGACTCTAGCAGTACAGAAAAACAGGAATATTTGCGCATTCATGTAACAAATACTTTATGCGCTATAGTTTGCTAGTTTCTGATGGATGTAAGCTGAAGAGAAATCTAGGCTTCAAGACCATTTACTAATGTGAATATAATCAAGGGATGCACAAATGCATAAATATGCCAAATATTTGCAAAAAAGAGAAATAAATAATGAATTTCTGTAAGATATGTGTAACCTGGGCATCGTAACTACTTGATTTTATCCTAAAAGTAAGAGATATTATGCCCAGGAGTAATACGATCAACTCTGTGTTTTCACAACCTATTATTCAACCTTAAAGTGAGTGAGATCCTAACTTTTACAGTGATTAGATTCACCTGCAGTACGGTATGCTAAAGAAAATAAACCAGATGCAGAAGGACAAATACTTGCATAACAAGATATAGACCCTAAATAAATATCAGCCACATAGTTCAGTTTCTAGGGTTAGGAGAAGGATAGAGAGATTTAGGTCAAAATGCATAAAGTTCCAGTCCTTTACAATGAGTCTAGAGAGGAAATGTAGACACTGAAGACCACAGATAACGCTACAGTTTTGTATATTGAAAATCTGATTACTTAGTAGTTTTGAGCTAATAGAACCATAAAAATAAAAGATGCCTATGTGAGATGATGTTTATGTCATTTTTGAATACAGTATTTATTCTGTAATATATATTAAAATATCATGCCACATACCCAAACTATATAAAATTAAAATAAATCATATAGTCACAAAAAGAAAGTGATTATAGAGGCAATAGGGTAAATACTGCTATTGCATATATTTATGTATGTATTCATATGTATCATGTATATCCTGTATTTCTTCTGCTTACATACTTACAGTGGGTTTATTTGCAAAAATTCAATTCATATTATATGTAACCTAAATCAATTTTTTTTGTTTTTTTTTTAAATGGGGGGGGTGGTTGAGCTCAAGGCCTAGCTTTGGCCTTGAGCAATTTTTGCTCATGGTTGAGTGCTCTACCACATGAGTGTGTGGTTAATTGGAAATAAGAGCCTCATTGAGTCTCATTGACTTTCTTGTCTGGGCTGGCTTTGAACTGTGATTCTCAGATCTCAGGTTTCTGAATAGTTAGGATTAAAGGCATGAGCCACAGGTGCCTGGCTCAGTATCTTTTTTAACAATTTTCCTCTGGCTGAAATAAAAACACTAATATGCATCAAGGCACTGTGTCACTAACAAAATAACAATATACTAATTTAGCTTATAGTGATGTATTAATATGAATATAATAAAAGGATAACCATCTAAGGCGATAAGTAAATCAAAGTAATAAGATGCAATGTGAACATTACTATATTTTCTTTTTGATTTTTGAAGTAACTTTATGATCCATCTTTCTCTCATTTCTTTTCATTGTTATACAAAGTAAAACATTATCATGAAAATTAAAAAATACAAGTCTTATTACTAGTAACATAGCATATCTCAAAAAAAGAAAATAATTCACAATAATTTTTGGATCCATCTGTAAGGCATTCTAATATAGTCATTCCTTTACCTAGCATTTTCATTAGCAATTTCAAGATTGGTAAGCTCATCAGAAATATTGAATATTAAACATAGAGACACAGGACAATCTATGGACATAATACAGCTTTATTAAAAATTTATCGTTGGGAACACTTGTTCCTGACTCCAGAGAATTCACAGACTTGTCTTCATCCCTATGCCAAGTAGGTGAAGTATTCATGCATCTATTCATTTACATAATATAATCAGAATTATTATCATAAACAATTATACTGGCCAGCTTTGTATATATGTGAAGGATACAGTGATTTGAAAATGTCCCTTTTTCTCTCTGTCTAGGAATCAGAATTTAAGGAACTCACCTTAGAGTTGTCATCTTGCAACAACTCCATTCCTCAGCCTTTGAAATTGATCCTGGCTGGAATTCCTGGCCTAGAATCTTCCCATTGCTTGTTTTCTGTGCCCTTTTTCTTGATATTTGTTGTTGCAGTCATTGGTCATGTAACCATCTTAAGTATCATTCAAATAGAGAAGAGTCTTCAGGAGCCCCTGTTTCTCCGCCTGGCCATACTGTTGACTTGTGCCTGGTCAATGTCACTGTGCCCCACATGCTAGCTATCTTCTGGATGAATGCCCAGGAAATCAGCTTTGATGCCTGCCTCACCCAGATGTTTTTCATCCCCTACACCTTTCACTTGGTTTCCACGGTATGTATGTCTTAAAGATGAACTCCTAATTCAACTTCCTATGTCTAACTTCTGCTTTATTTCAAGTTGTTAAAACTTCAACTATAGTTGTCTTTCTCAAACAAATATTTCATTCACTTGAAATCTTCATTTTGTTATTTCAAGGTGATGTAAAAAGGGGTTACAGTTACATAAGTCAAATATTCAGTACATTTCTTTTTGAAGTCTTCCTCTTTCCCCCATTTTCCCCAGGCTTATACTGTAGTTTCCCTTCAGATCGTATAAATCTTTCACCTTTCACTTGAAACCTTTTCTAACTCACTTGTCAAGATAAAGGCTACAGTCTATAGTATTCAAGTTATTGTATAACTGGGTTTCCGTCAGCTTTACCAGATGCTCTATTCTATTTTTTAACCCCCAAATAACCATCAATCCAATCCAGTTAATACAACTTGCTTTGTTTCTAAATATCCATATCTTTTTGACAATTCCCATCATGTAACACCTTGAAACAACAGACAGTCTAACAACGTGAATATCGGGAAACTGAAACATATCTTGTCTGAGAGGGATAGGGGTAAAAGAAAGGGAAGTGTACAGATAGAGTAAAAGTGAGTGAATGCTGTCATAATACTCTGGGAACACATGTGCAACTAGAACTAGAAAGAAGAGATGAATGAGGTTAGGCTAGATGAAATGGCGAGAATGGTGGAAGGGGTAGCACTGATCAAGATGCATTGTACTCAGGGGGTGGGGGGAGGGGGGTATGAGGGACGAGGTAACAAACAGTACAAGTAATGTATCCAATGCCTAACGTATGAAACTGTAACCTCTCTGTACATCAGTTTGATAATAAAAATTTGAAAAAAAAGATGCATTGTACTCATATATTAACATATTGAATTGAAACCCCTTGCATAACTATTGAAAGATTTAAAAAGTGTTTTTAGAATGTTACCAAACAAATGCTCATATTAGTGACGATATCATATTCATTTTCCTTTCTCTATCTGATCATACTGTAGACAATCTATGGCTTATCTAAACATGAATGATACTTACCTGTTCAAACACATACCAATACACACTTCTGTCATGAACATGATTCTAATCATTTCCTTCAACTATTTTTTTCTATTTCTCATTAACTCTGTCATGCTGTCATATTTATATCTATTCACATTCTGGCAGCTAATGTGACATAGGCATAGGATGTATATGTTAACACATGTGTTGGATATGCATACTACATGACATCAATCAATCAAGAACATTCAGGAGTTGGGAAATAAGCTCAATTTCTCAATGCTATAATGCCTGAAGAATATGTAGTTTACAAGATGCAGTTATGGACATGTTTGAAAATCCAAACCCTCAGATTCTTCTCTCTGGGTAAAACAATTCATAGCCTTTTCAACTCCTAAATATAATTGGTGTGTTAACACATTAAATAGAATAAGCTGCACTGTACATCTTAATAATAACAACAAAATTATATTTTAGAAAAAAAGAAAATAGAACAAAATGAATAGTAGATAAATGATAAATAGATGACTAGAATTCATACATCATATGTTGGCAAAAGGATTGAAAATAATCCTCTACTACCATAGTTTGAAAAGGGTTATTTTACATTGTTTGGAAATATATCTAACTCTTTTGGTCTATTTTTAGTATAGCTGTCTAGTAAAATGCCATCAATGGAATAGTATTTCCCCAAAATACCCAAAATCATTTTAATAAAATGTTCTAATACAGGATAAGAAGTCATACCAATATTACTTTATATTTCATTGAAGACAAGTGAGATATAAAAAAGAGTGGTCAGGTGTTGGTGGCTCCTGCCTGTAAACCTAGCTACTCAGGAGGCTGAGATCTGAGCATTGTGGTTCAAAGCCAGCCTGGGCAGAAAAGTCCCCATGAGACTCTTATCTCCAATTAACCACCAGAAAACCAGAAGGGGCACTGTGGCTTAATTGATAGAGCCCTACCTTTGAGATAAATAAGGTTAAGGGACAATTTGTAGGCCCTGAGTTCAAGCCCCACAACTGACAAAAAAATAAATAAAAAAAAAAGGTGTTCCTGTGAGTACTATTCCGTCTCCCTGGGAAACAGGATGCCCTCAGTCTTCCTGTAAAACAACTTTCTTCTGAGCCAGGTGACCTGCAAAGCTATGCACATTGGAAAGCAGATTTTACCATTACTATTCTAAGCAGTTGGCACTTACCTTTGGTTTGCTTCCAACAAGTTTTAGATATTTTATGCCTCATACTAAAAGAATAATGCTTCTATTAAAAGATGATCTTACAGGAAATGAGGGTGTTTTTCCCCAAAACATTCATATATCTGAGACTTCTATACCCTTGTCATACTCTCTGTCAGCTCACAAAGGAATTTGGATAAATAACCTTCACTTTACCTGTTTGTTTTCACATATTTCCCAAATTAATAACTGTGTGTGTACATGTGCGTGTGCATGTGTGTACCCTAAGACTTGAACTCTGTGTCTCACACCTTCCCTCAATCACAGCTGATATGCGACCACTCATCACTACTTCTGGCTTTTTGTAAGTTAATTGGAAATATGAATATGAGGTTTTGGCTTTCCAGTCTGCATCTAAACTGAAATCATCAGATCTCAGCAAACTGAGTAGCTAATATTGTGTCACACACTAGTGGCCAGCTCTTTAGGTGTGTGTGTGTGTGTGTGTGTGTGTGTGTGTGTGTGTGTGTGTGTGTGTGTGTTTATGTGCTGGTCCTGGGGCTTGAACTCAGGGACTGGGTGCTGTCCCTAAGCTGTTCTACTCAAGGCTAGCTTTCTACCACTTAAGCCACAGAACATCACCTTCCACTTCTGTCTTTCTTTTTGTTTTTTGGTAGTTAAAGTCTCACATACTTTCATGCCTGGACTGGCTTCAAAACAGTAATCCTCAGATCTCGGCCTCCCAAGTAGCTAGGATTATAGGCCTGAGCCATGGGCACCCAGCTTTAGTTGTATTTTAAAAGATAGATCATATACCCTCAGGCTGATAAAGAAGTTGCCTGTAAACAGTTCCTGTTCATACCAATGGTTTCTGACAAATCTTTGTGCAAGAACTTTTTCAGACTTGGGGAGTTAAGGTCCATCCATGAAAGCAATGAGAGAGAAGTACTGGAAATATGACTATCCAGGAGACATTATCAAGCAGTTAGAAATCAAAATTACTGGGTAAATACTGCACATTTGTAGCCCAACACTAAGGCAATTTGTACTTTATCCAAGTATCCCTAACAAAAAGATATCTCTGCTGATCCACACTGGTAATTTTCTCAGTAATAATAAAGGCTTATTGATTTCCTTCCCTTCACTATTTTACTTTCTCCTCCCACTAATTTTTCTCTGATCAGATTTCAAATATATCATGTATACTAACCTTTCTGATTTGGTTTTCTTTTGTGAAAACTCTTGATAGGATGCCTTATGTTATTGATATCCTGTTATTGTTTCTTCATTGAAGATATCCCAAGGCAAACATGTATTTTCCTCCCCATCCCTAAATAGTAACATCGACATTAACTTGACCATCAAGATGAGAGACTAATGGAATCATGAGGTAAATATTATCGGTGCTCATGTGGTGGATGTCATGATAGCGTGATGCTCTCAATACACAGAGGCCCTGAGAAGAAACATCAGACGAAGAGGCAAAGGGAGTGAGGCTAAAGACTAATTTTCCTTTACTAGCTTGTAAATAAGTCCTTCAGCTTCACTATGATAAGAATAGGAGAAAAGACAATGTTAAAAGTTACTAACCACAGTGCTTGATCAGTCTGACAGATTAGCTGTCAACACTCTCCAAAATATCTCCTAATTACCTTTTGACAAAATTTATTGAGTTCCAATGCTATGCAAACAGATCATGGACTCCTTTCAAAAACCACAAAAGTTGGTAATTGGAAGTTGAGGGAAGTTTTGCCTGTCGTTATATAAATGAGTATTTTTAAGTTAAATAAAATCAGAAAAAGTAAGATCCGGTGATCTGCAGGATTCTTTGTATCGTTTGTTAACTGATAAAGGCGGGGATGGGCCTGCTTTCCATGATTTGCAGGCTTAAATAAGTCAGATCCACACAAATCTGGCCATTTCCATGAGTTCTAGCATTAATGATGTTTAAACTGAATTGAAGATACGGTAAATAATATTTTATCTGATAAAGTATAGTTTCCTATATGAATCTCATACCTGCCATGACTTTCTCCATAAGGTCTTCTATGACTCTTTCTGAAAACTTAGATTGATTGCTTCTTTTTTGTTGTTGTTGTTGTTTTGTGTTTTTTTCCTGCCAATCCTGGGGCTTGGACTCAGGGCCTGAGCCTGTCCCTGGCTTCCTTTTGCTCTAGGCTAGCACTCTGCCACTTGAGCCACATTGCCACTTCTGGCCGTTTTCTATATATGTGGTGCTGGGGAATTGAACCCAGGGCTTTATGTATTCGAGGCTAGCACTCTTGCCACTAGGCCATATTCCCAGCCCAATTGATTGCTTCTTAATTGTGAAACTATAGCTACTGTTTTTACCTTTTCAAAATGGAACCAACACTGAATTAAATGTACCCAGTATCGTTATATTCTCACTACAGAATGCTGAACTGCAGAAAGATTTCACAGTAGATATATGTATGAAAAAGAAGAAATAATGAAGGGAGAAAACAGAGATAGATATCACCACAATAGCCACAGAGTACAAGCTTTTCACTTTAAATAGGCAAATGGATATTTCAGCAGACTCGTTGGATCATTTCTGAATGTCTTGCTTCAGAGTGAAAATTTGAGCAACGCGTCTGCGAATCTCTTTGGTCTTCACACCATAGACAATGGGATTCAGGGCAGGGGGTACAAGCAGATAGATGGTAGACAAGAGGATATGGGTATAGGGAGAGACATGGCCAAAACGATGGCTGAGAAATGAAAAGAAAGCAAGGATATAAAATTCCAGGAAGACAACGATGTGAGCTGTGCACGTGTTGAATGCTTTGATTCGCGCCTCTTTCTGAGGCAGGCGGAACACAGCTCGAAAAATCAGCACGTAGGAGATGAAAACAAAGATCATGTCAAAACCTAAAATTGCAAAAGCCACGAAGAGCCCGTATGATTTATTAACATGGACATCTTCTGCAGCCAGCTTGACTACAGCCATGTGCTCACAGTAAGAATGAACAATGACCACAGAATGGAAACGTCGCAGTTGTTTGAGTAGAATAGGCAAAACCCCAACTAGGATTGTTGCCCGGATTACCACCATCAGCATCACTCGAAAGAGAAAACGAGGGGTGAGGATAGATGAGTGTCTCAAAGGATTACAAATCGCAACGTAGCGGTCGAAGGCCATGGCCAAGAGAATGCCAGATTCCATGCCTTGTAAGGCATGGATGAAGAAGAGCTGGGTGAGGCAAGCATCAAAAGCCATGGAGCATGAGCCAAACCAGAAAATGGCCAACATCTTAGGAGCAATGGCCACACAGAGACCTAGGTCAGTAGCTGCCAAGACAGCCAGGAAGATGTACATGGGTTGGTGTAGACTGCGTTCTGTTGGGATAATGATAAGCAACAAGATGTTGCCTAGAAGGGCCACCAGGCACAAGCCAAAGAAGGGAAATCCAATCCAAAATTGCACATGCTCTAGTCCAGGTATACCAATCAGGATCACCGTTGTCGGGGTCAGATAGGACATGTTGGTGGAGCCCATGGAGCTGGAAAATCCTGAAGTCATTAATGATTGTATTGCCTATTCAGAGAAAATCATGGCTTGGAAGAAGGGACGCTCTCCTCACCGTTCTTCTCAGAACCTGAGAAATAGGAATGGAATGGAATCATATGCCCTCTTGTGGGTCTTTGTGGATGAGGAATATGATCCCGAGAAATTACATAAATGAAAATTTTATTTTGAGAAGCATCGATTTTGCTCATCTCTGGAGTTTTCTCTGCTTGTGTCGTAGATTGCAGCTTTAAGTCTTAGCTCAAATCTGTGCCAAAACTCCACATACATTTCAAATTAAGTTAAATATTCCTGTGACCAAGTCAAAATCACATACCCTTGTACAGCTGACTCAAGTCTCAGGTTATTCAGGTATGAAAAGCCTTACACTGGGTGTCCTGGATTCTCAGCTTTAATGTGTAAAATACTTTTCTCTACTTCCTAGAAATTGTCTTTCAGATGGGGCAGTGAGGATCCTTTGTTCTTTCACTAATATAGAAGGACTTTTGTGGCGATATTTCCATAGGTGTGGAGTGTATTTTAAAGAACTTCACATCCTACATTGTATTTCCTTAGTCCACTTCCTTCCTCCTCTTCTTTTAACAAATAGTGTTCAGTGGATTTTGTTGTGGTATCTGTGTTGATTTTATATCAGTAGTACCAGAGCATATTTGACTGAGTCAGTTCTGGTTCCTTATTGTAAGAAAAGCCAGTGGACAGTTATAAAAGTATTATTGGATCTTAAGGGAAACAGAAAAGTCAATTAAGAGAGAACATAAATAGCACATAATGCATGCCACGAGTCCTAGTTTAATGAATAACTTGTATAACTTAAATATTTTTGTTATGTTTTATGTGCCTCAGATTTCAAAACAGCAGGAATGCTTTGATGTTTATGATAGAGTTTAACACAACTTATTTTATATTTGATTTATTTCTGTCAATTACTAGTGGATAAAATTTTGACATGCTACTGTTACCACACATTATATCCTTCCCTTCATTTTTTAACCTGTTTTTAAATTTTTTCTAGTTCCCTTTCTTTGTCAAATCAGCAAGTAAAGCCTACAAATTTATTTACTCTCCCATCTTTTAAAGTATTTTACTAACCAGTTTATAAGCCTAAATTATATAAAACTTTTTCTATCTTTTCATAACTGTGTCAAAGCCAAATACATTGACTGAACAGCATACTTCCTAATTATCACATTTATGTATTTTTCCTTGAAATAAAAATAAAAGGGTTGTTTTGGTAAATTTATGAAAAAGACTATATTATCTCATAATCAAGATGAATGTATATGTGGGCAAAAGGGTAAACTACTTAGGTAATAATGTATTAAATACTTTTGTAACGGATCATTTTATATGAACATTAGAGGCCACAAAAACCAGGGGTCCCTAGCCAGTGAAATAAAGAGTTATATTATTTTAAATATTTTTAAAATAATTTTATATATATATATATTTTTATTATCAAACTGAATTACAGAGAGGTTACAGTGTCATACATTAAGCATTGGATACATTTCTTGTACTGTTTGTTACCTCGTCCCTCATTCCCCCTTCTCCCCATATCAAAAGATTTTTAAGAATTTTAATGTCAAAAATTGCTTTTGATACTCATATCAAATGAGGCTTGATGGAGGAAGTAGAGAATCCCTAAAAGTGGTGACTGATAAGTGATACAAATTGTTAAAAGTAAAACCTTAAAGGAGCTGAAAACAAAGAAAATAAATCCTATCCAAGATTGTTATTTGTAAGATGCCTAATAAATTTAAGGATAAAAGGAAACAATAATTCCCAGCTCACCATGATAATAGCATAATAATCATATTATTTTGTTGTTCATATTATAGTATATAAAAGCATGGAATATGAATTTAGAAATATAGGATTGTTATCTAAAGCTGCACTTACTACTTGTTTCACTCTAAATGAAGAGAAAGTATCACTGAATTCACTGGATACTTGAGAAGACTAAATATAATTTGATAGGAAATGCTCAGCATACACTATAGAAAAGTGTGAGTTTGCAATGTCTGGTAGGTGATGTTTGTCAGAGTTGGTGAAGAACTCTGAAGTCAAGAAGCATTACTGCCTTCTTGAGAGATGTACAACAAAAAATGCACTGAAGACACTTCACTTTTCATATCTCTTTGACCATATTCATGTAAATTACTCTTGATTATATTTCAGATAAAAATAATCCTTCCCTTGTTTTCCAAATTTGGGCGCATATACAATGCATTCTTGCCCGCCTTTTAGTCCTTTCTGTTTACCCTTCTGCCCCTCTTCCCTTACCTCCCTTTGTATATATCCATTTCCTGTGGGCTGAAGGGGGGTGAAGAGGTTGAAGGGATGACACAGATCAAGATGCATTGTATACATAAATTCTTAAACTGCAAAAGAAATCAATACATAGGCTAAAAATTCAGAAAAGTGAGAGGAGTGGGGCAGGAGGGGTGGGTGAGAATGTTAAGAGGGGTGGTATTGAATTCATTAACTGCTCTGTCGAATGGCAACTCCATTATACAATTACTTCAAAACATTCTGGTTGTCTTGAACATACAAATGCCTGCTTTTTTTTTTAAGTGTGTAGCTTTTTAGGATGTAAAAAAATGTAATTTTATCCTGCTATTGTGTGTGTGCATGTGTGTAACTGATTAAAAACTTTTCAAAATGCAACTTTTTTGGTAAAAAAAATATATTTTCATTAAAAAAATAAAAACATTCAAAAATGAAAATATCAAAATAAAGTAATTGCCTCAAAATTCTCTTCAAGGATAGAATTTCTGTAGTTGAGAAACTTTTCTCAGCCAGATTTGTAGAACTGGACATTGGTGTAAGTAAATCATCACTCCATGTCCAAACTGGTGCAGACTTTGGACAAGTAAGTAAATCCCACCTCTTTAAAGTAGTTTAACGCAGACAAAGTGTGTATATCTATATAACCTATCAATATCTGAGAACAAAGCATTTCTTCCTTTAATGTCTTTCTAGTTAAATGGGGAAAGCATGCAAAAGAGTGCTAGTTTTCTCAAAAAGCATTTGAAGTTATATTTGTGGAAGGAAGGGCAACTTAGCTTTCTATTACAATCATATCAGAAGAAAATTTTCAATCATTGGTCCCTGAATAGAAGAAAATGAGAAAGGAATAGGAAGATGTCATTAATAAAGATGGGCAAAGAGGAGGAAAAAATAATGGTTAAGTCTCTGATTTAGCTGACAGAGAAAAGCACCTGATATCAGGAATTAGGATCTGAACTGTAGTCATTGTATTCCCAGATTGATTTTTACTGTTTTAATTTCTTTTTAAAAAGCAATACTAGGTAAAGATTCTGAAAACTTGATCCTCATTTGCTCCTATTACTAATGAGACTGTGTCAATTAATCTGATGGCACAAAATCACCTTTACATTTCTTCCAACTCCATTTCACATACTGTTCATAAAAACAAACAAACAAAGAAATAAATAAAACATGGGATCCTGATAGAGAATAAAGTTGTGGCAATGTAAACTTTCTTAATGAGTTTCTCAGATTTTTCTAGTCTTTATTCATCCTCTTAAAAACTTGTTATAATATTAAAAAAATCCTAGGGTATTTATTGGTATCGACACATGAATAAGAAACTCACCCAGGTAAATAGCTGTCTGGAACAGAGCTTTTCTGACTGATTTTGAAATTGGGAAGGTATTAATAGCTAAGTGCCTTTCATCATCTTCCTTTACCCCCTTTTTATTTAAATTTTAGGATGTGAGTTATCCCAGGTAATGACTGATCTCTAGAGAGGTTGTTACAGCTCTGAGGATTATTTCTATTTGTAGAAAAAAAAATCCTTCCCTTGCAGGTCTATTGCTAGAAAACACACTTTACCTCCTACCACCTATGTTTCCAAGTACTGAGAACAAGGAAATATCAAATCACAGGTCACTTCCAGAGCATGATGTGCCTGCAAACAAGGAAACTTAATTTAGGAAAAGAAAATCTGCAATAAGGAGAAGTCATGGAATGGAAAATCATTTCTTTTTTTTTTTTTTTTTTTTTTTGGCCAGTCCTGGGCCTTGGACTCAGGGCCTGAGCACTGTCCCTGGCTTCCTTTTGCTCAAGGATAGCACTCTGCCACTTGAGCCACAGCGCCACTTCTGGCCGTTTTCTGTATATGTGGTGCTGGGGAATCGAACCCAGGGCCTCATGTATATGAGGCAAGCTCTCTTGCCACTAGGCCATATCCCCAGCCCGGAAAATCATTTCTAAATGTTAAACTTTAACATGCTCTACAAAATACTACATTACTATTGCTAAAATTCTTTGAAAATCTTACAGCACTTTCCAGTTTTAGAAGGAACAATGATATTTTGTGTTTTGTTTTTCCTCTTCACTAGCAAGATACTACAGACCTTCCCTGTTGCTCAGGCTTGTTGAGAATGCACCATTGTCTCCTTTGCTGTTTTACTTCTTTATTTTCAGAAGTACTGGATTTGAACTCTGGACCTCTTGCTTACTAGTCAGGGCCTCTTGTGTGACAGTCCCCCCCCCCCCACCTCAGGTCTAACTCTTTTGCTATAATTACTTTTTTTCTTTTGGCAGTCTTGGGCCTTGGACTCAGGGCCTGAGCACTGTCCCTGGCTTCTTCCCGCTCAAGGCTAGCACTCTGCCACTTGAGCCACAGCACCACTTCTGGCCGTTTTCTGTATATGTGGTGCTGGGGAATTGAACCTAGGGCCTCGTGTATCCGAGGCAGGCACTCTTGCCACTAGGCCATATCCCCAGCCCTATAATTAATTTTAAATTGTAATATTTTTACTATCTTTTGGTAGTTGTACAAAGGAGCAAATCAGGCTGTTAGCATGAGGTATCTTGAGGTTGTCATCTTTGTGATTCTCCACTACCTCTCCTCTCTCTCTCTTTTTTTTTTTTTTTTTTTTTGACAGTCCTGGGCCTTGGACTCAGGGCCTGAGCACTGTCCCTGGCTTCTTTTTGCTCAAGGCTAGCACTCTACCTCTTGAGCCACAGCGCCACTTCTGGCCATTTTCTGTATATGTGGTGCTGAGGAACCGAACCCAGGGCTTGAGGTATAAGAGGCAAGCACTCTTGCCACTAGGCCATATTCCCAGCTACCTGTCCTCTTGATTTTCTTAGTTTCATAGGATATGCTATGCCTTGAATATTATGACTCCATTCTCCCTGCCTGTTACTTTTTGAGTATTGTTTTGATTTTTGTCTGGCACTCTTTTCAGACCAGTATCTTCCTACCTAACCTGGCATGTTAACTGAGAGGGCATCTTGCTACCTTCTTTTCACTGGCTGGTCTTGAACCACAGACCTACTGATATCTATCTCCTGAGTCTTGAGGATTACAGATGTGAGCCACAAGCCCCATTTGCTTTTTACTTTTCTTTTCTTTTTGTATAAACTCTAAATTAGGAGTAATGTGAAGTGCAATACAAATGGTTATATTTCTTCTTTCTACCTATTTGTCTTATTTCATCCTTTCAATTCGTAAAAGAAGTATGGGTGGAAATAATTGGCTGACAAACTTCTTAAATTGCTCCTGAACTTAGGAAAAAAATTCACTATTAACTGTGAAATTAGTCAATGATTTTTCCAGGAATCTGTCTTGAATTTCATCCAGATTCCTTTCAACTTGTTACTAGTTGTAAGTAATAGATGTATGTTTTTCTTGTGTCTGTCCCAGGGCTTGAATTCAGGGCCTAAGTTCTGCCCCTGAGCCTTTTGCTCAAGGCTAGTGCTTTGTCACATTGAGCCACAGCTCCACTTTTGGTTTTCTGGTAGGTAACTGGAAATGAGAGTCTCATTGACTTTCTTGCCCAGGCTGGCCTCAAACTGCAATACTCAGATTTCAGCCTCCTGAGTAACTAAGATTATAGACATTAGCCACCAGCACCCAGATCTTATATGTTTTAAAAACAGTAAGTTTAACATTATTAATTATGATATACATTCTTTCCTATGTAACATATACTTGAAGATGGTTTATTATTCACTTCTTTTTGGAAGTTTTTATTCATCTCAAATTATCTAAAATAGTTCGAAATCAATACTCAAATTTGCCTAAATATTGGATACAATTCTGAAGTCAAAGTATGTTGGATTTGTGAGAAACTTGCTTCATATTGATTGATTTTATAGATCTTTTCCACACTTGGAAAGTAATGTCGTTAATGAGTTGGGGTCATTTTGTGTACATTGTTGATTTTTATCGGCACAGACTTGTTCACAAGATTCTACTCTCTTTGTATTTAGTGATATGATTTCTTTTTTTGTTGTTTGGTTTTGGTTTTTTGCCAATCCTGGGGCTTGAACTCAGGGCCTGAGCACTGTCCCTGGCTTCTTTTTGCTCAAGGCTAGCACTCTACCCCTTGAGCCACAGCGTCACTTCCGGCTTTTTTCTACATATGTTGTGCTGAGGAATCGAACTCAGGGCTTCATGTACACGAGACGAGCACTTTACCACTAGGCCATATTCCCAGGCCCCATGATTTCTTTTTTTTAATTTTACATATACCATATATGTATATGGTCCCAATGACATTTGCACACATACCATGTACATCTGTTATATGCAACCCCATTCACCTTCTCGTGTCTCCTTCCCTCTTGTCCTTCCTCATGTCTACCTACTGTTCCCTCCTTCCCCTGGAAGTCCATTCTGCTTTCATTTGATTTTTAGAAATCCAAATTCTCCACATGAGAGGAAGTAAATAATATCGGTTTTCATAAGACTGTTCCTTCACTTAGCATTATCACCTCTATTATATTCATGCTACCATGATTTACATCACTTGTTCTTCTTTATGGCAGAATAATGTCTGTATGACAATTTCTTTGTCCGAGAATCTGCTAGTGTACACCTAGGCTCATTTCCTAACATAGTACTATGAATACTGCAGCTACAAACATGGATGTGCAGTCTTTTCTATTCAATGCCTTTCACTCTACTGCCCAGAACACTATAGTGCTTATACTTCAGCCTTAGGAAAAACCTCAACACTATTTTCTGGAGTGGCTGGATAGATTTCCGTTTGCTCTCATTGTATACCTAGGTTTCTTTTTCACTGCATCTTTACCAGCAGCATCTGTGATTATTTATTTTCTGGATGATAACCATTTTGACTGGGATGAGATGGAATATCAATGAAGTTTTGATTTTCATTTTCCCTATGGCCATAAATGTCGGATAATTTTCATATGTTTACTGGAAATGTGTACTTTTTTGTGAAATGGCTGTCCAACTCATTTCCCAATTTATTAATTGAATCATTTGTTCATTGGGTATTTATTTTTTTCAGTTCTTCATATATTCTGAGTGTTAATACCTTGTCAGAATAATAGCTAGTCAAGATTTCTCTCCCCTTGGATACCCTGTCTCTTCACAGTGATTAGTGATTTATTTGTTGTGAGGAAGTTTTTAAGCATATTACTATGCTATTCTTGCTGTATTGCCTGAGGCATTGGAGATATATTTAGAGACTATTTGCCTATGATTATGCTCTGAAATGTTTTACCTATGTGTCAGGTGTTTTTGCCATGTGTCCACCATAATAGTTTCAAATTTTCACCAAATAATTAAGGGTCTCTGGTCCATTTTCAATTGATTTTTATACAAGATGGAAACTGATCTCTAATTTGAATCTTTGACAAGATTTTCATATCCATTTTCCATCACTATTGGTTGAAGAGGCTATCTTTTCTCAAATAATTATTCTTTATTTTTGGTGGGATGATTTTGAGTTTGGGTTTTTTAAAATATATTTTTATTTTCTTTAGGTAGTTTTACAAAGTTGTACAAAGGTGAGTTGCTATTCAACGCAACAGTTTCTGAATTCAGAGCTTCTTGATCAATGTTACCTCTTTTAACAGTTTCATGCCCGTACTCACTACCTTACGTATGTAACAGTAACCCCTCTGTACATCACCTTGACAATAAATTATATTTTAAAAAGCAGTTTATGTATACAATGCATCTTGATCTGTGTCATCCCTTCAACATCTTCACCCTTTCACCCACCTCTTCCCTTAGGTTTCTCAGTTCTGTAGCATATACCATGCATTCTTCCCTGCATTCCACTCATATTCCCTTTTCATTCCACTATCTCTCTCCTCTTGACCACCTCATTGCAAGTACCCGTTTGCTAGTGCTCATTTTGTTAGGCTTTGACTTAGTCTTTCTCTAGAATTATACTGCTCCGCACCTGAGTGGGGGAGGGCTGGCTTGCGGGCAGACGGCCCCAGGCATAAGGCTGGCGTCCATGGTCAAGGGAAATAGAAGTTATCGGAAGTGACTCCAGAAGAGAAAACCTGGCAGACCAGTAACGATGAAAGACATTGGGAAAGTCACCAAAAAGCTGTCACCCCCTACAACACCAGACTCAGCTGGCATCTCAGGTTAAAAAGAATCCTTCATGAAGAAGAAAGATCTTAAGCAACATGATGGATTCAGAAGCTCGGGAGAAGAGGCCACCAATTTTAACATCTTCAGAACAAGAGCTGTCACCTCACATTGCAAATGGGAGGTGCATATGATGAATCAATAGATAACATTGTAGCAACTAACGAATAAATTGAAAACATTCCCTTAAAATCAGAAAGTAGAAAGCAGGCTGTCTACTTTCTACACTCTTATTCATATAAACTTGAAATCTTAGAGAAAAGGAAAGTCAGAAAAGTGATACAAACAGAAATCAAAGACATTATCTCTATATGAAAAAGCTCTGACTTTCTACTTTAAAAAAATCATAAAATCTCTTCCAGAAAAATCTAAGATGTGAAATAAATTCTTTCATTCAAGAATCAAGATAAAAGGTAAACAAAATGAGTAACCTTTCTCTATATCAAATAAACACACTAAAAAAGAGATCAGAAAAAATAAATGTTCCCAAGGACGGTGGCACCAAAAAACTTTATTAACCTAGGAATAAATCTAACAGACAACATGTAAAATCAATACAATGACAACTAAAATACTGAAGAAAGTAGACATAAGAGGCATTAGAAGGATAGAAAGCTCTCTAATATTCATGGAGAAGCAGAGTTAATACTGTGAACATGGTATTATTAAAAGTGGTTACAAGTTAAACATATTCTACAATAAAATTTCAATAACATTTGTGGCAGAAATTGAAAAATATTAATCCTTTGTATCATCAAAATTTCTTCTTTCTTTTAATGCTTCTCTCAATAATGGTTTACACTTTATCCTCTATAATTTGTTTATTTTTAAATAACTCCAGTTATTTAATTTTCAGTTTCATGTTTCAATATATTAATTTCTTCTCCTTTCCTTATTCTTTTAGATACAACTAGAAAATAAATTTATATGAGCACATACATATGTATATACACAAATATTTATAGATAAATACACATACACGTGGAAATAGAAAGAGTAACACAAGAGTCCAATAATGAACTTGCCTTAATTTCAAAGGTACAAAGCACATATGCATATAGAGCTAAAAACAATAACAAATTTTCAACTTCTGAAAGGAGAAACATTCTCCAGGAGTAATAAAATTAATTTAGAATTAACTAAAAAGTACATTAAAATTCTTAAATATGTTGATATCTAGCAATGTATGTCTGGGTGTTATGAGTCGACACAAAACTCATAATTAGGGCTGGGGATATAGCCTAGTGGCAAGAGTGCCTGCCTTGGATACCCGAGGCCCTAGGTTCGATTCCCCAGCACCACATATACAGAAAACGGCCAGAAGCGGCGCTGTGGCTCAAGTGGGAGAGTGCTAGCATTGAGCGGGAAGAAGCCAGGGACAGTGCTCAGGCCCTGAGTCCAAGGCCCAGGACTGGCCAAAAAAAAAAATCATAATTAAAATGCATCTTATACTTTGAGTGAGAGATAATGTAAAATTATAAAACACATGTTTTATGGTAGATTCCATCATTACAATAAATCAACTGAAGAAAATATACCTATTCTGAACAATTAGCCTAAAACAAAGTTTAAGGAGTCAAAAACAATTAGAAACAAATTGCAAAGAGAATTTTAACAATGATAAAAATTAGATTAATGATCAATTCACCAAAAGTAGAAATGTCAGGTTTTACTTGAATACTTTGTATTTCAATGTAATTTTTCACTGCTGTTGTTTTTGATGGCATCAAACCAAGAAGGCTTCATTATGTACTAAGTATGTGCTACACCACTGAGTTATACTCTTAGCCATGTAATCTTTACTTAAATAATTTTATGCTACAGAGTGATCATGTCAAACATAATGAGTACATAGAGTGTAAACATAGAGTGTATTAATTTTCTCGAGGAAAAAAGAAACAACAATCATTTTCATAGCCATAAGCATTTGCTAGACAAATGCTAGGATCCATGATTCATAAGGAAAATCTGTGCCACACGCTTACGAATCACCATGTTTTTTACACCGTAGACAATAGGATTGAGTGCAGGTGGAAGAAGGAGGTAAATGGTAGACAGGAGAATGTGTGTTGAGGGGGGAACATGTCCAAAACGGTGGCTGAAGAAGGAGAAAAAAGCAAGAATATAAAACTCAAGGAAAACAAAAATATGAGCTGTGCACGTGTTGAATGCTTTGAGCCGTGCCTCTTTTTGCTGTAGTCGAAAGACAGCCTGAAAAATTAGGACGTAGGATATAAGGATACAAATCATATCAAATCCAAGTATGCTAAAACCCACAAAAAGACCACATATTTTATTGACTTGGACATCTTCTGCAGCCAACTTAACCACAGCCATGTGCTCACAGTAAGAGTGGGCAATAAGAACAGAATGGAAAGCATGCAGTCTTTTAATCAGAATGGGTAGCAGACCAACCAGCACAACGGCTCGGATTGCCACCACCACTATCATGTGACCCAGGATGGAAGGTGTGAGGATGGAACTGTGCCTCAGAGGATTGCAAATGGCAATGTAACGGTCATAGGCCATTGCTAATAAAATGCCAGACTCCATGCATTGCAATGTGTGAATGAAAAACAGCTGGGCGAGGCAGGCATCGAACTCCATGTAGTAAGATCTGAACCAAAAGATGGCCAACATCTTGGGAGTGATGGCCGCACAAAGGCCTATGTCAGTGGCTGCCAACACAGCCAGGAAGAGGTACATGGGCTGGTGCAAACTCCGTTCTGCGGGGATGATGATCAGTAAAATGGTATTTCCCAAAACAGCCACAAGGCACATGGCAAAAAAGGGAAACCCAATCCAAAACTGAACATGTTCTAGCCCGGGAATGCCAATCAAAAGAACAGTGCTGGGGTTCAAATAGGACACGTTGTTGGGTTTCATTGCACTTTTTGTTCTGTCTCCTTCCCACACAATGTGATGCCTGTGGAAGAGAAGTCGGGTGGTAACTGAAAAGTTCTCAGTCATTAATGTCATTCCATTGTGAATCTTGCAGTCACTGTCAGCGAAACATATTGTCTATCATTCAAAGTTTAATGTGTTGTACGGGAGTGTGGCCAGAATATTCCAAATAGGACAGACCAGTGTTCTGTTACACGCAGCCAGGAGAAGTTGGTTGTCTAAGTGAATATGAATCAGAGGAGATTTGCTGAGTGGAAAAGAAAGGCTGTAAAAAGAATCATAAAGATCTGCTGGGAATATGGCCTGGTGGTAGAATGCTTTCCTCATATACATGAAGCCCTGGGTTTGATTCCTTGCACCACATATATAGAAAAAAAAAAAAAGCCAGAAGTGGAGCTGTGGCTCAAGTGGTAGAGTGCCAGCCTTGAGCAAAAAGAAGCCAGGGACAGTGCTCTAGCCCTGAATTCAAGCCCCAGGATTGGCCAAAAGGAAAAAAAAAACCCATAGAGTTATCAAAATCAAGAAACATTATCGAGGTATTAAAATCTTGTAGATCTATGTCGTCATTTCTCTCATTCTCTACCCCCAAACACCCCAAGATTTTAATAAAGGAAATTATTTTTCAAAATAATGTTTATTGTTTAAGCAAATATAACATGATAAATATCAAAAGCAAAACCTGGTTAGGCTTAGACTTATTTTAAAGAGAGAGAGAGAGAGAGAGAGAGAGAGAGTTTTCCCAGTTCCCAGATGTTAAAAATCAAGGGAAAATGCAGAGAAGAATCCAGTGGATAGCCTACAAATTTAAAGAGTGATGGGAAATGTGGGTTGGGAGAGAGAGGTACAAATGTTGAAAGGAATGACATTGATCAAGATATATTGCACTTATAAACTGCTTTGTTAAATGTCAAGTCCTCTGAACAACTACTCAAAGAAAATAATGAAAAATTAAGAAATAATGTTTTCTTCTTTATTGTCAAAGTGAGGTACAGAGGGGTTACAGTTTCATATGTAAGGCAGTGGGTACACCAGATTCCTTGAGATTCAGGGAAACTTGTAGACGCTAATTTCTATGATTAACACTCTAATTGTTTCCTCTCAATAACTTTAGAGAATATACTATTAGCTGAGGATTGAGTTTTGTAGATCCTTTCAACATAATGCTCATGTCCCTTTCCAAGGGATCTCAGTTCATTGAGATTCCAGTAGTCAATTTTATTCATCATTCTGTGATTTTTCAGAGCCATTTTGTGCTTTTCCAGTACTCCTTACCTAAAAGCAGACCCCAGTCTCTTCCATTAAGAGATGTGTCCTCTGATTTGGCCATATCTATATACCTGGCATAGGGACATGTTTTGTGAATAATAATAGAAATCTCTGTTTCATTTTCTCTGAATGACAGTTTTGTGAAAAATGCCAGTTTTATGATTCTTCTTCTTAAAGTACACATTTGTAGTAGTACAAAATAATTTTTTCACTAATACTTGCTTGTAACAAAACAAGAACATTGAAATCTTTTTGCTTATTACTCTTCAACAATACTAATGAACCACATGTGAGGAAAAGAATCATAAATATTGATTAAAGCAATGAACATTATTTTTGAAAAAATAATTTCCTTTGTTATCAACATGGTATCTTTGGGACAGAGGAAGAGAGACATGATAGTATAGATGTGCAAGTTTTAAATTAATTATGAGTGGGAGTTTTTCAGAGATTATTGTGGCTGAAAGTGAAAGAGACATTATAAGCTGGAAAATACCATTTTAGGTGAAGTCAGACCCACAGAAATATAGGCTCCATAGTTTCCCTCATTTGTAATAATTAATATATGCTTAGCTTAGTCCTAGCAGTGATTCTCAATAACACAACAGCTACGTACATATGACCATATAAAATGATGCTGATAGAAATTATCTCCACAACATGGAAACAAAAGCTTTGTTGTTATTCTTGTTGTTTTCTTCTTCTTCTTTTTTAGTGTACTGTTTGCCATTATTTCTTTCATCTTTCTTGTTTTTTCTTCTCTGGTTTATTCCCTGGGGTCACTGCTTCTGATTTCAGTACCCAATGTCTGGTATATAAGTTTATCAGATTTGAGAAAGGGAAAGGGAATTTTAGAAATGTTGGGATAAAGTGTGAAACAATGTAACAGCAATGCTCACTAGTTATTATGTTGGGAATGAACTATACAACTAAGGGAGGAAAGTAAAAGAGTGGAAAAGCAGAGAAAATGAGGTGGGGATTAACACTGAAAAGAAGCGTAATCGTTACCTTACTTATGCAAGTGTAACCCCTCCATACATCATCTTTACAATAAAATAAAGTTTTTTTAATAACAGTACTTTTGTAATTTTAATTAATTTAATCATTCAATATTCTGTAATAGCTGAGAGGAATAAATATTTGTTGCATTCACCCTAGCCCATTTGATGATAATATCTTTAACAAGGTCACACATTTATGCAGTTTTCAGCAAATGGCTAAAATGCAAACTTCAGAAAGATCCATTTGCTATTATATTTGATACCTACGTACCATTTATAGATTTTACCCATGATTCATTCCACTGTAAACTGAGAACCAGCACTCTCATTTAGTGTGGTGTAATTGTCATAATTTACAGAATAGATCTTTTTCTGATCATTCATATAACATATTGTGAGATATGGTGAGAGGGAGAAATAAAGAACCACAGACAAATTACAATTCATTCTTTTTATAAAAATAAACCAAAACCATGGACAATGATACATTATAGACAAATAATATCTTTATTTTCCTCTGAAAATAAAGTCATCATTTCTAGCTGTAAATTTGTACAAGAAACTTACCGTGGGAACTGAGGGCAGGTCCTGCATGTAAGTATGCTTGGTGTACCAACTTGCTTGGAGGGACACTACTGAGACAGTCACCACCATGCATGCCTTAAAGCTTGAGCTAATATCAGCATCATTATCCTCTTGCTACCCCTAGAGACTGCCATTAAGCTGCCCCGCCCCAGGCTTCTTCACCAAGAGTAGGCAGGACTTGCCTGGTATCCAGGGGCAGAAAAATCTCTGATTTCTAGGAAAAAAAGAATCTCCCAGGAATGAAAACTAGCAAACAAACTGCTGTTGAGTCACATTCAGAACAAGGTGAGCTGTGTAGGAGAAACATCAAGAACTGGAGATTTCCTAAGCTATAGAAATAGAGAGTAGATTTTATTTTTTACACTCTCTCATCTGTCAATACTGTCTAACTGAAGTAGAAGAGACTTGTTCTTATGAATTCACTGTTGCTACCCTTGTTACTAAAATTATTTAATATATGTCATTCCTACAGGCCAATGCACTTTTAAGTTGCATTATGACTTTAGGGTTTGATTTTTTATTATTTTATTAGCATTTTATGATTTCATTAGTATATATTAATTGTACAAGAAGGGTTTCATTGTGACATTTCCATATATACATACAGTATAAATTGACCAACCTCACTCCAACAACACCCTCCTTTTAACTCCCTGCCCATTACTCTCTTGTCACAACAATTTCAACAGGCTTATTGTTCTGTTTTCATGCATGTATATCCAGTACTTCAACATATGCCTACCCCTTGTATTTAGAGTATATGTACATAGAGTGATTTGTCCTATGTGTTCCCCCTTCCTCTCTGCTTAAAACAATTAAACAATTCCACCAGGCTCTATTGTTCTGTTTTTATGCATGTATATGGAGTAATTGGACTTATGCATACGCATTCAGCCACTCCATTTGACCTCTCTCATCTTGCTGGCACCCGTCTCCAAACATATATGTTAATTGTGCAAAAGAATTGCATTGTGGTAGTTCATGCTTCCATTTTTTGTATGTTAATCAGATCAACCATTCTATTGCTCTCTCTTCCTTGTGCTCCTTGCCCTCTATTATTCCTGTTTTCAGTAGATTTTATTGTGTCATCTTCATCCATAGATGTAATACATTTTGATATTATTCACCTGGTATGAGTTTTTTAATAATCATGTAAATATGCCTGAATTTACATTTTTGTTGATCTTGGCAATACAGTGAATACATGTTTATTTTCATGAACCATTTTGCTTGAAATGCAATATCATCTCCCCACACAAAATAAAATCTAAGATGAGCACCATTACAAATTGACTAAGCCAGAAAACTGAGAGTCTACATCCAAACAGAGTTGAGTATACTTAGGCCATTGATGAATTTTTATTTTGGCACAATTCATAATAAAATTACATTGTAAGGTATAAAGCTACCTGTTTGACCAAATGTTATTTTACGAAAAAAGTGAGGATTAGAAAAATGCAAATCAGAAATACTGTTTTTGAGCCAAGAATGATCACTTGAATCTTAAATACAGGATGAGAAATTTTCTGAAAGCTGCATATAGGGATTTTTTTTGTATGTATTTTAGGTAGTCAGTAATTTCTTCCAATTTAATTTAGCAATTAACACTGTTACCAAGTTTAAGACTCCCTACAGCGCAGTATTTTTAAGTTTTTTATTTTCTTTGTGGTACTGGGGGTCAAAATCAGGGCTTTGCATTGCTAAGCAAGCATTCTACCCCTGAGCTAAACCTGCAAGCACTAATGTTTACTTTGGATTAAATTTCAACACATTTTTTCCCAGAGACAATGTGTTCCTGGTTAACTGTGAATTGGGAGGCATCCCATAGTTCAGCATAACCTCATTTGTCTTGTGATGGAGGTGGCAGAGGACTTCAGTGAAACTGTGTGAACAGATCCATAAATGACCTACATTCAACCCTCAGATAACAAGGATTATAATTTGTGATCCACTATATGCTTTCCATTCCAGCAATGGGAGGGTATTTTTAAAAAGCTCTTCATTTTATTATTACCAGCAAAGACCAGCAATTCACTGACTGCAATATGCAGCTACCATACTTCCTCCCTCTCCCAGGTGACAGTAGCATTTTGGATCAAAATTACACATGAAAAATTTTATCTATACAAAAATCCACAAAAAGAAAACATAATTTTCACAGAAACTTCATTTTTTCACAAAATGTGGTTGAACTGCCTTGTGAAAGACCATCATTGATTGGTCTGTATTTAGTTTCTCTTTATTCTGAGCTCTGTCTAGCTTCATAACCATAGGTCCAGGCTCATGATCTATACTGAATTGGCTTGACATGTAATAAAGAGAATATTTTCAGGTACTATCAATGATCGTCTTTTAATTTTTTTTTCATTTTCTTCAGAAATGTATTAGTATTTGAGAGTTTCTCAGTTCCTCAAGATCTGTGAGGTAACTCCTGCTCTCTCATTCCCTACATGCATAATTCAAGTGTCATCATTAAGATAGTTTTATCTCCTTTTCCCATAGAATTTTTTCTATTGCACTTAATGGAGAATTTAGGTCTTGAGAGTAAAGTTTGTTTTTCTCACAAGTCATATTAATATAGTTTCATGTTTGTACTATATTGAAAGCTGCCATGCAAAGAAATGAGTGCCTACTTTATTTCCAAGCAATTCTACTATTTGGTATTTACTTGAGAGAAACAAGCATATGATTCTATAATAGGGATTTTACATTAATATTTACAACAGATCTTTGCATACTAGCATAAAATGAAAACAACTCAAATTCCCATAAAAGTGTAACAACCTATTAAGTATGATAAGATTTGACATGAAACTACTACTGGATAACCATCATTCAAAAGAATATATTAATAACTTTCAGAATCCAAGAACATCCCCTCAAGCCAGTTTCAGTTAATTTTCTGACTTCTTCTCTCTACGCCATGTGATATTTATTATGTATGTGTGTGTGTGTGTGTAGGCGTGCACGCACACGTACCAGAAATAATAACTAGTTCTATTACTAATTAATGGATAATTCAGTTTCTTATTTTATAGAAATCGCCAAAAAAGATATTGTAGAAGACAAAGTATCTTCTATAACACAGATGGTTACTTAAACTATAAAATTCTAATTTTTTAAAAATTTTTCTCATGACTGTTCCTCCTATCATTCAATCATCTATATCCACGTGACAGGTTGTTTTTTTCCTTTGCCAGATATCCTGAAATACCTAGTAGAAAAAGACAGTACACTTTGGACATAATAACCTTAATTTTAGAGGCAAGTATATGCATAAGATAGATGTATTTGAAAGACAATCCCAGGTAGCATTATAAAAAGTTGGAAATGGAACAGAAAGGGAAGAAAGCCAATAAAATTTTCATTGATGTGATGAAACATGTTCTGATATTAAATTTGGACCATAGCTATTAAACTTTGTACAAACATTAAGTATAAAGAAAGCTGTCTAGTTTTGATACATGCATTATATCTGGTTTAGATAGTTCTCCTGTCTTCCTTCAGTTTTTGTCCTCCCATCTCTTTCTGGTTTCACTATTTTAATGAGACTACATGAATTTTTTCCCACATTTACTAACATAATCTTATAATGTGGTAAAATACATTCATACTATGAGGCAATGACTACCCTTGAACTTGTGAGATAAATACTATTTGGTCATGATAGATGGTCATGTTTCATAAATATTGAATTCAATCTACCTAAAATTCAATAACCATTTTATAGCTAAGTATAGAAACCTTTTATTTTCACATAATGCTTTCCTCTTGTTTAGTTACCATTCTAGAACTAGACATAGATCATGAGTTTGTTTCAGAAACAGATGTGGGGGTATACAGTTAGCTTGCAGATTGCCATGACTGTGAAAGTGAGGAATAACACTTAAATGATAGTGGTACTAACAGACAAATAGTTGGAAGTTGAGTAAGAAAATATCACTTCATGGGTCAAGGCCTGAAGGAACAAAAACCATTCAAATCTTCCTTTATATTTGTACTAAATAATGTGATAAACATCGTTGCCCCCCTCACTGAAGAATCTTGAGATTCAAAGCAGATTATATAAAGGAGAGACTAATGAGAGTTGGTAGATGCTATTAGTGGCCAGAGTAACATCTAAGTGACCCTCTACCTTACTCAAGTTATGGAAACCCTGAAAAACAAACTGGAGAATGCCTGGAAAATGTTTATAAACTTCTGAATATATTTGAATTACCTTTTCTTTACAAATACTCTCATAACTCCTTCTCGAATTTGTTTTGTCCTGACCCCATAAATGACTGGATTTAAACAGGGAGGAACAACCACATACAGATTAGCCAGAAGGATGTGGATATAGCGAGGAATATTTCTACCAAACCGGTGAGTCATGAAGGAGAAAAATGCTGGTGTGTAAAAAGCTAAGATGACGCAGACATGGGAACCACAGGTGCTGAGGGCCTTGAGCCGGGCGTCCCTGGAAGGAAGGCGGAAGACAGCTTGTAGGATCTGAACGTAAGAGAGTGCAATGAGAATCAAATCAAAGATCAGGGCAGCAATGGTAAACAAGCCATAGATGATATTGATTCTTATGCTGGCACAGGCCAGACGAGCAATTCCCATGTGCTCACAGTAGGTATGAGGGATTATATAGTGTCCACAGAAGGGCAATCTTTTGAGAAGAGGGCAGAAGGGGATGACAAGAAGCACTGGTCTCCCTACTACAACAGAGGCCATGATGGCCACCACTCTGTTGGTGAGGATGGTGGTATATCTCAGTGGGTAACAGATGGCCACAAAGCGGTCAATTGCCATGGCCAAGAGTACAACAGATTCCATACCAGTGTAGGTGTGGATAAAGAACATCTGGATGAGGCAGCCTTCAAAGCTTATCTCCCTAAGGTTGAGCCAGAAGATACCCAGCATCTTGGGAATGGTAGAAGTAGAGAGGCCTAGATCAATAAAAGAGAGAAGTGCAAGAAAGTAGAACATAGGCTGATGAAGACTCGGCTCTGTCTTGATCACACACAGGATGGTGAAATTCCCCACAAGTGCTATCAGATAAACAATGAAGAAAGGAAAAGCAATCCAGATATGGAAAGCTTCCAGACCAGGAACACCCAGCAGAAGGAAGGCAGAGGGATAGGAAGCAGTGATATTGGCAGAAGACATACTTGGAGGACTTCTTGGAAGACACTTTACTGTCGTCTTCAGTATTTCTGGAGAGACAGAAGACAATAAGATATGGTGATTGACTAAAATTAGACATAATGATATGCCAAATAAGTTCTTAGGAGCAAACTGGCAGGTAATTATTGGCTAAATAACTTCAAGATATTGAAATTAGTGACTCTCTTACTTAATATTGCATGAGAATTGTAGAAGTTTCGGGTGGGTATGCAATGTCATGAATCACATGAGAATCCTTCCTTTAACCACCAGTTTTGCACCTCTTCAAGTTACCTTGGTTCCTGTGTTGAGTAGATAGTCAAGTAAAATCTCCTGAATTTTTTTTCCTGAAAAATAAATAAATAAGAAGTGAGGAGTTAGAGACAGAATGGATTTTAGGAAGTGATAGTCATAAAGATATGCACTCAAGAGTCCACCTGCTATTCATTGTCCCTGATTTCTAGTTGTCTTGATAGCAATGTGATCATATGTATCTCTTAAAAGATTGGTCTTATACTTTCTTCGATAACTCTATTATTAGCACATTACTGGCGTTATAGTATAACTTTGGAATTTATTACATAATTAATATAAAACAATAATTTTACAGAGGTAGTAAAATATCTAGTTGTTTCACAGCTAGGCATGACTTTCTTTAAAAATTAAAATCATAAACATTGAACCAGAAAAAAAATGAACTATGATCAATTTGACAAACATAAAAGGTAATATTCTGAACTGATATATTTCCAAGATTTTCCCATAAGACCGGGACTACAACAATTCCATCTGGTTTGCACTGATATTTCTATTCAGTCTAGAATATCAAGAAATATTAGTAAGAAGAAACCAATACTAGAACAAAGAAATAAACTTTCTTGTTCATATATTACATAAACTTTTAGGTGAAATTTAGAGCTAACCATTTAATTTCAGATCTAAGAATCCATACTTTTGCCCAGTGCCAGTGATTCACATTTGTAATCCTACTTGAGAGTCTAAGATCTGAGGATCACAGTTTGGAGCTGGCCTCAGAGAGAAAGTCTGTGAGGGTTTTATCTCCATTAACCACCAGAAAAACTGAAAGTTGAGGTATGGTTCAAGTGACAGAACACTAGCCTTGAGCAAAACAGCCAAGTGGGAGCTCAAAGGCCCTGAGTTCAAGCCCCAGTACACACACACACGCACACACACGCACACACGCACACAACACACACACCTCTATAAATAACAATTTATTTTAAAATTTGAGAAAAAATCACAATGTCATAAATGATTAAATAAAAAACACTGTTAAAAATGTACTGAATACCTGACTTATTTAACTATAACCTCTTTGTATATCACCTTTACAACAGAAAAATTTTTAAGTAATACAAAAAATTTAAACTGACACTTGACCAAGAAAATATGACATTAAAATTCTCAAAAATCATGAAATGTCAGGAATTGTATATTAATCACATAATGCCATTTTACTGCATATCTGCTAAAATCACTCAAATTAAAAGGCATGATAATGCCTGCTCTTGATAAAGTAATAACATCTCCTATAGACAGTGTGAAATGAAAATAGCAGTTTGGAGGAGGAGAGTAGCTGTTTCTTATGAGTTAAAGTTTATTAATGTAACCTACCCATTATTACACACAAATGAGCACTGATATACTTACTCAAGACAAATGAATGCATACGTGAACATGAAAACTTGCACAAATAGGCTTATGCCAGCCTTATTTATAATTACTAGCAAGAGGGAACAACACAAATGCTCATCAACAAATGTACAGACAAATCAATCCTGGAATACTTGCATGATGGATTTCCAATCAGTAATAAAAGTGGGTCCATTATATATTATTCGAAGCATAAATGACTCTAAATTCATTCATCTGAGTCAATGTTGCCACTAGTTACAAAACAACAATTACTGCCAGATATGAAAAGGGCCAGGGAACAACAGGATAAAGGAAAAATGGATGCTTAAGGCAATAAAAAATAGCCCTTATCTTTATAGTGGTACAGAATACATCAGTGTATACCTTTGTCAAAAATGAAAAGTATGATTTGTGCATAAGTATATGCAAATCTTATCTTTAAAAAATAAAATTTATACCTGAAGAAAAAGTGTAGATTTGTGCTTACTGAAAGTGAGTAGTAAGTTGTATTGTTTTTCTGTTTTGCTCAGATATGTTTCAAACTCTCCATAAAAATGATATAAGATATAAATTTTTAAAGTAAAATATCAATGTTACTCAAAATAAGTTCCATCATTACCATTTATAATTTAAGGCAGAATATAATTTGATATAAGAAAATTTTGAATTTGGGAGTTTACTTTAGACATGGATAATTTTTGCTGAAGAGAATAATGTATCTCAATAAAAATCAAAATACTAAGTTATTATCACATTTCAAAATCACATTTTAAAGGCATAAAGTAAATAGACAATTATAAGAGCAAATATTTTGTAATAATTTCTGGAGTTTTTGTTATCTTACATTATAAAGGAAATTTTATTTTTACCTTTCCGTACGTATTTACGATGTATTCCAATGACTCACTCCTTTCCTTGTCCCTGTGCCCCTTATTTTCTTCCCCAAACATTTTCAACAGATTTTATTGTTCTACTTTCACAGTTGCAAATAATCTAGTTAGACAGTATTAAACCTTTTTTTGCCCTCCTTATTAGCCCAATCCCTTCCTTTATGAGATTTCCATATACATGAACTGTCATTTTTGGTATCTGTTTGGGTACAATTTCTTTTTTTTGTTGTTTTTTTGCCAGTCCTGGCTCTTGGACACAGGGCCTGAGCACTGTCCCTGGCTTCTTTTTGCATCTACCACTTGAGCCACAGCACCACTTCTGGATTTTTCTGTTTATGTGATGCTGAGGAATCAAACCCAGGGATTCATGCATGCAAGGCAAGCACTCTACCACTAAGCCAAATTCCCAGTCCTACAATCTCCTTTTCATTCCTGATCCTTTCCTTTTATCTGAACTCTCTGTTACTCTCCTTCATATCTATTTGTACTTCTGCTATGACAAAGGGACAATCATCTTTTTCAGTATTCCCATAACAATAATTCTGGGACAAGACATATTTGGCATAGATAAAAATAACAACATCCTACACCTAAAATTTAAAGTGCAAATGAACAGAATATAATTCATTTTAAGTGCCTCTGAATAGATTTGAAACCAGAAGATCTCAAGACAGTTCTCTTGGCATTCATTATTCACTGGGAGATATTGGCCTAACAGGTGAGCCAACAATCTCTTTACTCCATCCTGCTTTTTGTAAAATTTTCACACATGTGGATTTGCTGGAAGAGGTCTTAATTTACATTATTTAAGAAATAATATATCCTCGTAATATCTAATTCACCCATGGATTCTTGCTGTAAATTAACAAAACTCATCTCTCTTCCATACGTGATTGGAAATCAGTTCACTTGATATTCACGGACATTGCCCTGAAAACATCGTTTTGTTTTGAATCTCCCTCTTACTAATGGCCTTAGAGAACTCATTACCTGAATCTTATTTCATTTATCAGTGGCAGTTAGTACCTATATCACATGGCTCCTTTGGAAGATAGTATGCAGGAAGTTTCCAGCAAAATTTATTGATTCACATTACATTGTACAATTTGACATTATTCTTACCCATGGATATGGTTTGGGGATACTAATGCCTGATTTGTAAATGAATGCCATATTATGCTACTATTATAGATAAGAATTTCATTGTCAAAGAAAGAAACCAAGTGAACTGAATACCAACATGGAGTTAAGTCAAGTTTCCTATCAAAATAAGTTTAGAGTCTATCTAAAATAATGGCAAAATATTCCAGATACAAGTTATATATTTAGTTGGAAGAAAATGGTAAAGCTTCTAGAATTTATTCACTGAAATGCACTCTGCAAAACCTCCCTTTATGGGAGAAATTTACAAATCATTTGATTTATATTGTTGAACAGGACAGTAGTGGCAACCTGATTTTGCAGCCCAAAGTGCAAATGTCTTTCCCGAGGCTTTCCAGAGAGCAGCTACAGTAACTCTTCCCAAGAGATCAGGAAAGTATACATGATGATAAAAGATTACACACAGCTTTCATAGTCACCATGCATCTCTGGGTGCTCCCTTGCTATGCTATGAGACTGGCCCTTTAATCTGCCATTCATCTGTGGCTACTACTACCTGATGTGACTTTCAGAAACTTTCCTCAGTGTCCAGTGTTACTGGCTTCTCCACCTGACTGGTCCTTTGGTGAGCCATACCCACAAATGTAAAATATGACCTTCACAGGGACAATATCCTGCTTCTCATCCAAGTGTTAAGGTGGACATCAGCCCGGGATTAATGTGTGCTTCACTGGAGGGATACTTTATGCATAGCAGGTGCGTCCCCAGAAGGCACCTACATCAGCTGTTCAGGGACTCTGAGAACTTGAATCAAGCCATGTGGAGCCATTAGTTTACTCTAATTAGTTGAATCATTATCACCTCTACTTGGAATAGACCTTTTTTTTACCCAAACATATTAGTCTCATTCACTTTTCTGGATTAATAACTATGTTCGTTTCTTTGAGTTATAGAAGATTATGTTGCCTCTGGAAGTATTCTTAACATCTGATCATTGATTTGATAGTCTGTGTTTATATTACTCCATAGCAGAGAGCTGACAGAAATTTCCCCCTGGAACCAAATAATTTATTTCAATTCTGTTATAGACCAGTTTTATGAATATACATAACTGCCTAAATTCTGAAATTTGCCTTATCATGAAGAGTGAAACACACAAAGAATCAAGCATACTTTTTAAAGCTTGTACACTAAAAGAATTGAGTTCTATTTAAAAATATTCTTTCTTGATTCATGATGCTTACATGCTTCATAAATCATATAGAATTTGAGAATTCTTAGCATTATCTTGTTTGAGGAGAGAATTATTCATGCTATTATTAAGTAATTTATACTGACAATTCATATGCATAAGTTACAATATAATTGATTCCATGGTTTTTTAACATAATTAGGTAGTATATTTTAATTTAATCGGGTGATAAATAGTAACAATATCTATTATCATATTAAAATCCCTGTCCGGATTTCTTTTTTGTTTTCTGCCAGTCCTGGGGCTTGAGCTCAGGGCCTGGGCACTGCTCTTGAGCTTCTTTTGCTCAAGGCTAACACTCTACCACTTGAGCCACAATGCTACTTCTGTTTTTTCTATATATGTGGTACTGCAGAATTGAACCCAGGGATTCTTGTATGAGAGGTAAACACTTTATCACTATTCCCAGCCCCTTGTCCAGATTTCTGCTTCAGGCCTGTAATGTGAGCTACTCTAGAGGTGAAAATAGAAAACTTGTCAAAATAAAGTTAGAAAAGAACTTATCTGGGAAAAAAAAACATTTTTTTTTAAAAAGATGAGGCAAAAGGGACTGATGTGGCATAAGTGGCAAAGCACTTATGTGGCGCTCTGAGCTCAATCCTCACTGTTGTCCCAAATTAAAACCATCTGTCCCCATTCTAAGATAATGTTAACATTAATGTGTAATACTTATGTTACGTGCATTTCTTTTTGGACATTTGTATTTGTCCAAATACATCTCCAGTGGCCAATTCTACCAATGTATGTGTATACTATATTATATATTTACTCACACATTTACATAGTATTATTCAGATGTATTTCTAAACAATACTGTCAAGGAGAATATGAAGCAAATTGGTACTGTGTGTAAATGTTGTTTTTTTTTTAAACTTACTGAACATTATCACTTTTCCTTGTTGCTAGACTTCATCAACTATAAAAATTAATTTAATAAGATTGCTGAAATTATTCCTCTTCTCTCCCCCCATCCAATCTTCCACATATATTGTCACTCTGTATCATGTCATGAGAATGAGATACTAGCCTGAAATACAATACACACAAATGGAACACAACGTATGTATTTTCAGAGTTTCTGCACATGTTGCTGAAGCAATCACAATTTCATCTGAAGAAAAAAAATGTGTTCAGTTTGGGCAGCTAACCTGGACATGTGTGAAACTTACATCTCTTCGGATTGAAAGTCTTACCTGTATCTATCTACTCATCGCCCTAAAGGGACCAACTACTCTCTACAACATGCAGCACTTCGTCACTGCCTCAGTTGTCTCTGCAATAAAAGTAGTTACTTAACAGTGGCAGGATTATTGAGGGAGTTAACACAAACTATATATGGTTGATGACATGTTTTTTACACTGCTGCCTCTTATTATTATGCTACGCAATTTCAACAACTTCATGTTCTTTTGGACCACTTTTGGTATGCATTTGGAACTGAGCTCGTGTGCACTGCTAATTGTGATTTGAGGGCTTATTTTACTTACTAATATAATAGAAAAATCTGAATCAAGTTTACAGTGGACTCACAGATAATATAATGCTGCCACGAAAGTAGTTAGTAAGGTTTGTCTTTTTTATTCTCCAGCTTTGTAATCTCTGACATTCAAATTCCGTTAATTATTTCTAAAAACCCTAACTACCTTCTCTCTGATCTGCTTAGTTCTGACACCATAAATTACTGGGTTGAGAGCAGGTGGGATAACAACATAAAAGTTGGCAAGAAGAATATGGATGTATTGAGGAACATTTCTGCCAAACCGGTGGGTCATGAAGGAGAAGAATGCAGGTGTGTAGAAGGCCAGTATGACACAGACGTGGGAGCCACAGGTGCTGAGAGACTTGAGTCGGGCATCCCTGGAAGGAAGGCGAAAGACAGCACGGAGGATCTGCACATAGGAGATGATGATGGCTAAGATATCACTCATCATGTTAGCGATGGCACACAGGCCATAGATGATGTTGACCTTGATGCTGGCACAGGCCAGACGGGCAAGGCCCATGTGCTCACAGTATGTGTGGGGGATGATGTGATGGCCACAGAAAGGCAGTCTGAGGATGAGCACAACAAATGGAATGGCGATTGCAAAAGGCCGCAGGAGGATGATCAGCGCTATGACTGACACCACCTTGTTGGTCAGCACCAGTGTGTAGCGAAGAGGGTTACAGATGGCCACATAGCGATCATACGCCATGGCCACAAGAACAGTTGACTCCATGCCTGTACACATGTGGATGAAGAACATCTGGATGAGACAGCCTTCAAATGTGATTTCTCTCAGGTCAAACCAGAAGATGCCCAGCATTTTGGGGATGGTGGATGTGGACAGGCCCAGGTCAATGGATGACAGAATGGCCAGGAAGTAGAACATGGGCTGATGGAGACTGTGTTCAGACCGGATTACAAATAAAATGGTAATGTTTCCCAGAAGAGCCGTCAAATACACAACACAAAATGGAAACCCAATCCAGGTATGCACGTCTTCTAGTCCTGGAATTCCTCGGAGAAGGAAAGTGTGGGGATGAAACGCTGTGTTGTTAGGTGGGACCATGCTTCTGTCACCTTAGCACAGGTACCCGTGTCATCCAACAAGGCTGTCATTTACTTACAGTCAGTCTCTAGCTATTTTATTCCAGTATCATTCTTCAATTTCCTAATGAATTACATAAAAACATGCTTAACATTTCTGATAACCAAGCCTGTCATGACATAACTGTATAATTCATTTAAAAACTTAAGAATGTGCTGTTTAGGTTTCATTTCAACAGGACTAATCTGATTTATTTAGCATAATTTCATTCAAATGTGGAATATATCTAAGTGAGCTTTTATAAATACAAAATGGTACCAGATAAAAGCTACATAAATATACCTATCGATATTTTCAAAGATCTTTAGACCACGTACTTCCTTTGATGCTGAGTTTACACAAAATATTTTCAAAGTTCCATACTAAGTAGAGAAAGTCACTAAATCAAAATTTATACGTATGTTTTTTTCAGAAAGGATATATTATCTTTCAATCAGAAAATACACTGTCCTCATGTACTTGATTGCCATAACACACAGGACCTTAATATTAGATTTTGCAATTCATGTTGAAAATAGCAGTAACCCAAGATGGATTCAATGCTGTCAGTTGGAGAATTTAAATCATTTTTGTACATTGAAATATGTGGAAATTTTTATTGCTTAGGAAGATTCAGAGCAACTCTAGTGATAAGGGAAGCAATCTAGTGTATATGCATAGTCAGTTATTTTTCTTTGATGTCTTATCTGACCTTAGATTTCTAGTTGACTTCTACTTCCACCCATGGCTCTCATCATACACCATTTCCACACATCTGGGTCCTGTCCTGTATCTGCAGATGCACCTGATAGAGCTTTGAATTATGAAACTCAAGTCATCCTCAGCTCACACCTCACATTATTCTAGCTCACTCAAAGATTTTTTTCATTTTACATCAAGCTCTGTGCTTAAGGTATATTCTTTTTCATCAAATTATGTATCTCCTGACAACTTCAGTTTTTCAGCTTTCCAAAGAGGTTTCCATTCCATATTTTTTTTACATTAGATCCCATATTGCCTAATGCCCCTTTATTCATCTGTAAGCTCTGTCTGCTCAATACTAACCCCAAAACCTCTGAAATATATTTCTCCCTGTGGTACTGGGGTGAAGATTACCTTAACTTACCTTAAGGTTGAATAATATTCACTGTGCATACTTACCACATTTTCCTAGTCTATACGCCTGTTATTGGACATTTACATTTATAAAATCACTTGGCTGTTTATGGTGCTTCAATGTTTAAAGTATTACTGACAGCAATCCTATTCTAGGTTGAATTCTTATGTACAAATACTCCAGAATGGAATTCTTGTATCATATTATTCTGTTATTAAATTTTGTGGGGGGGTTCCAGCTATGACTTGTGTTGATGGTTTCTGTTTCTCTACATTTCCACATCATTCACTGTCATTCTCATTTCTAATTCTGAAAGGGAGTGAGTAGTTTTGATTAAATTGTTCTTGATTATTAATTATATTATTTATGTTTTCTTTACAGATATATCACTTCAAATGTTTAAACCATTTTAAAATTAAAATGAGAGTTTTGGAAAAATACCAATTGGCCAGAAATGGTGGCTCAAATCTGTAATTTTATCTACTTGGCAGGTAGGGTGCAGTGAAGAGTAGTTGTGTCTTAGGCAAGAAAGAAGTGGTAAGGATCTATTATTAATCAATCGCTAGGTACAGTGAGTGTCACAGGCCTGGCATCCTCAGTCACATGGGGAAACACAACTAGGAAGATTGTAGCCCAGGCCAGCCATAGCTTAATGTGAGGCCCTCTCTCAAAAATAACCAGTGGCCAAAGGGCCAGAGGCATGGTTCTAATGGTAGAGCATTTGCCCTGGGTTCAATCCCTAGTATTGCATAGACAGACAGACAAATATTTATAGTAAACCAAACATTTCATCATCTGTAGGGTGCCTTTGAACCTTCTTTGACTATTATCTTTGCTATAAGAAGGTTTTTCCATTTGTAATTCTATTTACCCATTTTTGTTTCTGTTGTCTGAGACTTTGACATTATTTTTATTCTCCCTGTGTTAAACCAGGAATAATGGGATTATAATCACAGATAATGAATGGTACTGGCCTCCATAAATCAGTATCTTTCAGTATATGTTACTGTCCTAACAATAAGATTATTTTTATTTCTTTACTATGTAACTTGAATTTCTGGGTTTTGCTGATAGTGCATGTAGGAGGCTCTGAAGAATTTTCCAAGCTGGATTTCATGAAGCATCACCTTGTCTATGAGAAGTGAATGGAATCAATGTTGTTACTTTGCTCTCAAATGTGTTTTCTGATGGCCAAACACACTGGAACATTTCTGTAGTTTTTCATTTTGGATTTTTCTCCTTGTTATGATTTTGACAACGACCATCAATGTGAGAAAGGAACTTTGTTTAACAGATGAACTCACAGGTATATCCAACCTACTAGAACCTCTTAATAAGGACAATAACGAAGTTTCAGAATTACTAATTTTGAAAATGATATTAATTTAAAAATTATATTAATATCAGATATGTTAAACAAAATTTTCTATGTAATGTGTTCAAGTAAAATTAATTGTTTTTCTTGCACTAAAAGTATAAATTGCATATCACATATAAATATTTTAATAGAATAGAATTGTGGCTCAAGAGGTAGAGGAGCTTAGGGACAGTGCCCAGGCCCTGAGTTTGAGCCTGAGGATAGGCAAAAAGTAAAAATGAATGAAAATAAACATTTTAAGCAATTCAATTTCATGTGCTCTGGCACTGGTATAATCCTATCACTCCTATAATCCTAACTACTTGTGAGTCTAAGATCTGAAGCCAGCTCAGATAAGAAAGTCCCTGAGACGCTTATCACCAATTAACCTCCAGAAATCCAGAAATGGAGCTGCGGCTTAAAGTGGCAGATTGTTAGCCCTGATCAAAAGAGCTCAGGGACAGGGCCTAGGCCCTGAGTTCAAGACCCACAGCCACCAGGAAAAAAAAAAGAATTGAATTAAAGGGAACTGTTAATGATCTTAATAGTGTCTTATATGTTTTAGAATTTTAGTCCATTTCATAAATCTCCACAAGCATGCTTTAGATACAAGATTGTCCTATATAACTTGCATACATTGTATTTCCTCTGATTCAAACCATGCTTGCCATAATGCATCATGCTATTTTAAAAATATTTAACAAATGTATTCAAAGGGATGTTTATGAAATAACCATGCAAATAACATCAGAGTAGGATATACTAAAATCTACTAGGAGAAAGAGTCTCAATGTGAGAAGTATTAGAATATAGATAGATGGGGGAAGAGCCAGGTGATGAAGGAAAAAACCGATAAAAGAAATACTAACAGGGTATTCTGGTTCCCCACCCCAAATATGCTTCCTTTGCCATTCTCTCCATTCTTTTCACTCCTCATTCATGCCCTTGTTAACTTTATTTCTTTGTGTCATATTCTAACCAGTCCTCACAAGTTACTCTTACATTGTGCTATTTTTTAAGCTCTATTATTTTCCAGTGGATATTTACTTTGCACTGAATTAGAACATGGAATTCAAACTTGAATAAAGCTGATTTGCTTTCAGTTTTGGGTTTGGCTGCACTAGTGTTTGATAACAGTCTGCTTTGCTCTAGGTTGCATATGTAAGCAGTTTTATGTGCATGTCCATTTGCAATCACCAGCTAATGTGCTCAGGAAGGAAAGTGAGACTTCCCATGCACTTTCCAGAACTGCTCACAGAAGAGAGGCTTCAGAAAAGAGAGTGCAAACCCTGACTTTAGGTAATACTCAGATTAGAGTTCAATTTCAGAGATCTGCCTCCGTGCATTCTAAATGATCATATATGGTCAAGTAACTCAGAATCTCTTCAAAGCTGTTTGAATTAATTAGATTTAACAACTATAATGATATTGAACCTATACTATCACTTAGAAATTATCCACTAGAATAAGTTAAATAAATGGGATAAAGCATAGTCTATTTTCTTGTAAACCTGGCTTTATATGTATTTTCCTTCTGTCAACCTCCAAACCAAATATGTCAGCACTGATTTCACTATACTATAACACTGTGAGAGTCTTCAGTGTTTTGTCTTGTCCCTGGCATTCATTACCTGTACAAAAGCATTTCCTTCCCTTATGTACTCAGATTCCACTTACTCAAAATTATACCTAATCAGCATCTCTCAAAATTAATATGAAAAACAGAGTGGTGTGTATGAGATAAATATGACAACATAACAGACACAAAACTCATAAGGCGTTTCGTGTGCCTAGACTACCCTGCTAGAGGGAAAAAATGAGAAATATAATGAATTGTATTGAAATGGGTTATGTATTCTCTATTTTGGAAGCCCTAGCACTTTGGAGATTCTTGAAATTCTAATTATTCTTTAATTTTAAAATTAGTGCTCAACACAAATCTCCTGACGATTGTAAAAGTAGCAGGTTCCATTATCAAAGATATTTCAGTTAACTAGAATCTGGTTCTTTAGGGGATAAGGAAAATGGGAAACTTCAGTAGAAGAGAGCTGAATGCTGGTGGTAGTATACTCTCAAGGACAATAATGGACACAAGTCACTGAAATCACCTTTGTAATATCTGATAATAAGGAAATCTCAGTTTGGGGCTTAAGACAGTTTCTGCTTCAAGTGCACTTCTTTTTTATTTAACATGATAGAATTGAAAATTATGATCAAATTAGTGGTTAACAGAATCCCAGAAACTCAGTGAGAAGAAAGAGGGTGATGGAGAGAATATGAGAAATAATTGTGAGAGTAAGATGGATAAATAGCTTTAAGTTCTCTATAGCATAGTAGGGAATTTGACAATTGATTACATATACTAAAGCAATATTTACAGAATTTTGAATGTATCTCACAAAAGCAATGATAAATGTTTGAAATGATCAATATATCAAGTAACCTAATATAATAATTGCACATTTTATACATGTATTAACACACTATCCTGTTCTCCATAAAATGTACAGTTATAATGTTTTTTAAACTAAAAGGACTCATTAATATTAACATACAAAAAGATGGTAAGAGGCAAAATAGCAATGGAACAGATGGAAAGATACAGAGAGACATAAACACAGAAAGCTCTAAAGATAATTGAATATGCATGTATCTACCATTTCTTCCAATATATAATGATATGATTATCCATAGTTTTTTCCAGAGTCTGTGTCATTTGTTACCTTGTTATCCTATTATCCAGACAAGGCCTACCATGTTCATTAGCTTTCCTTTTCACTCCTCTTCTTTCACCTTAATATCAATTAAATATCAGGCTAAACCTCAATTACATGACTGCAGAAAATGGTTACTTGGCGCTCTTTCAAGTCCCCAAACTAGACTTACCAGAATAGCTATTCCACATGTGCTAGTTCACCTGTCCCCAAATATATCCATTTTTCACTCCCCTTGGCTGAAGCACAGGATTTATACTGTTAATTACATGTTCTTAAAGTGGAGAGTAGCAAAATAGATGCTCCCTGGGGAACAGAGTCTCTCAGAGGCATTGAAGTAGATGTTTCATGAATATAGAGGATGATGTCATTGATGATAAAGATAAATGCTCACTAGCTGATGTAGCTTGGGATGATTAATGATATACTGGCTCATCTCTAGCCAGGAGAGGCTATCTTCCCATGTATTCTCTCACTGTTCTACATTCTCTATTGTTCTAAATTTCCTTTCACTTGCCCCAGATACAAGTCCAAGGCGATTTCATATATATAGTTAGGCAAGTCACCTGATTCCACAGAACATTTACTAGTAAAGTTAGAATCCTCCTGCCTGTGACCATTCTTCCAACTTGCTGTCTGGATTTCATGACTTAACAGGTCTTAGGAGTTCTGGTCAAGCATTCTGAAAATTTTCCCTCAGATGAGAATAATTTGATTAATCTTCCCATGATTATACCAGTGCTAATTGTTGTGGGAAGGATGACTACGAAGGTCATGCACCAATTATGACATCAATGAATGTCTGCATATCCAAGGTGGATTCTATCAATATAGCTCCTCACTGGCTAATGACTCAGATCAACTGAATCCCTATGGAAGCTGAACTAGATTGCCCACCTAATAAAGTACCAAGGAAGCTGTTTCCCCTCCTTCTTCATGTATGCTAGGGAACTGAGTTCCAATATGTAGCCTCCATGACGAGGTTGAATTCTCATAAATTATTTGGAATTAGTCTCCATACAAGATGCATAATTTTCCTCCATGTATGCATTTAATAATTTCTTTATATCAGTTGAAATGAATGAACATTTATTTTATATTTCAGCAATTAGTCAAATTCTATTTCACTATTTAGCAAAGCAGCAATCTCTGGACATTGAAAATTATATCATTTTGGAACCTGGGTCCATTTGACTTGTCTCCATGAATATATGTTCCTAATTTGTGGGGTACATAGGGGATACTTTCTTCCTTTCTACTAAAGTAAGAAGTTTCAGCTTATCTTGTTTACTACCTTCCCCACAATCTTACAGTGAGTTGATTACAATGATGACTGCTATCTATCATCTATCTTCATCATGATGATCACATATATAAATCTAAACATGGTGAACTCTCTATTATTCATTACTATCTGGAACATTCTAGAATCATTCTATGTAATTATCTAAATCCAGTAATGAGGAACCTGACCCCCCTGCGCAATAAACACCCACCCACGGCCACCATCTGACTTTTCACCTCCATATAGTTCTAGCTGTATTAATGACTATTGTTTTTTAAGGAATTGTTAGACTATAGCTAACTGAGGAAAATTTTATCTAGTAGGATGCAGAAACATAATTTCCTAGTCCTGTGCATTTTCTTAACAATTCTTCTGCTATATTTGTAGTACAGTGAGAAATTTTAACACATTTTGGATTCAACCCTTTGATCCTCTGAACTCATACATGAAGTTTTCTAACTTGCACACATGAAGGTCATATTTTGGGGTAGCAACTTCTATGAACATTAACAAATGTATGGTATCATTCATCTAACATTACAGTGTCAGGAATCATAATTTCACCATTTTAGAATTCTGCCTGTGCTTTCTGTAATTAGTAACTCCTCACTCTGCTCCCTATGACGTAGATTGCTTCACCTATGATCCTCTATACTAGAGTGTTCTTGCCAACTAATGTCAATATTGGGTCTCATCCATGGATTCCATCTGAAATAGCAAAACATATCTCTCTGTTGTAGGCAACTGGTAATCAGCTTATTTCATGGTCAAGGATACTTTCCTGAGACCCAAGAAAACCTCATCTTGTATCTCTTCTCTCTCACACTCATGTGCCTGAAGAAATCATTTCCTGAGTTTGTTTCACGTATATACAGAAGGTGAGAGAACAGTTATTCATATCACATAGCTCCATTAGCAATAAAAAGGTTACTGTAAAGTTCCTCATAAAATAATTGTATATTGAAAAGTTTGTCATGATTTTTAACTCAGGGGATAGTTTGGGGAACTAATATCTGATTCATAGGCAAAATGAAATATTTTAGTATAGAGATAGATAAATTTATTATAGATGTAAGAAACCATGTAAACTGAATCCCATCATTCAGTTGACAATCAAAAACTCTCATTTATTAGATTTCTATTTGATTTAAGTATTGTCAAAACATTCTCCATACAAGTTGTAAAAATAGTTACAGAACAAATGTAACTTTTGTGGTTCTTTCATTGAAATACATTCTAAAAATGTGTCCTTCCTGGCATAAATTTACAAATTATTTGAATTATGTCATGATATATTGGATTCAGAGGGCATATTCAATTCCATCTGAACAACATAGGACTCTATTTTTTTAATGTTTCCTCCAAAACTGTAAAAGAAAATGTCCTCTTTACAGAATTGGATTCATAAACACAGAAGAATACATATATGTAGATCATCTATCAAAAACATGGTTTTTATTTAATTTTATTGAAAAGGTGATATACAGAAAAGTTACAGTTACATAAGATAATGAGCACATTTAGTGTTAAACAGTGTTACCTGCTCCCTCATTTTTCCTTGTCCACTCCACCCCCAACTTTGATCCCCTCCAAGTTGTAAAGTTCATTTCCAGCATAGTGTATAGTGAGCATTGGATTGACCTTTCTCCTGCCGATTCTGTATTTTCTCTTCCCTTTCCCAAATCAGAAAAACATACGTAAGACAATACTTCAATTACTTTTTATCTAAATTTCATTTTATTCATCATTTCATTGCTGAAAGTTTGATGCTTGGTTGGAAGTGGCCTTACATTCAATTCCCAGTGGGAAATTTTTACTTGCTTTTTCTTACTAATGTAACTGGAAAATCTCAATATAGTTTACAATGTGTCCCAAGTATAAAATAATGTGTCTACGGTAAAAATAACCTCAAGCTTCTTATTCTCTCATATCCAAATTCTGTCATTTGCTTCTAAAAATCATAATTACCTTCTCTCTAATCTGCTTAGTTCTAACACCATAAATAACTGGATTGAGAGCAGGTGGGATAACAACATAAAAGTTGGCAAGAAGAATATGGATGTATTGAGGAACATTTCTGCCAAACCGGTGGGTCATGAAGGAGAAGAATGCAGGTGTGTAGAAGGCCAGCATGACACAGACGTGGGAGCCACAGGTGCTGAGGGCCTTGAGTCGGGCATCCCTGGAAGGAAGGCGAAAGACAGCACGGAGGATCTGCACATAGGAGAGGGCAATGGCTAAGATATCACCCATCATGTTAGAGATGGCATATAAGCCATAGATGATGTTGACCTTGATGCTGGCACAGGCCAGACGGGCAAGGCCCATGTGCTCACAGTATGTGTGGGGGATGATGTGATGGCCACAGAAAGGCAGTCTGAGGATGAGGGGAATAAAAGGCATAGTTAAGGAGAAAGGTACCAGGAGGATGATCAGCGCTATGACTGATACCACCTTGTTAGTCAGCACCAGTGTGTAGCGAAGAGGGTTACAGATGGCCACATAGCGATCATACGCCATGGCCAAGAGCACAGCTGACTCCATGCCTGTACACATGTGGATGAAGAACATCTGGATGAGACAGCCTTCAAATGTGATTTCTCTCAGGTCAAACCAGAAGATGCCCAGCATTTTGGGGATGGTGGATGTGGACAGGCCCAGGTCAATGGATGACAGAATGGCCAGGAAGTAGAACATGGGCTGATGGAGACTGTGCTCAGAATGGATTACAAATAAAATGGTGATGTTTCCCAGAAGAGCCGTCAAATACACAACACAAAATGGAAACCCAATCCAGGTATGCACGTCTTCTAGTCCTGGAATTCCCAGGAGAAGAAAAGTGTGGGGATGCAACTCTGTGCTGTTACCAGACACCATGCTTCACGTGCCCTTTGACACCAGCACTTGTTCTTGATCAAGGATGTCTTCAACCAGCAGTCTCCAGCATTTCCTACTCTATGTTACCAATTTCCTGGAAAATTACATAAAACCATTATTTAGTACTCCTCATAACCAAGCCTTTAATGATGTAACTGTATGGTCCTTTTGAAAACTTAAACATGTGCTGTGTTGGGTTTGTTTCAACCATGTTGTCTGATTTACTATACTTTTCATTCATACCTAAAGCATAATTAAATGCACTTTTATTAATGATATCAAGTAAAAGCTGTACACATATAGACTTAGTCATCTTTAACACATATACATTCTTTTTAATCTTAGGCAAAAAGGAGGTGCTAGTGGCCTGTGGAGACTGCATGTGCTCCTGCGATAGCTTTGAATTTTTGTGCTCTTAGTCCCTCTCAGCTCACACCTCACATTTTTCTAGCCCCCTCAAGGTTTCTTTTTTTATTTCTCTAATAAAGCCACTCTAAGCTTTGAGCTCATCATAACTTCTTTTTCATAGATTTATGAATTGTCTGACAATCTCATTTGTTGGTCTTTCTGCAGTGGTTCTCATCATATATCTCTACATTAGTTTTTTGATTGGTAGTGGATCTCTATGCACAAAGCTCAGTGCAGAGCCTCAGACACTTTTCTTTCAATACTTCTAAAGAATTTTATATAGCATAATGTATTCAAGTTTCATCCATATTGTCTCCTGTAGAAGCACTTTAACTTTGGACCTGAGTAATATTCTTTCTTTATAACTATCACATTTGTTTTATCTGTACACTTGTAATCAAACATTTAAGTCTCTAGGTTTTTATTGGTAGTGCTATAATGTTAACAGTGCTACTAATATTTATTAGCAATAACCCATTCCAGATTGTTTAGAACACTCTATTCTACATTTTTATATCAATTCTCATGACTATGTTATCAAAACAAGAATTGCTGTATCATATGGTTCCATTTTTTTTTACTTTTTTTTTTTTATAAAATCTCAACACACCATTGGTATATAAGGACAACCACTGGTGTATACGGACAGCTATTTCTCCACATTTTTACCATTGTGTTCATTGGATTCTACACTCATATTTCTTTGGGGGAAAAGCATAATTAATTTGTCATGTGAGATAAGTGACACTGAACATTTCATACAAGGCTTAATTTTTCCATGGGTATGGTTTTGACAGAGATATCTTTGCAAATGTTTAAAATCATAACTTGAGATTTTAAAACATTAGCTCAGTAATATTATATATAATACTGTTTACTTGGAAGTCAGAGATCAAGGAGTTGCAATTTGCAATCCAGCCCAAAAGAAACCAAGGAGAATTTATATATAAATTTGTTAACCCTGACTTGAAATGGGCTTTCCCTTTTGTCATCCTCCATAACAAAAATATTAATACTGATTTCATCATCTAACATGATTCTTTCATGGTTTGCCATGTTTTATCCTGTCATTCATTTCCTATAGTAAAGTTTTTGCCTCATTATACTCATATCCCATGCATTGAAAAATAATATAAAAAATTGAATGCATGTATGCTGTTGGGAGATCTTGGAATAATGTTGAGTGTGGTAACATTAATCAAGATGCATTTCACAAGGCCCAATAGCTATACCCTTATGAACACATAAGATGATGCTAAATGAAATGAACTCCATGTTATGGAAACAATTGTTTTATCACAGTTGTAGCTACTTTCAACGTCCCATGTATATCTGTAGTATCTATTCTTGATGATGTTCTTGTATCACCTTCCTGTGGTTGTACCTACACTATCTCTGCAATCTTATCTGAGTATATTGGAAACCATGTATACTGGTATTGGAACTAGGAAATTGAAAGTGAATACCAAAATTGAGAGACACAGGGTAAAAAAAAAAAGACAAACAACTACAAAAGCAATACTTGCAAAACTGTTTGGTGTAAGTGAAATGAACACCTCGGGGGGGGGGAAGGAAAAGGGGAAGGGGGGAGAAGGGTATGAGGGACAAGGTAACAAACAGTACAAGAAATGTATCCAATGCCTAACGTATGAAACTGTAACCTCTCTGTACATCAGTTTGATAATAAAAAATTGGGAAAAAAAAGATGCATTATGCTCCTAAACTGATATGTTGAATTTAAATCAGTTTATACAACTACTTAAACATAAGATTAATAAATAAATAAATAAATGTTACAATAAAAATGTGTCTACAAAGAAGGTCTCAAACTTACTAAGAATGGCAGGGTTTTGTCTGTGAGATAAATAAGGCAACAGAAATAACTGAACTTACAGAAGTTCACTGTTAGAATGAGAAAATCAAAGAGCAATGAGCTGAATAAGAATGAGAAAATCAAAGAGCAATGAGCTGAATAAGATGTTTCCTCTCTTTTGGAGGCTCTATCACTTTGGAGATTCTTGGAATCATAACTATTTTCTCACTTTAAAGTTAGAGATTTCCATGGATTTATGACAGTGTGCAAACACTGATCCCATGATAATCTTGGGAAGGATTATTTTAATGTTCACCCAGTTCATTGCAGAATAGTAAGGTACATGATCAAAGAACTTTAGGGTAACTAGACTGTGAAGGTTTGAGAGACAAGGACACGTGACATTTGCATAAAAGACAGATAAAAAGAGGTAAAAGTTTATGTCCCAAAACAAATAAGTATAATATAATATATAAAATATAGCAGTGGATATAGAACTTTCTTCTTTCTTTGTCTATAAAGTCTCCAGAATCACCTTCAGACATCTCACTGAAATAGGTCAGTTTTGGACTTAGGATAGTTTCTGTTTAAATGATAGTTTTGTTTCTTTCAAGAGGACAAAATTGAAAACTAATGATCAAATTAATAGAGATAGAGCCCAGAAACATAGAAATAGAGGGGTTTGAGTACAGTGTAATAAAATATGTATGTGAGATAAGATAGATAAATGGATGGCTTAAAATATCCTATAGTACATTAGAATAACTTTGGTAACTGTTTATTCTATATTTCAAAGAAGCAATTACAGAGGATTTTGGATGCTTGAAACACAAAGGAATGATAAATATTTAAAGCGATGGTTATGTCAATTACTCTGATTTTATCATTACATATCATATACATACATTAATGCATTACAGGTTTCCAAATATTTTAAATTAATGGGTTTATTAAAATTAAAAATTTTGGTTAAAATAATATAGACAGTAAATTGTCAAAAAAGAAGTGACTAAGATAGAAAGACTTAGAGACAATACAGAAAGTTATAAAGTCAATTGCATATATACATACATATCAATCATTTTTCCAAATATTTAATGATATGATTTAATAATAACTTTGTTATCAGAATATACACCTCAGTCTGGATAAATTGTCACTTTGTTATACTCTTACCTAAGCAATGCCTCACTTAGCTTTTCTTCTTTACTCCTCTTCTTTCATCTTAATATTTTCAAACTAAACTTCAGTGAAATGGCCATAATAAAATGTTTCCCAAGTGACATCTTTCAAGTCCACAAGCCAGACTTACCAGCCAAGTTGTCTCCATGTGCTTGTTCACCTGTTCCAAAATGTCTCCATTTTCCTTCACTCTGACCAAAGTGCCAGATTTATACTGTTAATTATTTCACTTAAAATGGGGTATACAAAAATAGATGCTCCTTGGAGAACAGAAACTCTCATGGTACTGAGGTAGTCATTCCACAAATAGAGACTGTGATGTCATTGGTGATAGAGGTAAACATCCCAGTTCTTGGGGAAGATTCCTACTATAGGATAATTAAGAATGCTCTGGCTTATCACTAAGCAAGAGGGGCTGTCCTATGATTCATCGTCTTCAAACATTTCTTACGCAAAAATCTTGGTTCTTTTTAGTTGCTTTTATCAATCCCAGGTACAAGTCCAAAGTGATTTTATATGTTGTGCTACGCATGTTTCCCCAGTGGGCCCCTTCCCTCCATTTTATTGATTGCCAAGGTTACTTATATTTCTTTTATCTGATCAAATTCATCACATTTCTCTATCCTACACCATCTTGAATGAAATTTAATGGACATAAAAATCATGAAAAAGTTGAAGCTTGGTAACTAGCCATCACTGAATGCAGTCACCAAACCAACTGAGGCTGAATGTATATTATAATAAGGGCTAGTTGGTTTAATCACAAATCCCAACTTCTTTCTGGGATTCCAGGATTTTTAATTTACTAGAAAGAGAAAGATGTCTAGAGCTAGACGTACAAGGTACAGAGAAATAAACAAATGAATAATATTACATCATATATATAGGTTTGAATGGCATCTTCTCTACATAGTGGGTATAAGAATTGGGGCACAATAATTAAATTGTATCTATTTCATCACCTAAAACTTCGTATATTTCACAGTGCAAAACATAGTTGTAAGTAGAAAATGTGTTAAATGTATTCAAAATTAACATATGTGAAGCTTTGGAAACTTTTGTAAGTCAGAGTATGAAATTTATAAATGTTGTTAATGATCAGGATAATATAAAAACAACAAACAGTACAAGAAATGTATCCAATGCCCAACGTATGATACTGTAACCTCTCTGTACGTCAGTTTGATAATAAAAATTTGAGAAAAAAATAATATAGTAATCAGAATTAATTTTTATAAAGACTCATACAAATTGAATTTTCCAGCAAGCTGTCTCCTAAGTTTTGGTGGGCTCTGATGGGATATACTATTCCATACAAAACTTTATTGAAAGTGCAGAATAAACCATATGAACCACATAAATAGCATTCAAAACATTATCTTCACTACTGTGTACTAGCCATTGATTGCTTCTTGGTTTAATTCTTCCCTCAAATAGGTAAACTGAGTTTTGTAATCATTCCTGCTATTGCTTCCTCCCTTCTCATAAATTTCACTTACCCCAAACTTCAGGGTTTCAATGACAGGAGGAAAGCTTCCACAATAATCTGATGCACAGTAACTGTGGTCCAAACCTGGATAGTAGTGCCTCGATGAAGCACTTGATGTTAGCAATAATCTGAAGGGAAAGAGAAAGATATTAAATGATGTCTTCAAAATTTTACAAATGAAGCAAGCTACCTAAAATGAGGTACCTGACACCTTTATAGCAGATTTAATTCAGTAAAGCCTATCTCTGTGTCATTCAGCTTAGCTACATCTTAATTTTCTAACCATTAAAAAATTATGTTTGTTCAATACAAAAGCATACTCAAGTGAAAGACAGTTCTCTGTCCCTTTGAGTTTATTCTAATGGAGAGGAAGCAGGAACTTTCTAAGTTGACTGAGTGCTCTGTGTTCTATACAGTACAGTCACTTTGGGCATTAGAACACCATTGCCCAGAAGAAATAAAACGGCAAGAACAGTGTTGCAGGATGGGCATTGTTTACAGGATTAAATCTATGATCCTGCCCCCAGTAGGCCTCCACTAGCTTCTCTCTTCCTACTACCACAGAAATTGCTTTCACCTGATACAACCAACCAATTTCTTATAAATCATCTCAATTTAATGTTTTATAGCTCATAAATATTGTTTATGATTTAATATATTCCTAATATTTTGTGTATTATAATTGAACCTAAAAATATCAGGATTGACTCCTGAATTTTCCTTCCTACTTGCTGTGGCCTGGTCACACAGTTCAGCTCTCAGTCTGCCCTGTCCTGACATTTCTCCATGCATGCCACCAATGCTTACTAGAAATCTGCACCTCATTCACTTGTGCCTTCCAGAACTGTCAATCAGTGCAGTAAAATCCCCTTTCTGAGTAGCATCTGGAAGCCACATTTATGTGATATAGACATATATATATATATATATATATATATACCCCTTTGGTGTTGTAAAATTAATGGGGCATATATATATGTATACATATGTATATATGCCCCATTAATTTTACAACACCAATGGGATATTTCTAAGATTTCATTCCACTTTGGTCTCAAATTTGCACAGAGCTCTGAGACTACTCACGAAGTTCTCCATAAACTCTTAGATCCTGAGAGAAAAAAGTCAGAGAAACCAAAGGAAGAAAGAAAGAAAGAAAGAAAGAAAGAAAGAAAGAAAGAAAGAAAGAAAGAAAGAAAGAAAGAAAGAAAGAAAGAAAAAGAAAGGAAGGAAGGAAGGAAGGAGAAGAAAGAGAGAGGAAGGAAGGAAGGAAGGAAGGAAGGAAGGAAGGAAGGAAGGAAGGAAGGAAGGAAGGAAGGAAGGAAGGAAGGAAGGAAATAAGTTAGGGTAGGAAATAGAAGGAACAATGGAAATTAAAATAAAGCTAAGAAGCTAAACAATCTGCTCAATGTCATTTTATGTAGTAGGTTTTAACCTACTAGTAGAATTGGGGTATTGGCTTGAGAATTCTTGCTCTAGGACATACAATTAAACTTGCTCTCCTAAAAGGATGTTCCAGAAGGACAGCATGAGCTGTCTAAAATTGCTACTCCAATACAGAGCTAGTTAACAGACATTACAGGTAACTGAGAAACCACCCTTTCTTTCTTTCTTTCTTTCTTTCTTTCTTTCTTTCTTTCTTTCTTTCTTTCTTTCTTTCTTTCTTTTTTCTTTCTTTCTTCTTTCTCCTTCCTTCCTTTCTTTCTTTCTCTCTCCCTTTCTCTCTTTCTCTCTCTCTCTCTCTTTCTTTCTTTCTTGGTACTGTTGTGGTAGTATGCAAGTACATACTAATTTTAGTAACTAAAATGCAGTTGATTCAATGCAGATCTCGAGTAGTGTAATTCCTTAGGCAAAACCAAAGTTCAGCAATATAAAACACCAGGAAGCAGATACTTGAAAGCTGAGGAGTCTAAGGGAAAGGAGAAGTAGAATGAAGAGAAGGAAAGTGGGAAAGTGTAGATAAGAATCTAATGTATATCCTACAAAAGTTGTGGTGGTGACAGAACAAGATATATTGTTTTCAGGAACTTCATTGTTAAATGACAACTCCTTTTTACAACTTAAAGATAATAATGACAACAACAACAATAAACAATAATAATAATGAACTGGAGAGGGGATATGGGATATGATGATGGGGGAGGGGAGACTGAGAGGATTGCTTAGGGTATATTTGATGCCTATGTGGGCATGTCTCAATGAAACTCCCCTTGTACAACTATCATGTCATTAAAACTATTAACTAAAATAAATGAAGTCATTCTGAGGAACTGAGCCCAGTGTCTTTCTCTATGAGATGATTCCCAGAACAGTTCTCAATTACTTTTCAATCTCAGAGTCCAAATTATGACTTCTGTCCTTAAGCTGGAGAAGTAGCTTCAACATAATTTTTCCTCCCTAGAGGTTGTAGTGAAGAAGAGAAGTGGTCCCAAAGGAGGGAATGTCCTAGTGAAAAGAGGTGACAAGTTGCTATATTAACCATATAAATGTGATGCTGAAGAAGTACCATGCTAGATGGAGTCAAGACCTTTGCATGGAAAAATATAACATCCTGGGTCTGTAGTCACTGGCAACGTGTCCAATGCTTTCCTCTGGACATTTCCAATTTCTTGGAGAATTATCTGCGTTAGGAGACATTGTGGATTTGATTGTGGATTTGCTCTGCCCTTCCTTAGTGTTTATACTAAAAGTCCCCACCCTTAACCCTTATCTGGGTGCATTTCTGTCCACACTTGTGATCTTACCTGTGCCTGCAAGAAAGTTTTCAGGTGAGAAGGATGGGTAAGAAATTGTCACATTATTTATTTTACAATTCAGGAAGTGTGAAAAAGATTAGGATGTTGGACTTAACTATGCTAATGTGAAATCACTACTCTGATATGTAAGAGGTACTGAATGATGTTCCCTCTGCCAGGAGACCAGTTATCATCCCCAAAACTGCTCAAAGGAGTTCTAGGCTGTGATACTATTGTCAACTCCAGGCACGATCAGTGCCCCTAGTGAGAATCCATGTACTAAAATCCCTGGTGTTTTTTGTTTCTTTCTCTTTTTTTGCTGTATAATCATTCTGTTTTTGTTTCTAAGACATTGCTGTATAATTTTAAATGTGATGAAGCCAATGATATTGCTGATGACTTGAATGTCTCTTCTCTCTCACCTTTACATTTTTTGTGTAATTCTATGAGTAAAGTTCAGGTATTGGAGAGATAATTTTCAAGAGAATCTCCAGTTAACTGTGTATTTATGTGATTGTTTGGGTATTCCTGGACAACACTCGCCTTTGAGTGATTGTCATACATGGTTGATATACTTCAAGTGATGGCTACTTCTTCTCAGTTCACATTTGGCTTTACTGCATCCCAAACTATCCCTCAAGTCTCTTGCAACATATGGGGCCTTTGAAATGCATTTACTTGAATGTTATACCAAGTGATATAATTACCAGAATTTTTATGCTCACAGGTGTTTATTAATATATACAATGTTATAGAAGTTGTTATTAGGAGTTATCTGATATTTCATGATTATAAACAACTACCCACTGATAACCGAGAGCTTGTGTCTATATCCAATAGGGAAACGAGATAATAAATACTCTAGCTAATATAGCAGGGTACTGCAGCTAATGCTAGTATTCCTAACTATTTAACATTCTGGGATCTGTAGTCCTACAGTTCAAAGCCAGCCCAGGCAGATACATTTAAAAGCTTTCATCTCCAACTATCAAACTTACAAACTGGATGGGTGGCTCAAGTGGTAGAGTGCCTGTCATGAACAAGTAAGTAGAGGTAGATCAAGGCCCTGAATTCAAGCCCTAGCACTGACACACACACACACACACACACACACACACACACACACACACACAATTTTGAATATTCTAAATCAGAGAAATTTCTAAGGTAAATAGGATGGAGTTTTCTGGAGTTAACTCAGAAGACCTAGTGTGCCTGGGCAAAATGGATATTCTGAAGATAATTACAGAATTTGAGTGTGAGAATCACAAAACGAGGTAATAATCATGTGTGAATGTCAAAGTGATGACAGTTATCAGTCATGAAGGATAATAGTTTATGACAGGAGAATAGTTTATGACATAACAACAGGTAATGAAACATATAAACATTTATGATTTCTAACATTCCATTGTTAGAATAGTATATTATCGCTACATATATGTGTGTGTGTGTGTGTGTATATATATATATATATATATATATATATATGTGAGCAGTGAGGGTGGAAGTCAATTGTTCTCTTTTAATTGTTTCTGCTTCTAGAATAAAGAAGAGTAATACTATTAATGAGAGTGGAAAATGCCCACCATCTCTGTAGAGTTTGATGACTATATTATAATGAGGATTGTCAAAGGAGATTATAAGGTGTGATTATATTGATGCAAAAACACTGATGAATGGGCTGTATTAATTTTGGGTACTCTGTCACAAAAAGTATGATATGCAAAAATGTTTATTGCTGCATGGTGCCAAGATCACCTGGAATTGGATGGCCATGGGGCTGCTAGGGCTTCCCCCACCCCCTTTTATTAAGTCTTATTTTCTTTTCACTATCTTTTTTACTGTAAAGGTGAGGTACACGGGGGTTAAATTTCCTTAAGTAAGGTAATGAGTATATTTCCTTTTGAGCAGTGTTACTCTCTCCCTCATTTTCTCCCAGTCTTCCCCTTCTCTCCTCCCTCCCCACTAAGTTGTATTGTTTATTTCCAACCTAGTATCTAGTGAGTATCACTGTTGAATTAGTTCCCCCTTTGTCTCTCAGTTTCTGTGCTTCTCCTTCCCCTCCCCAAATCAGATAAATTTACATATAAGACAAAGAATACAGAAATCAATCACTTTCTAGGCAAGCACATTGCCACTGAGCTCCATCCCAGCTCTCCTGGTCCATTCTTAATTAAACCTAGCTCTGGTAGCCATATGAGGTGCCACTCACGAGTTGCAGTGCTGCTAAATTATGCATGTTCATTTTTATAAGAATTCTTCCCTTAGTAAAAAAGGAGAAATAACTACAAAAGCAATACTTGCAAAACTGTTTGGTGTAAGTGAACTGAACACCTCCGGGGGGGGGGGAGGGAAAGGGTGGGAGGGAGGGGGGCATGAGGGACAAGGTAACAAACAGTACAAGAAATGTATCCAATGCCTAACGTATGAAACTGTAACCTCTCTGTACATCAGTTTGATAATAAAAATTTGAAAAAAAAAAAAAAAGAATTCTTCCCTTAGGCACAGTTCTGCTTTAAGCTATTTCAATTTCCTACTATCAACCTTGGTTTAAAAATATTAAGTAGAAAATCCCAGTTATAAATCCCTAAAAGTTTACAATGAATTTTATTACATCATATTCGTGTAATTATTCTGTTTTCTTATTTGTTATTGATCACCTATTAGTGTGCCTAATTTATAAATTCAATTTTATCATATATAAGTATGTATATTAAAATGTGTACATAGGAAAGTTTTTTGAGAAAATCTGAAGATGGGGGAGGATGAAAGGAGAGGGTAATTGGAGGATCAGGATTGGAGTGCATTATATACATATATAAAAATAAAATAATAAAGACATTCAAATTGTTTATTACAAGAGGAAGAAGCTTATGATAGAAATGTTGAATTTGATCAAGCACATTATATGCATAGGTGGACAAATAAAAAATAAAACTCCTTCATACAAATAGTACAAAAAGTACATTCATATAGAAAGTAAGATCCACCTAAAGCACATGTGACTCCATGGTAACTCAGCAACCACAAAGTACTACAGGAAGAGTTTGGTCCTTGGAGCTCTTGCACTGAAATTCCCAAGCATGAATGGAATAACAATACTCTCAAACACATTTCTGTATTTATATGAGTTCCAGTCAGTACAAAAAAAATAGTCTTTCAGTTTGATGTGTCCTGTATTTGTCATTAGAGAGCTAAAAGAACACCATCAGTAAACCTTCCCTCAGCTCCCCAGATCACCTTAGTTGCTCTGTGTATTTTACATCATCTTGTGGTTTTATATCTAAACTTTAGCATTTTTAAAAATTATTTTAAGTAGTTGTAAAAAGGGCTTCAGTTCACTATGTCAGTATGTGAGTAGAATGCATTTTGGCCAGTGTTTCCCCTTCCACTATTCTTCCCCATAACTCAATCCACTACCTTATAAGAAATTGAAGGTAGTCCCTATACTGTGCTGTACTTTTAGCGCTATTAATTTTCTTTAAGTTGTTAAGAATTGTAGAATGAGCGGTGAATGAATGAATTGGTAAAATACTAAATACAAGAGGTAAAATCAGCAGCATATGATTAAAAGCACAAAATAGAGAGCACCTGACACCAAAATGATATTCCTTGTCATGGTGCCGAGTTCTATCCTAATTTCCCATTCTTTTTGTTTTCCCCTTCAGTAGGTGGAGTGTGCCATCAGCGCCATGTCTGTCTTCAATTGCTCTTCCCTGTACCCCCGCTTCCTCCTGACAGGTTTCTCAGGACTTGAGAGCAGATATGACTTGATTTCACTGCCCATCTTCTTGGTTTACGCCACGTCAATCACAGGGAACATTACAATCCTCTTCATCATCAGAACCGAGCCTTCTCTCCACCAACCCATGTACTATTTCCTCTCCATGCTGGCGCTCACTGACCTGGGTCTCTCCATTACTACCTTGCCTACCATGTTCGGTGTCTTTTGGTTCCATGTCCGAGAAATCCCTTTCAATGCTTGTCTGGTCCAGATGTACTTCATTCATGTTTTCTCAATCATTGAGTCAGCTGTGCTGTTGGCCATGGCTTTTGACCGCTACGTAGCAATCCGAGAACCTCTGCGCTATGCGGCCATTCTCACCAATGGTGTAATCATTGGGATTGGGTTAGCGATTGCTGGAAGAGCCTTGGCTCTGGTGTTTCCAGCTTCCTTTCTCCTGAAGAGACTTCAATATCAAGCTGTTAATGTTCTCTCCTACCCATTCTGCCTTCACCAGGACCTGATCAAAACAACTGTCTCCAGCCGTCGGGTCAGCAGTATCTATGGCCTCATGGTGGTCATCTGGTCCATGGGTCTTGATTCAGTGCTTCTCCTCCTCTCCTATCTCCTCATCCTGGGCACAGTGCTGAGTATAGCATCGAAGGCAGAGAGAGTGAAAGCACTCAATACCTGCATTTCCCACATCTGTGCAGTACTCACCTTCTACACACCCATGATTGGACTATCCATGATCCGGCGCTATGGGCAGAACGCTTCCCCAATCGTCCATGTGCTCATGGCCAATGTGTACTTGCTGGTTCCGCCCCTCATGAACCCCATTGTCTACAGTGTCAAAACCAAGCAGATTCGCGAGAGAATCCTCAAGAAATTCAGGAAACAGAAGGTTTAGGTGGCATAGGTTTTATAGCACAGCATTTCCCCCATTCCTGCTCTATGAATTAATGTAGACATTGGAGTCCCAGTGGTAAAGATACTATTTTGCCTTTAAGATATCAAGTCTTCAGTGTCCGTGTAAAAGAACAATCTGTTTGAGGAGCCCCCTTTATTTTATGCATGGCACACAGACTTCCTCATGGTGACATTTGGGGGATGAAGAGCATATTCCCCCATTTCTCCCTTAGTTCCTGTACTGTTCCCTCCCCAGATGGACTCTGTAGCAGCATAAAAGAAGGCCCATTGCTGTAGATGTATGTGTAGGCTGCAGCCTACATATTTGGAAAACCAAACAGAAAGAATGAAAAGAAAAATAAAGAAACAGGAAAAGAAAAAAGCAGCATCAGAGAGGCTTTGGGATGTTCCTATTAGTTTCTTTTTTTTCTCCTCAAAGCCCTGATGTAATTAGGTGAAGTAGCCCTGAGTCTTTGTTTTCTTACATCAGTGGGGCTGCAGCATTTGTAATCCAGGGTCTGCTTATACAATTCAGCTGACAGCAGAATCCTTCTCTTTCCCAACCAATTCTGCTAGTGAGCATGACAGAAATTTGCATATGGAAGAGAACTACAGCAGACCATTACTAAAGATGTGTCCAGGCAGAGAACTTGTACACTTTGTATTAACTACCGATTTGTGGGCCATAACCTTATTCTGACATTCTATCTAATGATGTCAGAGAATGCCAATCGCTCACCTTTTTATTATGACTTATTTGTACTCTGGAGTTTCAGAATCAGCCCAAAGAGCTAGAGCATCCCTGTAATAGTCATTTACCCAACTGCCCCCTAGACACACAGTTCAGAGTAGCCACCAATTGCCTTATTATTTTCTTACTACATTCTTTGTACATAAGAAAAATTCCACTGGTTCAGAACCAGTAATGCTTAATGAATATGTATCCATAGGCTGTAACAGGGTAGCAGAGACATACTAGGAAATCCACTGAGTAGGGGTGGAATGTATTGCTTGTGAAGTGGTGGAGTAGCAGTTTTGTGGATTGTTTGCCAGGTTTGGTGTGCCATGTTTCTCATCTACAGAAGGCAGTTATAACCATGTTGCCTTGACACAGCATGTGCAGGTCCCTTGCACTCTTTTCACCTAAATATTGCACACATAATAGTGCCCCCTGTCTAAGGTTCTGAATCCAGGCTTTCAGATGTCTTGTGCTGCTGGAATTTGCCTAGCAAAGCAACAAGTTTCCTGTTTCATTGGTATTTTCCAAGTGTGTACCAACGGGTGGGAGCTAGTCCCACACTGATGATATTACTTTATATGTTGGCCTGCTTTGTAAAATAAACTACTTCCTCACATTGGGGTTGTTTTGATTTTTAACTAAATAACAATCTTTGTTTTCGGTCATCAGATAATGAAAAAACAATGTTCTACTTTTTCTCTAGAATTTCAAAAGTTAAAAACTGGCGGTAATAGCAAAAACTATTTTTATCTGAACACAGCAATAGATGCTTTTTAGCATTGACTCAAGATCAGAGCATCAGTTTAGATTTTTAAAAATAACACGATATATTTAATCAAAACCATCAAATACTATTAAATTTTATTTATTTATTGTCAAGGTCATGTACAGGTGTTGGGGTTCAGCTTTGGCCTTGAGGGGGAAGGGCATTGGAGAGCGCTCCGGAGATGCCGCCCTTTCCCCAGCCCTGGGGGAATGTGGAAGCAGGCCAGAATTCTCTGGGTCCGGAACCAGAAGAACTGGCTTTGCAACCAGCCCCCAACTTTCTCGCCAGCCCATGTGCTCCCCTTTCTCGGGCTTTTCACCCCTGGGGTAGCGCTATCCAAGTGACATTAGCTCATGAGGGGGTCCTATGACAAGCTCGCCAGCCTATCGCCAGATCTCTGGTTGATGACCCCTTTTCTCATTGCCATCTACTATATCAGCTTTAGCCCCTCCCTTATTAAATCAGATTTGCTCTTGAAGCTTCTCTGAGATCCGCCCACGCCTGGCTTTCTTCACGGGTAAGGAGGGAGGTAAAGCGATCTCGTATGGCCGTGTGCACCTGAGGTCTTTCCTGAGCCCCCCACTCCACTCTGGCCTTACCTGCGGGTCAGGTGACCAGGGCAGAGGGTGAGAAAGGGAGCGGTTAGAGGAGAGCAGAGCCTGAATCCCCGGGCCAGGGGAGGCGACCTGAGCCCGGCAAATAGGGAGGTTACAGCTTCAGATGTAAGGCAGTGAGTACATTTCTTATCAAACTTGTTACCTCTTCCCTCATTTTTCTTCTCCCTCCTTTCCTCCCCAATTCCTTCTCCCCCGCAGTTGTACAGTTTGTTTACAGCATATTATCTTGTAAGTATTGCTGTTGCATTGGTTTACCTTTTACCCTTTATCTCTCCATTATGATGTTCCCCTTCCCTTTCCTAGTTCTGATAAATGTATATACAATACCCAGTGTTTCATAATCAGTTATAGTGACATCAGGGGTAAAAACCATGAGGAAGAAAGACAAAAGAAAAAGGCATAATTTCACATGGTCTGTTGAAAATAGCAACAACAATGATAACCACATATTTCCATAATTTGGGGTTCCTAGATTCTGCCCTATTTCTATAGAATTAAATGTTTATTAGAATTTGTTAGATAATTACAGATACCCATACTATTGTAAGAAAAGAAATCATGTATACTTTTCAAATTCTTCCATAAGAAACAAATTACAAAGTAATGATATTATATTATAGTCAAGATGCGAGAATTAATACAATCAATTCATTTTATTCTGATTCTCCAATTTTATAATGATTCGTGTGTTTAAATTTCTTTGGAATTTTATATAGGTTTGAATACCTAGTCATGAGTGGACAATTTCTAAGATCACAGAATTCCTCCTTACTGACATGTGATAGTCATATTTGTCTTATCCCTTACCCCTAACCTTAATCTTCTAGGCAAGTGGCATACGTGGCTCAAATAGGCTCAGGTGCACATTACTGCTTCTAAAGTGTGTGGCTACTGATCCCTATGAACCAGCAAACTCCCTGAGAGGATTTTCTATTTTTCTCAAAGCATGCTTAAACACAGAGACCTTTGGGACATTTTGTCCTTCACAAATATGACCTCAGGGATGCTACCTCCCAGACAGCACCAACCAAAAGCGGGAAACCTGTGCTGCCTGTTCAGATATTCTTGAAAACACAGAAAGCAAGTTTGGCTGGCAGTTTGGTGAGTTCACAATGCCTTGCTCTTACCCATAGATAGAATGGCACACAGACAGAAAGAGGAAAGGACACGAAGAGCCGTCAGAAGGAGCAGACACTGATCCACTAATCCATTACATGAAGAAATTTTTGTATTTATTTTTAATAGCAAAAAGTCACTAATAAGTCCTGTTTGCATTTCTATCTTTTTAATTGTAGGGTCTGATGCTTCAAGTTAGGAAGTTCTAGATAACATTTTAAAATCTTCATTGTGTTCTATTGGTGATTTAAAAAAAAAAAACTTTATTGTGTCTCACTGTAACACGGGCCAATGGTGATTACAAGTGTATCTCTCTCTCTCTCCCTCCCAAATATTAACATTTATATGAGAGAAAGGTAGATATGTAGACAGACAGATGTAGATATAGATATCTACATATAGAGTATGTGTGGAAGAGAGAGACAGACAGACAGATAGAAACTAAAATTAGCCCAAAACATTTCAGAGCCTTGTTTTGTGCCAGGCAGATAAAAATGTCATCCCATACTGAAAAGAATAAACCGTTCAGATGGGTTAGCACTAAAAAAATTCATGTTATGCTTCAGAATTCACAATATTTTACTAACACTTCCTGGGTGTGATGTTTCATTTGATGCATATACTTCACAATTGGCAATTTTCACTATCTAGCTCTTTATGAAACTTACAATGTCTGAAAGAGAAAAATAATTTCTGTGACCATGAATTATCCCCAAACTATTACCTTAAATTCACAAGATAGGCAGTGAACTTAGGGTTTTCTTAATTCACTAAATCTATCAGTCAAAACTTGGGGCCCTTGTTACAATACATTCACTAGCATTTAAGCTACATTTAATTTTACTTTTATTGAAAGTCTTGGCAGTTTACTTACTTAAGGAACAGAATACAAAGATAACAGGTAAATAATCTCTAATTGAACATAGTGATTTTATTTCTTCTCAAACATACCCATATATATATATATATATATATATTTAAGATTGTTTTAACTAATATGTACTATCTATACTATGTATACATATAATGTCACAGAAATTAAAGTTTTTAAGCATTAAAATACAGTGAGTCTAGAATTTAGATTAAAATCATGGGTTGATAAACATTTCATTAACTTCATATCAAATATGTAGAAGAAACATTGTTTCTCCATATTTGTCAATTATTTAGTTTCTGGCATTTTAGGTCCATATGAGGCCCCTCTGTGTCTACTTTTATTACCTTTAAATTTTCCTTTTGCACTGTTGTTCCTATCACATGCTTCTGAGAAATTACAAATTCATCATTTGTATCATTTTACTAGTCTGACTCTTTACATGATTTAGGGTTTCTTATAAAACAAGATAACAAGTTCCATAACAACCAGTTCTATGAAAACTTCTTGTATTTATTTTACTATATGACAAGGTTAAGAAAATGTCACCACAAAAATGTTGTAAAAATTCAAAAAAAAAAGTCACCACAATTTGTATGCATATTCCTGGGACACAAGGAGTCATCTCCTTCCCACATTCCTCTGTATAACTTCCACATGTTCTCCCAATACCTACAGCTTTCACACAAAGGCTTTTGAACAAAATCTCTGCTGACATGGACATCTCTCCCTGCTTTGTATAGATTTTCATCATTTCATTTCTTAATCTAAATTTGTTTCATTTCAACAAATGCTTTCCATACTGATTTCCTTTGAAAAAGAATCCAATTATTAACCACTAAACACTAAAGAAGGAAGATTTGTATGACCTGGGTTTTCTAGATCAAAATGTCAGGGGTGCTGTAAACACTCCCTCAGATTCAGAGTGTGCTGCTGCCTGCATGTGTCTTGTTCATCATGAGACAGAGTGACCTTCATCATCTAATTTCCTGTGTATGTTCTTGGTTTCTCTTTGTTACTTTGGCTAAATGATGAGTATTCTGGGTCACTCATATGGGTCAATAAGGAAAGTAAACTATTACTGTCTTGTGTGCTACCAGAGTTTCATCTAGCACACTTTGCAGATCATTGCATTGGAAACTTTGAAGATGCTTATTCCAGAAAGATGAGTATGGGCAAGGCTTGATGACGTGTACCTGTGCTGCCCATGCTGGTCTTGAGCAGAGGTCCTTCTTCAGCCTCCTGACCAGCCTGGGGAACACAGCAAGTGCTCAACTAAAACATAAGAAGCAAGAAGGATCATGAATCACTTCTCCTTCTAGATGTAATTCAAATAATCTATGTAGCTCATTGAGTAATGTTAAATATTATCACAAAGAACAGTCATCATGTGGCTGGTTGTTATTGCGCTCTGTATAGTTCTACTTAGGGATTTTTCTCAGTTTATAGTTTTCCCTTTTCTTTTTTTTTATTGTGTAGTTGTAGAAAGGAGTTGACATTTAACAAAGCAGTGATGAATAAGATCTTGATCAATTTCAACAATTTCAACTTTCAACATTCTTACTTATCTCTCCCTACTCACCCTTCCCTCATTCATCTTTACTATGTAGGATATACATTGATTTTTTTGGAACATTTGAATTTGTTTTATTTTTTGTTTATTTAATCTTTTACAGTCTTTTCTTCTTTTCATTTTTTATTTTTATGTTTTAAATTTTGTTGGGAAGGTTGTGCATGAAGGGTTATAGTTACATAAGTCAGATAATGAGTACATTTCCTTTTGTACAATGTCACCTCCTCCCTCATTCTTTTCGCCTCATCCTATCCAGGACAATCAGCTAAAATATGACTGACCTTTACTGATAACACCTTGGTCAACAGGATATGATGATCTGGTTCTCATCTCTAAGTTGCCTATGTTCTTTTCCTAAATTTTTTGGTCATACTTTGGGGAAGTTAGTCCTTTCTGAAAATCTCAACACACAGGGTGGGGGTGTGTGTGTGGCTTTGTGCTCCAGCTTCTTGAGGAGGCAGCCAGCATGTACAAGAGGTAGGTGGGATCCTTCCACTTGGGGGATTCATCTCATCTCCCCCTGATCTTTTTAATAATCAACTTTTTTTTTAACCAGGAAATAATGTAGAAAATGCCACAGTCTTTGTGCCATCTAACATACTAGGACATTTCTGTTTCTGTTTTGATAATGAGGTAGAAAAGATCAGCTATGTCCTCTTCCCTTTATCCACAGTGTAAGAAAACATCACAGTGACAGCTTGAAGCCCTCCATGATGGGTCAGCATGCATCTGCTAGGAGTGCAGTCGCCTGCAGCCACTGGCAACATGGCCCCTTACAATGACACCCAGTACCATCCCTCCACTTTCTTGCTGCTGGGAATCCCAGGGTTGGAAAGCAACCACATCTGGATTGGATTTCCCTTCTGCGCCGTGTATGTAACTGCGCTGGCAGGAAACTTCCTCATCTTGTCTGTGATCCGGAGTGACCAAAGTCTTCACCAGCCCATGTTCTACTTCCTGGCAATGCTGGCTGCCATTGACCTAGGCTTATCCACAGCCACCATTCCTAAGATGCTGGGCATATTCTGGTTTCATCTCAGGGAGATCGTTTTTGGTGCTTGCCTCACTCAGATGTTTTTCATTCACATCTTTACCGGTATGGAGTCCGTTGTTCTTCTAGCCATGGCTTATGATCGCTATGTAGCTATTTGTAACCCTCTGCGTTACAGCACAATCCTTACTAACAAGATTGTGTTGCTGATTGGCTTGGGGGTGATTGGGAGGTCGTTCCTCACCGTGTTTCCATTCGTATTTCTCATCTGGCGATTGCCCTTCTGTGGACATCATGTCATCCCCCATACATATTGTGAGCACATGGGCCTGGCTCGGCTTGCCTGTGCAAATATAAAAGTCAACATCATATATGGTCTATACACCATTGCTTTTCTGGGGTTTGACATCATCGCCATTGCTGTCTCCTATGTCCACATTCTCCGTGCTGTTTTTCGTCTGCCCTCACAGGAAGCCAGGCTCAAATCTCTGAGCACCTGTGGTTCCCATGTCTGTGTAATTTTGGCCTTTTACACCCCAGCTCTCTTCTCTTTTATGACACATCGTTTTGGCAGAAACATTCCCCGATATATTCACATCCTTATGGCCAATTTGTATGTGGTTATTCCACCGATGCTTAACCCTGTCATCTATGGAGTCAGAACTAAACAGATCAGAGAAAGGGTATTGAGAATATTCATCCAGAAGTAAGTGGCAGGAAGGGATATCTTGTCTGCATTTACTCTAGGTGATCTAATACTGGTTATACAAAAATTACTAAGCATGTTTGTCTACTTGTGCTTTAAAATATGGGAAGAATATCTATGTGAAAACAGGTAAAAATAACATTACATAAAAAAGGAAATATCTATTTTGAGAATTTGTAGTGAAGAGCCTGGGCAGCTGGTGCACCTCTATATTGTAGCTTGGGCCTGACCGGGCCCTGAAGCTTCCTGCAATAACTGCAGAACATGTCAATGTGAAGCCTGAACAAAATGCAGTCTAAAATAATGAAGGTAGCCAGAGAGACTTCATTTGACCAGAGGTCAGTTAAAGTGAGAATGCTTTAGCCATTGTGGCACAAAGGAAATGTATTGAGGTGTGGCCAGTGTGTTTTCTGTTCCTGAAATATGGGTTACTATGTCTCCTCAAGCTAAGGATGACTCCTAGGACACCCTTGCGACCCAACCCAGATCGAGATAATAGGAAATACCTGAAGTTCCAGATGCCCCCTCAAGCTAAGGATGTCTGGGGCAACATCCTTGAGACCCAACCCAGATCATTTGCCTAAACCAATCATTTCGAACCCCATAAACTAGCCAATCACCTTCACCAGGCCCGTTCCCACCATTGATTAGACCAATCATTCTTTTTTTTTTTTTTTTCAAATTTTTATTATCAAACTGATGTACAGAGAGGTTACAGTTTCATACATTAGGCATTGGATACCTTTCTTGTACTGTTTGTTACCTCATAGGCCAATCATTCTTAAGAATTATTTTATAACTTTCCGGTGGTACGAAATGATTTGCTGCGAGTTGCTCTGCTGTTTTATGATTTTCCCACGGTGTGACATGATTTGCTGTGTGATGATGTGACGCATGGAATGTTCCCCAAAACCCTATAATAACCCTGCTGAATGGAGGATCGGGGCTCTTGATTCAGACCCGCTGCGTCCGTGACAATCGTGAGCCCAGGCTCAAGCTTGCAATAAAGACTCTCATGTGATTACATCGTTAAGCCCCTAGGTGGTCTTTGGGGACCCCGAAATCTGGGCATAATAGTGGTATGTCCGACATTGTTTATAGATTCAAAGCTGTCTTTTAAAAAAAAGTTTCAAAGTATAACAAAGAAAAGGAAACAGAGAACAGGATTTGGACATGATGAAGAAGGTTAATTTTGCATTATAGATATGGTTGTATCATATTTTGGGGAAGGTGAATTATGATCATCTATCAGGAGTTGAGTTGTTTCATTTTTTCACAATAAAAGTAGCAGAAACTAAACTCTAGCATGTTTAAAAATGAAATAATTTAAAACCATTTCATGCCATATGATAAATATTAAATAAATTTATTTATTAACTTGTCATATTTTCAATGATTTTCAATGATCTCAATGATATATACATGGGTATATAGATATATGTATATGTATTTATATTCTAATTCTATAATGTTTACTCTTAAATTTTTATCACATATGAGAATGTAGATACGTTTATATATATTTATACTTATATTCTTTTGCACTAAAAGCTTTCTAGTAGGCATAGTTTTAGCATTTGGTGTAGAATAATATATAATGTGTGTGTGTGATTCTGATTGTATTTGTGTGCATATACACATAAGAATTGCCTGCTGTGTTTTAGTGAATTGCATTCTTTATGTATTTAAAAAATAAAAACAAAATTACTTCACAGATTTCAGTATGTAAAAACTTTGAAAAGAAAAAATACCTAAATTTTTAATTCTAGAAAAAATTGCACTAATATTTGTTTTATTTTGATATTCCTATAAAACTAGCACTGGAAAAACAATTCCACCATTAAATTAAACTTGATTGTGTGGCTTGGAAAATCATGTACTAAATCAATAAGTTACTCTGCTGTCTATCAATAACCCTTTGGAACTGAGAGCAAACAAAGGAAAAAGGGGAGGGAAGTTGGGAGGGGAAAACCTGAGAGAGAATGAGGGACGTGGTGACCCTATTCAAAAATGTCGGGGTCCTTCACCCCCAGCGCTTTCCTGGCCAGCAGGAGAGGCAGGGAAGTGCTCCCTGACCGAGGTGGGCCAAGAAAAGGTGAAGGGTGGAGGAACCGCCCGCACCCAGCCCCCTTTACCAGAGGAAAATCAGACAGCCCGGGAGAGTGTCACGCACAGTCTCGCTTTATTGGGAGGAGCTTCAGCCTTAAAACAGAAGGAGGGGGAGGTGTGTGTGCACACCTAGCTAGGGGCTATGAGGGGCGGCCTGAGCTGTCCGTCAAGGGTGGAGGCCGAGAGACCAATCCTAAGAGGTGGCCTAATTCTACATCACAACCCACAGGACCACCTCCGGGTTCACCACCAGGCGCCATCTTGGCCACACGAGGTCCCAAGGCTGGGAGGCAGGACCAGCTAGAACCGCCTTTCCAGTTCCACATAATCACCCCATGTGACCCCAGGGTGAGGACACACAGGTAGGGGCAGCAGGGTGTGCCGCACATCTCCCCTTTTTATTTTTATTATCAGGTGACCACCCTACTTGAGAGTGTGCCTGTCTTAGGTTGTCCCCCTCTGAGAATCTTACCCGTCATTGACTACCACTCTAGCTCTTCAGGCAAACCTACCTGCAGGGCTTGCCAGCCCAGTGGAAGAACTTGGGGGGGAGGAATTGACATTCAAGAGGAGGCCCTGGTATTATTTTGCCTCATGCCTGCACATTCTGGTAAGAGCTATGGCTAACCTCATAGGGTTCCCAATTGGTTAAAAACAGCATAATGCTGCCAGACCACCATTAACTGGACAGCTCTGGCTCAATGTTTAAGAAATAGGGGAAGCCTATTTACCCTAGCAAGGGTCAAGTGTAAACACAGAGGCAAATGCAAACATAAGGCAAATGTAAACACGAGGATCATGGGGGGTGTCTCCCACAAGGGGGAGAAAGTAAGGGAGCCACCCATTTGGCTCAGTCTAGGGAAAATTGGAGTTCAGTCTGTTTTGGCGTTGCTCAGGATAAAGCAGGCAGCGTTCCCTTTCTCTGGCAGTGAGCAGGTCCAGGCCCTGGTGGTTCTGGAGGTCCACGGCAGCCAGGTGCAAGTAACGTAACACATCATTAGTGGACAGTTTATCATAAACATTGAAGCAAGGTGCCAAGGCCCTCAACACCTATTCTTCCCCCAACAGGAGCCCCTAAGCTTAGCAACAGGGGAAAGGCAAAAGGGAAATAACAGTGCAACTCCACTCCAGTTCTTTGCAATAGCTGTGGGCGTTATCTCCACAGAGAAACATTGTGCCATAAAAGACGCCAAGGTAGAGTCCAAGAAACAAGCAGGGCTGGGTACTGGAAGGAAGGGAGGCTGGCTGTCTCCATTGTTGTCCACCGCTGATACACGCAGGCAGGTTTCCTGTATTTCCAGGGAGGAGCAGGAAGAAATCCACCATGTCTTTTTTATTCCTAGAGAGAACAAAGAACATACCTCAAGAGAGAGTGCTCTTGGGTAATTATTCTGATGAAGAATATTTTAGGTTTCTAGCAGGTATCCAAATTGGGCTTGGTTCTCCAATTGGGAAAACACATCCAAAGCCCTTTCCCATGCTAATAAGCGGGTCAGGACCTTGCCATGATCCAGTAAGGGGGTCCTTCCATTCGACTTCCACCTTTAAATAAGGTGTCTGATTTGACCAATGCCTCTGAAAGGCCATCAGAGGTTGGTCTTTGGAGAAATTTAAAATATTTAATGTCAGCATGGCTGTCCTTAACTGGTCACGGGGGCTGCCTCCCCCTTTTTGTTTCAATAATTGGTCCTTTAGGGTCTTATTATTCCTCTCGATTATGGCTTGACCCCTTGGATTGTACGGTATTCCAGTGGTGTGTTTAATATTCCATATTTGAAAAAAATGTTTGCAATGGTTTGCTTATAAAGCAAGGCCCATTGTCTGTCTTTACCTGTAGGGGTAGCCCCAGGATGGCAAAACATTGTAGGAAATGGCTTTCAGCATGCCGGGCTCTTTCACCTGAATGGGCAGTTGCCCAACAAGCATGTGAGTGGGTGTCTATGGACATAAATATATATTTTAATTTTCCAAAGGGAGCATAGTGGGTTACATCAGTTTGCCAGATAACATTAAGCTTAAGGCCTCTGGGGTTAACTCCAGGAGATTGCAGAGGCAGGACCTGCAGAAATGGCATAATTGAATTTTTATCTAGTTTAATATATGAGGACACTAGGGTTGGTAACAAATTAACTACATACAAACTGTCAGAAAACAGGTTCATCAGCTGCTGGACATGGGTTAGTGCCAGGGCAACTGCGTACAGTTCCTTAAACTGTGCAGACCCTGTAACTGGCTCAAAGTAGTGGGTGCTTTCTTTCCTATTGGCAAGGGAGGAGGTGGAGTATATCACCGCAGCAGATCCCGCTTTTCCTCCATCAGTAAAAACATTTACAGCTTTAATAAGAGGTTTGGTAGAGAAAAGTATGGGGGGAGTCCACTGTAACCTCGAAAATGAGGTTACCCATCTTGAAGTGCCATAATGGCAGACCAACTTCCCCATGAAACCCTCTAAGGCACTAGACACCCGGTTATGGTTTCTTTTAACCCACTCAAAATCTGACAGCTGTTAGGGAATAACTAGCACATCAGGATTCCGCCCATAATGTCTCAGGGAAATATCCCTGCCCTTAACTACCAGGTCAGCTAGCTGGTCTAGCTGGGAGTAAACCCTGGGAGCCCCTCCTACTGATGCATGTACCCACTGGAGAGGCTCACCCACCAGAGGGATGGCGGCTGAGGAAAGCTCTGAGCTGGGAAGGATCCAAAGACAAAGAGGGCATTCGGGCCTATAACAAGCCAATTGTGCCATGTTTAAGGCCGTCTGAATTTTTTTAAATATTGCTTGATGTGATGAAGTTATTGTAATAACATCAGTGGAGTCTTTATCCTTTAAAGAGTCAAAAAGCGGAAGCAGGGGGCTGTGGAGATAGCCTAGTGGCAAGAGTGCCTGCCTCGGATACACAAGGCCCTAGGTTCGATTCCCCAGCACCACATATACAGAAAAACGGCCAGAAGCGGCGCTGTGGCTCAAGTGGCGGAGTGCTAGCCTTGAGCGGGAAGAAGCCAGGGACAGTGCTCAGGCCCTGAGTCCAAGGCCCAGGACTGGCCAAAAAAAAAAAAAAAAAGCGGAAGCAGATCTTCTGTAGGCAGGTGAAGCCAAGGCCTTAACCAGTTAATCTCACCTAACAGTTTTTGTAACTCCACCAAGGTATAGGTGCCATCAAATCAAATTATATCATATTATTTAACCTTACCGGCAGGTGTTAGAGAGCAGAAATGAATAACAATCAAGAGGGCAAGGGTCAGGACAATGTAAAAGTCTCAGCTTCTTCCTCTTGTTGGGTTGCCTGCAAATTTCTACACAGACTGGTTAAAGACATTTGAAATCTCCCAGTATTTCCTGGGCAGTTTTCCATGTAAGAGAGAGAGAGAGAGAGAGAGAGAGAGAGAGAGAGTAAGGAATCACTAGTAGTGAAACCAGGCAGCTTCCTGTAGCCACGGACTGCCACAGTCCATGCAGCTATCACACATGTTAACCTGCATCCTATAAAGCAATTATTAATCCTGGGTAAGGAAAATTGAGGTTAGTAGCCACATTTGTGCACTCGTTCCAAAATGACTCTGGTCCCTTGATCCTATAAAGTTTATGAGAGCACAGGAGAGAAAAATGGAGAAGTAAAATCTTTTTTGGCTTGGAGTCTGGTGATAAGAGTCAGGATTGCCTCCAGGCTGTTAAGTGTGACTCCACCCATAGGCTGCAAGGATCAGTTTAACATAAGACTTAAAAGCAAGTTAAAATAGTAGTCAAAAGCAAGTAATTTTGAAACCATTATGCCAGCTTTTACATGTTTTACCAACAGACAAACAGACAGACATACAGACAGACAGTTGTGCACAAGCTTTGGGGCACACTTAGAAACAACCCCCCCCCCTTTATTTTTTTTTGAATTGGCCATGTAAGTTTCCTGGAATTCCAGTGGCAAAATGATATTATTTTGCCCATATTTTAGAACCACGTGGTCAATTAGAAAACAAAAACCTTTTTCAGCAAACAGAAACTTAAGCAAAGAGTGGGGGACAGGGTTACTGGGAGCTGGAGTCTCCACATTCCTGCCTAGCCTCCAGGAATTTGGTACACCCATTATCTGGGGCGTGGGTGGGAGGTGCTTGCTAAAACTTATTCTATTCTCCTCCGAAAGCTTAGGATTTAGCCAACAACAATCAAAATTTCACCAAATCTCCAAACTTAGCAAACATCAACAAAAGAACAGAAAACCATTTTTTGTCTCTTTCAAGCAGATGTTAAGTAAATAAGCCCTTCTCCTCCTGGGCAGCCAGGGAGCTGTCTCCCCACCATCCAAGCCATTTCTCAGCAAATGCTTCCCAGGCTCTTTAAAGCCACCTCAGGAGAGGGAAGAGTGAGTGTCTTAAAAGGGCCTTTACTGTCCCCAGAGTGATCCTCTTCCGAGTTCGTGCAACATGGTGGGAAGACTCTGTTGGAGGAGGGGTGATGAGGCCGAGGAGGCCGCCCCCCCCCCCCACCTTGCTAGTTCACCAGGCGTCCCAGGGCCAAGGGGCTTGGCCCGGGATCCAGGGGATCGGGCCAAGGCTCGTCTATGGGCTCATCAGAGTGAGGCGTTGAGCCCCTCTCCTCCTGTGCAGCGGGAGGGCTGTTTCCCTCCCATCCAAGACGTTCCTCCGCAGATCCTTCCCAGGCCCAGATGCTCCCCCTTAGGGGGCCTGGGGAAAAGCAGGCCTTAAGGGCCTGGAGGATTGGGAGGACTACAAGAGGGAGCTCCTCTCCCAAGTCGACTTCCCTCCTTTCCACTGCCTGCTCTAAGTGTTCCCATGTAGCCCAGCTAAACAGATTAGCATACGCCATTGAAAGACCCCCGAGTTTTGGGTGGTCTTTCCCTAGGGAGACCCCTTTCCAAGGATCAGCGAGACACGCGATGGATGCAACAGCAAGAGGTTTATTGAGGGTTGCGGGTACCCGGGCGTCCAAGTCCTCGCAGGGAGATGGCGCGCCGAGGCTCGATTTGTGGGGGGTTTTTAAGGGGTTTGCAGAAGCGGTTTACAGAAGCAAGAAGCATAGTTACAGGGTTCTAATTGGTCCTTTCCTTAAAGGGAATTTGCGGTTTTTCCAGTAATCATGGGTGGTTGTCTGCCTAGCCCTGAGAGTGGTTATCTGCCCTGCCTAGCCTTGAGGGCGGTTACCTGCCCTGCCTAGCCTTGGGGGTGGTTATCTGTCCTGCCTAGCCTTGGGGGTGGTTATCTGTCCTGCCTAGCCTTGGGGGTGGTTATCTGCCCTGCCTAGCCCTGAGTTTTGTCAAAATGTCAGCTTATTGCAAGATGGCTTTACATGTGCTTGCTGGGGGGCTTTCACCATCCAAGGGGTGGCTCGTGTCAAGGCCTCCCGGATCCTTTCGGCCTGCGAGTCTGAGATGTCTAGTCTTATGGTTTGAGTGAAACTCAGCACCCGAAGTGCCGGATCGCCATGCTGACTTTGAGTTTGCCCCATCCTTTCCAGGGATACCCTTACCGCTCAGACCTCGCTTGACTTGGCTCGCCGGTAGTTTCTAAACCCACGCTTCCTTGAGCCCCACGTTGGGCGCCAGCTGTCAAGGTCCTTCACCCCCAGCACTCTTCTGGCCAGCAGGAGAGGCGGGGAAACACGCCCCAAACAAGGTGGGCCAAGAAAAGGTGAAGGGTGGAGGAACCGCCCGCACCCAGCCCCCCTTCGCCGGAGGACAATCAGACAGCCTGGGAGAGCGTCACGCATGGTCTCACTTTATTGGGAGGAGCTTTGGCCTTAAAATGGCAGGAGGGGGAGGGGTGTGTGCACACCTAGCTAGGGGCTATGAGGGGCGGCCTGAGCTGTCCGTCAAGGGTGGAGGCCCGAGAGACCAATCCTAAGAGGCGGCCTAATTCTACCTCACAGCCCACAGGACCGCCTCCGGGTTCACCTCCAGGTGCCATCTTGGCCACACGTGGTCCCAAGGCTGGGAGGCGGGACCAGCTAGAACCGCCTTTCCGGTTCCACGTAATTGCCCCACGTGACCCCGGGGCGGGGACACACAGGTGGGGCCAGCTGGGTGTGCCCCACACCAATGGAAATGTACTCATTACCTGCCTCCTTACTGTAACCCTTGTGTATATCACCTTTACAATAAGGCTACTCCCTGTTGTCACTGTTATTTAGTTCTGTGCCCTTTATCTTGTATATAAGTTTATCTGATTTGAGCAAGGGAAAGGGAATCACAGAGGAAGTGGGAAAAAGAGTGAACCAATTCAACAGTGATACTCACTAGATACTATGTTGGAATGGTCTTTACAACTTACGGGTAAGGAGGCCATGAGGGAACGTGAGAGAAAATGAAGGAGTGGGTAATGTTATCCAAAAAGATATGTACTCAGTACCTTCCTCATGTAACTGTAACCCTTCTGTACATTACCTTTACAAGGAAATTTAAATTAAAAAGGGGGAAGATTTGCTCTTGCTCCTTAAGAATGAAAGAATATAATGCACCAAGCAAGAAACATGTGTGACAAATAAATGACAGGAAATTTTGTAAAACTAATGAATCAACTCAAGGATTCAAACTATAAAACATTTAAGGAAAATACAAATAAAGCCTTTTCAAAGATAATGTAAACCTGGGAATAGTTTCATCTCCTTTAAAACAATAAAAAGATTCCTAGTTGAAGCCTAGGGATACAGAAAGGAATAAAATAGCATATCTAGCATTCTGCTAAGAAAAAAAATCAAATTTAGAATTCTATGGCCTCAAAATATCACTATAATCAAAATGGACTGCAATTATTTTAGACAAACAAACACAGAAGAAATTCACCAAGAAGTGACAACAAAGGAAGCATTTATGTATCTTCCACACACAAAAGTTACATTGTTGTTCATGGCAATTTGATGATGCAAGAAAGAATGAATAATGAATGATAGCAACTGTGTGGAAGTATTGACATAGATATTACAAATCAATCAAATGCATAATGTTGAAAACATGTAAGGAAATATGTACATATGTGGCAGCATTATAAATCAGAATGTGGATAAATAGACTAAAATTTCCAAAGGATTTCTAAAATCCTTTATTAGGAAAAAGGCAAATGTATTACTTATATTACACTTCGCTAGTTACCCAAATGCCCCAAGACAATGGCTGAAGTAACGGTAAACATACATAAAGTATATGCCCTTATGAACACATAAGATGATGCTAAGTGAAATGAACTCCATGTTGTGAAAACAACTGTTATATCACTGTTGTAATTACTTTCAACATGCCATGTGAAACCATAGCTTCTTTTCTTGATGATCCTCTTGAATCCCCTTCCTGTGGTTGTCCTCGTGCTATCACTGCATCTCATCTGAGTACCCTGGATACTGTATATACTGGTATTATTAGAACTAGGGAAGTGAAAAAGGAATATCAAAATCAAGAGACAAAGGATAAAAAGACAAACGACTCCAAAAGCAATACTTACAAAACCATTTGGTGTAAACAAACTGAACAACTCATGGGGGAAGAGGAAATGGGGAAGGGGGAGTGGGGAATGAGGAAGGAGGTAACAAATAGTACAAGAAATGTACCCATGGCCTAATGTATGAAACTGTAACCCCTCTGTATATCACTTTGACAATAAATAAGTAATTATTTTTTTTAAAAAAAAAAAGAAAAACAATTTGCTAATGAGGAAGGGAACCGATGCTGAGAACTGGCAGAAGAAGATCCCAGGTTTCTCAGATAGAGATCTCAGTTAGAGATCCCGGGTTTCTCATAGACAGCCTCACCTTGGAACCTAGTTTTCACAGATCATTCTGCTGACTGGCCTTTCATTGTTGCCTATGGAACGTCATATGATTAGGATCTACTCTTTTCCCTTTCCTTGTATCTTCAATAATATTTTCTTCACATTGTCATATATCTGCTTAGTTCTGACTCCATATATGACAGGATTGAGCATGGGTGGTACCACAACATAAAGATTGGCCAGGAGTATATGGATATAGCGGGGGACATTGCGACCAAAGCGATGGGTCATGAAGGAGAACAGGGCTGGCGTGTAGAAGGCAAGGATGACACAAACGTGAGAACCACACGTGCTGAGGGACTTGAGGCGGGCTTCTTGAGATGGGAGTTGGAACACAACACGGAGTATCTGGACATAAGAAAGTGCGATGGCTATGATGTCAAACACCATATTGCCTATGGCACATAAGCCATAAATAATATTGACCTTAATATTGGCACAGGACAGTCGGGCAAGTCCCATGTGTTCACAGTAGGTATGGGGAATGACATGATGCCCACAGAAGGGCAATCTCAGAATCAGAAATACAAATGGAGTGACAAACAGAATTGCCCTCACTAACACACCAACACCAATCCCAGAAACAACCCTGCTGGTGAGGATGGTGCTGTATCGCAGAGGGTTGCAGATGGCAACATAGCGGTCATAAGCCATTGCCAGAAGGACAGCTGACTCCATAAGTGTGAATTTGTGGATGAAAAACATTTGGGTAAGGCAATCTTTAAAGAGGATCTCTCTAAGATCAATCCAGAAGATTCCAAGCATCTTAGGGATGGTAGCTGTGGAGAGGCCCAAGTCAATGGTGGCCAACATGGCCAGGAAGTAGAACATGGGCTGATGTAGGGAGCTCTCAGCCTTGATCACCCACAACAGAGTGAAGTTCCCCAGGAGTGCAATCATGTACACAGCACAGAAGGGAAAACCCATCCAGACATGAAGCGCTTCTAGTCCTGGGATCCCCAGCAGCAAGAAGGAAGAGGGGTGAAACTGGGTCTCATTGGGAAAAAGCATGATGCTTAGAAATGTGTCTGTCCAGTCTTCAGAAATGCATGTTCATCCCTGTTTCAGGTTCTTAATGTGCACATGGTTTGCCGTAGCTGTGGAGTCCTAAAGATAAAATGAGGGATATTATATACCTGCAGGCATTTTCTTTGTGGTTCTGTGAGTTTGAAGTTTGGTGTGCACAGAGCTCTTTAGATAAGTTATATCTCAAATTTCTTCCCTAGGGGGATTTTAAACAGTGAGTAAAAATAAAACATTTTGTACAGTATAGTCTCACCCTCTTTCTTGGTAACTTATCAATAACCTTGTCAATAACATCATGAATTAATCACTTGACTTAAGCATTGTCTTCATTAGCTACCATCTTTTATTCTCACCAACAAAAATAGGATTTCTTGGAAGCTTGAGTAACCCTGCTTGTCTGCCAGCCCTAAATATAATGTTGAAAATAAATTCAATCTGATTAAATGCCAACATATAAGGTAACACACAGGATGAGTAACAGCTTTATTCCATACACACATGAGTTGATCGAATATTATGCCAAAACATTAACATCACTTTAAAGGATTAAACTTGATTTATTAATATTTAATCATGCAATTGTAAAATGAGATAGAGAGTGGGGATTTAAGCAACATCAGCCAGTAATTGTTAATGGGCTTCCTTCAAGGCTTTATATTAGATTCTGCAAAATAATAACCATAGTTTAGAACAGTGTTTTCAAGATCATTAATTTCGCATATTTTATGAGTGATATAATAATCAAGGACTTTTAAGAGATGTGCCAGAATTGTAAAGCTATTGTAAAGAGCTGGGAAATTAAGCAAAGTAGAAAAGCATTGAATGAAATTTGAAGGGCAAGGGATGATCCACATGACAAGAGAAGTAAAGCTAGGAACCGGAGACATTGGCGGCTAGAGGGGCTCTGGGGGCAGCTCCCGGCTGTTTCTCTTCAGTAATACCATGGCAACAGACTTTTGAATGCCACTGAAAGGTCTACTGGTTATTAACTGGAGGAGTAAAAGTAGGATTGGTTCTTGGAAGCAGAATTTTCTATGAATTTCATGAGTGGAGAGCAATGTAGAGTCAAAAAATGTCTTTCATCTAGTGTACTCATATGTAACAGTTTCTCAATTACTAGGCTTTGTGTGAGTGTGCCAGTCTTGGGGCTGGAACTCAGGGTGTGGGCTTTGTCCCTGAGCTTTTGTGCTCAAGGGTAGTGTTCTACCCTTGATCCACAGATCTACATCTGGATTTTCTGGTGGTTAATTGGTGATAAGAGTCTCATGGACTTTGCTGCCCATGATCTTCAGATCTCAGAGCTCAGATTACAGGTGTGAGCCACTGGCACCTGGTTTAGACTCCATGTGTTTACTTTTGCTAATAAATACATAGCTGAAAAGTGATGGGTAAAATTGAGCTACCTATTAGCCTTCTTAACAACAAAAAGAAATGACCATATAATCCATGATTTCAAATAAAATGTGAGGAAATTATGTATCCTGGATACTTTGATTTTAACTTGTAATGGTTCAGAATCCAAGTATCAAAGAATCATCCAGAAAATGTTATGAGTAGGCCACATGGAAGATAAAGACAGAAAAGAGGATACACACAAAAAATAGAATACAAATAGGAAATACGGAGAAGTGAATAATATTTTTCTTGTATGTATTATAATGTCTTTAATATTGTTATGATACAATATTGTTAAAGCCTAAGTAAATTATCAATAGATAGATGAAGTTTGGGATAGGAAGGGTAATTTCTGATGATATGATCTTCAGGAATGATTTAAAAAAATCCCTTGTAGAAGAAAAGTTGTGGAGACTATTAGTTACCTTGTCTTATCTTTGAAATCAAGGATGGCTGTGATCTGGGTTTAAAATCACGTTGCTTTTTTCCCTCTTTTCCCATTGATATTTTCTGCTTGACCTCATAGAGAGCTGATCCCTTCCTTTACTGTGCTCCTACAGGTTCTAATACCAATCTGAGCTATAGAATCATTACAATTAGCATTCATATCAGTATCCAATTGGAAATGTGGAATGCTTCAAGAATGTCTCCTGAAATACATTTACACTATGAAAACCTCCACATATAATCTACACCTGAAGGAAAAGCAATAGAAGAAACTTTAAATTATGAGAGAAGACAGTCAATTGCATAAAGGCCCCAATGAGAAAAATTAACCTTCTGCCTAAAAGGTCAAGATTATTGTTATTTGTACAGGTTCTGACAGATAGTATGAGATGGAAATCTGAGATACTGTTAACAGACATTTTGGTTTAAAATTTTAGATGCTTATTAATATGTCTGATCAGTTTCTTATAATTAATTGAGCTGCAAATATGTAATGTATACCTTATAGATATGAAAATCCAACAAAAAGTTTATTAATATGAGTCTCTCCGGAATATAGGTAATATATAATTATTTCATCACATATTAAAACTCATTTTCTCAATTCAATAATTAATACAAAATGCTGAATGGCTATAAGACTCTTGCATTATAGGATACACAAAACTTGAGCTCTAAAATTATTAACATTTCTTGCATATTTATTAAATAGATATTATTGAATGTGTTTCATTGCCAACAACTCTTTGCTGTTGTTAACAATATGTTTCCTTTCAAAATTCAAGCTTATGCTATAGTGATCATAAAAAGGTTACATAGGAGCCAATATTTGTAGATATTTTTGAGAAAAGCATGTCCAAAATTAGTTAGGACACTATCCTACTAGAGTAAAATAGTTCCACAGTATTTAAATTAATAAAGTTTAATTTCTTAAAAATTTGAGGCAAAAGGAAACAGTGGGAGAAAATGAGGGAAGGGGTAGCACAGTTCAAAAAGAAATGTACTCATTACCTGACTCATGTAACTGTACATCACCTTTACAACAAAATTTAAATTTTTATGACCCACAGCAAGCATCATGCTTAATGGTGAAAAGTTAAAGCCATTTCTTTTAAAATCAGGAGTAAGACAAGGATGTCTGCGGTCTCCACTCCTCTTCAACATAGTACTAGAATTCCTAGCCAGAGCAATAAGGCAAGAAGAAAACATAAAGGGATCCAAATAGGAAAAGATGAAGTTAAACTTTCTTTCTTTGCAGATGACATGATTCTATACCTAAAGAACCCCATAGACTATTCCCAAGTTACTAGAGCTAATCCAAAACTTTGGCAAAGTAGCAGGATATGATATAAATCCTCAAAAATCAATGTCTTTTATATATGCCAACAATCTGAAGAGCAAGGCTGAAATCAGAAAAGCAACACATTTGCAATAGCCTAATAAAACATAAAATGCTTAGAAATAACCTTAACCAAAGAAGTGAAAGATCTCTACAAAGAGAACTTTAAAAATCTGAAAAAGGAAATTAAAGAACAACTAAGAAAATGGAAAAACCTTCCATGGACCTGGATTGGAAGGATTAACGTGAAAATGGCAATATTGCCAAAGGCTATCTACAAATTCAATGCAATACTCATCAACATCACAATACCATTCTTTAAGGAAATGGAGAAAGCAATCCAGAAATTCATATGGAACAATAAAAGACTCCAAATAGAAAAATCAGTCCTAAGTAGAAAGAACAGTGCTGGAGGAATTTCAATACCAAACTTCAAGTTGTATTACAAAGCTATAATAATAAAAACAGCTTGGTATTTGCACAAGAACAGGCCTGAGGACCAATGGAATAGAACTGAAGACTCAGAAATGAACCAGCAGACCTATGGCTACTTAATCTTTGATAAAGGAGCTAAAAGAATAGTCTGGAAAGGCTGGGAATATGGCCTAGTGGCAAGAGTGCTTGACTCGTATACTTGAAGCCCTGGGTTCAATTCCCCAGCACCACATATACAGAAAACAGCCAGAAGTGGCGCTGTGGCTCAAGTGGCAGAGTGCTAGCCTTGAGCAAAGAGAAGTCAGGGACAGTGCTCAGGCCCTGAGTCCAAGGCCCAGGACTGGCAAAAAAAAAAAAAAAAAAAAAAAAGAATAGTCTGGAAGAAAGATAGCCTTTTCAAAAAAAATGCTGCTGGCAAAACTGATTCAACACCTGTAACAAAATAGAATTGGATCCTTATATATATCATCCTGCACCAAAATCAATTCCAAATGGTCAAAGACCTAGAGGTAAAATCAGATACCCTAAAAAAAAAAAAACACTTCAAGAATGAATAGGAGAAACACTTGGGCTTCTTGCACAAGACGAAACTTTCTTAATAAAGGGCCAGAAATGCAACAAATCAAAGAAAGGTTGGACAAATGGGACTGCATCAAACTGCAGAGCTTCTGCAGGGCAAAGGACATAGCTTGCAAGATCAACAGAAAGCCCACAGATTGGGTGAAGATCTTTACCAGCCACACAACCCTCAAAGGCCTCATCTCTAAAATATACATAGAAGTAAAAAAATTAAATTCCTCCAAAACAAATCCTCAAAGAATCAACAGCCCCCTAACAAATGGGTTAAAGACCTAAAGAGACTTATCCGAAGAGGAAAGGAGTATGGCCAAGAGACATATGAAGAAGTACTCTACATCACTGACCATAAAAGAAATGCAAATCAAAACTACACTGAAATTCCATCCCACCTCAGTAAGAATGTCCATTATCAGAAAAACTAATAATAACAAATGCTGGAGTGGATGTGGCCAAAAGGGAACCCTGCTACATTGTTGGTAGGAGTGTAAACTTGTCCACCCACTCTAGAAAGTGTTATGGAGGTTCCTCAGAAACCTAAACATAAAGCTCCCCTACAGCCCCACTTCTGGGCATCTACCCAAAAGATTACAAGCAAGACCACACTAAAGCACCAACACAACTGTGTTCATTGCAGCACAGTTTGTCATTGCTAAAATATGGAACCAACCCAGATGCCCCTCAGTAGATGAGTGGATCAAGAGAATGTGGTACATATACACAATTGAATTCTATGCTTCTATCAGAAGGAATGACACTGCCCCATTCACAAGGAAATAGAAAGACATGGAAAACATCATACTAAGTGAAGTGAGCCAGACCCAAAGAAACATGGACTCTATGGTTAACCGCATAGGGAATAATTAGTTTACATCTAGGGTAGTCCTAGCAGAAGATCACAATAGCTCAATAGCCATGCCCATATGAATACATATGATGATGCTAAGTGAAATGATCTTTAAGTTATGGAAACAAGTGGTATATCATTGTTGTAGTTATTTTCAACATGCCATGAAAAAACATGTCCTTTTTTTTCTTTTTTTTATCTTTTTTTTCTTTTTTCTTTTTTCCATATTCCGTTCTCTTGGTTTTACCCCTGATATCACTGTAACTGATTTTAGTACTTTGGGTATTGTATATATGTGTATTGGAACTAGGAAAAGGAAAGGGAATACCAAAATCTAGAGACAAAGGATAAAAAATCAAACCAATGCAGTGGCAATCCTTACAAAACTATATGGTGTAAATCAATTGTACATCTCATGGGGAAGAGGGAAATGGGGATGGGGGAATGAAGAAGGAGGTAACAAGTTGCATAAGAAATGTACTCACTTTCTTAAGTATGAAACTGTAACCACTCTATACTTCACTTTGACAATAAAAAATATGTTAACTAAAAAATAAAATAAACGTTGAAACTGAATGGAAAATATAAATTTTAAAAAATACTTTAAAATAAAAATTGAGGCATTATGATTCAAATATGTATAGAATTTTTCAAGAATAGAATTTCTCAAGAAGGTGATTCTATGCCTTCCAATAAATTTCACTACGGTTTTCAGTGCTGACACTTATAAAGGTGCCAGATTGCATTTTCACACATTCTAGAATAAGGAATATCGAAGTATTGAGCTTTCTGATTTTTTTTACATCTCTAGATTTATCTTTACAGTCTTTAAATACCTTTAATAATTCATTAAGCATTGATTCTAACATTTATCTCTTCCCTTCTCTTTCCTTCTCTTTCCTCTCCCAAACAAGACAGTAGTATACTTTGATTTTTCCAAACAGTATTCCCATATATGAAACTTTGAGAAGATAACAAAACACGGCAATATGATAGAATTCACATGAATTTAGGGTTATTAACTAACTGTGGGACAATTATAGAATACAAATAATGTTATCAGCTATTAAGTCTATAACTGAAGACAGAATACACAATTCTTTCAACATATTTTTGAACCACTTTTCAAAAGAAACCAAACTGTTCACAATTCATCAGTTATCATATGGAATAAAGGATACATCAGCTAGAATCAGGCTGAAATTGTAATGTTTCAACTAGCATTAGGTAGTATTTTGCTAATGATGATTTTGGGGTTTTATTTCTAGAATATTCTTAAGCTTCCCTGTATGTATCCTTTATCTCCTGTCATCTCTGCTATGCCCCTTCTTCCCCTAGGAGCCTGTGAGCTGAGGGACAGGGAAGACTCACCAGGCTGAGCACCAGGCTAGAATTCTGTCTGGGCTTTCTCAGCCTAGTCAGTTTTTATGAGAGCACTTGTGTTGGTTGGGGAGAGTCTTTGATGAGAATATCCCCTTGAGGCAGTGATTGAAAGGATACAATCTCTCTAGTGCCTGCTCTAGGCCAGGGTCATGAAGAAAAGGGAAGAGGAGACATGGTTCAAAATAATTGTACTCATTACCTGATAAATGTAACTGTAACCCCTCTGTATAGCAACACAACAATAACAAGAAAGAAAGAAAGAAAGAAAGAAAGAAAGAAAGAAAGAGAGAGAGAGAGAGAGAAAGAGAGAGAGAAAAAGAGAGAAAGAGAAAGAGAGAGGGGGAAGGAAGGAAGGAAGGAAGGAAGGAAGGAAGGAAGGAAGGAAGGAAGGAAGGAAGGAAGGAAGGAAGGAAGGAAAAGGAGGTAGGAAGGCTTCTCATTTTCCTGTAATGTCTGTTAACTAGCTCTGTATTGGAGTAGCAATTTTAGACAGAGCTCATGCTGTCCTTCTGGAACATCCTTTTAAGAGAGAAAGTTTAATTTTATGTCATAGAGCAAAAGCTCTCAAACCAATACCCCAATTCTACTAGTGGGTTAAAACCTACTACATAAAATGACATTGGGCAGATTGTTTAGCTTCTTAGCTTTATTTTAATTTCCATTGTTCCTTCTATTTCCTACCCTAACTTATTTCCTTCCTTCCTTCCTTCCTTCCTTCCTTCCTCTTTCTTTCTTTCTTTCTTTCTTTCTTTCTTTCTTTCTTTCTTTCTTTCTTTCTTTCTTTCTTTCTTTCTTTCTTTCTTTCTTTCTTTCTCTCTCTCTCTCTCTTCTTTCTTTCTGTCTTTCTCAGATTTCTCTGACCTTTTTCTCTCAGGATCTAAGAGTTTATGGAGAACTCCTTGAGTACTTAGTCCCAGAGCTCTGTGCAAATTTGAGATCAAAGTGGGATGAAATCTTAAAAATATCCCTTTGGTGTTGTAAAATTAATGTGGCATATATATACATATATACACATATATGTATATAGACATATACATATATATATATGCCACATTAATTTTATAGCACCAGAGATATGTGTGTGTGTGTATATGTCACATAAATGTGGCTTCCAGATGCTACACACACACACACACACACACACACACACACACACAAAAGCTCAGGGGCAGTGCTCAGGCCCTGAGTTCATGTTCCAGGACTGGCAAAAAAGGAATTTTAGGTAAAAGTTTGGGGGATATTTCATGGTTACAGAAACTATTTTATCTTTCAGACACAGAGTGTAAGTTCCACAAACAACGAGATAGTGAAGAGTCTCAACTAAAATATATAGATGAAATGAAACATCACACACAGGAAGAAGTAGCAAAATGGTATGAATTCTGGAGACTACCATAGATATTTTTTTTCTCAAATTTTTATTATCAAACTGACGTACAGAGAGGTTACAGTATCATACGTTGGGCATTGGATACATTTCTTGTACTGTTTGTTGAGATATTTTTAATATTAACCCATCTGCGTTGTTTACTCCTTTCAGTTTGAGGTATATTTTTATCTTCCTGGCATAAAACACTTTTCTGAAATGCTATTGCTAATTCTAATCTAATCGAATCTATCTATCTATCTTCAAATCACCATTGGCTTGGGTTACAGTAGGACACAAATACAGGTTCTTTTTTTTTAACACCCTAATCAGACACAATGAGGATTTCACAACTTTTTCTAGAACTTCCTACAAAATTCATACGGTCCATTCATCTGTGTTTATCCATCAACATAATCACACCTTGTAGTCTCCTTCAACAATCCTCATTACAAAGGAACTCATCACCAAACTCTAGTATCTGCTCTTACTCTTCTTAATTTTAGAAGCAGAAACAATAGAGAGTATAATTGGCTTCCACCTTCACTGCTCATATATATATATAGTGATTTATATACTATACTAATAATAGTATATTAGAAATCTTAACTGTTTATATATTTTCCTCACTAGTTTTTACATCATAAACTATTATCCTGTCATAAAACATGATCCTGCTATCCTTTATCACTAATAACTGTTATCACTTTGACATTCCCATGATTACTATCTCATTGTGTGATGCTCACCTTCACATCCTCTATCTTCAGAATCTCCATTTTGCACAAGCACACTAGGTCTTCTGAGGTAACTAGATAACACCATCTATTTACCTTAGAAATGTCTCTGATTTAGAATGTGTCTGTGTGGGGGGGGGAGGGTGTAAGTACTAGGGCTTGAACTCAGGAGCCTTGATCTACCTCTACTTTCTAGTTCATGGCAGACACTCCACCACTTGAGCCAACCATCGAATTTGATGTTTTGATATTTAATTGGAGTTGAAAGCTTGAAAATAGTCCTGCCTAAGCTGGTTTGCAACTGTGAAACTCCATGTCCTAGAATGTTAAATAGTGTGGCATTAGCCGCAGTACCATGCTAGATTAGCTAGAGTGTTTATCTTCTCGTTTCCCTATTGGATAAACATAAGCTTGCCGCTATCAATGGGTATTTGTCCAGGATCATAAAAACTCAGATAATAACTCCTATTTACTACTTCAATAACAATGGACATACTATTAAACGCTTTTCAGCATAAAAAATATAAAATGAATGATTATCTCTTAGTGATTCAAGTTTGTGAAGCCAGAATAACCTGTACTCCTAAACTGAATAAACAAATTTGTGTAAAAATGACATAAAAGACATTAGATTCCCATAAAAATGATTAAAATCTAAAATAAGACATAACCACATATAACACACACATCAAACACACACAGACAGACAGACACACACACATATACAATGATTAACTTAGATTTAATAAATGCATCCAAGTCATTTTACAAGCAAACATCACACAAATGAATTTGCTATATTACAATGGGAAAATAATTTCATGATTCAGATTAATAAAGACAATATTGTCCTAAATTTAATGTTGATAATATAAACTAGAATAAGAGAAATGGTGACTCTGATGAAGAAGCAGTTAGACATGTTAAATTGTAACCTCCTTATACAACCTTTTGAATTTCAAGAAAATTAATTTAATAGTCATACTAGGATATATAAAACTAAAAATAGAAGAGAATTTCTCTGGCATATTTATAAGAGGAAACTACAATGTTTATCAATCTGAATTATGGAATATTAAGACAATTTTTCCAGATACAAAAAAGAAGAAAATATTCACTACATTTGTCTTTAAAATGTGCTGAAATCCTTACTCACTATAACTAGGTAAGATAAAGGAGTACAAATCACAGTTTGGAAGAAAACAAATTTTGTTATTATTCACAAACAATATTAATAAGTAATTAGTAAATGCAAAATGCTTTTAAATCATGACAAGTCCAGTTACCAATTTTAAACATAAAAGGAATAAGCTAGCAACTGTAAACAGAAATTAACATTTAAAGCATGCTAATTACAACTGGCATAAAAATACAAAGAAGAAAACTATAAAATATGTGAGATATTTCTATTCTTAAAATGTCAAAGATTATTGACATGTAAAAATGTCGCATTTTGTCTCAGAGATACACTTCTTACAGATCAGCAGAAAATATTTTAAGAATGGACAATCACTCCAAATTGGTATATAAGGTCCAGATTTTATCAAAATGAAATACATCATACAAAGTTAATATAAAATCATAAATTCCCAGAGAGTTATAGACATTTGAAGTATTTGAACTATTGAGCTGATGCACATCCCCCATAATAAACTATCAAGTTACAGTAGTTAACATCAGTATTGGATGGTAGAAAAATCATTGTCCAATCAAACAAAATAGAAAGAATAGAATTATTCCCACACAGATACATTCACATGGTATGACCCAGGCTATCATGTAGGGAGAATTCTCTCTTTAATAAATAATTCTGAATGAAAGTCATAGACATATAAAATGCACCTTGATACCATCACCCATAAAAGTAACTCTAAACTGTATGAATATCCAGTTTTGGAAAATAACACATAAAGCTCACAAATATTACACAGAATAATAACATTGAATAACATTGATAATATTAGTTAAAATGCTAGCTAAAAAATGCCTTTATTCCAACTCCCAACATGGTCTTCAAATTGCCTACTCTGCAAGAGTGTAACCAAACCCAAGGAACATTATCCAACCATCCATCCATCTATCCATGCAGAGGACATGGTGTTGAGCTTGACCAGTAGAGGGTGCTGCAGAAACACTTGTAAGAGAAATTCTAGTATACTTCCTGTTTCTTCTTCCCTATGGAAAGGGGAGGCAATGTGGTGGATATTTACAGCACTCACACCATCATATTTCAGCAGTAGGCCTGTGGTTAGACTTTCTGAATCTTTCAGTGACTCTGTTAGCTATCTGCTTTCTGCAGGGAGGGTCTCTGGCTTATCAAAGTCCACACTGTGATCTCTTGCCTATCTCTCCTTCAAGAAGGTTCCAGCTGCTTCCTATCCATGTTGTTTCTCTGGCTGGTGCTTCCTTCTTCCTCATTCAGAAAGGGTGCTACATTGGTAGCCTTGGTTCAGGATTCCCCACAGGAAGATTTCTTTCTTGCTCAGGGTAACTGTGCAACTTTTGCTGACATTTGAGTAGCTAGAAACCATAGATTCTCCAAAGAAGTCTCAACTTCATGATCCTGAAAGGTCTTTCCTATTCCAATTTTGCTCCTTCCTTGAATATTCTCCCTCAGCTCTAGGGATCTATTTGTCTTCATCCCCCTTGAAAGTTGTTTTCCTGACCAAGTTAATAATCATATATGCTGGTATTCCGTGAACTCCATTCAACCCAGTGTGGTTGTCTTCTTATTGAACTTTAAATAACATAGTAGGCAGATATTTTTAAACACACTAACAATAGAACACGTTTTTACACTGTTTTCTGACAATCAAGCACACTGTGAAAAGAGTTCATGTAGACCAGAAAAGATTATAATACATCTTACATTCATATCTTAAAATATTATGTCCAACAGAAACTATGTATCTATGGTGACATTTCATAACGAAAGTTAATGTTATATATCATTAATAGTAATCATTCCACATGTTAACAGATGTGTACAGTTTCTCACACTCTCCATTTCTTTTATATACATTATATATGATTAAGTTTCCTAAAGATCATAGGTAAGCATGAAGCAATAGAGTCTACTACAATTTAGTCCCCCCAAAATCTGAATGACAGTACAGTTACAATCCACACAGCTTACTTATTTAGGAAGTCAAGAAATAGGAACTTAGGCATATAATCATGACCCAAGACATAAATCATTCACTTACCACATGGTAAGATAGCTAGCCTGTTCTTACAAGTGGGGAAAGGAGAGATTACAGGTTCGTTAAAACCTCCTGCCTCTGGTGAACTTGCGGAGAATTCCTAGGCGAATCTGCTTGGTCCTGACACTGTAGACGACTGGGTTCAGCACGGGGGGAAGAAGCAGGTAGATGTCAGCCATGAGGACATGGACAATGGGCGACAGGTGCTTCCCAAAGCGGTGGACCATGGACACCCCGATAACTGGCACAAAGAAGATGAGCACCACACAGACATGGGACACGCAGGTGTTGAGCGCCTTCAGCCGCTCTTCCCGGGAGGCGATCCCCAGCACGGCGCTCAGGATCAAAGCGTAAGACAGCAGTATGAAGACCGAGTCCACGCCCAGGGTGGCAAGGACCACACACAATCCGTAGACACTGTTGACCCTGGCGTTGGAACAGGAGAGCCTCAGGACATCCTGGTGCAAGCAGAAGGCGTGGGAGAGGGCGTTGACACGGCAGTAGTGATAGCGTCTGAGCAGCAACGGTGTGGGCAGCACCACGCCCATGCTTCGTAGTAAACAGAACAAACCGATCTTGCCAATGACACTGTTGGTAAGGATGGTGGCATAGTGCAGGGGCCGGCAGATGGCCACGAAACGGTCGAAGGCCATAGCCAGCAGCACTGAAGACTCTAGAAATGTGAACGTGTGGATGAAGAACAGCTGAGCATAGCAAGCGCTTGCCTTGATCTCTCGAGCGTCCAACCACAGCACAGAGAGCATGGTGGGCAGTGTGGACATGGACATGCCCAGGTCCGTCAGCGCCAGGATGGAAAGGAAGTAATACATGGGCTGATGGAGCGAGGACTCTACCCAAATGACAGAGAGGATGGTGACATTACCGATAAACGCTACGACATAGGCAACACAGAATGGGACCGACAGCCAAGAGTGAACATACTCCAATCCCGGGAAGCCTTTCAGGATAAATACGGGCTCCACAGCTTCACTCTTATTCCAGAGCACCATGGTGAAGAACGAGGCGAACAACGTAGATTACACTCTGATGGTCTTTATCCCTCCAAGTTATCTTGTGTGGGTACATACAAAGCAACCAGCTCAAAGTATATCATTCTTCTAACGTCCTACTTGAAGAACAAGAATCCTCTATGGTTCTTTAAGGAAGAATGATATAAAGGAATTCATGAACAGTAAAATAGAAAGAGAAGTGTAAAGCACATAAATATCATCATCTCTCAGTGAAGAGTTCTTAGATTTTCATTAGGGTCATTGAAAAACTCTAAGCAACACAAAAGGAGACAGAGGAAGGTTTACAATATATTGTAAAGGTAAACTTAAAGAAAAGTCAGAATGTATGCCAATGAAATTGCATAAACTTCTTGTCAGAAATTTTCTCTGGCCAATCAGTAGCTTCTTTGGGTATTTTCAGACATGACAATTGCAGGGAATCCCAATAATTCAGTGTAGTTTCCTTTCAAATTGATTCTTTTATTTAATAATGAAAACATTTAAGCAATGGAATATTTAATGCTTAAGTGGTGAAATAGGAATTCGCATATCCATGTCTGGTTTCTTACAGTTTCCCTGTCTAATCAAGCCTATTGACTCCCCTTAGGAAATTTTTAACACCTTATCCTTTGAAGTCCAAGCTGGCTGACTTGAAAGCCCTGTGCAGCTGTGGCTCCTCCTTCCTGGCAGACGCCAGTCTCTGACTCGAGAGAGTCTAGTGGAGGACTAAGAGCTAGCCCACTGGAAAGACATTGCAGAAGTGGCCATGAAACTCATGTCATTGAACTCTGAGTATCCAGCATTGGATGCCTTATTTCTCGATTGTATTTCATAAAAGGCTTTCATTTACTGATTTTTACATTTCTCATTTTTGACTCATTCTTATCTTCATTCTTTAGTGTTAAGGGTAAAACTCTTAAACTACACAATCTCTAACTCCAAAAAGAACTTGACTCGGACTCTGATAGCTGCAGAATGGAAGAAAATGTTAATCTAGCCTTTAAATGAATCAAGAAACATTTCTCAGAGGATTTCTTTTATCGTACTGTTTGCAGTTATTTCTTTTTCCTTTCTTTGTTTTTTTCCTTTGATTTCCTTTGATTACAGGGAATACTGTTTGTCACTGTTTTTTTTTTAATTTTTGTATCCTGTATCTTGTATATAAGTTTATCTGATTTGAGGAAGGAAAGAGGAATCACAGAAACAGTGGGACAAAGGGTGAACCAATGCAAAACTGATACTTACTAGACACTAATTAGAAATGAACTTTGCAGTTGGGGAAGAGAGGAATGGTAGAAGTGGGAGAAAATAAGAGAGGAAGCAATGCTGTTCAAAAAAATGTACTTATTACCTTACGTATATAACTGTAAGCCCTCTGTATATCACCTTTACAATAAATTTAAATTTAAAAATTCTCTCATTTTGTCCAAGATTATGTACCTCTCACCCTCTGGGTCAGACTCAGCTCTGATACTCTACTCCAGCTTCGAGTAGGCTAAACTGAGCTTTCACCTTCTTGCTTGAATAAAACAGTCCAGGTATTCATGGAATTCTACACCCACCAAGCAGAACTCTCACGAAAGGTGTTTACTTTGCTCTACTATGAAGCAAATGCTTCTTTTGAGTCTTCCCCATCTCCTAAAACCTCTAGCTGACAACATATTTATCTTTTTCCTTGCTCAAAAAGCTTTTTTTTCTGCTTCCAACTGTACAGCAGAGCTCATCAGAACAATCTAAGCATTAGTATTTGTATATTCATTATACACCCACATACACACACATATACCATACACACACATCAGACACACAAAAGCACACACATGCACACATCAGACAAATATAAGAAACCATAGCAAACATCCTGGCCACTATGGAAAAATTATTTATCTTGTGCTGGAAAATTTCTCTATATTTTCTCCTTAGTTGCAACTTTAATATAAATCACATTTTCCTTGATTTTCAGGTAAGTTTCCAGAAAAAAATAACAAATTGACATTGTTTACAATGTTTTGCTCCACAGTGATTCTCCTATGTGATTATTTTAATGTTTGGAAATTTTCAAATATAGGCCTCTCCATAGCTGAATAGATAGAAATGCGCCTATTTCGATTTTGCATTTCTTTTTATTGCATAAAATTAAAATCTACATCATGACATTTTGATAGATTTGTGTAAATAACTATTACAACCAATCAAATTACCTTCCATGAAAATCTTCCCTGTGTGAACATGTGTAATAATAATATTTGAGCTAATCTAATCTCTTAACACAAGATCACAATAGTTCAATAGCTATGTTCATATGAACACATAAGATGATGCTAAGCGAAATGAACTCCAAGTTATGGAAACAAGTGGTTTAACACTGTTGTTATTTTCAACATACCATGTGAAATTATGCCCTTTTTCTTTTGTATTTCTTTCTCATGGTTTTACCCCTGATGTCACTGGAACTTATTTTGATGCCCTTGATAGTGTATATACTTGTACTGGAACTAGGGAAGGGAAGGGAAGGGCAATTTCAAAATCAAGAGGCAAGGGATAAAAGGCCAAACCAATGCAACAGCAATACTTACAAAACTATATGGTGTAAACCAACTGTACAACTCACGGCGGGGATGGAAATGGGGAGAGAGGAAGATGGGGAGAAAATGAGGGAGGAGGTAACAAGTTAGATAAGAAATGTACTCACTGCCTTACATATGAAACTGTAACCCCTCTGTACATCACTTTGACAACTTTTTTGAAAAAGAACATCTAATCTTTAAAAAAAATCTTCAAACTATAGTACATTATTCACCATTGTCCTTAAGTGGGATATATATTAGATATCTAGTCTTATTCATCCTACATGGTTGCAAGTCCATCCAGTTTCTCTCCTTCCATCTATTTGCCTTTTTCTGGTAGCCAGAGTTTACCTCTGAATTTTTATACCTACTTTTCTTCTTTTTCTTTTTTTTTTTAAAGATATTTGTTTATTTGTTTTTTGTTTTTGTTGCTAGTCCTGGGGCGTGGACTCAGGGCCTGAGCACTGTCCCTGCCTTCTTTTCGCTCAAGGCTAGCATTCTACTTAAGCCACAGCACCACATCTGGCTTTTATTGATATATGTGGTGCTGAGGAATCAAACCCAGAGCTTCATGTATACAAGGCGAGCATTTTACCACTAGGCCATATTCCCAGCTCCTTTTCTTCTTTTCTTATCCTTTCCTCACTACTCTATCTGTCACAGCTTTCTCAGTCCCTTTATTGTTTTATTTTTTCTGTTCATTTTCTTCTAGAGATGTGTAGATCATTGACAATGAGATATTATTGTTCTTTGTTTAGTTTTAGCATAATTTAATCTCTAAGTATGAAAGAGAAATACAAGCTAGTGACTGAGGAAAATAATGAGGCATGAAAAGACCCAAGTCATATAATCACCTATTCCAAGTAATTAAGAAAATTCAAACAAAGAGAATGTGGTGGTGTTTTTTTTTTTTACTGTAGCCTCTATTATTGATGATCTTCCTGTATCACTTTCCTGTGGTTGTACCTACACTATCTCTGTATCTTATCTGAGTATATTTTTAGTAGATTATTAATCATCCCAACTACAAGCATCAAAAGCCATTTTCCACTGCCCATCATAGCTTACGATTATGCTTGGAGCAAAACAGAATAAGTCATGCATTTCAAAATTGTGCACAGAGAATTATACCACTTATATCAATTATGACCTCATTCATTGATTACATATAGCCCATCTAATAATTTTACTATTTAGTATTAGCTGTCACAAAAACTATGCTGAAATCTTCCCCACTATTGATGTATCATTTAAAAATTAAGTCTTCTGTGGAATGTGTGTGTTGGACAAGTGCATCACCTGGACTACTTAATGTATAAGCAATAACCCCTTTCCCAAATAATTCAAGGTCAGTTTTATGTTTGCTGACTAACCTTATTTCTCTTTCTGTTTCTATTTCTGTGACTTTCTCCTTTCTCCATTTTCATGTACTATCTGAGCACCCTTCCTCTGTCTTTCTGCTTCCCACTGCCTTTTCTTCTATTTGCTCTTTAACCAGATTTGTGTCTTTTCTGCACATAATGCTAATTTTTCAAGTTCTTTTCTTTCCTTTTTCCACCTTCCCACTTTTCTTGGTATTTATGCAGTTTCCACTCACCTGAGAAGAGTCCACCTGTACTGATGATAGATGCTGCAATTCTGGTTCTTCGTGGGCCTCGCTCCGGAGTTAATGGAAAGCCTCTGAGAAGTGACTCTTGAGTGCTTCCTCTGTGTGTGTAAATACTCCTCGTTCCTCCTGGGGTGGAATTAGGAACTCACTCGCTTCCAGATCTCCAGGGAGGAAAAGATTGCCTTAACCCCTAATCACAGCTGTGGGAGAGTGCATGACCTTAATACTGGAACGGAACAAAATGTATCATTCCTGCCTCCTGTGAGTCCCAGGACTTTCTTTGAAATACAAGCCTTTGCACTTCTCACATGAGCACAGGAAAGCAACTTCATGATCATTTCTCTAACCCAGAGCAATCCTGAAGCCAGTTTTAGTTAAAAGCATGATATAAAACCATGGTAATAAAGCACAGTGACAGGCAATTCTGTTAACATGTTAGCATTATGCCATTTCTCACTGAACGGTTAATTGCTGTGCACTTAAAGATCATTTATATGGAAAATGGGGTTAAGACTCCATACTAAGCACAATAAAGGCAACATCGCGATGTCCACGAGGGTATGATGTCTCAACACACTCTTATTTTATAAATTGTTATCCCTTTGCATTTATTTGTAAACTTCAGAATGTTTATCGATCTATAGCAAGATACAAACTGAGAGTTTTATTGAGAATGTTTTAAGGGAATTGAAATATCTACGACATCAGACATTTTGAAACCAAAACATGGTCTTTTTTTCAGTATGGAGTAAGAGAGGATGTGTGATAATTCCTTAGGTGAACACAGTGAGTTTGGAGCTGGCTTAACTTCTCTATTATAAGCACTAACTCCTTCCTTCCTCCTCCTTTTAAAGCACTTTTTTTTAAGGTTGGCAGGTTTATACTTGTTAAATTTTTTCTAGAGTTTTTACTTCAAGACTTATCATTGAGAATGGCCTGAAATTTTCTTCCATATTTGAAAAAAATATTTGTCACATTTTTCTCAAAGTCAAGTAGCATTAAAAGATAACTTAGAAAATATTCCCTCTTTAAACCAGAATATTTTATATATAGTTGATATGATTTCATTATGAAACAGATACTCAAGAGTAGTTTTAATTATGATTTTTATAGTTAACAAGTACACACAATTCAGTTTTTTGTCAGTTTTGAAACTACTTTAAAAGATACAGAAAAAGATTATTTTCATAAACATCTACAGGAATATTTCAATTTTCTATTTATTTCTTTTCCTATTTTGTAGTTTATATTTATCAAAGAATATGTTCTCTAGCCATAAATTTTGCTATTTACAGTGTAAAAGTTGAGTGGGTACCTTGCAGTAGCATTTAAAATACCTTCTTCTTCTACCACAAATGCTGGCTTTATGTGTGTTCCTCTTTTGTACCAACCAGTCCCACAACAGATTAAAGATTTTATTATTTTTATTTAAATGATCCACTGTCTAAGGTTGTATTCTCCAGAATCAAGTATGCAGATACAATAAGTCTAGACAGATAGATAAATGATAGACAGACAGATAATTAGATAGAAATACAATCAAGACAAGCAAATAAATATTATACACACACACACACAAACATATCACATATGTCAACTATGTAGTTGAGCCTACAGAACCCTACCTTCATTTTCCAAACACTTAACTAGCATGCAGAGGTCATGTTGATAAACTAAAAGGAAAATGTAATAGAGACGTCACAATAATTCTTGTCACTGATGTGTGATATTGTTTTAGAATTCATTTATTGGCTACAGGAATCTAGAAAGTTTCACAGACTTCTATTTGGTTTCACTGGAGAAGTTCTTTTTTTTTTTTTTTTACCAAAAGCAAGTGTACACTTTAATTTACATTATTAAAAAATCTTTCAGTCTTTACATTTGTATTTCTGCAAAGGAAAAACATGAGAATTTTGACAGAGATTGGACCAATGTTTGGATCACATTGGAAAATATGATGTCTTCCCTTAATGTAATTTTTTAAACTGGGAAAACATTTTTCAGCATTCCATACATGTAAGACAGAATATAAAAACAATATTACAAGAAAAATACAATACAGAAATACAGAAGGTTCTTGAGCTTTCACTGATGAAGTGGCTCTTTGCTGACAATGAAAAATTCTACACTCTGTTTAAAAACTGGAAGGGGAAAGAAGGAAGGAAGGGGAGAAGCTTCTAGGGGAGGTGAATATGATCAAAGTACATAAAAAGTCATAGTGAAGTTAGGCCATGGGTGGCCCATGACTGTAATCCTAGCTAAGCAGGAGGTTTAGATCTGAGGATCCTGGTTCAAAGCCAGTCCAGACAAACAAGACTGTGAGCCTCGAGTTCAAGCCTCACTGGAGAAGTTCTTGCTCATTAAACCAAGGGGAAATTATGAGGGTTTGAGTTTACCAAATACATCAATCCATTACATTACGCAGTCCAAGGACCAATGTCAATCTCTATCCTGTATCCATTATTCTTCCAAGTGCCTGACTTAGGGTTCATGCAATTGGTCATAATTCCTTTGGGGGAAGGCAGCAGAATAGTTCTCCTTAGCAGTGTCTAAGTACCATGGAATCCAATGACCATTTTATTTGGGACATGTTTCTTATCTCTAACCAATTGGTTCAGAGTCTGAAACTAACTCAGATCTGAAGTCCAGGCAAGCAAGAGCTTGAGAGTTTTAAAGGATCTTTGCTCACAATTTCACAGTATCCTTCTTTGGCTTATTTGGTGGCTTCAAGGTAAGCAGTATTACTATAGCTGCCTGATGTTTTTGTCCTGTGGAAAACCTAAAATACAGACATTTATTAGTTACTGCTAATAAAATAGTACTTTTACAGTTCTGTAGCTCAGTCCATTCAGATGCTAATCTTCCCCTTTATTATTATAATTGTGACCCTGTTCACATCAATAATTTCAGGGCTTTATCTTTCCTGTTGCTCTTAGTGAGAAATGAAATGAGCATCCTTTCCTAACAACACCTTGGGCTTGCTGAGGATTTGTCTCGTGTGCTGGACTCACTAGTACATTACTTGGGCTTCAGAAGTTAGTGGTTGCACCAGATCTGCCTAAGGCACATGATAGGACCCCACCTTGTTCTCCCTCTGAGCCTTGCCATACCTTTCACCACATCTGCAATTCTCCTGGATTTAACTATCTAGTTTGAAATTTATTAAATATCAGATAGTATACAACTATTAAACATTATTTGATTTAATATCAATCAGCTATTACTTAGTCATGTTGAAGTCAATTTAAATATAAGTGAATAATAATTGAATTCTATTGACTATTAAACATATCCATTAGTTTACTGTTTAAACCATTTTAATTACTTGGTTTCAATTATTTAATTATCTCAGAAAATGAAATGTGGCTACTTCTCCAGAAGAATCTCCAAGTAAAGTGAAAGAGGAATCCACTGGGATTGTGGGCAGGGAATGCCTCATTGGGAATGAAATACAAACAGCTAATCCATGAGCACCATGCTAGTCCGCCGAACTCAAGTTGAGTGGACACTAAGACCTGTGGGCTTTTTAGTTACACTGGGCAACAGCTGAAGGAGCTTTCATCCCTAGAGACCTTAGTTCTACTAAAGGGTTTCAGGGTAGAAGAACGTGAATCAGACTCTCAGAAGGCACGCATGCACCTAGCAATTGGGGCTGGGTGATTTCATCCTGAATTCATCCCTTTCAGACTTTGAAGTGCACATCAAGTTGTAGTTTGCTTGGTAAGTAGCTGAAAGCCCTAATGTTCCCATTGTGGATCTCATCAAACATGACATGGTGATATGTAGCATATTCTTGATACCCTGTTTTTCTTTTACCCTTGTGTTGCTCCCATCTGAGGATGTACTCACCATTAGCCTGCTTAGCAGAAAACTGGCTGTATTATTTAAATATTAATATATATAAACTCAATAAAAGCTTCATTGAAGTGGTTAATATATGCTAAACAAAAGACTGGAAATAACTTGGCAAAGTATTGCAGTTTAGGGAGAAAATTCGGTAGAGATTACATGGAGAAAATGGAAAGAGAAGCCATGTCTCTCCATGTTTGTCCAGGAAACATTCCTTGGGGTGGAGCAAACAGGGAGTGTGAGGAAATGAAGCCTGAACCGGTTGGGTTTAATACATACATCAGACAAAAGAAGGACTCCACGCGATAAAAGCCACACATTCTTAAATTATTTTATTTACCTTAACAATATTAGCATTCCACACACATTGAGCCCTCTGTCTCTATGGACGACAATCTGGAGCAACTCTACTTAACGTTAAACACAAAACAACCAAAACCTAAGTCTTCCACAATCCTGTTGAAGCACAGCCTCAATGGAGGCTGTTGTCATTCCGTTCAGATCCGTGTCACAAAGAAGACTAGGGAAGATCTGGATATGCTTTCTCACAGATAAGCATTCCATTGATGGCCGAGGCATTTAACACAAATATATAATGTTTAAGCTAGACAAGTAACAGAATAGCTTTCATCACAACTGAAGTATTCAGCCAAGTTTTCAGGACTGTAAGAACAGAATTCTTCAAAATATCAGCAAACAGAAACTCATACTGTTAAGAAATCACCCACCTGTTTGAAAAATATTGCCAAATGATGACGAGGTTGATGGTAAAATTAAAAAAAGTGCTATAGTATTTTATATACATTTGTTTCATCATTTCTTAATTTATAACAGCATATAATCTAATAATTTTCCACTAAATTGACTGTTTCTCAATGTGTGCTTTAATAAGTTATATATAGAAAACGGTGTCTAAGTTTTGAAGGCAAAATGTATTTAGCATATTATAGTAAGACAACTCAGATCTATCTCTCTCCAGTCTACAACAAACTTACATTAGTAATAGATATAAATACTAAATGGTAAAAGCATCACCATTGTTTTTTTTCGAGGTAACTTCTACATTGATGATAGATAAGGAAGGAGATAAATGATAGATAATAGATAGGATTTCGTGTAAAAACACATAATTGTGTCAAAGTGAGCCAAATACATGGGCCATGGTGCTCCAACTGTAAAGATCTTAATTTCTGACAGTTCCTCGCCTGAATGTTGCTTGCCATGATAGTGCTCTATGTCTGACAAGGGTCAAGGGGAAGATACTCAATGTGGGACGAGACGTTCATAGCCATCGTGGAGCTTGTTACCACACCACCTGTCTATACCGTATGTCAAGCTAGGTATTACAGCAGATGGGAAAAAGTGACCAAAGTGCACTCAGGTTTGCTTATGAGGAAAGATCCCTTAACCATTATTGAAAATAAATCCTAGTCAGTTAGCATATTCTGGGTATTACAAAGAACCATTGACAATGTCTAATCTGGCAGCATGAATTTAAAAAATATATCATCCAACTATCAAGAAAACGCCAACTGAATATGAGATTTCAAATAAGAGTTCAAAAAATTAATGTAACACTAAGGAAGTGGAGGAATGAGGAGGAATTGGTCGGTGCAATTTCAGGAAGGCAGAAGAAAAGATTTGTTCATATTGGTGCGTAGCATAGTGACTCTAGCTAATGAGATGATTTGTATATTCCAATGTCACATAAAAGAGGCATCTCATCTGGTTTGAATACAAATAATTTAAGAACATAAGGTAATGGATTTGTTCATATGACTAAAGCAATCCTTCCACATTGTGGAATATTTAAAAATAGTTTTTGTCACTGAGGATAAAAATACATTAAACCCAATATGGATGCATCGTAACAAAAATAATGAAAATTAATAGAATAATTAATAAGCACAAACTGAAATGCACAGCCTTTTAAAGTAATTCAGGAAGAAAAACATTCATTATCTTTATTCAAAAAGAATATATATATATAATCAAAATAAAACTCAATATTTTGGATGTATTTAAAACCAGACACAAATGAAATAATTAAGAAATAAGAAATGAATTAACAAATGCACTAAGACATACAACACACATGAATCAAACATTTTAAAAGGTAAATAATCTAACTAGATAGCTAGACTGAAGCTTTTCCCAGCTATATAAGCTGATTCAATATATAATATGGAAGACAACATGACTGACATATCTAGAAGTGAAGACATAAATGGCTGTTACCATTGGTGTATGTTGTATAAGAATAGTCTTTGACATTAGGTCAATTTTACATCCCCTCATAAGCATCATATATTGAAATATAGAATATCCGTGATACAGAGAATATCCTAGTTTCCTAGGTTACTATAAAAACAATTAAAACGTGCCAGGTGTTGCTAGCTCATACCTCTAATCCTAGTTATTCAAGAAGCTGAGATCTGAGGATTGTGCTTCAAAGCCAGCCAGAGGAGGAATTTCTTTAAGACTCTTACCTCAAATTAAGCAAATCAAGAAAGCAAGGAAACAAAAGAGAAGGAAGGAAGGAAGGAAGGAAGGGGAAGGAAGGAAGAAGGGAGGGGGGAAGGAGAGAGAAAGAGAGGGGGAGCAAGAAAGGAAAGGAGGAAGGGAAGAAAGAAGGAAGGGAGGGAGGGAGAGAGGGAGGGAGGGAGGGAGGGAGGGAGGGAGGGAGGGAGGGAGGGAGGGAGGGAGGGAGGGAGGGAGGGAGGGAGGGACCAAGAGAGAGAAAAGATGAAGGAAAGAAACCATTAAAAAATGTTTCCTGAAATATAGTTTTTCTGATTTTAACACTGCCTTATCAAGACATAGGTTATAATATTTACATTAAAAGGCAAATTGTCAGGTTTTCAACTGGAAAATAAACATTTTAATAATTATCTTAATTCTATAATAGTCCTTTTATTAAGCTAGTAAGAATAGATATCGATGGTGACCAATAATTTTATTTTTCTTTCAGTGTTTAATTTAGTTGGATTGTGATATGTACCTCTTTGGCTATCCATTTTTCTCCACTTAGATGCCTATCTAAGGTCTATGTCTATATCCCTTGATTTGACAAGAACAAAACGATATCAAGAGAATAAAGCCAGCCATTTGGGCCAGTCAGTTTGCACTAGGACAACTCACCTCTTCTGAGCCTTTCATCTGGTTTCCCGTCCATACCAGCATGTCCATCCTCAACAACTCCAGAAATGAAGTCTTCATGTTCTACTTGGTTGGCATCCCAGGGATGGAGGCTGCCCACATTTGGATCTCCATACCCGTATGTTTCAGGTACGTGGTGGCCATCTTGGGCAATTGTACCATCCTGTTTTTCATAAAAACAGAGCCCTCTTTGCATGAACCCATGTACTATTTCCTCTCCATGCTAGCTCTCTCTGACCTTGGACTGTCCCTTTCCTCTCTTCCCACAATGCTCAAGGTTTTCTTGTTCAATGCTCCAGAAATTTCCCTTAATGCTTGTTTTGCCCAAGAGTTTTTCATTCATGAATTCTCGGCTCTGGAGTCATCTGTACTTCTCATCATGTCTTTTGACCGGTTTATTGCCATCTGTAACCCTCTGATATACACCTCTCTCCTTACCAATGTCAGGGTCGCTCAGATTGTGTTTGCTTTTGCTCTCAAAAATGTTTTGTTGATCCTGCCTTTCCCTTTAACTCTAAAACATCTAAGATACTGCAAAAAGAACCTCCGGTCCCATTCCTACTGCCTCCATCAGGATGTCATGAAGCTGGCCTGTTCCGACAACAAAGTCAATGTTGTCTATGGTTTATTTGTGGCTCTCACGGGCATCCTAGATATAACATTTATTTTCGTATCCTACACAATGATTCTGAAAGCGGTGTTGAGCATAGCCTCCCAGAAGGAAAGGCTCAAGGTTCTCAACACCTGTGTCTCCCACATCTGCGCTGTGCTCATCTTCTATGTCCCTGTTCTCTCCCTTGCTGTTATCCACCGTTTTGCCAAAAACAGCTCTCCGTTAGTCAGGATCCTCATGGCTGATGTTTTCCTGATGGTGCCTCCTCTGATGAACCCCATCGTGTACTGTGTAAAGAGCCAACAGATAAGAAGTCTGGTCTTAGAGAAACTGTGCCAGAACAAAGCTCACCGGGATTCTTAATCTGTGAAAACCCAATCAGTAAGTGACAACCAGAACAATTAGAGTGATTCATTCAACAACCACGTTAGCTCCTTCTCCCTATCTGCTAGCATGTTTATAAGCATAGAAGAATCGCCCTTGTGAATCTATGGGTTTGATTTAGAATTCAGTTCCTGATGTAAACATAGAAGACATTCTAATTTTCCTAGATACAGACATAGATAGATAGAGTCCTTTAATCATAGAATGACCTTTTTTTCTACGCTTAAAGGAATATTCACTGTAGTAGTAGAGCACCCACAACAATCTACAGACCTCAGGGGACTCAGCTCATATTTTTAAAACAAGTATCTGAGACACAAAGATAAATTAATCTAGTTAGAATGGATTCTTTATCCAGCTAGGAATAGAGGAAGTAGGGCAGCTGCTTTACGGCCCCTTCATCTAACAGGTGGTCCCCAGCCACAGATCAGAGAAAATTAAACTCAAATTCTTCTCCACAAATACTTCTATAAAAATCAATACTTAGTCCCCATTGCCACATTTTTGTTGGAACATCATTTGGATAAAAGTTTAACGCAGACTAAGGCTGACAGATCATTATTTTACAATAAATGAATGAGTTTGTATTGCCATGTTATATTCATTCAGAATTAAAATTTTAAGTGGAATTTTATGTGATGTCTATTTACATGTGCCTGCACATTTATGTATACATGTTATGTAGATGTGATATTTTCTGCATCTAGATGGAATCACCAAATTAACTTAAGCCTCTTAAAGATATTCTGTTCAAAATGATTTTTCAATACATTAATGTCTAAATAAATATTACTGTAATATAAATGTAGAAACCAACTCAAATTTTAAAATAGGACTAGTTTGATATTGTACATTTCATTTGAATGTGGCATTCCTACTGAGTTGTCAGCTGTAATTATAATAGAGGCATGGATTTTTATTCTATTTTGTTTCCTAATAGAATAAGCTTATGTTCTATCAACTTTATATTCAAATTATATAAATTACTAAGAATGAATATATGAATACAGGTGCAGTATAACAACTTCAAATACACAAAGGGTAGTACCAAAGCAAACCCTGTGTTTTAAAGATTACACTTGTGTGGTAATTGTCCAATATGCATGTGAAGTAAAAATTGTTATAAAGAGCCAAGCACTGCTGGACACTCAGCAGGCTGAGATATGAGTATCTTGATTTAAAGACAATTGAAGCAGATAAATATCCCCAAGATTCTTATCTCCAGTTAACTTGCCAAAATCAGAAGCAGAGTTTTACATATATATATGTCAGGTGGCAGCGGACCATTCCTGAGCTAAAAGCTCACCTGAGGATGAGAGGCCTTCAGTATAAGCCTCAGTAACAGCACAAAACCAAACAAAAATTTGAAGGGACATTACTTGAGGTGATGGCTAACTTTGTTTAATGTTGTTTTATATATCATATGTGTCATAATTTTATTATATACTATAACAACCATCTGTATATGTGTCAATAAACTTTCCAAAGTATTTTACAACCCTATAGTTGTGTTAAATTAACTATAAGTGAACTACTACAATATTCATCAATAAGCATAAATTGAAGTTTATAGACTTTTATAGAATAGAAAGTATGTTTAAATCTATTAATAAATGCATTTTCACATATTTAAAATTGTACTATGTGGAATCCTATGATTGTAAAAATTGTGAAATTATGTAGTGAATAATTTATTATCCTACTTCAGAATCCTACTTATGACAGACAATACACAATTTTCTACCTTATGGTCTGCAAAAGAAAGTTTACTTGTAAATAAGAAATATAATCAACATATGTAGGTGAAACTAGTGAAAATCGTAAGAGAAAAACCCAAAAGTGGGCTAACAACATGGAAACAGTTTTTGGTAAGGTAACATGTGAGATAAGAAAGATGTGATTTTATTCAATGAAGAAATATCTAAATATATTTCAAAGGAGAATGTTTGGGTGTTCCAAAATAAGAATGTAAAAACTTTATATTGACATTTATGTATTTATTTTCTGATCTATTTATTTACATTCTCTTAAAGTAGTTGTACAAAGTAGTTACATTTCAACATGTAAGTTTGAGAGTATAATACATCTTGATCAAAATCACCTCTTTGATTATTCTCCCCCATCTGTTCCAACCCTACCCACCCCTCAATTTTCCTCGTTCCATTTTCACATATGAACATTGAGTGTGGCAGCTTCATTTGCACACCCTTCCTCTCTTTGTTCATTTGCCCATTTTAAAAGTGGTAAAGAGGTTGTAGCAGTAGATTTTAGAAATGAGACTTTAGATGTGGACAAGACACCTAAACACTTAAATGAAATTATTTACATTAAAAAATAAACAATATAAAAGTCAAAACAAATCAAGTCCCTTGGGTCACTGATTTACTCTCTACTGTAAATTTTTTTTGTTACCATTTTAACAATCTGCCTGGAAAACCAAAATTTTGTGAATTACTTATACCATGTGCTTTATGCTTTCCTTGTTATACCCTCATTGTCTCAGAGAACTGTGACTTCTCATTCCTAAAAGGGTTGTCTCTTTTTATTAAATGTTCCTTCCTGGTGTCCTCAGTGCTGGTGCTTTGAAATTACATCACACACAAGAAATTATATCACACATACCTACACACTTCATAATGAAATTTACCAACATTGTTCAAAAAAAAAATAGAAGAGGAGGAAAGAACAAGACCAAGGTGGAGAGGATGAATTTGTTCATTATGCCCTGTGAGCATGTAGGGAAGTCTCATAATAGTCAATAGATTACAAATGAATAAAAAGAAAGGAAATTAGTGAAGATCCTTAATTTTTTCCTCAATCACTTAACTTGATAAAATCACAATTTCATCATTTCCAAACTGGACAGATATTGCTATGGCTACTGAACATCAGATTTCCTGTCTTCATGCTCATATACCATGTACATTTCCTTGTAATCCTAGCATACTAGTCATCACTTGTGTGCACATAATTCAGGTGTGGGTGTGGGTGTGCACACCAGTCTTGGGGCTTGCACTCAGGACCATGGCGCTGTCAGTGAGTTGCTGCTCAAGGGTAGTTTTCTACCATTTGAGCCACAGTTCCCCTTTCAGGCCTTTTTGGTGCTTACTTGGAGATAGTCTCATGGATTTTCCTGCCCAGGTTGGCTTCAAACCACAATCCTCAGATCTCAGCTTCCTGAATAGCTAGGATCACAGGCATGATCCACCAGCACCCGAATCCTTTGATATAAACTATGGTATACATTTATTCTGTAATTATATACAGGCGTCAGAGGTCCCCTTCGATGAGGCTGTCCCAGGACCTTGAGTTACAGGGTAGCAATCGAGCAGATGTACCCACTTATTCTAATGAAACCTTCTCTAATACTTTGCAAAAATGAAAAAACAAAAAGGGAGGGGGGAGAGATTTTAAACTAGGATAGATCCCTCCAGTTAACACTTGACTTTTTTTTTCTTGATTCTTAGGTATTAGTGTTTGTATCACTCCTCCCTCCCTCCCCACCTTCTCTTCCACCTGTGTCCTCAATTAAAGATCCTATGAAATCTCTAAGGGATTCTCTTCCTTAGCAGAAGCCTCTGAGGACACTCCTGGACACTTCAAAAGGATCTTGTATTTTAGACAAAGAATATTCTTGAAGCTCGGCTACTGCCTGGTCTGGATTCTTTTTTTGGAGCATGCTGGCCCAGCCCTTTGGCTATTGCACAGGTATGTGGTGCAGACAGGTTCACTTGAAGAACAGTCAGTAGTCTGATGTTGACTCCACACAAGGAAGCAGGCCCACAAACTGAGCCCTCCACCCTAGCCACATCCCCACACCCCTGCTCAGACAAGTTCTGAAGGGCAGAGGAGTGGGTATAGAAGCTCAGTGGCTACAGTCCTAGCTATATAGTTGTGTGTGCTCATTCAAAAGTCATGTTCATTCTTTCATTACATTTCCCCTGCCTGACATCTCTTCTGTCATTATTCAGAGCATGATCATTAATCTTTAAAATTACAATTATAATTTCTATCTTCCTTATCTTACACTTGTATTCAAATATTACAGCAGATCTGAGAGCACTTTAAAATGCTGAAACTCTCTACTGACAGAGGAGAGGAAATTTGTAGAGTGCCAAGACACATGGTAGTAATAATAATAATAAATACCAGTGGGCATCAATGGGTTATGCCTATAATCTTAGCTACTCAGGAAGCTGAGATCTGAGGATTGAAAGTCAGAGCCAACTCAGGAAGGAAAGTCCATGAAACTCTAATCTCCAATGAACCTTGAGCTATGGCTCAAGTGATAAAGTGCTAGCCTTGAGTGAAAAATCTAAGTGACAGTCCCAGGCCCTGAGTTCAAGCCCCAGTATCAGCACACAAAAAAAGTACAGTATCTTCTTAAAACTTACATTTCTTCATCTTTTTGTAACCTATAGTACTAACTTGATTCAATTGACATTACATCCTTTCTTTATTCTGTTTCCCTGTTTCTCTACTCCCTGTCTCTTTTTTTCCTTCTAATTTTATGCCCTTGCCTCATTAAAGCAGTTTCCAGTCATTGAATTGGTAGCAATTCTCCCCCAAACTCGTGGCAGCTGTATTGTAATTCAAGCTCTCAGTTAAATGAAAACCCAAACCAAACATTTTCTGCACTCTCTCCCCAAGAATTCCTGCTGAGAACTGCATGTACCATATCCCCAACTTAACTCATTCCCCGAGATGTTTCCTCTCTACTGCTGACCAATGCCAGTTTATTTTCTGTTGTACATGAAGTAGAGGTGTCTATTCACAAACATGTCCAAGAAAAACTACAAGGTTTCTTTTAACTTTTTAATTTTAGCTTGTTGATTATCTAACTCTTATAACAGCAAATTTTCTATGCAATAGTAATAGGAAATATAGTATAAGGAGATGACACAAATAACATAGACTTAGTACTATACATTCACGGTTTGAATTTCAAGTTCAAGACTTCTCTTACTTGTTCTGTAACTTAACCTAGATCATTTTACCTCTCTATTCCACAGTTTTCTCCCCTATGCTAGACTCTTAAAAACAGAATAAGTGCTTTTCATCCATATTGCTGTCATGATTGAATGACATAATTCACACTAGTTTATAGAAAAGTAGCCGAGATAGATAGATAGATAGATAGATAGATAGATAGATAGATAGATAGATATCACAGTATATGTTGGTCTATTGTAAATTTTTACAAATGTGATAAATAGTACCCTGGTCACCTGCATAGATAGCATGCACTAAAGTGCTTTACAACCTAATTAGTTGTGAAGGCAGAGCAAAGGACAGTCCAAATCTGTTATTATAAGAAGTTATCGGCATCAGAACAGCTAACTTTGCATTACCACTCAGGTGTCTCTAGACTTTGTTTTCTCATTCTAAGCTAAACACAAAGTCTTTTCTCCACTCTTTCAGATTTCTTCTCTGTCATCTTTCGCTTCAGGTTTGGTTCATTTCTCTTTTTCATGTTCATCTCTGCATTATGTCTTGGCTTAACCCATCTCTCCTGGTGTCAACCAGGACTAAGTCTCAAAGCCACCTGCCTAGAATTCCTTCTTTTCTCAAGTATCAACTGTTTTCACAAAGCTACTCAGTTCTAGGCTTTAGATTTATGAACTACATGCATGAATTTTGCCCTTCATCAAAATATCAGGGAGGAATACAGAGCAATATTTTCATTACTTTTCATCAAGGTAGTCAAATAGCTTTTCTACAAACAATTCTCTGTAAATAAAATGTTTTGTTTATTAGTATATTCCTGCTTCATTTGAACCAGGATTACTTTTTTTGTGTCTTCCACATATTATAGTTTGCCTTTCAAGACAATTTCATATATGCGTTATTCCTAATAGTAAGACCAACAAAAGTAATGTTCCATCCATCAGTTCAAAGAAAAAAAATGCAATTTGCCTCCTTATCCAATGATGAGCATTATGTAAATTCAGAAAACACACATCACTCTGACCATGTGTTTCAAGTTTAAAGATTTCAACATTCACCAAACTTTCTCTTGTATCTTTGTAAGGTTCTGCACCCTGGAATGAAACAAAATACCCAGGCAAATTACAACTATATTTGAAACCACTTTCTACATACCTGGTTGTAGTAGACAATTATGCAGGGTAATGTATAGTGCCATTTCTCCTACATTGGTGATACAGATTATGACTGCTTTCTTTACTCATTGGTTGGAGACATTTTCAGGGTAAAAAAAAAAATACTACCTATGGTAATCCTGTTGAATCTCTGAGACCAGCATTAATGGACATTCCATTATAAGTGACTCTCAGAGTATTTGGGGGCTATGATAATCCACTATCAACACCCTTTCCCAGTCACTGTGGAACAGCTAGTAGATAAGGCCCCCCACTTTTTCCCCAGCCCTTCTGCAGACCCTTCCTGACTCACGGCTCCCGGCATATTTAGGTGACTGAGCAGTCAACCTTGTCAACCCACTGGATTCCAATTCTGCATCTCAGGTTGGTAAAAAGATAGATTGGAAATCTATGGCTGTCCTTTACAACAGCAGCCTCCAAAAAGCCACTTTCTTCCTGACGGGCTTTCATGGTCTGGAACATGTCCATGGCTGGATCTCTATTCCCTTCTGCTCCATCTACTTGACAGTGATTTTGGGGAACCTCACCATCCTCCATGTCATTCGTACTGACGCCACCCTTCATGAGCCCATGTACTATTTTTTGGCCATGCTGGCCCTCACAGACTTAGGTCTTTGCCTCTCCACACTGCCCACCGTGATGGGTATCTTCTGGTTTGATGCCAGAGAGATTGGCATCCCAGCCTGCTTTACTCAGCTCTTCTTCATCCACACTTTGTCTCTCGTGGAATCCTCCGTGCTACTGTCCATGTCCATCGATCGCTATGTGGCCATTTGCAACCCACTGCGTTACTCCAGCATCCTGACCCCAGCACGCATTGTCAAGCTGGGGCTGAGTTCCGTGTTCCGAAGCTCGGTGCTCATCCTCCCCTTGCCGTTCCTCCTGAAGCGCTTCCAGTACTGCCGCTCCCACGTGCTGGCCCATGCCTACTGTCTACACCTAGAGATCATGAAGCTGGCCTGCTCCAGCATCATTGTCAACCACATCTATGGGCTCTTCGTTGTGGCCTGCACGGTGGGCGTGGACTCCCTGCTCATCTTCCTCTCCTATGCCCTCATCCTCCACACCGTGCTGGGCAAAGCTTCTCCACAAGAGCGCTTCCGGGCCCTCAACACCTGTGTCTCCCACATCTGTGCTGTCTTACTTTTCTACATCCCCATGATCGGCTTGTCTCTCGTGCATCGCTTTGGGGAACATTTGCCCCGCATTGTGCATCTTCTCATGTCCTATGTGTACCTGCTGGTACCACCCCTCATGAACCCCATTGTCTACAGCATCAAGACCAAGCAGATCCGCCAGAGGATCTTGAAGAAGTTTGAATTTGTGAAGTCGCTTAGCTGTTCCCGTCAGGATTAGGTTAGTATGAATGGCCACATTAGAGCTCACAAGTATTTTTGGTTTCAGCTAGAAAAGCATGCTCCCAATTGTTAATAACAGCAAAAATAATTTTTAAAGTGTGCTTTATATGGGCTAGATGACTTTTCAAAAGTTATCTACCTTGCTGCAGTTTTCTCAGTTGAATACTAAATCTCAAAGTAATCGTAATACTTATTTCTTTATCTGCATTGCTGAAGAATAGATAAATTCATGTAAATCTCTAACCCAGTGCTTTTTGCAAATACACAATCCTCAATAAATGTTACCTATCACTACTTTTTTAATCTAAAAGACTACATAAGTTTTATTTTATCATCCTGTAGTCGGTGGATTGATTGTACTTTTAAAATGTATATTTTGATGTAGTTTATTGCATTGTTATAATCACAGGCTTTTTTTTTGTTTGCAACAGTTTTACATAGTCACACTTATACCCCAGCCATTGCTAAACACATATTCTCAAAAGTAGGAAAAGGAGCACATTTCCTACTTTATGGAAAGACAATTAGAAAAGGGCTGATGACCTAGATTCAGGAGAGGAATATGATAGAATCAATACAAAAAACTTCATGGATAATCCTCAAAAGAGGAAATTGGAGTGAAGGAGTATCAACTCACCATCTGAGTAGCTAGATAGCGGACTTCAGTTTTTTTCTTTAGTGATTATACATTTCACAAGTGGAATGGTAGAAGGAAAATGCACATTCTTTTATTTCTTTGCAAGAGGCTTCTCTCATCTACATTTAGCCACATCAAACAATGTGCACATGCATACGCACAGGTAAACAGACAGTTGCTGTTTTTTAAATGTCTGAGTGGGCATATATTTTCTACGCCATGCTTGTTTGTTTTGGTACATATGACCCAATTGATCAGGAGGGTTTTTTTTGTCTTTTTAATTATGTTTTTATTATCTTTATAAGTACTGTACAAAGCAGTTCCCATTTATAAATACAATACATCTTGATCAATGTGACCCCTTTCATCACTCTCCTTCCCTCCCACCCCAACTTCTCCTCCTATGTTTTCCTAATTTCATAGGATATGCATTGAGATTTATGCCTGCATCCTTCCCCCTTCCTCTATTTGTGTATCTTCCTCACCTTGAGCCACCCATCCCCACCTTTCCAATGTGAGTTTCCTAGTTCATTTTTTGGTTTAATTATATTGTTTGAATTCTCCCTTCCAAATTCCTTATTTCAGTTACTGTAACTGGCCAGTTTTATGGATTCATTCCTGTGTATGTTGAAACATATAACAACTAGTACAAGACTTTACACGCTCATGTAGTTAGATGCGTCCTCCTGGAGGGCTTTGCCTATAGTCATGAGAAGGAAAAAGGGTTGGCTCAGCAATTCCTTTCCTTTCATTATTTTGGCCCAACTATAGATACCAAAAAGGAATCCACTGGAAGAAAAACACAAAGATGTAGCATTTCACCATGATAAGGAAGTTGACTACTTTAAGCAACAGCCCATTTTAGATCCTCTTCTATGCCTGTGAGGAAGGCAACAAAAGAGAAATCAATGGGAATAACCATACTTATATAACTTTACAGGGTCACATATATGAACACCTAGTAAGATAGAGATAAAAATCTTTCAAATAGGTGGTCTCATGTATACATATATACTAATAGATTTCTCCCTTTTGTACTGGCTCCTTTATGTCTCAATCACCATGAGATTGTTGCAGATTCTTGTGTTACTCAGTGCTTCATGATCCACACTTCCACCTCCTTCAGTTATTTGTAATGTGCATGAAACACTGGGGAGTAACAAACACTTCATTACTCCTTGTTTCTAGAGTCCACCAGTAGGGATGTGTTTGGGCAGGAGCTGATCACAAATCTAATAAACCTCCAAACATGAACTTCTTCACATTGTGCACTTTTGACTTTGTAAACTCCAGTTATTCCACATAGTCTGTTTCCCACCTAGAAAACTGTCATGGCTAATATGTAAAGCAGACAACATTACCTTCCTTGCAATATAAATCAATTGCTATTATCTAATTGAGGATGTAAAGAGATTAACCTTCTCATTCTGTATGTTTATGTGTGTCTTGTTTCTCTCTTCCTTCCTCCTGCCCTTCTTCTATACGGCATTCAAACTAGCCAAATAATATCTAATACTAGTTTTCTCCTTTGAGAACTCAGCCTCAGAGACTATAAATACATATTACTGGGGGAGGGAAGTAAAAGTTATCCTTCTATTGTATTCAAAGTATGGTTTGTTTTTGTTTTTGTTTTTGTTTTATGCCAGTCCTGGGGCTTGACTTCAGGGCCTGTCCCTGGCCTCTGTTGGCTCAAGGCTAACACTTGAGCCACAGCACCTCTTCTGGATTTTTCTGCTTATGTGGTGCTCAGGAATCAAACTTAGGGCTTCATGCATGCTAGGCAAGTACTCTATCACTAAGCCACATTCCCAGCCTGCAATGTTTTTTTGTTATAAGATATATAAATAATAATATAAATAGTAGTCAGATTATGACTAAGTATGAGCTGAACTCTTCCTGTCCCCAATTCCTTACTTGCAAGAACTCAAGGTGTGCCCATACTTGGATATGTGTTTGGAATTAAAGAGGTAATTAAGTTTAAAAGCAAAAGTAGAAGCAAAATCTAATAAAACTGGTTTTCTTGTAAGCAGAGGAAATGAGCATATGTGGAGAGAAGCCGGAGGTAGGGACAGCCCCAAATCAAGACAAGAGGCCTCAGAGGAAATCAAACCTGTCAATACTGCCATCTTGAATTTCACCAACCTTCAGAACTATGAAAATAAACCACTTTTATTAAGTTACCCAATCCATATTATTTTTATATCAGCCTTAGTAGATTAAGGATGGTAAATATGATCAAAACATTTTATGCACTTGTGTGGAAAGGTGGATTTTAGAGAATGGGGGGAGAAGGATAAAAACAAGGAGTGAGCAAGACACATTGTACTCACAAACTGACATATTGAATTGAAACTCCTTTGTACAATTAGGTAAAGATAATAATAAATAAACAAATAGGCAAGTAAATGGAACAATGAAGCATGTTGAGATTTATTTGGGAAGTAGGAGGGGGTTGAAAGTGACTGAAGGAGTCAAGCTACATTGTATGCATATATAGACATGTCAAACTAAACCCCCATGTGTAACTAATTAAGTTAATACAACTGTGAGAATATTAATTTACCTAGTAATTGTGTTTTAGAATAATTCTAGGCTAAAAATGATGATGCATAAGTTATTGCAAAAGTAAATGGAAATTCTGGAATCAGAGATGTAATATACCATAACGACAGTATGTAGAAAAATGTCTAAATTCTGTAATGACCATAACTAGCAGGTTTTCTGACTGTATCTATCAGGGATTAGGTCCTATATTCTGTATTTTAACAAGCAGCGCAAGAGATTCTGATCCAGGTCATCTGGGGATAAAACATGTAAAACACTGTCTCATAACACCCATATACAGAATGTACTCAACCAAAGACTACTAGTGTGGGGCTCTAAGAGAAAAACACTCATAATTCCGAAGAAACCATCCACATTCCCAAGGAACTATCCTTTTTCACTAGTTTTCCCTAGACCCCATTATTTCCAGCCTCTGCTAAGGGCCACTCTACTCTCCTATAAGATCAACTCTATTAGAGTCTACCTGAGTAATACCATATTTTTCCAGTCCTGGGGCTTGAACTCAGGGCCTGAGCACTATCCCTGGCTTCTTTTTGCTCAAGGCTAGCACTCTGCCACTTGAGCCACAGCCCCACTTCTGGCTTTTTCTATATATGTGGGGCTGAGGAATCGAACCCAGAGCTTCATGTATGCGAGGCAGGCGCTCTTCCACTAGGCCATATTCCCAGCCCCCATATTTTGTTTATCTCTTTGGGCTTACCTACCAAAAATCATTTTTAAATACCACATATTCTTATCTACCCCTAGCAAGCACATAGTCACATACAAAGAACATAAATGTTAGTATACTATGTCACACACATATAAAACATTACAAACAATACCCACTCTCTGCTTTCCTCAAGTTATGGAGAAATATGGAAATTTTTCTCCATATCCTTAAGCAGTAGTAGGTATATGTGCATGTCCCTTCCTGAACTTCTATCCAGACAGCTCAGAAGACTTCCCTCCTCTCTTCCCTTTCCCTTATCCCCAGAGTCTCAGTTAATGAGGCCCAGGAGCCCAGTGAAGGTTCAATGACTGTATAAAAATCAGAGATTTAAACAATCACCCTCTAATCTGTTCCTATCACTCCTGGCCTCTAATTTCAGCATTCTTCTGCTTTACAGTGAGGTCTGCAGCCTCTGGACCAAGCCTTGGTATGTGATGATCAATACTGCAGGCAGGAATTCAGTGCTTAGTTGTAGAATCAATAAGAGGTCCAAAACACTCAATCCAAAACTTTGTTTGGGGGGCTGGGGATACAGCCTAGTGGCAAGAGTGCCTGCCTCGGATACACGAGGCCCTAGGTTCGATTCCCCAGCACCACATATGCAGAAAACGGCCAGAAGTGGTGCTGTCGCTCAAGTGGCAGAGTGCTAGCCTTGAGCAAAAGGAAGCCAGGGACAGTGCTCAGGCCCTGAGTCCAAGGCCCAGGACTGGCCAAAAAAAAACAAAAAAAAAAACCCAAAACTTTGTTTGGGCAATTGGAGATGAAGGGCTTTGACCACAAAACACAGCTGCAAAGGGTGCATGCTGAAGAGGCCAGCTGTTAGAAATTCTTCCTTCCTCCACATGAGCCCAGCTCTTAGCACTAGCTCAGAAAGACAATAGCATTTTCACAACCAAATGCTGGCTTACTTTACTGCCAAGAGAAGTTTCTTCTGTATGGTATAAACAGTAGGAATACTGGGACTCAGGAAGACCAACAACTGAGATGGGAAAACTGAGGTGGTGACGCGACATGGACTTGGTTATTACTTGTTCACCATCTACCACTTATTCCCAGGCACAAGGTTAGTAGATTTGTGAGTTGGCTTTATTTTCACAAAGGAAAAAAATACAAAAGTGTCAGAAGCAATGTAAACCTTTGGTTAAAAAAAGCTATCGATCTATGCATACACGCCTATATATACACAGATGTATGTATATATGTATATATACACATGTCTATATATACATATATATGTCACATAAAAATATGTCCTTGAATAATCATGGAGTCTAAGTGATAGAATCAAAAGTCACTCTACTTGCTGAACTCCTTTCAGGAAAAAAGTCTTCAAGAAGAGCAACTGGGTAGAAAGGCCACAGCAAAATGAACTGCCTAACCCTAAATGATTGTTTCAGTACTAGTCAGGAACAATGAAATCTTCCCCCATTAGAAAATAAATGCTTGGACAATCTTTCAATTTTGTAATACTATCTTACTAAAATCTGTAGGTCCAGAAGACTATAGGGGCTCATTCCCAAGAAAATCCTGATTTCATTATTCTAAATTTTCCTTTATTTCTAGGTTCCCTCTGCCAACCTACCCTCGTCAACATTCTCCTTTTGATTCCTCTTCTGTCCTACTCCCCATTTCTAATTCCAAAGAGAGTATCTTCAGGTTAACACAAACAAAAGATAGAACCCCAAACGTTTTTGTATATCAGTAAATAATGTGTCATTTAAACTACATCCATCTTATGCTGTGTTAAAATAACTGCTGAGATGAATTACCTTCGTTAAGTTTTTATCATGGCCATGGAAAAGTCCAGAGATTTAAATTTAATTTCTAGGTGTAGGTTGTATGATATTAGTTGCATTGTCAAATTACTGAAACCTCTCTTTTCACATTTATAAATTGAGGTAATAACCTGCAATGTTTTGTGAGATCTTAATATGATTACATTTGAACTGTCCCTTGTACACTGACAGCAAATGCTTGATGTTCATTGCAAATTATATTTCTTTCTATTTTCACATCCCACTTCATTTTAGCATACAAAGTAACTTCTGTTTCCAAGGTTTGTTTGTTTGTTTTAGTTATATTACAACATTGAAACTTATCTGGCCTTAACAAGCAAGTTTATCACAGCTCTTCTGAATTCACTTTAATGAATAATGTGATCAAGCAGCCACAGAAGCTGGAGCCAATGAGATCTTCAAATGGAAAATGAGTTAATGACAAGAGCTATTAATGTCTCTAGTACTAAGATGGAGAAAGAAAATGTGTACATATTTATTTCTTTAATAAGTTTTTTCCTCTGTAATGGGAATCAAACTCAGGACCACACACCTGCAAGGTAAGCCCTCTATAACTGAACCACATCCCTATAAACACTAGTTTATAGCTAGTCAGAAATTTGAAAGGCCTGTAAGCTTTTTATTTTATACTGACTGCTATTTGTCACTGAATTATTACTTAGGTGAGAAGAATATCAACAGCTGTCTAGAGCCCAGACTCTGAGAAATGTTTGTTACTGGCTAGAATCCTATTTGCTATCTGCTTGATTTTAGAACGATAATATATTTCTTTTCTTTTTCTTTTTTCCAATGAGCTTGAACTCAGGGCCTAGGTTCTGTCCTTTAGCTTTTATGCTCAAAGCTGGCACTCTACAACTGGAGCCGCACTTCTACTTCTGGTTTTTTGGTGGTTAATTGGAATGAGAGTCTCACAGACATTCCTGACATGACTGACTTCCAACCATGATCCTCAGATCTCAGCCTAAATAGCTAGCACTAGCACTTCACCAGTACCACACAGTAATACATTTCTTTAACCCTTCATTTCCTCTAGTATAACATAGCATTACTAATGGATCATTCATGAAGATTTAAGGGACATAAGGCATATACCAAATTATTTGTAATTAACTAAATAAAACCACCTCTTAAAAAAGAAACTGAGGGCTGGGGATATAGCCTAGTGGCAAGAGTGCCTGCCTCGGATACACGAGGCCCTAGGTTCGATTCCCCAGCACCACATATACAGAAAATGGCCAGAAGCGGCGCCACTGTGGCTCAAGTGGCGGAGTGCTAGCCTTGAGCGGGAAGAAGCCAGGGACAGTGCTCAGGCCCTGAGTCCAAGGCCCAGGACTGGCCAAAAAAAAAAAAAAAGAAAGAAACTGAGCATGAGCCATATGGCAGGACATAGTGTATATGCTGGGTTAACAAAGGTAAAGAAAGCAAGGCCTTGCCCTCTCCTTGTATTAACATTCTAGAGAGATCATGAAAGAGTTCCACAGTGGAACTCTGGAAGACAAGAGGTTTTAGTTTCATCTGGCATAGCATCTGACAGGGACTTCATTTCTCAACCTTTGTTTCTTCAGCTAAGAAGAATGGGAGCTACCAGTACGATTACTCCTTCTTCTATAGATTCTCATGAACTTAGCTTATGATAGATGATGAGACCATGGCTAATGGTGCTTCCACTCTCCTATTTAGTTCTGTAGCAGTTGGATCCTAGAATTCTGGGAAATATCAGTTACTGACTGATAGAAGATTAAAGCATTCTTATTTTATCTATTGAGAGTAACTTTAAAGATATCCATAACACCCTTTCTAGTTCTCCTTGGAGTTCTGTGGCCAGCATTTACCAGATACATTGAGCAGGCAAGATTTCTTTATCAGTAAGACCAGAGCAGGAGATAAGAGAAGGACAAGACCTTGACTTTATTTGTTTTAAATGGTTGGTGAAGTTGAAAGGAAGGAAGAAGAGAGAGAGAAAGAGAGAGAGAGAGAAGGAAGGAAGGAAGGAAGGAAGGAAGGAAGGAAGGAAGGAAGGAAGGAAGGAAGGAAAGAAGGAAGGAAGGAAAGGAGGGAGGAAGGGAGGGAGGGAGGAAGGGAGGGAGGTAGGGAGGGAGGGAGGGAAGAAAAGGACAAAGAAAATTAGTTCAAGGAACAGAAAAATGATAAATTATATATACTAATATAAGTAAAGGAAAGATAAGATGAAAGAAAAACTAAAACATTAGTAAGAGGACTAGCCGAATAGAGGTGTATGTTGAGTGTCTACTAAAGGTTTACCCATTAGAGATAAGTAAAGTTAATATGTTCAAAAGGATCATGACACATGCTCTTGTTTATTATCTTGAAGGAGCAAACACAGAAATGACTAGAATCCTAGGAGATAAGTTGCCATGGCATAAAGATCCCCAACAAGAGCTGTGGCCTTCAAAGGTGGAACACAGCCACTACTGACCCAACCCAATTGGCAAGCAACAGAATCACTCTCCTTCGTGACACTGTCCTAGACGCTTGCCATTGACAGAACCTAATGCAAATCCAAAGTCGGTCAGGGTACGAACCACTACAGGCCCACCTACTCAGGAGGCTAAAGAAGGAAGATTTCTTGAGGCAATTAGCTTGATACAAGTGTGGAAAACATATCAAGGCCTCACCTAAATAAATTTTGGAGTGCATAGTGTAGGGTGGAGGGCTGATACAGAGGTCAGAGAAGAGGGTAAGGGTAGAAGAGCTCACCTAGGATTTCCACCTCACCCAGGCAAACTCTTAAATGTTGCATAACCTAAGCAAAGCACTTTACAATTTCATGTCTTTGTTCCTCAAGTTAGATTAAAAATATTTCCCTAAGCATTCACACAGTGAGACCAAAGGAAGATATTCATAGAAAAAGATCACAAGGGCCCAATAGCTGTGTGTATATGATCATATAAAATGAGGCTTATCAAAATGAACTCTAAGTAATGGAAATAAGAGGGTTTTTATTGTACTGTCTGTGGTTCTTTTTTCCCCTTTTGTTGTTGTTTTTTTTTTATTTCTGTACACTTTGTTTTGTATATAAGTTTATCGGATTTGAGGAGAGGAAGGGAAAGCACAGAAATGGCGGGACAAAGGGTGAACCAATTCAGCAGTGAAACTCACTAGACACTATATTAGAAATGAACTATACAACTTTATTGGGGAGAAGACCGGGAGGGGGAAAAACTGGAAAAAATAAGGGAGGGGTGACACTGTTCAAAGAGAAATATACTCATTACCTGACTTATGTCATTGAAACCCCTCTGTATATCACCTTACTGTAAAAAATAAATTTAAAAAATTTAAAGGAAAAAAAAGGTCATTGAGAATAACATGGGTCCAAAACTTGAAACAACCTGTTGGTTGGACCTACCTACTTGATTCTAATCTTTGTTCCTTTGTGTTTTCCAATATTTGCTAGGTATAACCACTAACATTTCCAGAAATTATTTTGAGATTTTTGAAAGGAATCCAAATCATTGCTTCTCTATGAAATACAAAGATGCTGGGCTACCTAGAGAACGGTAGCAGCATGGCCTCAACCTTCCTGCTGAGTGGCATTCCTGGGCTTGAGCATTTATACATCTGGATTTCCTTCCCACTGTGCTTCCTGTATCTGGTTTCCATCCTAGGCAACTGCATGATTCTCTTCATCATTAAAACCGAGCCTTCACTGCATGAGCCTATGTACCTCTTCCTGTCCATGCTGGCTCTCACTGACTTGGGGCTTTCCCTTTGCACCCTTCCTACAGTACTGGGCATCTTTTGGGTGGGAGCAAGAGATATTAGTCATGACGCCTGCTTTGCCCAGCTCTTTTTCATTCACTGCTTGTCCTTCCTAGAGTCCTCTGTGCTACTGTCTATGGCTTTTGACCGGTTTGTGGCCATTTGCCGTCCCTTGCACTATGCTTCCATTCTCACCAACACAGTCATTGGCAGAATTGGTCTGGCTTCCCTGGCCCGTAGCATAGCACTCATTTTCCCATTGCCTTTTATGCTCAAAAGATTCCCATATTGTGGCTCTCCAGTCCTCTCACATTCCTATTGCCTCCACCAAGAAGTGATGAAACTGGCCTGTGCAGACATCAAAGCCAATAGCATCTATGGCATGTTTGTCATCGTGTCCACAGTGGGTGTGGACTCGCTGCTCATCCTCTGCTCCTATGCCTTCATCCTCAACACTGTGCTGTCTATTGCCTCCAAGGCTGAAAGGCTCAAAGCTCTGAACACCTGTGTTTCCCATCTCTGTGCTGTGCTTCTCTTCTACACACCCATGATCGGCCTGTCTGTCATCCACCGCTTTGGGAAGCAGGCACCCCATCTGGTGCAGGTGATCATGGGCTTTGTTTATCTTCTTGTCCCTCCTGTGATGAACCCCATTGTCTACAGTGTGAAGACAAAACAGATCCGAGATCGGGTTACACATGCTTTTTGTTCCTGACTGGATCAAGTTTGTAGACATGACTACTTTTGAGTACCTTTATTCCTCTATCTTTATAATGTGTGATATGCATGGAATAGAAGAGGTGATTTGTGTGTTTTTTTTTACTCTACAACTGTATACAAGGATGAACAGGTAGCAGCTTTCACACAATTCATACTTTATACAGGCAGATTGGGAAGGATCCAGGGTACTACAGGGTAAATGTTACAAAAATACAAAAAATATCTTTAATGATATCCCTAGTCTCACTTTCTGCAGAAGTATTTCCAATCCCAGAAGGTTGCCATTCTACATCAAGACACAGAGTAGTTGTTCTCTTATAACTGAGAAGGCCTATGTAACTGCCTCCGTGAAGTCCACATTATAGAAATGAGCCCAGAAGTATTTCAAGGTTAGATCATAGATGACGACATATGTCTGACTGGTGATGTTTACATATCTCTGGCATTCCTATCTGTCTTACTCAACATTTGCTTTTGCTGCTCAGCCACTATATTGGCAGGAAGCCAAGGCCACGTGGGGAAACTGGATAGTTCATTCAACAGGCTCAACTAAGGTCTGGACCCAGGGAGTGAACAAACCTTCAGATGTGTCCACTTGCCATCTCCCCAGCTTTTCCAGAAAACACTCAAGACACAGAAAGAGAGGAGTCGATCCTACTAAGAGATCCATAAAATACAAATCAAGATAAAAAATAAAATTTTAAGCTGTTTTACAACTCTGTTGTTTCTGTTATTCAGAGCAAAAGCAGTTAAAATGGCATATAAAAAATGAATATCTTCTGAATAGGAATATCTTTTCTAGAAGAAAGCCAATCTTAATAAAAACTCTTTGTGGTATCTCAGGGATATATAAATTTTAGACAAAGATGGTAGGAGAAAGGAGGTAAAAATGTATTTTAATCTAGAATAACATATCCAATGCTGAGACAGAGATGAGGAGAGACAGTGTATTCAGAAAATCATCTGGATATTTAATTGTCACCATAGAGAAAGTTTAGTAAATGGATAAAGGAGCCCAGAAATAACCCTGAAGGGAAAGAGTGGGGAATAATTCTAGAGAAGTTGTTCAGCCAAGACTCAAAGTAGAAGCAGAAGGTAGCTGGGTGACAAGAAGTGCTGATTGTTTACTGTCTTTTAGTGATAGTTGGTTAGACTCTCTAAGAAGGTAATTCAAAGCCTAACAATGGACTGTGCTCTTAAACTTGCTTTGTTTTGTTTTGTTTTTGTAAATACATGGGACTTTGTCTTGTAGCAATCCAAAACAAGTACATCCTTGCTAAAACTAAACACACAAAAACCAAAGATTTAGGTGTAAGTTTAGTAGGATGACACTGCATTTATATTACTCTGCAGAAACATAAGACGGAATGCTGTTAGTAAATCTATAGAGAAAAGTAGATATTGAATAATAGGAGAAAAGACAGGATAGATACACAGATGTCTTGTTACACAATTGTATGTACTATAGTAACATAATACTTAAAAATGAATTATAGAAGCTACACTTTATTCTAAATGCACGAGGAAAACACTATTACAAAAATGACTAAGCAGGAAATATTGTAGTTTAAAATTATGTTCTTGGGGGGAGGGGGAATGAGGGAGGAGGTAACAAACAGTACAAGAAATGTACCCAAGGCCTAACATATGAAACTGTAACCTCTCTGTACATCACCTTGACAGTAAGAAAAAAAAGAGAAAAAAGAATAAAGTGTCAAATATGACTAAAACATGAAAATAAATAAATAAAATTATGTTCTTAGTTACTTAGAGGAATCTCTGACTCTTCCATAAATCATATGCTGATTTTATAACAACATATTGTTCTTAAAATTAGATGTCTCATATTAGGTATTTTTGTAGACTGAATAGAATTTCTAATATCTCCTAAAATTAAAGTTGCAATTCTCTTCTAAATACTAATAAATATGATTCAGTCATTTTTATCCACAAATGATACTCGGTATTTGCCAGGTGACATTCTCATTGTTTTTACAAAATGAACATTCTTCATAAGTAATACTTGTTCCTTGATTTTTGTCTTTCCTTGATGGCATAGAGATCATACACTGTAGCAATAATTTTAATAAATACTAATCATACAATAATCTATCTGCTCAAATTCTATTCCTTAAGAAATGTTGCTGATCCAATTGCTCTGTCACATAAGTTTTATTTCCACTCCTCTTAAAATGCTCATTCAGTTTTAAATTGTTTAAATTGTATTCCCAACTTTATTATATAAATTCTATAGCCTAGCCCCTCACTAGATAGTTCAACACCATCATGGCTTTGAAGATAAATCAGTTTCATTAAGCATTTACTAATGGTTAATGTGTTTCTTACATACTCGACTTATTATCTTACACAGATGTTGACTACCTTTCCCAAGACCTTCTCCCGGATTTGCCGAGTTTTTACACAGTACACAATGGGGTTCATCAGGGGTGGCACCAACAAGAATATATCCGCAATAAGGATAATGACCAGAGGGCTTTTGTGCTTGGCAAAGCGATGCATGGCAGCCAAGGTGATGATAGGCACATAGAAGATGAACACAGCACAGATGTGGGAAACACAGGTATTCAGGGCCTTCAGCCTCTCTGCCAAAGAAGCAATGCTGAGTACAGTCTTCAAGATGAGCACATAAGACATCGCAATCAGTGAGAAGTCCAGCATAGTACAGAGAGCAACAAAGAAGCCATAGATGAAATTGATCTTGTTGTCAGAACAGGCCAGCTTCATGATATCCTGATGAAGACAGTATGAGTGAGAAAGGAGATTCTTTTCACAATACTTCAGCCTCCTTAGAGTGAAGGGAAATGGAAGTACTAAAATTATGCTCCTAAAGGCTAAAATTATTCCGATTTTCGCTACTCTGTTGGTAGTGAGAATAGAACTGTACCTTAGAGGACTGTGGATAGCAAGAAAGCGGTCCAAAGACATAATTAGAAGCACAGAAGATTCCATGACAGTGAATCCATGAATGAAAAATTCCTGAACAAAGCAAGCCTCAGGGGAAATTGTCATGGCATTGAACAAGAAGATTCTCAGCATGGTAGGAAGAGAAGAGAAGGACAGCCCCATGTCAGAGACAGCCAACATGGCAAGGAAATAATACATGGGCTCATGAAGTGAGGGTTCTGTCTTTATGATAAAGAGAATGGTGCAGTTGCCCAGGATGGCAATCAGGTACATGAGGCAGATTGGAATAGCGACCCATACATGAGCATGGTCCAATCCTGGGATCCCCGTCAGAAGAAAATACTTCACTTCAGAGTTGTTAAGAACAGACATGAGTGGAGAACGTGAGATTTTTTAGCCAGCTCTGAAATTACATGAACAAAATCTAGTCATACTTTGGAATAAGACACAGTTTTGTGAGGATAGAAAGTTCTTTCATACAGAGTACGATGAAGTATATTGGTTATATTAGATAATTACACTCTTCCAAATTTACCATAAGGTCTTAAATATTGTAATTTCTCCCTCATGACAAGTTTCCTTTAACAATTTGTGCTAACTATCCATTTTTCATCGAGCATGTAAAGCATATCAAAGTAGAATTGTATCAAATCAATAAAAAGACACCCAGAACCTCTTTTTCTTTTTTCCCCGGCCAGTCCTGGGCCTTGGACTCAAGGCCTGACCCTGGCTTCTTTTTGCTCAAGGCTAGCACTCTGCCACCTGAGCCACAGCGCCAGTTTCTGGCCATTTTCTATATATGTGGTTCTGGGGAATCGAACCCAGGGCTTCATGTATAAGAGGCAAGCACTCTTGCCACTAGGCCATATTCCCACCCCCAGAATCTCTCTCACAGAGTTTTGCCATGCAGTATTCACCAGATTCTAGAGTGCTTTCACAACAAAATTTATGGAAGAAATTTTGAAACAATTATCTAACTCAGAGACCACTGAGAATAGTAAATAAATTCTAAAGTGTTAGGCTTATGGGCTCTTTCATATATTAAACTTAGGAAGTAGGCTCTTATGTACATAATATTCATGAGTATGATTCATATAAATATGTATTCCTTCAAGAATCATATGAAAATAAACATAATAATTTGTGGGCAAATATACGTGCCACCTATTTGGTTTTAAGTTATCTAATCTATCTAAACATCATTTTAATCTACCAAATTAATAGGAGTATTATGCTGTTGGTTTTAATAAAGTATCAATTAGACCTATGTTTACCATGGTATAAAGAAGCATCAGAAAATATTTATTATAATAGATTCTAGTAAGACATGTGAGGGATGTAAAGCAGTGAATTTACCTTGCTTAGTTTAAACATTTGGGCCACATTTCACTCATTATTTCAAGGGAGAATGTGAGTCTGTACAGTAATGTTGTATACATATTAATCTTATCTGTCCTGACTGGGTTATTTTATCTTATAGCTGTGTTACGAGCCAGTTAAGGAAATTCTAAATTAAGAAAGATATTCAAAACACTTAATTCCTTTTTGAAATGTAAATATTAAAACTCTACCTACACAATAAACTAATACAGCCTATAATACAAGTGTGCTATTTGTATTTTCAGAGTTGAGATACATAATCTTCCAGTTTATTACTACATTTTAGGTTTCAGGATAACTAAAGTTGAATAAGTGATATAAATGACACAAAAAAACACAAATGTCTAAAACAGACAACATAACTCCTCCCTCTATTTAATAAACCTTCTAAATAGATGCATAAAATAATTATGAGGTTAATTTCTACTGCAAAACAATAGCAAAGTATCAACTTTACTGGAGAGCTCATAAAAGGGTAATGCACCCAGGATATGTCAATGTCACCTCATGAGTTTTAAAACTTCAAATTAGAACAGAAGAAAATTTATCAGTCTTTGATAGACAATATGAAGAAAGGAAATGTGCTCTTCCAAACTAAAGCTTGAATGCCAATGAAGGTGGCGCCATTTTGTGGTTGTTTGTAGGATAACTTGAAATATGATAAATGACTGCCAGGCATACCTATAATCCTAGATACTCAGAAGGCTAAGATCTGAAGATCACAGTTCAAAGCCAGCCCAGGCAGAAAAGGTACCATGAGACGTCAATTAACCACTTAAAAATCAGAAGCAGAGCTGTGGCTCAAAGCGGTAGAGTGCTAGTCTTGAGCAAAAGAGTTCAGGAACCTGAATTCAAGCACTACAACTGGCAAAAAAAATAAGTAAGAATATATGGTAAATGATAAACATCCTTAGATTAATATATCTTGTTTTCAAAATGCAACCTATGAGAACTTATTTAAGCAATGTAGAAACAATAAAATTAGATTGGTGCCATTCTTTCTATTGCATTTTCAGTCATAAATTCATTCTTCAATGGACTTTGTATCTGGGCATGGAGGTCCAAGCTTCAAAAAAAATAATAACCCAAAATAATTTAAATTAAGAAGTACTGACATAAGAGCTGGTATTTTATATCGTGAAAATAGATGATCTTTACCCAGAAACAAAAACATACAAAATAGATTCTTTAAATACCATAGAACTCTTCAGATCATCAATGTGATTGAGAAAATGTTGAAAGGGAATATTAAGAGAAATGGGAGGAAATCTAAGATAGTAGATATAACATGCACCAAAAGAACACAGTAAAGAGAAGAGTCTTCTGGTTAAATATCATCCAGAACTCAGAATTTTAATACTTAAGGTGAGAAATCAGCCCTTAGCCTAAGGAACAAACATCTAGGCACAAACCTCAGCATGGCATCCTACCTTGTGTGATCCAAAACCAACACACAGCTGTTTCCTCTTCTGTGGAAGACTATAAGAATAATGCCTATCTCAGAGTTCTTTTAGACAGTCTAATATGGTCTTTAACATATGAAGACAATGAGCAAACATCGCTGGCTACTTTAAAAATACTTGGAGAACATTTTCTTAGCCACTCCTTCCCAAACATCAAGTCTTCAACTGGCAAAGAGGACACTTTCTCTTCTTTGTTAATACTAAAGCATCAAGGTTTATTATATTGTCAAGTAAGTTGGACCTTACAAATGTTAGCGTATTGATAAAATAACCTAGTAATGACTTAACTTTCAGATAGTACCATCAGCCACACACAGAGACAAGCGTTTACACAAACACACACACACACACAACCAAACACACACACAATTTGCCGTACTTACTTCCTAGTCTTCCCCCCACAGTCATTTATTTGGACACAAGCCATTTAACAAAGCCCTGGCTTAAGGTTACCAATAGGACGTTTTAGCTCCTCACACTTACCAAAACCAGACCCTTGGTTCCCTGAAAGAACAAGCACTATATATTGGCCTCTACATTGTCTCCATGTATCTACTTCTATTTTCCTCAGGAGTGCAGACCTCTGAGGAGTTAGCTCCTCTAGGATCTCCTAGTAAATTAATAAAGAAAGGGTTGGGGCCCAAGACTTCCCAGTAACTCATTGGTACCCAGAACCTCAACAGAAGCTGGAGACAAAACATAGGGGAAAAAAAAATCTAGAGGATGAGATAGAATAGGATAGAATTATTCCATGATAAGCCACCTTACCTCTGCTTGCATCTGCATTTGAGGTAGGGCTTTCACCAGCAGCCTCTGTGTTTCCCACATTGCACAAGTGCTATTAGTCTAAACACACCTGGAGCAGCCTTCACTAAAAAGACACAAATTAAATTTAAAATGTTTCCCTTTCTTTAAAGCTAAGTCAAACATTCTAAAGTGGATCCCAGTTACCCAAAAGGTGTAAAACTTAATGCTTGGTATCTTACTTCATAATGTAAAACATGTTGGCTTCTTTCTTTTCCCTACTCCATTAAACTACAGGTATTTGGAGAATTAGCTATCAAATAATCAAGTTGTTCTAAAATTATTTTTACATATTTTCCCACATTTTATTAATATCAATGAATTATACAAATGAATTTCATGTTAGCAAGTCCCTATATGCATAAAATGTACCTCTAGCAGACTCCTGTTACCTTTATCATCTACTTTTCCTGCTTCCCAGACCAATTTCAACAAGCTTCATGGCTCTATTTTTAAAATGATTTTCTAAAGTTTGAGAGGAATCAAAAATATACAACCAATTCATTAAAGAAGGCTGAGAAGTGCATCATCAACACTGCTTACACTGGGACGAGAGATTCAGTGGGATGGTGAACAGGGTAAACAGGATCAAAATATCTTATGTACATACATGAAAATGAAATAGTGAAGCTGGTTGAGATTGACTTTTGAAAAAAGGGAGAGTGGTTGAGGAAGGATGATGGAAGAGTGAACCTGATCAAATGTATTAGACAGGTTCAACTGCAATTGAAAGTATCTGTACTACTAAGTAATGCTAATAAATAATGTAGAGGGGACAGCAAACATTGAATACAATAAGAAATGGAAGCAGCGTGACTTTAAGCTGTTTCATAAGCAAGAGTATAACTTAAATTCAGAGAAATATATGGAAATTAAAAAGGTATAAAATCTCTATTTTGCTATTCTTGACGCTGACTCTGCACCTCATCTAAACATCAGAAATCATCCAGTTTTAGTCAAATGATAGATTTAGAAGTCGATGTGTTGTAAAGATTGGTAAATAAAGCACTTCATGCCTATACGAATCAAATTTATCTGCCTAAGCAGGAAGGGAAAGATCTCAGCAGGCAACAGTTAATCCATAGACAACAGTTCCAGCCTATTATGCAGAATCAGAGAAAATTGACACAGGCTCAGAAGAGAGGGCAGGTGAGATGAGGTTACAGTTTCAAGTTACCGCTAGAATAACTTAGGACTAATCAATACAAAAACCAGTTACTCCTAAGAGTTATATCTATTTGGAAAGGAAGTGATATACAAAGCATTAGAATGTAGTAGTTAGCATTGGACAAGGGAATTGAGACAAACTTGGATTTGAATTCCAGTTCAATCTCTTTCTTTCATAAATTTCAGTTCTCTTTTTTTCATAATTTATAGACTAGAATTATAGTATCTGTCTCATAGAGATGCTCAGAGAATTAAGTAAAATGACATAGAGGAGGGATCTTAGACACAAAATACAATCTTCCATGTAAGCACACACACAGGTATATATGTGTGTGTATATATATGTGCAGGTATATATGTGCATGTGTGCATTTGTGTGTACGTGCACATGTGTGGTGTGTGTGTGTGTAATCAATTCAATAAAGAACAGCACATACAGAAGTGAAGCCCCATGAACAATTAACAGACAGTTTAACAAGTGACCATCAGGAAGCTGAAATGAGATTGTAAAGAGGGGGGTAATGGGAGTGGGCAGATGAAAGAAAAGGGAAGAGGGAACAAATACAGAACAATACTCGATGTAGAAATGTGATAACGAAAGCAAGAAATGAAAAATAAATCTGGAAGGAGAATGATGGAAGGGGCAACCCAGATCAAGAAGCATTTGCATAGGTTGTTAAATTGTAACACCTTTATACAACCATTTGAAATTCAGAAGAAAAGGAATCTAGGCATTACCTAAGAGAAATAGTATAAACCCATTTATAAAGTCAGTGAGGAATAATTATTCGTTTTACATCAGTAAGCTATCCATAGAAAGGTTCCTGTTCTGTTAAACCATAAAAAATCCTCATTGTTACAAAAGAAACAGAAAGAATGCTTATACCCTTTTTGATGTTTGTTGTAAATTTAGAAATTCAAATTTGTACCTGATGGAAATGACTTAAACCATAAACTGACAACAAATTAAAATACTGTCTACTTCCTTCTCTTAGATATAATATACATTTTCCATTTGATATTGTTTCTTTGAGAATTTACAGGAATAATTCTAAAATGGAGTTATAGGTAGATGCTAGATAATACAAGAGAAAAATAACAGCAACTAGAATAAGGCTCAATATGTAATTTATTTTATTTATTCATTAAACAGCCCTAAAATTGTGTTTTACTCAGAAAAAAATTAATGAATAGAACAAGCAAATAGAAAAGGCACACTTTGATATACTGTAGAAGATCTAAAAACTTAATACATATTTAAGGAATATAGGAACATTATGCAAATATACTGATTAGTCAACTAATGACAGTAGGAAAGATGGCACGCTATTTATAATAGCAGAGGCTCAGAGGCAGAGTGCTAAACTAAAATAATTTAAGGGTTGAGCACAAATATAACTTTAAATTTTAACTAAATATAAGTAAACAAATTATCAAAGGATGATAACAATTTTCTATGGAAATAACAATGAAAAGTGAAAAAGGAAACTAAATTCAATTTGTTATATGAATAACCTTTTGGTTTGGGGGAGAGGGAGGGTCCTGGGGCTTTAACTCGGGGCCTGGGCACTATCTCTGAGCTTTTTGCTCAAGGTTAGCACCCTACCACTTGAGCCAGAGCTCTAATATGGCTTTTTGCGGGGGCTGGGGAGGGGGCAACTTTCCTTTTGGTCTGGCTTTGAATCATGATCATGAGATCTCAGCTTTCTGAATAATTAGGATTATAGGCATGAGCCACCAACACTTAGCATTTATGAATAACCTTTAAAAACAAATTTAATTAAATTTGTGACTAAACAACAAAGAGTCACCGTACATATCCAGTATTTATCACATATAAGGTTGAGTTGTTTACCTGTATGAACATCATTACCTATTTTTGAGAACACATGAAGGTAGATTTTTATGACTTACTCCTATTCTGTAGAAACTAGTTAAAATTTTTAAATTTTGAATATTTTTCCAATGATATGGAGTTCTCAGAAAGGCAGTAAGATTCCAATGTCTACAATCTCAGACATTAAATGAGGTTGACAATTAATTTGCTTCCTTCAATATTTAATCATTCATATTTATAGGGTTTCAGAAGATAATGGGTATTATATATATTAATACTACTATTTATCAACTGTTACTGAAATATACAATATTGTTAACTAAGTGCAAGACTGAGTACAATAATAGGATTAATAGTAATAAATAGTATTAATAATTAATAGTGATAATATTGATAATTAATAGTAATAATATTAATAATTAATAGTAATAAATAGTATTCATTCATGTAACACAACATTAAAAACTAAGTCATATTTGTTAAATACAATATCAGTCCTTAAAAACTAAAGGTAACATATAACATAGACCCACTACCCATAATCTTAACTTCTCAAATGGCAACAACAACGTAAAGAATCAGCTTCTAGAGGTGAGAATCGGCTTCTAGAGACATGTAAAGCATAATTATATTCATGCCCTAGTTGCATATGATAACTTTCAACTCACATGAAAGAATGACAGACTGCTACTTTGCTATAAAATAAAGGACAGCTTCCTAAAGGAAGTAAAGTTTGAAATACAACTTTACAGTTAAACGGAGAATCATTAATATACTTTCATCATAATTTATAAGTATATGTACCTATCTGCATATATTCATATATTTAAAAAGATAAAGTCACATATAATTTTCCATTAGTGAGATTATAAAGAATATTTCTATGAATTAATTTTCTATATTCCTCGGTGTATTTACAAATTTTAATTTTCTACATGATACATAGGATATAATAAAATATACCATGTAGTATATTAAATATTTTGCTTAAAATAACAACCAAACACAAATCACATTATACAGTCATATCAGTCGATATGAAGTACACTAGTGAAACTGTTTTTGTGATGAGAAGGTAGCTTGCATGTTGATCCAAGTATAAAAAGTACATTTGTAGTGGGATTTCTGAAGAGGAAAGATGTTACACACACACACACACACACACACACACACACACACACACAAATAGCATAATGAAGCACAACACTCTTTGAAAGAGGGAGGGAGGAAAGGGAGGGAGACCAAAGAAATATAATGTAAAGAGTGAACTTGTTCGAAGTACACTAAGCATCTATGGAATGATGCTTTCTTTTTACTCTAAATGTATGCTAATTAAAAACAGTAAAAATGCAAAAACACAACTGATTAAACAGCATGGAAGTTACTATACAATCTACTGTAATGAGCACAACAGAAAGCAGAGGGCGCTAACAATAAAGCCTGCCCGGCAGAGGCTATGGGATGAGAATTAGAACACCCAGGAAATGATTTTTTTTTTTAATGCTATGTGTCATTTTATGTATGAAACTGACTGGGAGGCTTCAAAGTAACCATAAAAACCTTCGCTAATTAAAGAGATTAAAGAAAGCACAGGCATGAATCTGTAGATAGACAGTGCCCTCTAGAAATTACTCTAAGGAACTGAAACCAGCTGATTTCTTGGAGATTTTAATACAAATTCTTATGCGCACACTTTTCCTTTTACTACCTCAAGGAACAATCCTTATTGCTCCTGGGAAATTTGAATCTTATTCAGTTGAATAGAAAAAGAAAACTTGTCACTTACTTCTGACCTAAATCTTTTTAAAAGCAGATAAATTGTTACCTCAGATGGAAATTGTTTTAATTGTGCTTTGAATCTGTACACCCAGGAGTCCAGGTCATTGTTTTAAAATTTTGGTGGTTCGTTTCCCAGTCAGGGGACCAAAATCAAAAAACCAAACAAACAACCAAAAAATTTGGTGGAACTCAAGTTGGTTTTGACAAGTGATATTTGAGAAAAAAACCTCTGTGAGTAAACTCAAGGGAAAATGACGTCTTCTTTCTCCAGTAATCCAGCCACTAAACAAAATGCCTGTGGGTGACATTGTTCCAAGTCTTTTTTAAACTTAACCATAGTTTATATATCAATTTCACCTTCCTCTAAGACTCCTCATACTAGAGTTCCGTGAACCCTTGAATTGGAACAGCTGAAAGATGGCCCTGCGGATCACCTTGGTCTTCAAGCTATAAATGATGGGGTTCAGTACAGGAGGTAAGAGCAGGTAAATGTTGGCCAGCACACTGCAGATCACCCTGGGAGTGGAGCTGAACAGACGGTGGGCTAAAGACAGGCTGATCATGGGCACGTAGAAGACAGTCACGGCACAGATGTGGCAGACACAGGTGCTGAGGGCTTTCTGTTGCTTCTTAGGGGCCACGAGGCTCAGAACCGTCCGGAGGATCAGGACATAGGAGAAGAGAATGAATAGTAAGTCAGTGCCATTCAGGTAGAACTGAAGAAACATTCCCCAAAAGTTGCTGATCCAGGGATTGGTATAGGTAAATTTGATCAGGTCTGGGTGGAAGCAAAATGGATGGGAGAGCTCTTGGCCTCCCTGGAAAGACACCATATTCACGGCCAAAACGCAAGGAAACATGAAAATGACCTGCCGTATCAGGATGGTGAGTCCCATCACCAGGCTCATCATGTCTGTGAGGACAACGGCATACTTCAGGGGGTTACAGATGGCCATGTAGCGGTCAAAGGCCATGGCGACCAGCACGGATGACTCCAGGAAGGAGAAGCCATGCACAAAGAACATCTGAACTCGGCACGCTTTGATGCTGATCTCCCTGGCATGGAACCAGAGAACGCCCAGCACCGTGGGAAGGGTCGTGATGGTCAGGCAGAGGTCAACAGCCGAGAGCATGGAGAGGAAATAGTACATGGGCTTGTGAAGACTGCGCTCAACGATAACTACCAGCACGATCATGCTGTTTCCCACCAGGGCAATGGTGTAGAGGCAACAGACGGGAATGGAGATCCAGATGTGAGCCAGTTCCAGCCCAGGGAAAGCCGTGAGGAAGAAGCTGGAGGAGGATGAGGTGGTGTTATTGACCATCAACATGGTGAACGCATGGCATCCACTGAGAAGAAACAGAACAATGACAATATCTGGCACTAGATCATTCTTATAAGTCTTCTAACCCGCTTATAAACCTTTCAGAAAGCAGATGGCTGTGTCCCTTTATTTAAAATTCCCAGTAGAAATGTGCTCATCATGGAGTCCTCCAGAGTCTTGGATTGTTCTTGTTAGAACCTGCCCTCATTTTCTTACCTTTACTCCTTCCAGATTATAACCATCTGTGATAGTGTGCATCTTACATGCTCCCCACAGCTCATGTGGTAAAATCGTGGTTGCTGAGGCAGCAGTGTGCAGAGGTGAGGCTTGGGAAGGGGAGGCCATTGGAAGGACTCTGACCTCATGATGGGTCCATAGCATAATAGGCTGTTGTCAATTTTAGGAGGTGGGGCCTAGTTGGAGGGAAATAACCTTGAAAGGTAGTTTTTGTTCCCACCCCTTCTAGTCTTTTGGAGTTTTTTTCCCCCCAAATTTCTGTGAGATGAGCAACTTTCTATTGCCTCGGGCTTCAGCCATGCTGTACCTCACTACAGACCAAAGCAACTAGTCCAATAACTAGAGACTGAAAACGTAAGCCAAAACTAACCTTTCTTCTTCATAAGTTGCTTCTCTGAGGTATTTTTTTGTAAGCTCACACACAAACTATCAGTGTCCCATAAGCTCACTCCCCTCTTAGTTCCCAGCATCAAATGGGCCTAAATAAGAAATGCTTTTATATTTAAGTCATACATGTGTATAAATACCAACAAAGCAAAAACAATTGCAGCTGCAACCTAATGGATATTTGTATTAAGTTGCAAAGCTCTCTATGTTGTCCCTAAAATAATGAAGAGCATAGGTGCAATTCTGGGCACTTGCGATGCTCTTGTAGAAATCTAATCTGGGATATTGTATTCAGAGGTATCTTTGTACCCAACTCATAGGCCACTCTATTCTTACACTCTCATTTTATAAGACCAAGGTAAGTCTCTGGGTTCTCTATTTCATTTCCTAGATATACTAAAATAACTCCATTAATTCTGTTATTCCCTATACCACACAGATGTCAGTCTGGATTCACTGTGTTCTCTATTTCTGTTTCCCAGGTATACTGAAATACATACATTTCAGTCCTTTCTCCATCTCATACTTAGGATATTTTGTTTCTATTCCTCCCATAGATGTCTAAAGCATAAGTTTGAACTCCCTCATTATGAGTATACAACGTGTGGAGTCCTGTCTCGATTTCCAAACTCTATTTTGGAATATGACTATAGGCCTCTTCACGTTGGCCTAGCAGAGAAGCTCTGACAAACTATCCCCACACCTAAGCTTCTCTCTTGGTGCTAATTGCTTGTTAGTCGTGGCAACAGTCCAGGGACTTGCTGGAGACATCATTGCTGGCAACAGTGGCATGTGACTGTGGATGCCTGCACCGTGTTATTGGCCCATCAGGAGGATTCGGGGGGGGGGGGGAAAGTCCCCCTTTCTGCTTGCTCTTCTCTTGATGTTAAAATAAGTTGTGCCAATGTGTGGACTGATTCTAGTTACCTGAATGAACGTCTCTTTTATCAGGGCCTGGCTGTGTCCAGGTTGGGATGGACTTAAGATCACTTCTAAGTGATCTTTACACCCGAGGGTCTGCTGAGAAGCAGGAGAGGCAATCTCGTTACCATAACTTGGGGAAATTTATGAATGGGGACTAAAAGAAATTTATAAATAAGGATTAAAAGAAGAAAGTAAGGAAATTGCAGGCTGAGCTGATGTCATACATTGCAATATCTACTAGCTCAAAGGATGCAAAGAAATTCTATAGAACCATAGCATGGAAAAACTGATAAGAGCAAAACAATAACAAAACAACCCATGTGAATTTTTAGGGAGGCAGAAGGACAGGATCTATATTTTAGATGATTATCTCGATACTTTTTAAGACTTGCTTTTTGACTGTTAGTCAACAAAAATCAGAATCGATGATTTTTTTCAAGTTTTATTTCAGCCACGTAGTCATCAGCAAAGGCCATAAGGAATGATGCATCTAGCTTGGTTAGTCAGTGCACATGGTCAGCTCAAGATTCTCCTTCTCCAAAAGTCTAAGCTTTCAGGGCTGGGAATATGGCCTAGTGGCAAGAGTGCTTGCCTCGTATACATGAGGCCCTGGGTTCAATTCCTCAGCACCACATATACAGAAAATGACCAGAAGGGGCGCTGTGGCTCAAGTGGCAGAGTGCTAGCCTTGAGCAAAAAAGAAGCCAGGGACAGTGCTCAGGCCCTGAGTTCACAGCCTAGGACTGGCCAAAAAAAAAAAAAAAAAAAGTCTAAGCTTTCAGCACAGCTTATTAAGGAGTTGCAAGACATTTGCCAGTGGTAGAGAATCTCTGTATTATATAAAGATAAATATGAGAGTGTTGATAGTTTTCTGTGCAAATATAAGATAATGATATCTATAACTATTGTTTTATTCCAGCAGGGACTACAGATTATTTTTTTCTGCTATACTGTAAGTTAATGTATATGTACAGGATTTAATTGGGAATTAACACCAACAATCAAGAAAACTGGTACAAATGAGATGGGTTGCAAACATGTTGGATTAAACAAAACACTTGGATTCTAATTGGACCCTAATTCGAGTTCCATGGTCAAGGCCATGGGAACAGAAAAGAGTAAGGACACTTCTGCTTCCCAATTCTGTCAACATAGTGAGATTGGATGAAGAAAGACGCCAAAGCGGGGAGGTACTTTAATTGGAGATAACTACTACATGACAAAATGAGCGAAGAGCAAACAAACAGTTTGCTGAGAACTCTGGGTCATTATTCTCGGCTGCTAAACACAAACACTCAGAGGGATTCTCTCTGAAATTACCATTCAAGAATCTTCCTTAACATAAATAAAATGTATTGATTCTCACCCAATGATAGGGACACATATGCTTTTGGTACTCTCCCTGGACATTATTTTCCCCCACTAGAAGGCCAGTACTTTGGGAATAAGAAACATTCTATTTTCTCCAGATGAACCATATTGTTTGACACTTAATTTAAAAAAAACAAATTTATATGAGATATGTAAACTGTAGAGAGTAGAGAAATAATAAGTAACAGATGAAAGACACAGAGATTAAGCCTTGAATTTTTGAGGAAGGATGAGCCATAGGGAAAAATACTCCCCTAGAGACTGCTCAAAGACAATCACCTGTCAACCAGGAGAATAAACAGAATATAATGAGAGAAAAGGGATAATAATTAAGCTTGTCAATTGAGTCATAAATTTGACTTATATCTACTTTTATATGATTCCAAGAAAAATTTGAGGTAGATATTTTCCTCCTGTTTTAAAGACAGGACATGAGCAAGGTTAAATGTCATATCTAAAATAAGTAGATCTGGATTCAAAACCAGACTTACTAAAGTCTACATTTTACCAAAATTCAAAACATCAAAGATGCTTGGTTTAGGGGACAATCTACACACTGTGAGATGTTGTGATATCCCTCTTTGAAAATAAAATCTATTCTATTTTAAATAATATGATTCAGAGAAATTATATTGATGAGAAATAAGTAAAAGAGAAATGTGTGCTCACAGCTTTCTAAAGAATATTTGTGGGATCCAAAGGTGGTTGAAGATGTGCATAAAGTACATATATTTTGGCACACAGATGAGATACATAGAAGAAAGTTATAGAATGCAAGTATAATCAAGAGTATCTATGAAGCAAACACCAATTATATTCTGTTCCTTGAATAGCATTCATAAAAGACAAACAATGACATTGGGAAATGTGATAGAGATAGGAGAGAAATCAATCGCTCATTTTGATGTTGAGAACTTTGTCCTATGAGATAAACACGCATAGACAGAAGGACGTGTAGAGGCCTCTCATATGTTTTGGAGCGATATAGAGAACAAACCTGATTGCCTGTGTTCGTTGAAGTTTTTCCAATATTTCTCACCTTCCAAGAAAAAAAAAAACAATGGACTAGTGTTTTCCCTCTTCAAATTCAAGTCTCGGTTTGAATGGCCAAGCAGAAGTTAACATCTGCTCAAACACATATGGACTAGATAAAATGACTTGGCTAAAACCCGCTCAATTCTACCTAAGTGATTTGAGAATCAACATCAGTACCTCTGACATCGATAACAATAGAAGCTCACTCTTTTTCCAGCAGCTACCTTATGTTCATTTATTTGTCAACACTGAATTTTACTGCTTCCACAATCCAGAAATTGATCTGACAGCTCCACAACAGGTTTGGATCCTAGTCTTTGTACCATTTAGTTCGTGAGCATTTTATTTGATTCTTCATAGTGAATCAGAGATGGTATCAATCATTTCTTTTTCTGACTGGAATGAGTTGCATGAAATTTTAGGCATGCATATCACACTTTTCATATCCTGATGCTAGCTACCACAGCAAGATCGGTATCAAAAGAAAACTTTTACCAATAATATCAATTGCACACAGGAAATTTATGGCCACAGTCTTATTATCTCCTTTCTTTCTCCATTCTTTCCCTTCCTATCTTCTGTCTCCCCATCCCAGTACTTCCAGGATATATTATATATGCCTCCATTTCTTCAGTCATCTTCCTCATATCTTACATCAATTCATTGCTTATTCTCTTTCCTATCATCCCCTGCCATTCCTTCTTTCTTTCCCTTCCATTCCCTTGCCAAGTAGGCACCTTTTCTTACCTAGTCACATCAGCAAGAAACACCACAAATTTCTCTTCAGCCTCACCATACAGCAGTGACTCAAGCAGCTCCCAAGGTGGGGGCTTTATAAGTAGCCTCACAGAGTCACCAGGCAACAGTAAGTAATCTTGATTATTTCAATTGACTGTTGGAAGAAGAGTGATGGGATCCATATGAGTATGTTCCTCCCCAGCATCTGAGACACAGCTTCACATGCTGCTCCCAGGCCGAAATAAATGTCATCCATCAGGGTCTGGGGCAGCGCCTTGGCCCTGGAGGCTTACAATAATAGGTGTCTGCAAAAACAGCCTGTGTTGGATCACTAAATCCATTTCTCATTGCCCTGCCTTGGGCTACATATTCCCAGCCAAGAAGCTCCCTCAGTGTCAGAGATGAATTAGGAAAGGACAGAAAGATGAATCCCTCTGTCCGTCTGTTTCTAGTATGTATTCTGCCTCCCAGGTCCCATCATCTCTCTAGCAATTCCCATGTTCCTCTTCTTACGTAGGAACCCTTCCTGAGATGCCATGATATTTTAATCACTTTCAAGGTGCTTAGCTTCAAAAGGGTAAGCAAGCTAATATATTATGAGTAGAACCCCATCAGAAACTGTACTATGTGTTTTTAGTGCATTGTTATATACACTCATGATCAACCTTATGAGCTAAATTTTAGTCTCCATTATTTCCCAGCTAAGAATATTAAAGCTTAGAAAGGTTTTAGACAACTTTGTCAATCAAAGAGTAAATTACAAAGTTGGTATTCTTATTGCTGTTAATAAATATGCTACACATGAGGGCTGGGAATGTGCCTCAGTGGTAGATTGCTTGTCTCGAGTGCATGAACCCCTAGGTTCAATTCCTTCATATTACATAAGCATATGAAAATCACATAAAAAATAAGTTGAAAGTGGTAGAGTGCTAGCCTTGAGCAAAAAGAAGCTCAGAGACAGTACCCAGGCCCCGAGTTCAAGCCCTAAGACTAACAGAAAAAAGAATAAATAAATACACTACACTACCCAGGAATCGTGAAAAATATAAAAATGTATCACTAGCTATGCCCACCATTCCCCCACACTGTGATGGGCTTGTCACAGGTTAATGAGTAAAGGAAACATGGTCAGGGTCCATACAAACAATGGAGTTATTCATTCCTAAAGAAGAATTAAGCCCTGTGATTTGCAGCACAATGGGCAGACATACAAGGCATTAGGCTTATTAAAATAAGGCCAAAACATATATTCTCACATATGAAAGTAAAAACATGTCAACTGAATGCAATAGTGGTAACAAAAGCCTGGGTAGGAAAAAAGGTGTCAGTTAGATAACAGATGACAAACAGACAGAAGGGTTAATATGTATACCACCTCACAGTGTGTGGGGGGAGGGGTTATAGCTAATGATGAACTTTTATGTTTTCATGAAAATCTGGAAGAGAGGTTCCTAAAGACTCAAAACAAAGAAATCAGTTATAAGAGGGAACTGTGCATTACGCTTATTTGGTTAGTGCATGCTGTGTGCATAGATTGAAGTAGTACACTAAAGAAGCCCCATATATATGTATGTATGTATGTATGTATGTATGTATGTGTATATATATATATATATATATATATAGTTAATCTATGCTGGTCAGAAACTTTAGAATATTATACAGACAAAACAATTAGCGTGTAGGTGCAAGGAAATGGTGTAGATACGCTTCAGTCTAGTTGGGGAGCATTCTGAGAGTTCTAGTCCTAACAACTTGGCTTAACCCCCAGGGCCTGCTTTCAGCAGGGCTAGCTCCATGCTGAGCTGCTATTAGCAGGCCAGGTCCATGAGCTAGACAAAGCACACAAAGCAGACTATTGAAGCATATAGGCAAGCCAGAGCAGAGAAACGGGGATGGGCGTGGAGAGGCAGGTGTTTTACAAGCAGACGACTGCACGTCAGAGGAGAAAGCAAGGAGATAGTTGGAAGAAGGATTCAGAGTAGGAAGGTCAGCGTGTGGCCGAGGCGGTGGTAACGCCGGTTCTCCCGCGGTCACCGAGGAGCGAAGGCCTAGCCCTGCGACCACGTCTTGAGGCAGCTGCTTGAAGCAGAAGGCGCCACACCATGAAGGGTGGCGGGGGAAATGGCAACAAAACCACGGGAGGGTTGGCGGGCTTCTTCGGAGCCAGCGGGACCGCACGCGGACTTGGCCGGCGTGCCGTTCACTGGTATGAATCCTCTATCTCCTTATTTAAATGTGGATCCACGATATCTGGTGCAGGACACAGATGAGTTTATTGTACCTACTGGAGCCAATAAAACCCGGGGCAGATTTGAACTAGCCTTCTTTACTATTGGAGGATGTTGCATGACAGGGGCTGCATTCGGAGCAGTGAATGGTCTACGGCTAGGATTGAAAGAAACCCAAAACATGGCCTGGTCCAAACCAAGAAACGTGTACAGATTTTGAATATGGCAACTAGGCAAGGAGCACTTTGGGCTAATACTTTAGGTTCTCTGGCTTTGCTCTATAGTGCATTTGGTGTTATTATTGAGAAATCAACGAGGAGCAGAAGATGACCTGAACACAGTAGCAGCTGGAACCTTGACGGGCGTGTTGTATAAATGTACAGGTGGCCTTCAAGGAGTAGCACGAGGGGGACTGGCAGGATTTACACTTACCAGCCTCTATGCACTGTATAACAACTGGGAGCACATGAAAGGATCTGTGCTTCAGTCACTCTGAACATTTTTGCCACCTCATGAATGGAGGACGCGTCAGTAGTCTTTCAGATGAATTAAGTCAGTCTGGAGTTAATTGCCTTCTTCTATCTACAACTACTTTGAACAATTGGAGGTTGTGACTTGCTGTGGTGAAGACCATGGATAGTTGGCCAGGACCGGTACTCCTTGCCCTTAATGAGTTGAAGTCAAAACCTTTGGTAGCTCACTGAGTAATGTGGTTCTCCTTTGGAGATGATCTTGGACCTGTCCTCTCTTCCTACCCTCTGGGAAACCACAACCAGAATTCAGGTCCTGCTCATTGTCAATATTTTATCACCAAGTGTGTTTAATGATCTGAAACTATAATGCTGCCCATGTTCCAAATAAAAGGAGAGAATAGAACCAGTCATTAAAAAAAAAGGGGGGTTCAGAGTAAAAACCACAAGCTGAAGATTGTGGTGAGTTTGTAAAATACTTGTAAGAAATTTGAAAGCAGATAGTTGCTGCCAAAAGATGTCTATCAAAGCCACCTTTACACGAGATAGGCAAAGAATTACTGCAGTTCTCTGTGCCTCTAAATTGTGATTCTTGTTCTATATTTTATTTCCGCTCCACTCAGCTTTGAAATCAGGCTGATTTCTGTTTCTGTATTTGCTACATGTACACTTTTTTGGGAGGAGGGGTCATGGGGCTTGCGCCTTGGGTCTGGGCGTTGTCCCTGAGCTCTTCAGTTCAAGGCTAGCGCTCTACCACTTGAGTAACAGTACCACTTCCAGTTTTCTGGTGGTTAATTGGAGATAAGAGTCTCACAGACTTTCCTGCCCTGGCTGGCTTTGACCCACCATCCTCAGATCTCAGCCTCCTGAGTAGCTAGGATTATAGGCGTGAGCCACTGACACCCAGCTACATGTACACTTTTTTAGTCTTTTTTTTTTTTTTGGCATCAGCGCTACCATTTTACAAAATATCCATGTTCTGGTTTCCCTTTTGGCTCTCTTAATAGCAATCATTCATATTTAGAAAGACATACATCAAATATATCATAACATGTTTATCATCATGGAAACAACTGGAAATAGATCAAGAATATTTTATAAAACCAGGGTTTACATGTGTTAGGATCATAGATGTCAAAAAGTTCCCAAGGTCTTCCATGGGCTGCAGACCAGGTACTTCCATCTTCAGCTCTTGCTATTTTGCCTGTCCACACTACCATACATGACAGTGTTCACCATTTCCTCCGTGTCTAAAACTCTCAAACAGGGAAATGCATATTTCCTGCAGTTTCTTCCTGTTTCTGACTCCTTCACCACCCAACGAACCACAGAACACAAGGCAAACAGCAGGAGACACACAATCTAACTTCATGCTGATGAGTGGTCTCTATCCCCAAATGTTTGTATTCATTTGAGGAGGGCTTAGATCTAACTTCATGTTTTATAATTTTCCAAATGATTCTAATATGCGTATGTGACTTGTGAGCCATGACTTAGGCTTATTTTATTAAGTAAAAGTGAATGCTATACATAGTGTTAGTAAAGCATATTTTGAAGCATATTTTGGTATCTTGACATTTTTTTATTCAGTTGCAAAGATGTGTAAATAGAATATTAGTGGGTTTGGGGATGTAGCCTAATAGGAGAGTGTGTGCTTAACTTTGGGAAGACTTAAGTTCAAACTCCATACTAAAACCCACCAGAAAATGTTAAGCTATTATCCCAGTCTCCTATGTGACATAACCATGTTCTTTTCTCCATTGATATGATTGTTTTCATACTTTTGATCCTCACAGTACTTTAGAAACACTATTTCTTGAGATATACCATTTGTATCTTTGTCAGTGTTGCTGTTGTCTGACTGGAAAACATATACCCAAGAAAACTCACTGTAATCCATTGACCCAGAAGGGAGAATAGGAAAGAACTGTATTTAAGTTTCTCTGATCCTTCAAAAATGCTATTTTATGGATTCTTATATATATATAATATATTAGTACACAGAAGTGGCACTGTGGCTCAAATGGTAAGGTGCTAGCCTTCACTTGAAAGGCTCAGAGACAGCACCCAGGCCCAGAGTTCAAACTCCACGACCAACTATATACATACACACACACACACACACACACACACACACACACACTAGTACCTACATCTAATATTTCTTAGGGGAGGCCCTCTTTTTTATTTTTCTTGTATAGGTTGATAGCTATAGATGGTAACCATCATTTACTCTATAGTAAGAATAAAAGCCAGAGAGAATATTTTAAATTTCTCAAGCTCTATGATGACTGGGGCAATTTGCTGCAGATGCCCTTCCAATGCCCTCATTCTCTAATGGGCTATCAGATGACATTAGTACCCTGAATTTTCCTAGCAGCACACTGTACATGCACCTCGTGCCCGGGTGCACAATCCCTTCTCTCTCCCTGCATTTTGACTTTGGTTCCATTGCTACATGAAGTTGATGCCTCCACACACAGACTTTTTCTCATATCAGCATATACAATATATTTTCCTTGAATTCTCCTCCAGTTTTATCACTTGCCTTCCGCACTTCCCCTCACACGACGCAGCCACTTCTACAAGTTCTCCCCTCCTCACTCCATGACCTCTATAACTCCTCCTGCCAACGTTCCATCTTGTGACCATCAAGAGGAGATCGTATAAATGAACAAGAGCATTAAATCTGATAAGGAACTGTTTCATTCCGAACCTTCCAGTTAGTATGTCCTAAAATTAAAAAAAATTAATTAGAGCTTCTAGGCAAAGATTAATTCTTAGGAATACAAGATTCTTTAGTCAGAGAGAAAGAGTGCCTACTATAATTTTAACATAGAGAAAAGGCCTCTGTCAAACTTAAGACTATGCCTTACAACTTTCCTCTGCTAGCAATAGGCCTTGTAAGAATTTTTATATTGTCGGGCACTGGTGGCTCATGCCTGTAGTCCTAGCTAATAAGGAGGCTGAGATCTGAGGATTGAGGTTCAAAACAACCCAGGCAGGAAAGTCCATGAGACTCTTGTCTCCAATTAACCACCAGAAAACCAGAAGTGGTACTGTGGCTCACTAGCCTTGAGCTGAAGAGCTCAGGGACAGCACCGTGGCCCAGAGTTCAAGAGCCACTACTAAAAAAAAAAAAAAAAAACGAAAGAAAGAAAGAAAGAAAAAGAATTTTTATATGCCTTCTGAGAATTTTAAGAAAAATGTGCTAACACTTCAAGAAAAATGTTCTACACACATCCAAAAACTCTGAGAAAATGAAAATTTATCACAAAATATTTGTGTCTGTGGCTTTTGGCTAATTTTTCAACTCTTCTTGAGAAATCCACAGTGCTAAAAGTCTAGCTTGGTGGTAGAACATTGTCTGGAATGCTTTTGCAGAAAAAGGAAGTTAATTTCCAACATAGAAATGAACACTTGTAGAGTAGAATGTTTATATGGGTATTAGAACTGGGGAAGGGAGAGGGAATACCAAAATCGAGAGACAAAGAACAAAAAGACAAACCATTCAAAAAGCAGCACTTACAAAACCATTTGGTGTAAACCAACTGCACAACTCTTGGGGAGAAAGGGGAAGGGGGAGAGGGGAGGGGGGAAATGAGGGAGGAGGTAACAAGTAGAACAAGAAATGCACTCACTGCCTTTCATATGAATCTCTAACCCTGCTATACCACACTTTGACAATAAAGAAAAAAAATGGAGAAGTCAGTATCAAGAAATACAAGCCCTGACACCTAAATGTTAAATTAATTCATTAACAGTTAACTAATTAATTAACTGTAGTTGAAAGAAGAAAAAAAAAAACCTTGGCCTATTTCTGATGAAGGAGCTATTTTAAAAATTGGTGTATGTTTATTTATATACATTATACAAATTAAGTGCTTTATTTCTTTCAATAATCCACAAACAGGCAATGTTATCCTCACTTATGGAGCTATTTTTAGTGCAATTAGTAATATTTCCTCTCTCAGATATTCTATGTAATCTTAAATGTAGGCCTACATGGGAAAATCCCTTTTATTGATCCACTATTTCTATATCAAACAAAAGACAATTTGGCACAAGGGGAAGTATTTTGTTTGAGCAGAGAAATTTGTCTTTTCCTATTTTTAAATACCACACTTTAAAAATAAATAAAACTTTATTTCTCATTTGAATTTGCCATCATTGAATAGACTCATTCTCTCTCCAGATTGGAAGACTCTACCCTTCTGCAGAAATTTTGTTTGGAACAAACATCTGGACAATCTTCTTTCGTATCTCCTTAGTCTTCACAGTATAAACTATGGGGTTTAGCACTGGGGGTACAAGAAGGTAGGCGTTCGCCATAAGGGCATGCGTCAGAGGGGACAGGTGCTTTCCAAAGCGATGGATGACAGACACTCCGATCAGTGGCACGTAGAAGATGAGTACAGCACAGATGTGGGAAACACAGGTGTTCAGCGCCTTCAGCCGGCCCTCCCCAGAGGCGATGGCCATCACTGTTCTCAGTATGAACACATAGGACAAGAGGATGGAGAGCGAGTCTGAGCCCTTGGTGAAGATGACAGCGATGAGGCCGTAGAGACTGTTGACACGGGTGCTGGCACAAGCAAGGCGCATGACATCTTGGTGGAGGCAGAAGGAGTGGGAGAGGATGTTGGAGCGGTAGAAGGGGAGCCGTTTGATAAGGAAAGGCACAGGGAAGACCACACACACTGCCCTTGACAAGATAACTATCCCTGCTTTGCAGACTACCTCGTTGGTTAGGATAGTGCTGTACCTCAGGGGATTCCAGATTGCCACTACACGGTCGATGGCCATGGCCACCAGCACACCTGACTCAATGGCTGAGAAGGTGTGGATGAAGTACATCTGAACAAGGCAGGCATCAAAGGCAATGAACTTGTAGTTGAACCAGAATATGCCTAACATAGAGGGCAGAGTGCAAAGGGCAAGTCCCATGTCTGCAAATGCCAGCATGCACAGAAAGTAGTACATGGGGATGTGTAAGGACGATTCAGACTTGATGGTAGAGATAATGATGCCATTGCCAAAGAGAGCAACGACATAAATAGCACCCAGAGGAAATGCCATCCAGTAATACTTTTCCTCAAGCCCTGGAATCCCAGTCAAGACAAAGTAAAGGTGTTGGAAACGGGTGTGGTTACTTGCCATGGAGCCAACGTGATCTAGGCATGAGGAGAGAGCCTGAGAGATCCACAGCACTGACTTCCTAAAATCACAATGGTAGAGTTTAAAGGTTTATTACAGTGTGACTGCCTGAGAATACACCCATTTGATTTCCTGAATGTGTGTATGTATACGCATGCGTATGTGTATAATATGCCTGTGTGAATGCATGAGACCTGGGACTTAAATGTTAAATTAATTCATTAATAGATAGCTAATTAATTACCTTTAGTTGAAAGAAGTAACAACTCTTGACCTATTTCTGATAAAGGAGCTGAAGTGCAATCAGTCATATTTCCTCTCTCAGCTCTTCTATGCAATCTTTTTTTTTTTTTTTTTTGGCCAGTCCTGGGCCTTGGACTCAGGGCCTGAGCACTGTCCCTGGCTTCTTCCCGCTCAAGGCTAGCACTCTGCCACTTGAGCCACACCGCCACTTCTGGCCGTTTTCTGTATATGTGGTGCTGGGGAATCGAACCCAGGACCTCGTGTATCCGAGGCAGGCACTCTTGCCACTAGGCCATATCCCCAGCCCCTTCTATGCAATCTTAAATGTAAGCTGACATGGAAAAATACCCTTTTAAAGATCCCACTACCATTCCATTACCAAGCAAAAGACAATTTGGCAGAAGGAGAAGTGCCTTCTGAAAGCAGAGTGGGGGACTTAAGAGAATGAAAGAGAAGACCAAGTCTCTGAAATTAGCAGTCTATGGTATACTCTGCTAAGGAAGTTTCCAATAGTCCGGGGGGTGGGGCGGGGTGGAAATGACCCATTCATGTACAAACCAGTCACATTCTGTCTAAAGCCCACATTGCAGTGTCCACCCATAAGATGAAGTCTTCATTCTCCCGTTTCCTTCCTTCCCCCTTTCTAGTTAGTATTCTATGAAATGTTGAAGGCTGAGGAAAGGGGAGTCAATGAAATTCAAATAGAACCAACAGCAAGTGTGAAATATCTTACTCCTCACAAGGGATGTCACTGCCGCCAGTTCCACTACTCCTGCCCAGAGTTGTGAAGACAACAGATGAAGATGTTCAGTTCACATGTCTATGCTTTCCCTCTAAGCACAGCCCTCTTTCTTGTGCTGAGCCTAGATGTGGCCTCAGAAGCATTCTCAACTCAGCCATCAGATGCAGTCATGGCAATCATTTAACATAAAAGAAGTTGTGACTCAACAAAGCAGTTTACGACATTCTCACTCATCCCTCCTAACCCATCCCTTCTCTCACTTTTCTTAATTTTGTAGAATATGCATGGAATTTTTGCCTGAATTCTCCCACCATCCTTCTCCCCTTAACCCCATTCTACGCTGTTCCAAGTACTAGGTTCCTGGTATTTATTTGGTTGGACTTTGATTTAGTCTTCCTAATGAATTACACTGCTTGAATTCCCCCCTGAATCTACTGTACTTCAGATAATACTTTTGTGTATACTTGCATACCACCTGAAGTGTTCCCTTATCATAGTTATAAACGAATTCTATCTTCCATGTATGAAAAAAAAATCATTCAGTCTTAGTCTATCTAGGCCTGACTTACTTCATTTAACATATTTTTTTCCAGGTCATTCCATTTCTTTGCGAATGATGAAGTATCATTCTTCCTAATGGATGAGTACAATACCACATTTTCTTGATCCATTCATCCATTGAGGGGCATCCTGGCTAATTCCATACTTTGGCTATGATGACTAGTGCTGCAATGAACATGGTTGTGCCAGTGGCTCTACTGTATCTTAGTTTGTAATCTTTTGGATAAACACTCAAGAGTGAATGTTAACTCATTTGTACAACTACTTAAAGAGAATAAAAAATCTATAAAAAGAAAACTAACAATAACAATTGTTGGAGGGGATGTGGCCAAAAGGGAACCCTACTTCATTGTTGGTGGGAATGTAAACTGGTTCAGCCACTCTGGCAAGCAGTATGGAGATTCCTTAGAAGGCTAAATATAGAACTCCCCTATGACCCAGCAGCCCCACTTTTGGGTATCTATCCAAAAGACCACAAACAAAATCACAGTAATGCCACCAGCACAACAATGTTCATCACAGCACAATTTGTCATAGCAAGAATCTGGAACCAACCCAGATGCCCCTCAGTAGACGAATGGATCGGGAAAATGTGGTACATATACACAATGGAATTTTATGCCTCTATTAGAAAGAATGACATTGTCCCATTTGTAAGGAAATGGAAGGACTTGGAAAAAGTTATACTAAGTGAAGTGAGCCAGACCCAAAGAAACATGGACTCTATGGTCTCCCTTATTGGGAATAATTAGTACAGGTTTAGGCAAGCCATAGCAGAGCATCACAAGGCCCAATAGCTATACTTATGAACACATAAGATGATGCTAAGTGAAATGAACTCCATGTTATGGAAACAATTGTTATATCACAGTTGTAACTACTTTCAACGTCCCATGTGTATATGTAGCTTCTATTATTGATGATGTTCTTGTATCACCTTCCTGTGGTTGTACCTACACTATCTCTGTAATCTTATCTGAGTATATTGGAAACCATGTATACTGGTATTGGATGCAGGAAATTGAAAGGGAATACCAAATTTGAGAGACACAGGGTAAAAAAAAGACAACTACAAAAGCAATACTTGCAAAACTGTTTGGTATAAGTGAACTGAACACCTGGGGGGGGGGGAGGGAAAGGGGGAGGAGGTAGGGGGGTATGAGGGACAAGGTAACAAACAGTACAAGAAATGTATCCAATGCCTAACGTATGAAACTGTAACCTCTCTGTACATCAGTTTGATAATAAAAATTTGAAAAAAAATCTATAAAATAAAATAAAATTATCATTTCTAAATTAGTAGGATATTAGTATACTGAACTTGGGACGCATATATACTTGAGGAGTACATCACATGTAGGAAAGCAATGAAAAAGTTCACTGCAGTAACCCATACTTTGAAAAGTGAAGTAAGATACCAGGGCTCACCCAAAAGTGTTTTCAAGATCATCTTGCAATATCTTATCAACATTAATCATACCACACACTGGGTGAGGGATAAATCTCTGGGCCTTAATAAAGATCTAAAAGATATGCTCCTACTGCCAGAGACATCAAGTGTTCTCTCCAAGAGCCCTTAATAGAGTCCTGACAAGATTGCCAGCCAGAAATAGAACATATTCAATGCCAAAAGCTCTCAGTCCTAACATATTTGAGTTATATTTATTCCTTTATCAATTAATAAGAATCAAGTTCACTAAGAAGCAATGAATTGTTAAGAGCATAGGCTCTAGGTCCACACTTCTTATTCAATTTTTTAATCTTCAAATCTTTGTAAAAAGCACTTTCAACTTAACATCCATTTATCTGTGCAATATGCTCATGTCTCAGTTCCCATGTCAGTATCTATATGAATAGTACACAGGAAATCATAGCAGCTACCCCTAAATCACTGTAAGATACAAGCATAAAAGCCCAGGCAAAAAAAATGTGAACTTTTTACAATTATTTGGAATAGAAATGTTTTGTTCTTCATAGAATTCCAATATTGTTAACTATTTTTTTGTTTTGTACTTCTCTTGATTTGTGAGTTTAAAATGTTGTGCCAGAGTGCTTTTAAATCAGTGGAAGTGAAAACTGAAATATTGCCCACTGTCATGAAGAATCACATTTCATCTGTCTCCCTTATGATTTTCAGGAAGAAAAATACTTAAACCTTGCTCTTTAGTTTTTGAACATCACACTTCTGGCCTGTGTGTTCATTCCTAGCCAACATGATTTCATCATGAATCAAAAAACTTTTTAAATCCCCTAAAAGCATGTCTTTGAAAGAGTTCTGCTTTTTCTTAAATCTACTAAAATACTGTTTTTGAAAATTATTTTAGTAGGATTCTCCATCCAGGATATTTTATCTGTTTCTATAACCAATAACCACCTTTTTTTCCCACTGCTCTTTCAAATGTCCATTGACCGTCTTTCTTTCCAATAAATTGTTACCATTTTCTGTACTTGGAGGAAGAAAATGCTTATTAAACTTTTCAAATAATTAAACTATATAGTGGAAATGGTAAAAAAATATTTAAGAGGTGGGCAAAGGTGAGAGGGCATGAACCAATGATAGGAGGGAAGGAAATAAAGAAATTTGAAAAATGAAAACAGAAATTCAAACAAAAGCAGAGATAAAATAATTTATGTGCTTCACACTTTACTAACAAATCCCTGACGCCCATACAGTGAAAATAACTCTCCACAAGACAAAAACATTGATAGGAGTAAAATAAATGAGAAGAAGGAGAAAAAAAAAACATATAGCCTTGTTGAGAATGACAGCTAAGTACAATGATTGCTGGAGACTCTATTAGAGAAAGCTTTCAGATTGCACCTGGACAAAACCCTTCTTGACATGAGTCCTTGGATTTTTCTGGTTGTCTTGTCACAAGAACTAGAATATAGAATGCAAGTCTATCTTCTGACAGTCTCATAGACCTCCAGGCTCTGGCTTTGGCTGTTTTATCTCACCCTACCCCTCTGCTATATTTATTCCCTCACTTACAGCCAAGAAAATCATGGATATGTTCTGCATATGCCCCTTGGGCCCCTGAAAATTCATGGTCTCATCATAGATCCTAGATTGAAGAAGTAGTTGTAATTTTTTTTAATTATAAAATCTCTTTTGTGAGCAACAGCAAGAACAGAAACTAAAAATAAACTGTCACTTGATACAAGTCATAGGAAACCTTTAGGCATTCTAGGACATTAATAGAAATGAAATAAAATTGAGACCGATACTAAAATGAGAAATTTACCCTCCACTATTTCAGAATAAATGATGGTTAGGAAAGACCTGAAGAAATGGAGCTCAAAGCCCTCCTCCTAATAGAGATTAGATACAACCACCCTCCCTTGATAGCAAAGTTAGCCATTTCTCTCTCTGTGGTGAGAATTCCCTGAATCATTTGATGTTGTAGATGAAAATTATTTTTAAATGTCTGATCAATATAGACATATAGAAATATACACACCATATTTAATATGTGACACTTACCATCTACCTGTATTAATGTCAGTGAGTGGGAATTACCTGTCTTCAAAAGCCAATACATTCAATATAGAAGATCAGATATATTTCCCACTCTTAAGCCTTTGCATAAGTAAATTAAAGAAGTTAAGTGACTTGAAGCATGGGTGAGTGAGGAAGAAGAGACATAAGACATAGAGTACTTGGGTTGGGGAATAAAAAATAAGGAAAGATAAAGGGGCATAGAGAAAGGAAGGGTTCTTAAATTCTCTTAAGTTATTCGGTCTCTGGCCAACTTTATCTCCTTATTTTGCTGTAAAACATACCTGGCTACTGAAAGGAGCCCTATCTAGTAGATGATTCTGAAGCAATCTGGGGTTCACCTGGCAAAATCATTGCCACTACACTGTGATCATTTTTATATACTCAACCCCTCCAATATTCTCCCCTGTGTTGAACCTCTCAGATCAATTGCATTTATTCCCTGGGGCTTCCAGGACTGAAGAGATCTCTCCAGGGCTGTTAAATTATCCCAACTCCTTGGGTCTAGAAAATGAGATGGTACTGAGGAAGTGAGTGTGTGTGTGTGTGTGTGTGTGTGTGTGTGTACATGTTTGAGAAGGGGGTGGGAAATTCTAGAGGCTAGTTACATCTACCACTAGGCCATATGCCCAGCCACATTTCACCATTTTAATGACGCAAACAAAGGCTAGTCACTTTATTTTTTTTCTAAGTATACCACAACTAATAGGGGGGAAAAACTCAAGGAAAAATGTCCCTGATTTTTCCCATTCAAAAGAGATCTCAAGGGGCTGGGAATATGCTTAGCAGTAGAGTGCTTGCCTTGCATGCATGAAGTCCTGGGTTCGATTTCTCAGCACCACATAAACATAAAAAGCCATAAGTGGTACTGTGGCTCAAGTGGTAGAGTGCTAGATTTGAGCAAAACTAAGCTAGGGACAGTGCTCAGGCCCTGAGTCCAAGACCCAGGACTGGCAAAAAATAAAAATAAGACAAAAGAGATATCAAAGTTGAAATGACTTTCTAGTGAGTGAATTTTATGTTCCATTTGTATTTTTCAGTCTGCAATTTCAACCTGTTTGGTATTAAGTCATTCCTGGGATAAAAAGAAAGCAAGAAGCACTTTAGGAAGTTTATCAATGCCTTGATCAATCAAGGAACAGTGACTATTCCAGAATATTCAACTCTAATTCTACTCTCACTGACTGCCTTATGAATAATACATCAGCAGCAAAAATAAATAAATCATAATGTCTGACATGAATTCTGAGCTTTATTGGTCACATTATTTATTGTATTTATTATATGGTTTAGTCATTATAATACTTATACACCATAGATACAATTCTCCTGTGAAGTAGAGACAGTGAGCATTGTCATCATTATTGATCAGAAGACAGAAGCAGATCTCCTTTAACCCGGCATAGACTGTTGGTGTAGTGTTTTCTAAGAATTAGATAATAGAATCATATAAAATTAAAAAAAGACAGACCAGAGAATCCTCAATCCCCTAAGCTTGTTCTAGACTTTTGGACCTTGTAGGACACCATGACTAGGTAAAGAAGAAATGCTCATACAGAATGAGGATGGTATGCTAAGTTCACTTGTTCACCTGTCATTTGTCTACTTGATAGCCTTGGGGCTATTCAATATCCATAGAGATACCTCTCCCAGTAATGCAGTCTCTTCAAATATTAGATTTCTTAGCTCAAAATTTGTTTCTATATCTCATAATCACTCTTTCAATACAGTTTTAACTAAAATGTAGAACTATCTCCTCGCAGTATCTTAACCTCTACAAACCAGTGCTCATTAATAGATATACCATCTGGCAGCTCAATAATGCTGTTATTCACAGTTTTCTTCTATTTTTATGCATAAAGTATCTGTATAATTGAATCACAATAATTTTATTCTAATTGCTCAACGAACAGTGTTTTATTAATATCCACTTAATCATTTATAGCTCATTAGGTATTTCCTTTATTTACATCTTATGCATTTATTTATATCTCATGTAAATATTTCCTTTAAATTTCTGCCCTACAATACCAACACAAGTGCAAAATAAAAAAAAATTGCCATATTTCTTTATAAATTTATAAAACTAGCCATAAATAACTGTACAATAGACCAGGTATGTGTGTGTGTACATGTGCACACTTGTCCATGTGTGCCAGTTCTGGAGCTTGAACATTTCTAACATTTGAGACACAGTTCCACTTCCAGCCTTTTTGGTGGTTAACTGGAAATGAGAGTCTCATGGACTTTCACACATGGGCTGGCTTCAAATTGTGATCCTCAGATCTCAGCATTCTGAGTAGCCAGGACTACAGGTATGAGCTATCAGGGTCCAGCAACACAAATTAGGGGAATTTATGTTGAGTTAATTATTTAAACTACTTTTCACTGTATATTCTTTTTTTCTAAAGTTTGAGCAATGACTTACTTTTGTATAATAAGATAAAGTGAAGTATAACAAGAGAGAAGTGAAAAAGGAGAGAAAAGCTTCCTGTTCCTCACACAGGAAGTAACAAGAACACCCCTGGGGTACTTTGTCTTATCTAAAGCAATGGCAGAAGTTCACCACATTTCTGGGTCCCTCAATGGAATCCTTCTAACACTTTCTATAGAAAAAAAAAAACAATCGGGGCTGGGAATATGGTCTAGTGGCACGAGTGCTTGCCTCATATATATGAAGCCCTGGGTTCGATTCCCAAGCACCACATATATAGACAAAGGCCAGAAGTGGCGCTGTGACTCAAGTGGCGGAGTGCTAACCTTGAGCGGGAAGAAGCCAGGGACAGTGCTCAGGCCCTGAGTCCAAGGCCCAGGACTGGCAAAAAAAAAAAAAAAACAATCTTCCTTATTGTTCAAAGGATTTTGTGATGATTTGATCTGATCTCTCTCAATCCCCTCACCCCAAACTGATTATTTAAATAGGTAGATATTCATTCTTTCCTATCCAGAGTGTAAATAGTTACTTCTTAGACTTGATAGTAACCTTACTCCGTATTTTTAATTCATTTCCTACTTAAGTACTTGCTTTTCTCATGTTCTTTCTCTCTTAGTACACACACACACACACACACACACACAGACACACACAACATGTTTACTAATCTTTATCTTGAAGTTCAAGCACTGATAATTTTCTTCCAAGTCACCATCTTAACACTACATAGCAAGGATCTCCCCAAATCAAAATGTTTGTCACCTTCAAAGGCAACTACAGCAGCCTGGCACAATGACTAACACCTGTACTCCCATCTACTCAGGGGACCAAGATTTGAAGATCAAGTTCAAAGTAAGATTGAGCAAAAAGTTACTGAATCTCCACCTCAACATAAAAGCTTGGCATAGTAGTATATGTTTGTGATCCCAACTACACTGAAGGAACAAGTAAAAGGGTTGCAAGCTGAGGCAGGCCAGTTGGGCAATAATACAAGAGATATCCAAAATTAGCTAAAGTGCAAAAAGGCTGTACGTGTACCACAAGTATGGTAGATCAAATTCCTAACAGGCACAGAAAATAAAAAAATAAAATCAATTACATTCTTCCTGTTCCCATATACCTTGCTGGTTACTTCTTTTACTGAACAATTCATTTGATAGTAGAATCCATTTTTGATAGTAGAATCTAGTAGTATAAAATAAGAAAATATAAGTCACAATAAATAACAAACTCTGGGCTAGGAATATTGTTTAGTGGTAGAGTGCTTTCCTAGTATACATGAAGCCCTGGATTCAATTCCTCAGTACGACAAAAACAGAAAAAGCCAGAAGTGGCGCTGTGGCTCAAGTGGTAGAGTGCTAGCCTTGAGCAAAAGAAGCTCGGGGACAGTGTCCATGCCCTGAGTTCAAGCCCCAGGACTGGCAGAAAGAAAAAAAAAACTCTGACATATTTACTTCTCCAATATTAATATTGTTCCTTTCTAGCAATGGTATACCATTTCTTCTTTTCTTCTTACATGAACTTCAACACACTTTTTTCACATTAAAAATACATTGTTTAGCTTTTTATATTTTTTCTATTAAGAAAATCCCCTGAGAGAAATGGATGATTCTCTTATTATTCACATAAATTTCTGTAGAAAATATTGTTCAAATAACATTTGGCACTAATCAAATTTGAATTATGTACATTTCTTATTGCATGTCATAGAACAATTTTATTGTAACATAAATTAATTTTTTATGAAGTCCTTATGAAAAATCACAGTAATGACAAATTAAAAATACATTTGGAAATAATTTGTAGGCCTATATATCTTGTCACTGCCTAAGCAGTTTCATAATAGCTACATAAGTTTTAAGAAAAGTGTATATTTTTCTTCCAACATACTTTTTCTTATTCACACACTCTTAACCTTTACTGAGACTTTTTTTTTTTTTTTTTTGAAATGCAATAGCAAGGCAAGACTTTATTCAAGCGGGGCCGCGGCCCGGGCCTTGTCCTACCCACCAACACAGCGGAGGCTAGGAGGCAGCCCCGAGCTACGATTACACAGAGCTTATAAAGGCAAAAGACCAAGTTACAGCAATCAGGTGTTTAAGCAAGCAAGATTACGGGAACAAATCTGATTGGCTCAGGGCTCGAGGCATTCTAGGGGCAGTTAGAGTTAAGCATTCCCAGGCGGTTAGAGTTCTCGACCAGCTGGGCCCTAATAAGCTTGTCCTGGGTTTGTTCACAGGGCCTGCTTATCTCAGGTTCACGTGGTAAAGTGGGGTTCGCGTGGTAAAGTGGGGCCTGACTTCAAAGTCTGGCACTTCAATGGTACTAGGGTTGAGACGGACCCAAGTCGTCCTACCCCATCCCAGGAATGAGAGAGATTTCCATCAGTCCCCATTCCTGTTACTGAGACATTTTTTAAAAAATTAATTATTATAATTTGCCAAATATAAGGTGCTTGAATTCATAGTGCAGGACAACAGATATTGTATAATCATGGTCATGATAGTATACAAAGCAATGACAAGATAGAAAGACAGAGGGGGAAAAAGGAAGCAGGAAAACAAGGGGAAAAGTGAGCAAGATGGAAAGAAGACAGACAGACAGGATAAAAGGTGGATAACCCTTGATAGTTAAATTTTAAGGTGAAACCAGATGAACTTTAAGGTGAAAATTACTTAAGTATGTTTAACCTTTGTTTTGTTATCTTTAAATAGTGGTAGAATGGAGTTTACATCCAATTTGTCAATTTATGCATATAATGCATCTTGATCAGTGTCACCCCTTCCATCGTTCTCCCCCATCTCTCCCAACCCCACCCATTGCTGGTTCGATTTCACATAGGTACGCTGAATGTTATGATTGTATTTTCCTACTCTTCCTCTTTTGATTTATCTGTCCCAATCTTGTTAAGTCCCACCAACCTCAGATGAAACGTGTTTCAAGCTGGGCACCAGTGGCTCACACCTGTCATCCTAACTACTCAGGAGGCTGAGATCTGAGGATCATAGTTCAAAGCCAGCCCAGGCAGAAAAGGCTGTGAGACTCTTATCTCCAATTAACCACCAGAAAACCAGAAGTGGAGCTGTGGCTCAAAGTGGTAGAGCATTAACCTTGTACTGAAGAGCTCAAAGACAGTGGCCAGGCCATAGTTCAAGCCCCACACTGACGAAAGAAAGAGAGAAGGAAAGAAAAAAAGAGGGAGGGAAGGAAGGAAGGAAGGAAGGAAGGAAGGAAGGAAGGAAGGAAGGAAGGAAGGAAGGAAGGAAGGAAGGAAGGAAGGAAGGAAGGAAGGAAGGAAGGAGAAAGAAAGAAGCATGAACTTGAGCCTTGATTCACCTACTTTTAGCTGTTGCTGGGATGACAGGAGTACTCTGCCTCAACTAGCTTGTCTGCTGTGGAGATAGAATCTTCCAGACTTCTGCACCAGTTGTCCAGTGTCTGTGATGCACCCCACTGGGGGTTGTGTATTAGAAAATGTCTCTTAGGTTCATTTTTCCATTTATTGATTGGGTTATTTGCTCTTTAGTGTTTACATTTTTAGCTCTACCTAACCCACATCAAATATATAGCTGGCAAAGAAGTTCTCGCATTTTTAAGACATCTCTTCACTCAGTCCTTTGCAGTGCAGAGAAATATTTTAATTTGATGTTATTCCATTTGTCAATTCTTGCTATTACTTCCAGAGATACTGATGTACTGTTCGGAAAGTCATTGACTGTGTGTTAATCTTGATGCCCCTATATTTTTCTGTAAGTTTAAACGTTTGGGTCCTACAAAGAAACATAGATTTCATGGTTTCCCTCATTGGTAATAATTAGTATGTGTCCATATAAAATGATGCTAATTGAAATAAACTCCAAAATATGGAAACAAGAGTGTTTTCATTGTTGTTGTTATTTATAATGTACTATGTGAAATTACTTTTTTCTTTCATTTTTCTTGCCTTTGGTTTATCCCCTGTTGTCACTGTATTTGATTTTGGTACTCTGAGTATTGTATATATTTTTTCTGAATTAGGGAAGGGAAGGGGAACATCAAAGGATAAAGGGTGAACGAATGTAACAGCAATACTCACAAGACAATATATTGGTAATTAACTGTACAACTTGGGGGGAGGGAAAGAAAGGTAAAAATGAGGGTGGTAACAAGTATGGCAAGAAATGTACTCACTACCTTCTGTATGTAACTATAACCCCTCTTTCTATGTATCACCATGACAATAAAATTAAATTTTTTAAAAAAGAAGAAAGTTTTGGGTCCTACAAAAAGAACTTGTATCCATTTTGAGTTTATTTTTACACAGAATGAGAGACAGGAATATAGTGTTAATCTGTTTATATGGGAATATTTCTGAACACCACATACTAAAAATGCTACAATTTCTGCAGAGTAAGTTTTCGGCAATTTCATCAATAATTGAATGGCAGTAATTGTTTGGACTTATTTCTGGATCTTCTACTTACATGGCCTATGTTTCTGTATTTTCATCTGTGTGAGTACCATATTGATTTTGTTATTGTCTCTGTAGTACAGTTAAACCCCACATATGATGATATTTTGATGTATCCAGTTTTGTTCTTTTTGCTCATGATTGCTTTGGCTATCTAGGGTCTTCTGTGTTTTCACATAAATTTTAATATTGTTTTTCCTAGTTCTATAAAATTATTAGAATTTGGGGGGATTGCATTGAATCTATAGATTACTTTTGATACTATAACTATTTAAAAATATCAGTTTTGCCAATCTATGAGCACATTAAGTCTTTCAACCTTCCAATGTCTTCTTCAACTTCTTTATCAGCATTTTATAAATTTTACTGAGGATATTTTTTAGTATTCTAAGTTAAATTTGTCTTGCTATTCTTTTGAATGGAGTTATTTTTCTGACTTGTCTTTCAACTAGCTTTTTCTTGGTGAACAGAAAAGCTATTGAATGTTGTGTGCTGATATAATTTTCTGATATTTTGCAGGAAGTGTTTATTAGAACTGGGATATTTTAATGGCATCTTTAGTCTTTTAATTATCAAATTCTCTCATCTGTGAAAAGAAATAACTTGAATTCTTTTCTTCTTATTTGCATACCTTTTCTTTCTCTTAACTTATTGCTTTACCTATGATTTCACACATTAAATAAGAGCAGGGAGAATTGATACACTACTCTTATTCCTTGTTTTAGAGAAAACAATTTACATTTTTTCCTAGTTAAAATGATATTGCCTATCAGTTTGCCATATGTAGATTTTATTATATTATGTTTAGGTTCCGTTCTTCTACTCCTGGCTCCTTCAGAACTTTCAGTATGAAAAAAGATAAGAAAAAAGAAAAGAAAGACCATATGGAAACAAGAGCCTTCCACTTGAAAGAGCTTCAGAGGAAGTATTAGCTTGTGGTGAAATAGTTTCAACTAAGTCTGGTGCAATGGCCATAGAAACATTAAAGATTCCTACTGGAAAATATTTAGACATAGAAAACAAAGATGAGATTAAGGAAGCATGATGTTCTAAGGATGCTATTTTGGAGTCATTCATATGAACAAATAGATAGGTTTGACTTGGTTGCTGAATGGAACCTTGGGTTATGCCTCTCGGAAGTCTACAGACTTAGTCTTGTTTTTACACGCCTGTGTATGAAAATCCCTTGAGCAGTTGACAAAAGGCAATGAGTACAGATGTATTCAAGGAAGTTGATTAATTATTAAGACACAAAAAAATGTTTTGAAAACTCTGGCTATGAAATGCATGATCACTGGAGGAAGATTGTTTTTTGTTGTTTTTTTTTACTTGTTGTTCTTGCTTTGTTTTCACTTCAGGACACATCACAAGTTTTAAAACAAAATCAACTTGACCCACAAACATGCCTGAAACACATGGAGGAAGCATGTTGCCATGTTCCCGCACCCATTGTTGAATCTGGGAGCCAGGAGAAGAGCACGCTGACACTAGCTAGGTAAGGCATGTAGATGGAACTCTCAGAGAATAATGTTAAATGTTTATGTCATGTAAGTATTTGTAATACTAGTTTTATAAACACCGGTTATATAAAATGAGAATATTGTGATGCTTTAAGCAAAAATTAGTAGCTTCTCAGAAAAAAAATGTAAATCCGCAAATGGCTCGGTAAAAGTAAAGAATTCGATGAGTTCATATTGACTATTCATGAGTGTGTTATTATATCCACATGGGAAAAAATTCAAGTGTGACATGCGTTCATTTGAAATAATGTCCAATAGTTGACATGGAATCTATGTAGGGAAAATGGGAGAGAATTTCAGGAGAGGGGGTGGGGATAGAGAGTTGATGATCTTGATTACCAAAGCAAAAGTGATAAGGAAATCAGCAGGCTGAGATCTGAGGATCGCTGTTCAAAGCCAGCCCAGGCAGGAAAGTCCATGAGACTCATCTCCAATTAACCACCAGAAAATCAGAAGTGGCTCAAGTGGTAGAGTGCTATCTGTGAGCTGAAGAGCTCGAGGACAGCACCGAAGCCCAGAGTTCAAGCCCGATGACCAACAACAACAACAACAAAATTAAAAAGCCATGAGAGAGATAGTGATGTCAGTGAAAGGCATTCAAACTTCCTTTTGCAACATACATACTGTTTAACTACATGTACAGCGCTAAACTTCTCTATGAGAACTCTATAGGCCAGCTGAGAAGCTACATCACCCAGGCAAATATTAACTGTGAAGGTATTCTAGCAAGAAAAGAAAAAAATATATATTATAGCATTGTGCCCTTTATGTTCATTCCCCTTCCCAGGACCCAAGATAGTACATAAAAATAAGAGGAAATGTCCCACTATTGGGCTCCTCCTTTGTGATAAAATTGAGAGTGAGACACAAGTTCACTACCCAGATTTTCTAGCAGCTGCTCAAGGAACAGGTTTCTGCCGCACCTGACTTCAAACACAGACTGGCCTACATCAGAGTTTGAAGGAGCTGAAAAGGAGAGACATTTCCACATTACAGTTGCTGTTCTATAGCTGGACACCAGGGGGAACAAGAGATCACAAAAGATTTGAGAAATAGAGCCCTGTGACTGGAAAAGGTCTTGCAGGAAGCCAGATTGAAGAAATTTAAACACACACACACACACACACACACACACACACACACGCACGCACGCACAACAGAAAAGATTGCAAGGCATCCAAAAACAGAAACAATTCAATGACAAGATGGCAACAACAGAAATCCCATTAATCAAGAATAATGCATCCAGCAGATCTATCCTCTGAAAATGGTAAGACTAAGATACTTAAGCCAGGCTCCAGTGACTCACACCTATAATTGTAAGCTACTCAGGAAGCTGAGATCTGAAGATCATAGTTTGAAGGCAGCCCAGACAGGAAAATCCAGGAGACTCTTCTCTCCAATTAAACACCAAAAAAGCCAAAAGTATAGCCATGGCTTGAGTGGTAGAGCACTATCCTTGAGTAAAAAAAGCTCAGGGACAGCACCCAAGCCCTGAATTCAAGCCTCAGGATGTGAATTGTTTTTAAGTTACATACTATATAAAGTGATACGTTGTAGCATCAGTTATACAGAATAGAGGGAGATGAATAGAACTGTTTGTACGTTGCTGTCAGTTTAAAACAAATGCTATAGTTTTAATATAATATAGCTTTAATATAATATATCACAATATAAATTGTTGCAAGGGCTAGGTTTAAAATATAAAATGCTGTAACTTTAATATATTTTATGCAGTGTTATCTACATTGAAAATATCTAAGAAAACACAAGAAACTGAGAACAAAACTTTGTCACAGCAACAAAAAAAATCAGTGAAACAAAAAGGAATGTAAACAGATGGGAAACAGTGGCAGAAATAATAAGTAATTAAGTTCTTCCTATATTAAACTTCTCAATCCAAAGGCAAACATTGACTAAGTGGATCAAAAGTCAGATTTACTGTAGAAGCTATATATAAGAAACACACCTTGGAGCAATGGACAAACAGGCTGATAAAGAAAAGGCAGAAAACAGTTATCTATACAAGCAATAACTGAAAAAATCAAGAGTGGATACCCTATAATCAGATAAAACCGATTTTAAGTGTAAACTAGAATAAGAGAAAAAGTAAGGAATTGTATAATGGTGAAAGTGTTAGTTGACTAAGATCACACAATTAAAAACATGCATGCACCAACCTTAAAAGTCCTTAAAAGTAGTGTTTGATAAAGCAAACACTACTAGAATTGAAGGAAGAAATACTGACACCGTAACAGCAAGAATCTTCACATTCAATGACAACCAAGCAAGATAAATTAGAAAACTATAAACTGTATCTGTCCAACAAACTTACAAAGTCATCCCACACCACAATAACATCATGTACCTTAGTCACAGTACACATCGAACATTCTCTAAGACTGACCACGTGTTAGGTCACAAAACCAAACTTAAAGTCAATAAGTCTGAGATCTTACTAAGCATCATTCCTGACTGAGACGAAATGAGGCTAGCAGAAGGAAAACTGGAAAATCCACAAGGATTAAGAGATCATTCTATAAACACAAGTGTTGATTGATTTTAAAAGTTTCCCTTAAATGTCATTCTTGCTTTTGTTTTGTTTGGGGGGGGCATTTTTTCTTTTTTTGTTTGTTTTTTGTTTGATAGTTATTTAGATCTCAGTTTAAATATCACCTCTTCAAAAATGTTACATGTTTGGTCATTCTTTGTTTATCTCATCATCTTTTTCTCATCGTTTATGTTGAGTCATCTGGAATTGTCATAATCACTTATTCATTTCCTATCATGCATTTCCGGACTATATGATCAATATAAAACAGGAGTCTCATCTTCCTCACTTTGTTCTGTGCCTTAGAACTCTGTCTGGCACAAAATGATCTGCCCAGTAACAGCCATTTTCAAACAGCAACGGGAACTGCATTAAGGCCCTGAAGTTGATGTCCAAATACTATGAAGAATGGAAAGCAGGAATTGCGCTGGACGCTTCAATAACATTGTTTATGTTCTGATTAGAACCTGATGCTTAGGCTAAGTATGGTAGCACCTGTCTGTAAACCCAGCACTCAAGAGGCTGAGGCAGGAGTTTAGAGTTCAAACCCAGCCTAGGATGTGAGGGCAATCTGGCTGAGACATCCATCTGTCACCCCATTGATCGCCAGGGTTGATGCTGCTGATCTGGCTGGCTAGGAGGGTGTCCCCTTCCTCCCTCACTGCTCCCTGTGCATCCCTCCCGAAGCTGCATGCTGGGTGGGAGAGGACGACCATCCCCGACAGAGGAGGACCGGTCTTCGGTCAAGGGTATACAAGTAGCTGCGCTCCCCTGCTAGAACCTCCAGACAAGCTCTCAAACCCAGCCTAGGCTAGTGAAACATAATAGAAAAGGATAGACATGTCAATCTGAGAAAAGAGGATATAAGGGGATTGTTTATGTTGGACCCTTCCTCTACCCATTAGTGCAGTTTCACTTGCTACATTAATTATTACTTTCTATGTCAAAGATGCCAGATTAAAAATAGATATGTGGTGCTTCCTACAGTTCATATACCAGAAGAAAACAGAGTGGTGGAGGAGCAGAGAGAGGTCACTTGAACTGAGCCAGGAAGCCTAACGCAGGGCGGGGATCTGGAATTCTGAAGAGCTAGGGACAATTTAACCGTATCTCCTACCTCTATTGACTGTGGCATTGGGCCACATTGGATAAGTTTAAAGGCAGCCTCTAGGTCCAACAGATCATACAGATGGAAGGATCTGGAAGAAAATAGGTTGATAGACACAAATACTTGAGTCTAGGGGATGTCTGGCTATACTCTGGGCATAGAAAAATCAGTGCACCATTCCCTGAATGGCAGTATAAGAGGGCCAGGGACAAGGCAGGAGATACCAGAAATGGAAATTCAGGATATGATTACTCAGGCTTGTTGCAGAGATGACAGGAACAAAAGCACCGCTAAGAGGTCAGAGGAAGGAGATCAGTGGAGGGCTCACCACAATTCCTAGAGGAGCTATTTACAGGGATTCTGGCTGATTATGCCCAGCATATGACACAACCTGAGAAGGGGCTTGAGAAGCATTTGGTGATAGATGATCTATCAGAAAACTACACATCCATGAGCAGAAAGATAGATGGGGGAAATTTAGAAATATAAGATAAGAGGAGTTTTAAAAAAGAAAATCAAGGGACAGTGCCAAAGAATTGAGCCAGCTCAGTCTGCTTTGCTGGTGTCTTTCATCTTTTAGGTTTTTGGGGTTTTTTTTTGGCCAGTCCTGGGGCTTGAACTCATGGCCTGAGCACTGTCCCTGGCTTCTTTTTGTTCAAGGCTAGCACTCTGCCAACTTGAGCCACAGTGCCACTTCTGGCCTTTCCTATATAGGTGGTGCTAAGGAATCGAACCTAGGGCTTCATGTATATATGAGCCAAGCACTCTTGCCACTGGGCCATATTCCCAGCCCTTGCTGATGTCTTTCAGAGGGATCTGACTTAGCAAATGTGTGTGGCCCAAGATGAAAGTGGAATGATGACAAGGAGCTGGAGATGATCACATGACCCTAGAGGTGGTTTGTGGAGCTATGGGAAGAACAGACTGTCATGACTGAGCTAAGTCAGTGGAACATGGATTTCTCCACTCCTACCCTAAAATTTCCCTTTGTACTTCATATTACTAAGAAATTAGTAGTATTTTTGTTAATGCACACACAAAAGGAGGTCATTTTACAGCACAGGTACTGACTGACTTTGTTCCAGCCTAAACTTGATGATACAAAGCCAAGTGGATAAGTGATCCCTATAGAGCAAAACCCCACGACCTTGGTGCTATTACCACCTTGTGGTACCACACTGAGCTAATAGCAATTAATTAAAACAAAAAACAACAAAACGAGAAGGTGTCTCTGAGGACTCAACCCAGGGTACTCTCTGGGCTCATTATCCACAGCCTGGGGGGGCAGGGGGAGGGTTGGGGAGGATGATAATGGTCAAAGGGCAGACAGGTCAGAGGAAGACAGCATCAGGACTCGGTGGGTCTGTGAGACCCACTGAGACTCCAGCCTAATCTGGAGTGAAGGAAGATTTGTTTCAGGCATTTTGAGAGCAAGACTGGATGCCAGTGATGGAGAAAGTCCATTGTTGCTGCAGATCAAAGTCATCATGGGAAGAACAGGCTCGTAACTACGCAGTCATACCACAGAGGCTTCCCCATGGGGCTCTGGATAACAGAGACTGGACATATGCTGCTCTCTTGTCCTTTACCCCATATCTGACCCATTCTCTCAGACTTGGTCTAGCCAGAGTAGCATAAAGAATGCAGCTGAGGCAGTCCACCACGACACCGAAGTGTGTGTGAGGGTCGCTGGGAGAAACCAGGTATGGTGAGTGAACTGCCAAAGGGAGAGACAGGTGTGGGAAGAACAGCTGTGACTGGGGGTTGAAAGTGCCTAAAGAAATGGGGAGAGGGGAGGAAGAGGGGAGAGAAAAGAAGGAAGGAAAGAGATTGGAAGACATAGGTAGAAATTTTCCCTTGTCTAAAGCCTTAATGGACAGGAAGGAGACAGGGGAAATACTTTTTGTCAGAAGTTACTTTGATGTTTGAAGAGTTACATAGCAGACTGGGCTGAAAAGTGATGGTGGAGCAGGTGGAGAGGTAAGAAAAAGTGAAGCTTACAGAGATGATTTCTACCATGGGGTGTGCTGAGGTCTTCCATGATGGGATAGGGGACAGTGATTCCTTTGAAGACTAGCAGTGTATGGCAAGGTCTAATGAAGCTGGTAACTGACACATTCCAGTAAATTTAAACTGAAACAGGCAGGAAATAGATCTTGCCACAGGTGCAAACGCAAGGGTTACAAAGGAGCAGACTATTTGCAATTGGATAAATGATGCTACAACTGAATACCCTACTTGAGAAATAAATGACCAGATAGGGAAGTTTGCCAGCCAAGCTTGTGCCTAAGGGAAGATTCAACATTGTAGGATGTCTCTCTAAAGTTAACTTATGGCCAAAAGTCCTAGATGGTGGAATTTGGGGAACCTTACAATTTCAACCATGACATCTTTTATCCCTAAATCTAAGGTTGTTTTCTGGTTGGCAATCAACCAAGGTATTCCTCCTCATGTCCTTTAGAGCAGATCTGAATTCCATGGGCATCCTGGGTATTCACCCACCACTCACCATGAAAAGTACAAAGAAAATAGGGAGATGCCAAGCTGGCCATTTGCTAATGTTCCAACTGCCCCAAAGACCATAGGCTAATAACACACGAGGCTGTTGTTCACATTTAAGGTAAGTCAGGAGAGATACCTCACTCATTTGATCAGATAGATTCAACTCATGTCTATTCAGAACTATTTCTATGAAATTAGATGCAAATTCAGCTGTATGAGAGATATAGGATAATTTTTGAGATTTAAAGCATACATGATACTATATGTAAAAAATCATTCTGAAAGCAAAAAAAACTCAGTGAAATGGTTTCTTTTTTTAAACTATTGTAATTGTTAAGGGTCATGGATATTCTTTTAATTAACAAATTGTTCCCCTACAAAGAACACTAATTTCCCTCTTGAAAACTACAGTGTTTTTATGTCTCTGATAGATGACTTAGAAACTAGAATTGCCAAAACAAATCAATTTACTTCAAATTGCTCCCCTAGGGGCCACACAATTTCATAATCTTGACAGCTTGGGTTCAAGGTAGTCACTTAATATCTGTTCCAGAAGACAGTTTTATCAAAGTTTTTATTTAATTCCACTTTGATATATAAAGTCTGTTTGATGTTTGAAAACATGTATCCTGTTTGTAACCACAGAGACTGATTTTATTATTCACTTGCTTATTTATGTCATATGCGTCACTAGTCACATATGGGAAGATTTTGTTTTCAGTTTCTATCTCCTGATTATTTGTAGTTCTCTATATGCTCCAAATTCTGCACTTGGTCAATAATCTAAGCTTCAAATGTTTTCCTCTTATGGAAATTTCTATCCTATCATCTCCTTTATTTTTAATATATTTTATTACCTTTACCTAGTTGTACAAAGGAGTTGTGTTCAACAAAGCAGTTTATGAATACATCTTAATTGAAGTCACCCCTTTCAGCATTCTTCACCATCTCTCCCAGCCCCTCTACTCCTCTCAATTTTTTTAAATTTTGCACAGTATGCATTGATTTTTATTGATTGTATTCTCCCCCATTTCTCTTCACGCATCTGTCTTTAATCTATCCTTATCTTCTTTTTTATTTTTATTTGTTTATTTTTTGCCAGTACTAGGATTTGGGACTCAGGGCCTGAGCACTGTCCCTCAAGGCTAGCACTGTACCACTTGAGCCACAGTACCACTGGCCTTTTCTGTTTATGTGGTGCTAAAGAATAGAACCCAGGGCTTCATGCATGCTAGGCAAGCACTCTACCACTAAGCCACATTCCCAGCCTTATCTTCATTATTTGTAACTGCACTGAAGCTATCCATTTTCCATAGCAGTTATTTTAACATTATCACATGGATACTTTTAACTTATGGATTTATTTTGCTTAATTTAGTTTCAGACAGCCATTTTTTGCCTGTAATTATAAAGTTTCTTGATATTTTTTATCCAAATGTTAGGTTGCACTTTTGGATTCCTAAGAAAAGGCCCGTTGACCTTTGCTATGGAGCTTTTTAACACTGACAATTCATTTGGGGATACTTGATACCTATCTGTATCAAATCTTCCAGTCTATAAGTGAAGAATATCTGCAATTTTAGAGCTTCTGAGTCCTTGTCATTGCTTTATAATTTTCAGGATATGATTTTTGCAATATTGTATAAATTCTGTTCTTTTTACTTATAATGGTATCATGAATACATTATTTTCTCATTTTGCATTTGCATTACCATTGTATTATGGATATACAATTTATGTTTACAGGCAGGCATTTTTTTTTATCCTGTGGCCTTACTAATGTGTTGATTCATTTTATCAGGATTTTTAAATAGGATTTTCTACATAACGTCCTATATTCATGGAGATTATTTCTCCTCCCCAAAGTAGAAGCTTACATTTCTTTCTTTAAAGCATCACCTCTAGAAACTGTAGTCTAATTTAGAATAAAACACAGGAAAAGTTGTACCTTTTCTTAAATTTCAACTTTCGAAAGGACCCAGATTTTTTTCACTTTATATATATATATATGTATATATATATTATTATTATTATCAAACTGAATTACAGAGAGGTTACAGTTTCATACATTAGGCATTGGATACATTTCTTGTACTGTTTGTTACCTCCTCCCTCATTCCGCCCTCCCCCCTCCATCTTTCCCTTCCCCTTCCCCCCCCCCATGAGTTGTTCAGTTGTTCAGTCCATTTTCACCAAACAGTTTGTAAGTATTGCTTTTGTAGTTGTTTGTCTTTTTTACCCTGTGCCTCTCGATTTTGGTATTCCCTTCCAATTTCCTGGTTCTAATGCCAGTATACACAGTTTCCAATATACTCAGATAAGATACAGAGATAGTGTAGTTACAACCACAGGAGGGTGATACAAGAAGATAATCAATAATAGAAGCTACAGTTATACATGGCACGTTGAAAGTTGTTACAACTGTGATATAACAATCGTTACCATAACATGGAGTTCATTTCACTTAGCATCATCTTATGTGTTCATAAGGGTATAGCTATTGGGCTCTGTGATGCTCTGCTGTGACTTGCCTAAACCTGTGCTAATTATTCCCTATAAGGGAGACCACAGAGTCCATGTTTCTTTGGGTCTGGCTCACTTCACTTAGTCTAATTTTTTCCAAGTCCTTCCATTTCCTTACAAATGGGGGCAATGTCATTCTTTCTGATAGAGGCATATAATAAGGACCCAGATTTTTACAGATAAGCAGCCCTATTTGCTGTCAGTTATTCTCTTTGTCACATTGAGAAAGTTCGTTTCTCATTTGGAGATAGATACTGGGCAAACATGTTTTGGGTGGATAGTTGGTTTACTTGCTTGCCTGTTTGTTTTGAGAAAGTCTCCCTATGTAGCCGGGGCTGCCCGTTACTCTCCATCCTCCTGCCTCCACATACTAATTACTGAGGGCCCATAGAACAGCATGGGCTACCATGCCTGGCTTGGGTATCTGTTTGTGTGGTGCAGGAAAGAGGAGATGCAGGCTATTTTAGAAAGCATCATACAAATGGGTTACGAAATTAACTAAACCTTGTCAATCCGTTTTTAGGTTTCAGAGTTCAAAGTGTGACCCTGAACTATGTCAACACTCTTCACCCTGACAGCCTCCAACACCAGCACTTCAATGGCCCCTACCTTCCTGCTAGTGGGTTTGCCTGGCTTGTCTGCTGCACCATCCTGGTGGACGATACCCCTCCTCACTGTCTACCTCCTCTCTGCTGTGGGCAATGGTACTGTCCTTTGGATCATTGTCCTGGAGCCCACTCTGCACCGGCCAATGTACTTCTTCCTCTCCCTGCTTAGCATGTCTGATGTTGGCTTGGTCTCAGCCCTGATGCCCACCTTGCTGGGCCTGGCTTTTGCTGATGCTCATGTGATCCCTGCCTCCGCCTGCCTCTTACAGATGTTCTTTGTCCATGTCTTTTCTGTCATGGAATCCTCAGTCTTGCTTGCCATGGCATTTGATCGAGCACTGGCTATCTATCGCCCTCTCCACTACCCATCACTCCTCACCAATGGGGTCACTAGCAAGATTGGTCTAGCCATTGTTTTCCGATGCCTGGGTCTCCATCTGCCTCTGCCGTTCCTCCTGGCCCACATGCCCTACTGCCACTCACAGATCCTGACCCATTCTTACTGCTTACACCCAGATATAGCCCGCCTTGCCTGCCCAGGAGCTTGGGGAACAATCTACAGCTTAGTTGTAGTCCTATCAGCCATGGCAATAGACCCCTTGCTTATTTTCTTTTCCTATGGCCTCATTGTCAGGGTGTTGCAGACTGTGGGGTCCAGGGAGGACCGCTGGAAGGCTGCTCAAACCTGTGCTGCCCACCTGTCTGCTGTGCTTCTCTTCTATGTGCCTATGATTCTCCTGGCCCTCATTGACCGGCTCAAGTTGCCCCTCCCTCAGCCTGCCCATACACTTCTCTCTTACATCCACTTCCTGCTTCCTCCACTGTTAAATCCTATTCTGTACAGTGTCAAGATGAAGGAGATTAGAGAGAAGATACTCAAGAGGATTCATCCCAGGAAGGTTGGCTGTGCTCGGTGAGTGAGATGTCCTTCCATGTTTGCTTGGAGAAGGCACCCACACCAAAGCTGCCAGCACTAAGAACTGTTTGCTATGCATGAAATGGCCATTCTGGTAGACAAGTGCCTATGTGTCATTGTAGCTGCCTCTCCCTAGAAGTGTGCATGTGGTATGTTTAAGAAAGCCGAAGAGAATGGATGCAAGCCATCCACAGTTGTACTCTGTGTCAGTACATCGATAGACTCTAGGTCTTGCCGCAAGCGTGCATATACTGGGCTGCTGTTCTCTGGTTGTTAAGTCACTCACTCTGCCTGAATAACTAAGAAAGGTAGAGAGTTGGACGGAAGACACAGCAGAAGAAGGAGAAGACAGAAACATCCTGCCCAGCTGGATGGAGGGCATTCCATATGTGTTGCCACCTGATAAGAAGATTCTGACTGATTCAAATTAATTACATGACAGAAGATGCAGTGAATCTTTCATTTAGGCATTTTCCATAGAGACAATAACAAATAAAAGAAAACAATTGGTTATTTTTAATTCTTTTGTTTTCAAAAGGTTCATATGATGTTTTAATATAAAGCATGTTTGTTGTTACAATTAAATATATCATATGCAAAAAATGCTGTCTTAACTCTTTATTGCCTAGTAGTAGCTTTGCACATCCATAGCCACATCAATGAGGGTCGATATGAGGACAATGGGCTTATTTTCACGGTATCTCTGAGTTTGGGCATATGATTTTATTCTACTAAATTTCATCTTCATGATCAGTTTGCATAAATAAGAGTTTAGGAAGTGTAGCTATGGCTCAAAGTGGTATAGAGCTAGCCTTGAGCAAAAGAGCTCAGGGACAGTGCCCAGGTCCTTAGCTCAAGCCCCATGATAAACAAAAGAGGAGGGAAAATTTGATATTTTTCTGAGATGTAGCGCAGTGGTAAAGTGCTTGCCTAGCAAGTATAATATCCTGGGATCAAACCCCAGTACCAAAAGAAGAAGAAAGAACGAAAGAACGAAAGAAAGAAAGAAAGAGGGAGAGAGAGAGGGAGGGAGGGAGGGAGGGAGGGAGGAAGGGAGGGAGGGAGGGAGGGAGGAAGGGAGGGAGGGAGGGAGGGAGGGAGAAAGGAAGGAAAAGGAAGGGAGGGAGGGAGAGAAGGAAACGAAAAGACAAGTATCCTTTTTATCAACAGGGTTTTTTCAAAATGTACTGTGTAAAGTTATTTCTTTTTTCTTTCATTTTTTAAAAAATAATAATTATTTATTTATTGTCAAAATGATGTACAGAGGGGTTACAGTTTCAAACGGTAGGCCATGGGTACATTTCTTGTACTATTTGTTACCTCCTCCCTCATTCCCTCCCCCCCTCCCCCTCTCCCTCTCCCCCCATGAGTTGCTCAGTTGGTTAACACCAAATAGTTTTGCAAGTACTGCTTTTGTAGTCATTTGTCTTTTTATCCTTTGTCTCTCGATTTTGATATTCCCTTTCTCTTCCCTAGTTCTAATAACAGTATATACAGTATCCAGGGTACTCAGATGAGATACAGTGATAGCATGGGGACAACCACAGGAAGGGGATACAAGAGGATCATCAAGAAAAGAAGCTACAGTTTCACATCGCATGTTGAAAGTAATTACAACAGTGATATAACAGTTGTTTCCATAACATGGAGTTCCTTTCACTTAGCATCATCTTATGTGTTTGTAAGGGCATAGCTATTGGGCTCTTGTGATCCTCTGCTGTGACTAGCATTATTTCCTATGAGGGAAACCATAGAGTCCATGTTTCTTTGGGTCTGGCTCATTTCACTTAGTATAATTTTTTCCAAGTTCTTCCGTTTCCTTATGAATAGAGCAATGTCATTCTTTCTGATAAAGGCATAAAATTCCATTGTGTATATGTACCACATTTTCCTGATCCATTTGTCTACTGAAGGGCATCTGGGTTGGTTCCATATTTTAGATATGACAAATTGTGCTGTGATGAACATTGTTGTGCTGGTGGCTTTCGTGTGTTCTTGTTTGTAATCTTTTGGGTAGATGACCAAAAGTGGGGCTGCTGGGTCAAACGGGACCTCTATGTTTAGCCTTCTGTGGAATCTCCATACCGCTTTCCAGAGTGGCTGAACCAGTTTACATTCCCGGTAAAGTGCTTGCTTCGTATACATGAAGCCCTGGGTTCTATTCCTCAGCACCACACATATGGAAAAAAGCTCGAAGTGGCGCTGTAGCTCAAGTGGCTGAGTGCTAGCCTTGAGCAAAAGGAAGCCAGGGAAGTGCTCAGGCCCTGAGTTCAAGCCCCAGGACTGGCAAAAAAACAAAACCAAACAAATCTTTCATTTTTTTCCTTTGGTTTATCCCATGTTGCCCTGTTGTCACTATATTTGATTTTGGTACTCTGTGTCTTGTATATATGTTTTCTGGTTTGGCAAAGGAAAGGAACAACAAAATGGTGAGACAAAGGACAAAGTGTGAACCAATGCAACAGTGATACTCACAAGACACTATGTTGGAAATGAACTTTCCAACTTGGAGGGGAGGGGTCAGGGAGGAGGAAATGGGAGTAAATGAGGGAGGGGTAACAATGTTCAACAAGAAATGTCCTCATTACCTTACTTATGTGACTGTGACTCCTCTGTACATCACCATGATAATAAAATTAAGTTAAAAATTTTAAAAGAGTTTAATATATGTAATAAGAGTCAGGCTCCAGGATGACTTTCCAGTTGAGTGTGGCTCCTGTGGGTAGTGCTTATGGTATACTGCATGTGCGTAGCACATCGCTGGTAGGTACAGCCTCCATGGTAGGTACTGGTCTCCTCCATGATCTCCATAATGACACACAGAAGAGAACGTGTGCAAAGTCTAAGCATGGAGCAAGTCCCTGCTGCTTGGACAGCTGGAGCAGAACCATCAAGTGAAGCAACCTAGATGAGGAAGACTCAGGCCAGCTGCTGACCAGAAAACATTGCCAGGGATATTGTCAAAGCAAACAGTTGAAGTTTGGGAGTTGCTATTCAGCAAAAGTAAACTAAGTATGGTGGAGTTATGCTTTTATTGTATACTCTATATGCATGGTTAACTTCCCCATTTTCTTCTTTGATTAATTTTAAGTTTTATGTACAGAGGGATTATAGTTACATAAGTCAGGTAAAGAATACATCATTTCTCACACTTTTCCCCTCTTGACCACCCCTTTCACCCAAAGTTATATAGTTCATTTCCAAAACAGTGTCTAGTGAGAATCACTGCTGAATTGGTTCACTCTTCGACCCACCATTTGTGTGCTTCCTCTTTCCCTCCCCAAATCGGATAAACTTATACACAAGACAAAGGGTACAGAAATTTTTCCAAAAAGCAAAAAAAAAAAAGAATAAGCTAAAGAAAAAAAGGAAAAAAAAGAATCGCAAACAGTACAATAAAAAGCCTCTTGTTTCCATTTCTTCAAGTTCATTTCAATAAGCCTCATTTTACATGATCATATGCACATAGCTATGGGGTCCTTGTGATCCTCTCCTAAGAATATCCTTCTTTGTTCTTGCTGTGTGAATGTTTAGAGTATTGTTTCATTAATCATGTCCAAATGCAATCATTTGTCTTTTAGCCATTGGATTTGCTTGTGGATTTATATGCACATTCTAATTATTGCAAATGAGAGAAGCTATGCATCCTCTTTCTTTGGGTCTGGCTTACCTCACTTAATATAATTTTTTTCCAAGTGTTCCCATTTCCTTATGAATGGAGCAATGTTATTCTTTTTTATGGAAACAGAATTCCGTTGTGTATATATACCACATTTTCTTGATCCATTCATCTACCGAGGGGCATCTGGGTTGGTTCCATATCTTAGCTATGGTAAACAATGCTGCAATGGATGAACGTGGTTGTGCTGGTGGCTTTGGTGCAGCCTGGTTTGTGGCCTATTGGATAAATGCTCAGGAGTGGGATTTCTTGGTCATAGGGAAGCTCTATGTTCAACTTCTTGAGGAACCTCCATACTGCATTCCAGAGTGATTGAACTAGTTTGCATCCCACCAACAATGTAGTAGGGTTCCCTTTAGGCCACATCCTCACCAGCATACTTGGGTGAAGGAGAATCTCAATGTTGTTTTGATTTGCAGGTCTTTTATGGCCAGGGATATTGAGCAGTTAGTGCCTCGTGTGTCTATTGGTCATTCTTATTTCTTCTTTGGAGAAATCTCTCTTTAAGTCTTTACCCCACTTATTAATGGGGTTGTTATTTCTTTGAGGATTTGTTTTTGGAAGATTTAATTTTTGATCGCTTAGTATATTTAAGGTATGAGACCCATGTCTGATGTATAACTAGCAAATATTTTTCTCCCATTCTGTGGGCTTTCTACTTATCTTGCTAGCTATGTTGTTTACCATGCAGAAACTCTTCATTTTGATGCAGTCTCATTAATCCAGTCTTTCTTCAATTTGTTGTGATTCTGGATCTTTTCTTAGGAAGTATTGAGCTGTTTCAAAGAGCCCTATTGTTTCTCCTATCCCTTCCTGTAGTATTTTTAGGGTATCTGTTCTTACATTAAGGTCTTTGATCCATTTGGAGTTAATTCTGGTACAAGGTGATATATAAGGATATAACTTCAGTTTTCTGAAAATGTATAGCCAATTCTGGCAGCACCATTTGCTGACAAGGCTATCTTTCTTTTATTCTGTATTTGGTTCCCTTATCAAATATTTGATGGCTATTGGTCTGTGCGTTCATTTCTGTGTCTTCAGTTCTATTCCATTGGTCCTCAGGCCTATTCTTGTACCAGTAACAAACTGTTTTTATTACTACAGCTTTGTGATAGAGTTTGAATTTTGGTGTTGATATTCCTCCAGCACTGTTCTTCCTGCTAAGGACTGTTTTGCTATTTGAGGTCTTCTGTTATTCCATATGAATTTTTGTATTGCTTCTCCTATATCACTGAAGAATGTTGGCGTTTTGATGGGTATTGTATTGAATTTGTAGCTATCTTTGGACAGTGTTGCCATTTTCATGATGTTAATCCTCCAATCCAGGAGCATAGGAGGTTTTATCATTTCCTTAAATCTGCTTTAATTTCCTTTTTCAGGTTTTTTAAGTTTTCATCGTAGATGTCCTTCACAACTTTGGTTAAGTTAATTCCTAAGTCTTTTTGAGGCTATTATAAATGGAGTTGCTTTCCTGATTAAGTCTCACTCTTCTCATTGTTGGCAAACAGAAAAGATCCTGCTTTCTGTAGGTTAATTTTATACCCTGCTACTTTGCCAAAGTTCTGGATCAGCTTGAGTAACTTGGGAGTGAAGTCTATGGTTTTTGTTTTTGTTTTTTTAATATAGGATCGTGTCATCTGCAATGAGGGAAACTTTTACTTCTTTCCCTATTTAGTTCCCCTTTATGTTTGTCTCTTGCTTTATTGCTCTAGCTAGGAATTCCAGTACTATATTAAAGAGGAGTAGAGAAAGCAGAAATTTTTGTCTCATTCCTCCTCGTCCTCCTCCTCCTCCTCCTCCTTCTCTCTCTTTCTCTTTCTCTCCCTCTCTCTCTCTTTCTCTCTCTCTCCTATCCTACTAGACCTAGGGCCTGAATCCCTGAGCTCTCTTGCTTAAGGACAGCACTCTTATCACTTGAACCACAGCCATTTCTGGCTTTCTGGTGGTAAATTAGAGATAAGAATCTCATAAGACTTTCCTGCCTGGGCTGGCTTTGAATCACAATCCTCAGATCTCAGTCACCTGAGTAGCTAGGATTGCAGGTATGAGCCACTGGTGTGGGGCTCACTGGAAGATTCTTTGTCTCTCAAATACAGTTTCTAAAGTCCCTGAAATGCTAGGTTCTGTCTACAAAATGTGAAGAGGAGAAAGTGTGGGGTTAAATCAGTTGATAGCTACCGTGACTCATACCAGCAGAATTGGCAGGACTCATCCTGATCTTCATTGCCTACTAAATGGTAAGACAACCTGTGTTTCCTTGTTCTAGAAACTTCTCTAAATATTATTTGTTCTCAATGTTTATTACACCCCATTGGGCCACACATTTGCTTTCTTTTAAACTATTCTTTTACTACAAATTTTCACACATCTATGGAGAACATTATGGGCAAGTTACTTTTATGACAGGGGGTTTAAAGTTGAATAATCCACAGCCATTTCCCTGGTACTGTTAGCAATATAAATGGGCCTTTGACAATGGAATCAGGAAAATGAATCCCCTTGTGCTACAATGTTGCCAAAAGCCAACACCCTTCTATAATTTCTTCTTCCCAAATTGACTTCACCAAGGATGGGCTTGAGCAAATGTTGAGAGTTTCTGTGGTCTCCCTTTTCACACACCCCGGGTCAGATGCCTTAAACATGAATGTGTGTGACAATTGCCTGGGATTTTGCTGGAATGCAGATCAACTCAAGCTTTCAGAACACCAGAGGCAGCCATTTTGCTAACTTTCTTGATGATTGCCACTGCTGCTTAATGAGTCACACTTTGAGTGGTATAGTAGAGAACAGACACAGACAAACTCAGACTTATAGAGTTTAATGCAAATCACAATAAGGAATACAATAAAGAATCCAGTACAGAGATACTAAATGGTTTTACAATCTTATAGGTTACTCCTAGTCACCTTCTTCTGTAGAACATTTATTTTATATTCTTACTCTTCCTTATTTTACCTGAGAATGGATGTCTTTAATCATTCAAATAACAATAAAAAATTCAGATAATCTCTATGACATAAATACTTCTTCCTCATTACCAGAACAATTAAAATGATAGGCTTGATTGAATGAAGCTAAAGCCTGAAGTATATGGAACAATCTCTTTTGGAAACAACATTGTCCCGCTCCTAAGATAGTTTATTATAGGGAAAAATGGAATTTTTACCTTCGTCTCTTCAGGCCCAGTTTTTCCCAGACTTTCTCTCTGATCTGCCGAGTTTTTACACAATATACAATTGGATTCATCAAGGGGGGTACCAACAAGAAAGCATCTGCTATAAGAATCATTGCTAAAGGTGACTTATGCTTAGCAAAGCGATGCATGACAGCCAGGATGATGATGGGCACATAGAAGATGAGCACAGCACAGATGTGGGAGACACAGGTGTTAAGAGCTTTGAGCTGCTCCCCATGGGATGCAATGCCCAATACAGTCTTTAGGATGAACACATAGGAGACAGCAATGAATACGCTGTCTGACATCATACAGAATGCAACAAACAGCCCATAGTAAAAGTTAACCCTGTTGTCAGAGCAGGCCAGCTTCATGACATCCTGGTGGAGGCAGTAGGAGTGAGATAATAGTCGCTTATGACAGTATCTGAGTCTCTTTAAAGTGAAAGGAAGGGGAAGCACTAGAAGAATGCTTTTAACAGCAAATACCAGTCCAACATACCCAACTCTAGAGCTGGTGAGAATGGAGCTGTATCTCAGGGGGTGACGAATGGCTACAAAGCGATCAAAGGACATGACCAGAAGAACTGAAGACTCCATGTCTGTGAATCCATGGATGAAGAATTCCTGGGCAATGCATGCATCTGCAGAAATCTCCATGGAATTGAATAAGAAGATTCTTAGCATAGTGGGAATGGAGGAGAAAGACAGACCCAGGTCAGAGAGAGCTAGCATGGAGAGGAAATAGTACATGGGCTCATGCAGGGAAGGCTCTGTGCTGATGACACAGAGGATGGTGCAGTTACCCAGAATGGCCATTACATAGATGAGACAGAGAGGAATGGAGATCCAAATGTGCATATACTCAAGACCTGGGATCCCAACCAACACAAATGAGGAGACTTCAACTTTCGAGGCATTGAGATCAATCATCCCAAATAGGTCTTTGTTTAGCTGCTTCCAGATCTGAAATGACACCAATCATAGACAAAAATGCTTTTGAGTTTTAGTAACCAAGCAGAACTAAGCTTACTTAATTAAGGTTTGGATTAAATATAGCTCCAACTTACGGAACAGGAAAGCCAGGCATGATGGTGCACCCCTGTAATCTCGGTAGTAGGGAGTCCAAGTCAGAGGGATCACAATTTCGAAGCCAGTCTGGGCTACATGGTGTGTTTAAATCCAGCCTGGGATGTAAAGTGGCATACTGTCTCAAAATTAACAAATCAAATAAGAGGCAAGAAATAATGTACTACCATTTTTTCTATACAAAGAAAAATGTACCGTGTATTTAAAGAGGTTCTTCATAGTATTTATTTAAGGACTTCATGCTAGCCTTCAAATCTATTTTTATAGAAATACTTCTTCTCAGATATATTTCTAAACTGTAACTAAACTTAACTAACTAAACTAGAACTATTACTAAGAATACCAAAGTGCTTTGATATGCTTTCTTCGATCATAGCTTTTGATATTTATAATTAATTAAAATAAGTAGTCTTTTGTAACATAAAACGATTCAGATATCAAGATTGTTCAGTGTAGCATGTTTTTATGTCATGCAACTTGACTGTAAACTATACGTTTAGTTTTTGTTCTTTTATTCTGGGGAATGTGGTAGTTTTCTGTAGAGAATTCCATATTCTGGGATTTTTCTCACTCATTGCATTTCTCTGACAGGATTAACCTGTTTCTCTGTATCTTACATGTCCTGTACATTGGTGATTATTTCTAGGATATGGGAAGGATCCAGGATGGAAACATGGGTAGATGAATGCATTCATTCATACAAAGGCACCTTATGAGTAATTTCTTTAGCAAGAAACTAAAGCTATATGATTTTTATGGTATTCCATAAAATATGCGTGTACTTAGGATTGAAGTACTAATGCACTTCAAGTTCCTGAACTATTCAGGAAAATGGATGTAATCAAGGTCAGATAAGGATAAGAAAATGAATGCCAATGTCCACAGCTAAAACTTTCTGATAATTTTGTGCACTAGCATGTAAGATAACACACTCTCTTGGAAGGGGCCATATCATTGTAATAATAGAGATCATTGTTTTTAGTAACTCAATAGTAACAGAGAGATTGAGACAACATCATTGCCACAGACAATTGGCTCTATTCAAATGTCCCTCAGTGGACGAATGGATCACAAAAATACAATACAGATAGATAGATAGATAGATAGATAGATAGATAGATAGATACACACAATTGAATTCTACCTTCCTTCAGAAAGAATTATATTGTGCCATTCATAAGGACATGGAAATACTTGGAAAAAATTATATTAAGTGAAGTAACCCAGAGCCAAAGAAGCATAGACACTATATGGAAAATGAACTATATATCTTATAGGTGGGGATGGGAGGGAAAAGAAAAAACAGCAACAGAAGGGATGACATGGTTCAAAAAAAATCTGTACTTATTATTCATTACCTGATTCATGTAACTTTAACCACTCTGTATATCAATATTACAATAACAATAAAAAAGAATCATAAAGGAAAAAAAAGATTGTGCAGTGTTCAGGTGCCCCCCTCCCCATAATACAGTGCTACAGGAATAAGGATTAAAAGAGGCCCAAATATTAACTTAAAGCTCACAGTAATTATATTTCAACTAAAGTGCATAGTTAAATTTGGCTGATGATATATTGGTGTAAAAGCTGTAAACTTTTTTATATTTTTAAAAATATTTTCCAGACTAGTTTTAAATCATGTTTGCCAAAAAGAAAAGCCACAACTGATACAGATCGTTTCACCTAAAAGAATAAAATATTTATATTCTGGCCATTTATTTAAAAATATTGACCCTTGGTTCCCGAGGAAGACGGCGGAGGAGAAGCAGAGCCCTTGAAGAGCTCCCTCCAATATCGTAGTTTTCTCACCCCATAGAAACTGTTACTCCTAGAAAGACAGCCAAAATGACATGATCCTATACCTAAAGAATCCCATAGACTCTACCCCCAAGCTACTAGAGCTGATCCAAAACTTTGGCAAAGTTGCAGGATATAAAATAAACCTTCAAAAATCAATGGCCTTTCTCTATGCTAACAACCCGAAGACCGAGGCTGAAATCAGGAAAGCAACTCCTTTTGCAATAGCCCCCCAAAAGCATAAAATACCTAGGAATAACCTTAACCAAAGAAGTGAAAGACCTCTTTGATGAGAACTTTAAAAGCTTGAAAAATGAAATTAAGTCAGAACTAAGAAAATGGAAAAACCTCCCATGCTCCTGGATTGGGAGGATTAATATAATCAAAATGGCAATATTGCCAAAGGCTATCTACAAATTCAATGCAATACCCATTAATATCCCAACACCATTCTTTAATGAAATAGAGGAAGCAATCCAGAAATTCATATGGAACAATAAAAGACCTAGAATAGCAAAAACACTCCTAAGCAGAAAGAACAGTGCTGGAGGAATTACAATACCCAACTTCAAGCTGTATTATAAAACTATAGTAATAAAAAACAGCTTGGTATTGGCACCGGAACAGGCCTGAACACCAATGGAACAGAATTGAAGACCCAGAATTGAACCCACAGAACTACGCCTACTTAATCTTTGATAAAGGAGCTAAAACAATAGTATGGAAGAAAGATAGCCTCTTTAACAAGTGGTGCTGGCAAAACTGGCTCAACACATGCAACAAACTAAAACTAGATCCTTATATATCACCCTGCACCAAAATCAATTCCAAATGGATTAAAGACCTTGAAATCAAAACAGGCACCCTGAAAACACTAAAGGAAGGAGTAGGAGAAACACTTGGGCTCCTTGGCACAGGACAGAACTTCCTTAACAAAGACCCTGAAAGGCTACAAATCAAAGAAAGGTTGGACAAATGGGACTGCATCAAACTGCAGAGCTTCTGCACGGCAAAGGACATAGCTCTCAAGATAAACAGAAAGCCCACAGACTGGGAGAAGATCTTTACCGGACATTCAACAGACAAAGGCCTCATCTCTAAAATATATGCAGAACTAAAAAAATTACCTTCTTCCAAAACAAAACCTCAAAGAACCAATAGTCCCCTCATCAGGTGGGCTAAAGACTTACAAAGAAACTTCTCTGATGAGGAAATGAGGATGGCCAATAGGCATATGAAAAAATGCTCTACATCACTGGCCATAAAGGAAATGCAAATCAAAACAACATTGAGATTCCATCTCACCCCAGTAAGAATGTCATATATCAAGAAAACTAATAATAACAATTGTTGGAGGGGATGTGGCCAAAAGGGAACCCTACTCCATTGTTGGTGGGAATGTAAACTGGTTCAGCCACTCTGGCAAGCAGTATGGAGATTCCTCAGAAGGCTCAATATAGAACTCCCCTATGATCCAGCACCCTCACTGTTGGGTATCTATCCAAAAGCTCACAAACAAAATCACAGTAATGCCACCAGCACAACAATGTTCATTGCAGCACAATTTGTCATAGCGAGAATCTGGAACCAACCCAGATGCCCCTCCATAGATGAATGGATCAGGAAAATGTGGTACATTTACACAATGGAATTTTATGCCTCTATCAGAAAGAATGACATTGTTCCATTTGTAAGGAAATGGAAGGACTTGGAAAAAGTTATACTAAGTGAAGTGAGCCAGACCCAAAGAAACATGGACTCTATGGCCTCCCTTATTGGGAATAATTAGTACAGGTTTAGGCAAGCCATAGCAGAGCATCACAAGGCCCAATAGCTATACCCTTAGGAATACATAAGATGATGCTAAGTGAAATGAACTCCACGTTATGGAAAAAAGTGATATATCACAGTTGTAACTACTTTCAACGTCCTATGTGTATGTGTAGTTTCTATTATTGATGATGTTCTTGTATCACCTTCCTATGGTTGTACCTACACTATCTCTGTAATCTTATCTGAGTATATTGGAAACCGTGTTTACTGGTATTGGAAGTAGGAAATTCAAAAGGAATACCAAATTTGAGAGCAACAGGGTAAAAAAAGAGAAATAACTACAAAAGCAATACTTGCAAAACTGTTTGGTGTAAGTGAACTGAACACCTGGGGGGGGAGGGAAAGGGGGGGAGGAAGGGGGGAATGAGGGACAAGGCAACAAACAGTACAAGAAATGTATCCAATGCCCAACGTATGATACTGTAACCTCTCTGTACATCAGTTTGATAATAAAAATTTGAGAAAAAAAAAAAGGAATGCCAAAATCGAGAGACACAGGGTAAAAAAAAGACAAACAACTTCAAAAGCAATACTTGCAAAACTGTTTGGTGTAAGTGAACTGAACACTCCATGGGGGGAAAGGGAAAGGGGGAGGGGGGAGGAGGAATGAGGGACAAGGTAACAAACAGTACAAGAAATGTATCCAATGCCTAACATATGAAACTGTAACCTCTCTGTACATAAGTTTGATAATAAAAATTTGGAAAAAAAAGGGATGGATGAAACAGAAATAAATAGTACAACTTTCCACATTTAAGGTTACACAATATTACAATAAAAAATCTCCTCATTTCTTTGATACAACTGGCTTTATTTCCTTTGTAATTAAATGCTTGTTTTAAGTTCTTGCTAATCGCTCACTAGAGTCCCCTAATCATCAGTGTGTGCCTCTTACCTGAACCTCTTGTCTCAGTATTTCTGGACTTCATCTCCGAATTGCAGTCTTTTGTCTCTCAGCACTTGTCTTCCTTCTTGACTCCCTTCCTCCCTCCAGTTTAGCCCTCAACAGCTTGTCTTGTATACTTGGTCTTTGTCAGCCTAGCATCTTACCTGGCTTGCAAAGGAGAGGTGTCCTTCCACTTGCTTCTCAGCCACACGTGTGTGAGCATAGTTAGCTCATGGAGCTGGCCTTCTAATAAGAGCCCAGCATGACACTCTAGCTTGCTTCCAAGAGACCTGTGAGACTCTCCCCTAGGTGAGGAACCAGGATTTCCCTGGAGGCTCCTCACACTAGACTGATACAGAACAAATGATGTGTGTTAAAAAGCCCCACTTTTCATCATTTTATTTTTTCAATACTTTTCAAATTTTCCTTGACTAACATGAATTGATTTTTCATATGAAGGGGTCTTTGATATTTGACATGTGTCCACAGCGTAAACTGAGCAAACGTGACCATAAGCTTTTTCCAGTAACTTTTACTAGGAGCCTTCAATAGCCTGCTATGTGCTGTGGAGCACCCAAAGTTAATCTGTCCCCCGGTGTTTTTTGGTCTCTATTAGACTTTTCCACCCTCAGAGTCCCCAGGATTCATCCTTCCCTGTTCTTTTGTCTTCAGCTTATGAGAATGTGAGGCATTTGCTTTTCAGAGTCTGCCTTATTTCCCATAACAATGTCCTCTAACCCATCCATCTTGGGGCAAATGACAAGACTTTGTTCTTCTTTATAGCTAACATTCCATTGTGTACATATGTCCCATTGCATTTATCTAATCATTTGTTGATAGATAACTAGGCTGATTCTCTATCTTAATTATTATGAATGGTGCCACAATAAACATGAGGCATGTAGCTATGTGTTTGGTATGCTGATTTCATTTCCTTTGGATGTGAATCCAGTCAAGTTCTTTGTACTAACTTAAATATCCTATATATTGTTCTCCAAAGGCTGGTCTAATTTACATTCCCACCAACAATGTATAAGACCTTCTTTCTTGCATTCTTACCGGCATTCATTTTTCAAATTGTATAAGCAACACAATCAAAATTATGAATGTAATACTTGGCTTGCTGGTTGAAATGAAATCTCATTCACATTTTCTTCTGGCTGGCCTTAAACTATTCTGCTTCTTGTTTCTACCCTCGGAATAGCTGAGCTTTACAAACATGTGCCACCCTGCCTGGTACAAGAAAATTAGTTTCTTGTTGGTGGGAATGTAAACTGGTTCAGCCACTCTGGCAAGCAGTATGGAGATTCCTCAGAAGGCTCAATATAGAACTCCCCTATGACCCAGCAGCCCCACTGTTGGGTATCTATCCAAAAGACCACAAACAAAATCACAGTAATGCCACCAGCACAACAATGTTCATCGCAGCACAGTTTGTCATAGCGAGAAGCTGGAACCAACCCAGATGCCCCTCCATAGATGAATGGATCAGGAAAATGTGGTACATTTACACAATGGAATTTTATGCCTCTATCAGAAAGAATGACATTGTTCCATTTGTAAGGAAATGGAAGGACTTGGAAAAAGTTATACTAAGTGAAGTGAGCCAGACCCAAAGAAACATGGACTCTATGGCCTCCCTTATTGGGAATAATTAGTACAGGTTTAGGCAAGCCATAGCAGAGCATCACAAGGCCCAATAGCTATACCCTTAGAAACACATAAGATGATGCTAAGTGAAATGAACTCCATGATATGGAAACAAGTGATATATCACAGTTATAACTACTTTCAACGTCCTATGTGTATGTGTAGTTTCTATTATTGATGATGTTTTGTATCACCCTCCTATGTTTGTACCTACACTATCTCTGTAATCTTATCTGAGTATATTGGAAACCGTGTTTACTGGTATTGGAAGTAGGAAATTCAAAGGGAATACCAAATTCGAGAGACACAGGGTAAAAAAAGAGAAATAACTACAAAAGCAATACTTGTAAAACTGTTTGCTGTAAGTGAACTGAACAACTGGGGGGGGGGGGAGGGAAAGGGGGGAGGGAGGGGGGCATGAGGGACAAGGCAACAAACAGTACAAGAAATGTATCCAATGCCCAACGTATGACACTGTAACCTCTCTGTACGTCAGTTTGATAATAAAAATTTGAGAAAAAAAAAAAAAGAAAATTAGTTTCAACTTACGATAGAAACAACATTTTAAAATACAACATCCACCAATTATGTAAATTTATAACACCTGAAATACTTTCTGAAAAACTGGAATCTCCATAAAAACATAATATACTTGATTTTACTACTCTGATATTAATATGTGGTGGAACATTTGTGAATATGATCACAATCTCCCATAAGCATATTAACATAAACTTGATAACCTTGGCAATCTTATGCCCATTTTTTTTCCTAAATCTGAAATCTTACTGTTCTACATTCTGAAAAGTCATCTTTTCTTTTTGCTTTTAAGAGCTTCTTTCTCATATTTCTTTCATATCTCATCAACATAAAAGTTTAAAATTCAGTATGTGCTGAAAACAATAAATAAGGAGAAACCAGAAAGACCCTCTACAGGGTTGGAGGTGTGAGGGGTTTGCTGTAAGCCGTAACTGTTGATCCTAAGTGAGGAGGGCTTACTAGTCTCACAAAGGATCAGAAATGGCGAGATCTTCATCAGAATTCCTTTCTCTATTTAATTAATCAATCATCCCCTTAGAAGTCAGGGTCTTGGAACCACTTAGTGAGAACTTCAGCATGAAAAGGTTGCTAACAACCTCACGAAGCCCACGCTGTTTGTGTCTAGATGCTATGTGAACACACAATGCTATGATATTTCACACTATCAGGTATGTAACTAGAGTTGTACCTTCACAGAACATGTATATTCAGCAACCATGACCCCAAAGAATGAAGGCTTCATGCTAAGTAGGCCTCATTAAAGCAAATAATTAGTCAAACATTTACATATGAACATTGTGCACATGCAAATCCAGTCCCTTATACATGTTTTTATTAGTGCACTTTAGGTACGCATACATGAAATATAAGTACACTTCTCATCTGCACAGAAAATGCCTTCGGTTGTAAATATGCATTCTCACATTAACAAAAAATGTTATGTCCACACTGCTCACACTCAGGCAATCACAAGAACGCACTATGCACACGTGTCTAATCCACTTTCTTCCCATTTGTGCGTTCAGAAGAGAGAGGAAAGCTCGGGGTTAATACTTCCAGCTTCAGTGCCTAGTCTCAGAGGAAGTCAGTACAAATTGGAGACAGACACAGAAAGGGGTGGGAAGAACTAATACTTGGGAAGAGTAAAGACCAGATGTGGCCCTTCAGTCCTTCAAGGTTTCTGCCAAGGCAGAAATCAGGGGCTTGTTAGAACTGCTTATGGTCATGCCTGCCTTGGTCAAAGATAGAGCAGACCCCCAGGCAGAGTGATTCCCTGCAACTCAGGTATGTCTGCCCTTCTAGACAGGGGAGCAAATCATAAAAGCAATTAGACAAGGTGCTGTACTGTGCAGAAAGGCCTGCCTCCCTGGGAACCCCAGGTCCAGACATCCAAGAACAGAGGATATCACTCTGGGATGGAAAGATAGGATCCATCCTCCAGGGAAACTTAGGAAGATTAAGAAGAGCCTGCACAGACAACCCCTACAGCAAGGAGGTTACATATGAATCCAGTATACTCCATTATTATTGCTCTACAATTTAACTTTAGCTATCTTAAAGTGGGAAACAGTCAGAATTTCTCTGAAGCTATTCTTTATCAAGATCTCAGCTCCTTTTGATATATGAATGGAGTGGCAGAGATCCAACAGAGCTAAGAGGATACCAAGAATGGAAGCCAAGCTCTCTTCTCAGTGTGAAAACACTAAGTTTCTTCAACCCAAACCTAAAACATTAAATTTATTCAACCCAAAGGTACCCAGAAGGGATGGGTGGACTGAAAGGGGTAGATTAAAGGTGAAGATGTTGAAGGGAGGATACAAATCAAGGTGTACACATAAATTACTTTGTTAAATGGCAAAACTTCAATATGTAGCCCAAAATTAAGCAATGTGAGGGACCGAGTGGGATGAGAGGAATGGGTGGAAATGTTGAAAGTGGGTGGCATTGCTCAAGAGGCACTGAACTAATAACATGCTTTGTGGAGTGGCAACTCCTTTGTACAACTACTTAAAGATTAAATAAAAAAGCTACCCAGAGGTTTTACTAGCTAGATTTTATTTGAGGGCACAGAAGAAAGGAGTCAAAACTTCCGTGTGATCATCTTAGCTACAATGTTCACGTCATATGTATATGACTTAATTTCATGGTAAGTATACAACTTAATTTCAGAGTTATATTACGTTCATGAGAGCTCTGGCCAATGGAAAAAGGAAGAACAAAATCTGTCGGTGCAGAGGAGGAAGTTGGGTTAGGGCACTTAAAGATAAGTGATATTCTTTGTATTGCTTAGAGAATCTTCATCTCTTATGTTAAGGCTGACAACAACATAATAAATAGCTCTGGTATTGAAAACTTCCCATCTCAGGCAAAAACAATGAGGGATTTTTGTCTGTTCACTTGCAGTGACTTTTAGCCTTCAGTATTCCTGTGCTCAGTTCATAAGCTTGTCAACAGAGAATTTCTACAGTGAACACACTGGATTCTATGCAGTCGCTGGGGAAATCACAGAGAGGAAATAGAGGTACCTGACAATGACCCCAAAGCCCATCCTACACATTGGTCCCAGTTTGACTCTGCTCTTCATTTTGCAAACAAGGGGGAAAAACCTTCATCTCAACCAGCAGTGTTGAATGAGGAAGTGTAGAACATAATGTGTAAATAATGAAGAAGCATAGACCTCTGATAGGTTTATTGATGACGGTAGCATATGAATAGAGGAAAATAAAAAATGATTTTGAGAGAGGCTGCTTAATTCTGGTAGCAGAAATGTGAATGGGGAGAGAGTTACCAGTTATCAAAAAGAGTGTAGAAGATTGAGTGTTCCATTAAGGCTCACAGACAGAAGTTAATACAGATGTCATCGTTGAGAAAGCAGTAAATCCTCAGAGATTTCAGTGGCTGTGCAGAATTCTGGTCCAGAGGCTCCCAGGAAAGTACAATATTAGCATCCTTGGTGAAAATGCAAGTCTGTCTCTAAATTTCAATACTACCCTATGAAACCCATATTCACCTTTGCGATGATGAGTCAATCTCTGCTTAAACCAGTCAGGCTGTTTCCCAACCACTCCCAAAGCAGCAAAGGCAATAGCATGTGCTACCAGGAGTCCTGGCTATGAAGTGCTTTGGTCTGACATGGACTTAGTTATATGATACCAGGCGGATCTTATAATGACTCACACTCTATTTTTACCATAGCTGAAATGAGGATGCAGACATTTTATGTAAGTTAGAAACAATATTATCACAGACTTTAAACAAAATCGAGATCTGCATTTATTATGTGTACACCCATGCATTTAACATGTGTACATCTGTGAATTGTTTTACAATTCTTAAAATGAGTGAGGCGAAACATTTGTATAGGGGATGAAAGAAAAAGGCAAAGCAAACAAAGAGACTGCTATTAATGATGTATAAAAGAAATATCAGGAGGTAACAGTGTTTAAAAAGAAATGTACTCATTAACCTACTTTTGTAACTGTAACCCTCCTGTTCATCACCTTTACATAAATTTAAAAATATAATAATAAAAAATAAAACCAAAGGGAATTTAAAAAAAGAACTATCACACCGAAGCTAATGATTTAAAATCCTACTTACACTTTAAGTGACTATCATCAATACATATTTTCTCAAAACCAAAAACAATTGTTGGAATTTTTATGTCCTTTGGAAACATCTTGTATTGAAAATTATATAAGCAGCACCATGAAGTTAATGTGTATATTTAAGAATTCAAGATGTTTGAGATGAGGTTAACATAACATAAAATTTAGTAAAAGTATTTTAACACAAATAATGAATTCAAAAATTTAGTCAAAATTTAGTGAAAATGGGAAAAACTCAAGGCAATGGAAAGATTATATAAAAATGCAGTACAAGTATTCCATATAAAATACCTAATGTCCCCATTAGTTTCATAACTACATAATTAATATTCCATTGTCTTTTTAGGCTAAAATGTGCCAACCTTGATTTTAAATTCAAGGATGTATTTATTTATATACTTTGTATCCTCTGTAAATCCTTATTGAACTCCGTAATTCCATTTTAATGGATTTTATCAACTTCCAATTGCTCTTTTGTGGATTTTACCTAATCATCTCATCTATGGCTTTAGGAGAAATCCCTGAAGAAAAGCATGCAATTTTTCACTTTAAAACACAATTTATAAATTATGAGCTTCATTTCTCTCAAACTATAAAACTAGGGAAAAACTAAGAGTCTAAGAAAATCTTTCCTAGAAAACACTTGGTCTAGTTAGATGAAATATTTGTGTTAGTTCCCCCAAGTGATTTGCTCAGGGGATTGAATGTAACATAATTCTTAACTAAGTTTTTCTATCGTAAAGGAAGTAGGAGCTAAGGCTTTCAAACCAAGGGACAATATTAAGTAGTGAGAAGCTAAGTGGTTAAGAACCAAGATTATTGATGTCATTGATTCAAGGATGACCATGGCCACTCCAAGAATGAAACACTACTGTCAATACATGAAAGCAAGATGGGGCTTACAGAGACTTGCTAGCACAGGGACAGAGTCTACTATGAAAAATGACCACAACTCTCTTTGGGGTGTGGCATAAGTAGAAATTAAGAGAGTTCTGTGAGGACAGGTCAGTATTGTTACTCTGTTAATAAATTTGCAAACACCAAGTAATTGTTATTACCTTCAGCAAATGCTTATTAAACTACTCAGTCCAAAACATAGAAGAGTGCAAAGCTCCACTCATGAAACACTTGCAACCTAGGACAGCCATGGCGAACTACAGCCGGCAGACAAAAACCACAGCATGAAAATGGTTGTATTGGGAAACAGCCACAGGTGTGTAGTTTTGAATTATCACACTGCTGTCGTATTAGGAAAGTTAAACTGATTGTTAACAATGCCAACTTTTGTGCATATAAACTGAGAAATTGACCTTTATCAGAAAAAAATGTGCTATTGCCTATGCTAGAAGGATTTATGCACTTAAGATGTTTAACTATAATGGAACCTGGCTGCATTCCTTTTGCTCGAACTTAAATATGCTGATTTTGAAAATAAAATACTTTGGGGGTACAGTACATTTTATTGTTATCTTAATGACATAAATGTGAAAAACCAAGCTGTCTCATGTGTGCTACCAATTTTTATTTGTAAAAACAACTGAAAGTATTCTTAGTACTGTGGAAACTTTCACAAAGTTAATAAGGAATCATAATAATGGCGTGATTGTTGTCATCTGCAGGAAATAGGCTGCCTTCACACAACAGAACAAATAATTCATTTCCTGATGTTGCCTTCAGAAAACAATTCGTATCCAACATCCTTTATTCTCCTTGGAATCCCAGGACTGGAGAATTCCCAATTTTGGATTGCCTTTCCATTCTGTGCCATGTACATTGTGGCTGTAGTGGGAAACATCACCATCTTGCATATCATCCGAATTGACCGCACCCTGCATGAGCCCATGTACCTCTTTCTGGCCATGCTGGCTGTCACCGACTTGGTCCTATCCTCCTCCACACAGCCAAAAATGTTGGCCATCCTCTGGTTTCATGCTCATGAGATTGGATATCATGCCTGCCTCATCCAGGTGTTCTTCATCCATGCCTTCTCTTCTGTGGAGTCTGGGGTGCTCATGGCTATGGCCTTGGACCGCTATGTGGCCATCTGCTTCCCCCTCCGGCATTCCAGCATCCTGACCACGTCTGTAGTGATGAGACTGGGGGCAGTGGTGATGCTGAGAGGGCTGTTGTGGGTGAGCCCCTTCTGCCTCATGATCTCCAGGATGCCCTTCTGCCCCAACAAGGTCATTCCCCAGTCCTACTGTGAGCACATGGCTGTGCTCAAGTTGCTGTGTGCTGACACCACAGTCAACCGTGGCTATGGGCTCTTTGTGGCCTTCTCAGTGGTTGGTTTTGATATCGTGATCATTAGTGTATCCTATGTGATGATTTTGAGAGCTGTGTTGCGGCTGCCCTCAGGGGAAGCCCGCTTCAAAGCTTTTGGCACTTGTGCTTCACATATCTGTGTTATTCTAGCTTTCTATATCCCAGCCCTGTTCACTTTCCTCACTCATCGCTTTGGTCATCATGTGCCCCGCGTGGTACATGTCATGTTTGCTAATGTGTATCTGCTGGTCCCTCCCATGCTCAACCCCATCATCTATGGAGTTAGAACCAAACAGATCAGAGACAGGGTTATCCAAGGATGTTGTGGGAAAGACTCCTGAGCCAAGAATCAGAGAATCTTCCAACATTTCAAACTGCATTGTTCTGGGAATGTAATGGAGTAACTGCTATGCAACCATGCATCCCAACAAAGACAAAGCACTGTCACTTTCGATTAGAGAGAGAATTTCCTAGATCATAAGAAATCTGAGTCCTAAAATGAATAACAGACCTGGTCTCCCTGTGCTTGTCACCATAAGGAAACAATGTTTCTTTTTTGCAATACATCACTGAAAAATGTTTAAAGAATGTCATTTTCTACAGAATATCAAGGTGAAAACTGTGAATGATTTGCACTACTGTACAAAAATATCTTAGTATGTGTTCAAAAGGAATTTAGAAAATTAAACATTTGTTTTTCTTTCTCTTTCATTTGTTTTTGAAATAGCTTGAGTGTGAAGTTAGGGGTTCATACTTGCTAGAAAAGTGCTCTACCACATTCTCTGAGCTTTCATCCCTGTTTCGTTCTTATTATTTTCCATGTTGGGTCTCATATTTTTGCCTTGGGCCTCCTATTCTCCTACCAAAGCTCCCAGGTAGCTGAGGTTCACCGCATACAGCTTCCAAAAATAGCTGGGATCGCATACAATTGGTCCCTCTGGTACAACCAGTTCTGGTAATCTCTCTATAGAAATAGAGTTTTTGATATAAGAACCTATTGAAAGACTTGCACAAACTTATTACACATAAAGAAGGAAAACTCTTCAAATTTAGAAATCACTTCATACGCTGTGCCATTGAAAATCTTTTTCCTCTTAACTAAATGTACAACTATATAAGATGTAAAAAAGGATAATTTACAACATTAAGTAAAAAAGCAAATCATTTGGCTTTAAGTCATAGTATCTTTTCTAAAAAGGGATTGCATATGTACAGAAAGGTCTTAGGAATGTGTAAATGCATACAAAAGGTAATGATAACTACTTGGAGCAGTAAGTTTGTGGCACTTTTTATTTTCTTTAAAATCCACTTTATTTCATTTTATATTCAATTTGATCTACTTTACTTGTATATCATATTGGGTTCAGTGTGATTATTGTAATTAACCTTAATTGATGGGGCTTAGCATTAGTTTGAAAAACAAAAGTATTTAAAATAACAAAAATAGCATACGGAATAGGTTAATTAACTCCATGGCCTAGGGTAGAATAAGGACTATTGCGATATATTTGGATGTTTCAAGTCTTACAGATCTCATCCAGTGCACATTTTTTAGAGTATTAGATGAACTGAAGAATCAGCCTTTCTTAAATTTGGTGAATTCCACTGGAAAATGAATGTCCGAATAAAGGAGATATTTGGGGGAGAAAAATAAAGAATCTTTTGTGACTGTTTGGTGTAAGTGAACTGAACACCTCGGGGGGGGGGGGGGTGAAGGAAAGGGGGGGAGGGAGGGGGGCATGAGGGACAAGGTAACAAACAGTATGAAACTGTAACCTCTCTGTACATCAGTTTGATAATAAAAATTTGAATTAAAAAAAATAAAAATAAAAGAAATTTAAGACTTTTGGAAAAAAAATCTTTTGTGATGATACCACATTGTATGTTTTAAAGTGGTGAAAGAGTCTTTAGCAATTGGAATAACATTTTAATGTTTATTTTTTTAATTTTTTCATTTTTTCTTGTCTTTACATAGTCATACCAAAGAGCTGCCATTTAACAAAGCAGTCTATGAATGCTGAGCGTCCTGATTAATACCACCCCTTTCAACATTCTCATGCATCCCTACCTGCCCACTCCTTCCCTCACTCTTCTTAGTTTTGTAGGATATACATTGGATTCCTGACCACATTCTCCCCCTTTTCTCCTCTTCATTCATTCAGCCCTTTCCCTCTAACTCCATACCACCCCTTTCTAGTACACACTTCCTGGGTGTTGTTGTTTTTTTTTTTACTGAACTTTAACATTGCCTTGCTAAGGAATTACACTATTTTAAGTTCTCCCATAAATCTTCCCCCATTTCAGTTAATGCGTTTGTAAACACTTGTATACTACTTTCCTTCTGAGTTGACATTTTAAGCAATTACCCAAAGCGTTTTTCCTTCTGAGTCATCACACAGGAATTGCTGAACATTTCACTCCTTTTTCCCACAAAAACTGCGGGGAGAAAGGTAGCAGAAAATAGGAAATAGGAGCTGGTTCCCTATGTGCTCCAGGAAGGTTAGACTGGGTCCTGAAATAGAAAATGAAGGGGAGGCAGACAGAGCAGTAGGTACAAAGGCAAGAGCTAGGGAGCAACTTCGTACTGGAATTAGGAGCTGCCTTAGTGATCTAAAGAAAAAACGTTCTAAAATGGAGTGTCATACTCTGCAACTTCCTAAAGTCACTTGAGGCAGATACTGAAGATCAAACCTATCCCTGAGAATGGAATGTCTTAAAGTCACAGAGCATAGTTCTACAGTGAGGGCTAATGTGGATGGTGGAATCTGAGGAGCCTTGGAAATTGACTGGTGGTACCTTCCACACGAATTGTGTGTGGGCTGCTTGGGTGGCCCTCCTTGCCCAAGTCATAATCTGTGAGGATCTTTGTCCCCACATTCCTCAGGCCAGAGCTGAATCCCATGAGTGTCCCCAGTAGAGATGCAGCTGTGCATAATGTGAAGATGGGGAAATGTGGGATTCATAACGGCCATGTAGTCTAGCCACTCTCGGATATGCCAGACCACACCCTGGACAGTTTTTAATCTACACATAAGACCCATAATTTGCCTAGTCATGCTTCTTCCCTGGATCATTTATTTCATAACAGACAGGCATTTTGATCACACCCTTGTTTAATAATGTGCTTTATTTAGCATCATACTGTTTTAGGCAACTTATTCCTGGCTGTCTCTGGCTGTTGCAGATGATATCTCTCAATGCATCTGAGTTGATGTGGAGACAGTCAGGGCTGTGTAAGGGCACAAGGAAATCTGTGCCCACTCATAGTTACTGTTTCTTATTCTGGCCTGTACTCTATGATGACCCAACTACTGACAGAGATTGAAAATTCTATCACGTGGTGCACATATTGAAGATATTCCAGTAATAGAACAATTTTTTGCAAACAATACTTCCTTAGATTCTGCTCTGATAAATACAAGAGTGACAAATTTTGATCAAGAGCCAACTAGAACTAAACCTAGACTATAGTGAGCCTTTTTATATTATACCCATCGTCTCTGTGTGGATGTCCTGTCTATCCAAAATCAAATATTCTTTCTAACTGAACATGGTATGTCTCTTTATGTAACAGGTTCAATTATAAAGGATGTTTATGATTTGTTTATTTTTATTTAATATTGCTTTAGTAGTCTCACTCATTTTTATTTCACATAATAGAAAACTAATCTAGTAATGACTAAACATTTTTAAAATGGCTTTTAGCAACAATATCTTACTTTTAAATCCATAGAATTAAATTTCTTGAAATCATTACTTGACTGGGAGAGGTATTTATTTATCATAGTAGCAGTTTATCACATATTTGAGGGAAAGAATAATCCACTACATTTTTTGGGAAATGTTGAATCTATTTATAATACAGGAAGTTCTTATGCTTTATTGATATATTGATATGACATGTATTTCTAATTTAATAATCTCTTACATTCATATGAATAAAGTATAGGTTTTTTGGTGCAAAGCAAGAATATGTTTGTGAACCTCTCATGGATGTGTGTATATATGAAGGGATGAGAGTTACCAATTGTCCACATATGTGTGCTTGTGGCAAAATGAATTTATTGTTTAATTTCACATGCTGTGATTCTATGCATAGCACAGGGTCCTTTAAGAGCATTCACTTTGAAGACTTATACATGTTAGTTTATGTGCAAAGAATTCATATAAACAAGGAAATGTGCTTCAATTTCCACATGCCTTTTTAATATTGCTTCTAAAGAACACTTTTTTAGATTTGTTCAAGAAAAGCTTGCTGTCAGGAATGGCTAGTAGAAAAGTCAATCCTTTCCTTAATTAACTGTATTACAAGTGCCTTGTGATTGATGAGTTTCAAGAGCTGATAATTCTACAGGATGCAATAAGAACTAACAAACAAGTCTCCAGCATACTTATAAGTATTTCTGGGAAGTTTTGGCAACCCAGTTAATGGTGACTATCATATGATTGTAGCCATGCCAATCTGAGGTTGTAAGCTTAGGAAAGATTCAGAGATGGTATTGATGCTATTGACATAGAAGTCTTAAGTCTGAAGTCTGAAACATACCATCTATTATATATACTTTCACAAAAGATATGCATGTGTAGAAGAACTTATAGATTTAATCTCAAGAGAAAACCCACATATATTCATATCTCCTGACTTTGCATTTATGTATGTATAGCACAGGGGAAAATAAGTGGTTAATACTTTGTGTTTCAATACCTACTCCCAGAGGAATCCTGTGTATGTTAGACAATGGGAACTGGGACTGTGGAGAACACTAGTGCATTGGGAATGGACAGTATAAGTACAGTCCTTCAAATAAGCCCTGATCTGAGCCTTTTGCTGAAGGCTCACCACCAGGGCTTGATCAGAACTGCTTATGGCCATGCTCAGTTGGGTCAATAGAAAAGACAATTCCAAGGTGAGTGACTCTTCATGTCTCAGGTATCTCTGCCCTTCCCATAGAGCAGTGGGACTCAGGGAGTCTCCAAGAAGCAAGAAGATGCTCCGCACAGAAAGGCCTGACTCAGGGAGCTCCAGGTCCAGAGATCCATCAACACTGAACCTCAACCTTGAAAAGAAGCAAAGAGTCAAACTCCTATTGTGTCCTCCATAAACAGCTAGCAAGGTAGGCAGGCTGCATGGATACATGCAACCTCTACGAAGGAGATTGCACCTAAACCTCATCTTCTCTACATTTTAGTTCTAGATACCCCAGAGAAAAAAATAAACATAGTCTAAATTTCTAATAGTATACTATTTAGCAAGATCTGTTTTTATTTTAAAAACTACAATCATGTGAATGCTTTTAGCTACACAGTGGGCTGATAATTATCTTCACAAGGTGCACAGAGTAAAAGATTTTCAACACAGCCAGGGCAGGGGGGGCATGGCTGCACTTCAATGACTTTTACAGAGGAAATATGGGTATTTCTCAATTTGATGACAACTTTTTTTAAGTGTATTTCCTGAAGTGAATATGGAATAGTGCCTTGATGAGTTAGATTTTATTTTGAGAAACACAAAATCTTTAGTCAAGTCCAGATGCAGGTGACTCACATCTGTAATTCTAGATAATCAAGAAGCTGAGTTTAGAAGCTTTTTGATTTGCAGCCATCCTGGACAGAAAAGTCCTTGAGACACCATATCCAAAGTAACCAGCAAAAAGCTGGCTCACGTGGGAGAATACTGGCTGTGGAAGAGTACGAGAGTACAGCTCAAGACATTAAGCTCAAGCCTTGAATCAGAAAGTTTTGATAGTGGTACACAATTTAATCACTCCAGTTCCAATATTCGAAATGTCTATGACTTTACTTGCAGCTAACAGTATTCATAATGACCCTGTGAATTCTAGTCTATGAAAAAATATAAAAATATATATGAAAGTATGTTGGGTAAAAGGAATAATTACATTTTTCTCTTTCTCTCTATTTTAAAGTGTTCTTATTTAACTTTAAAGACAATGCAAATATGACAAGGTTTCCAAATTGAAAAGCCCCCACTCTTGACAAAAATTACCCATGAATATTCAAATCCCTACCTATGACACATGACATGAAGCTCACAATCTGTGTGTGTTAAGTTCAAAAGTGAAAAGTGAGTGGAAAGACAATGAAGGGAGTGGATTTCCAGGATGCTTAGGGAAATGTTTGGAGAGGAAAGTCCAGGATTTGGTAATGACACCAATCTAACCCCTGCTGCCAACTGAGAACTCAGGCCTTCTATCCCCCTTCACTGGCCACAAAAGAAAGAAAATCTGAGAGACTGAGAGCCAGCAACATAAATGAGGCAGGTGTAGCTCTGGTCCTTGTAAACATAATAGGAGAACATATGCCTCAATGAAGGAGAGAAGAAATGGGTTTGGGAAGGGGCTACACAACGTCAGCAGCTGGGTAGGAAGTCACCACCCACACAAAGTGTGAAAGAACAGCTAAGTCCTCAACATGACCCACAGGAAGAAGCTAAACTATTTTTTCACATTTATCCCTACCTTATCTTATATTATATAAAAAGAAATCCTTGCTAACACTCCCAAAGAAAAAAAGTTCCTAACCCATTACTTAAAAAGCAACTATTCTTGCAGCTAGTATGTGCTCACCTGATATTACTACCCTAAATAGGTAAAAAGAAATACCAATAAAACATTAATATTTGGAATGAGTTGAATTGTTAGAGCTTGAAACCCAATTATCCCAATACAAAACAGTACAATCCAAAAACTGACAATGGCTTTTTTGGTTGTTACCAACTGCAGGGAGTAAATAATTTTCGAACGGGCACCATCCCTGATGTTCACTTCAAGGAACATCTCTGCACATCCCGAGTTCTTCATCTTGCTTGGAATCCCAGGACTGGAGAATTCCCAATTTTGGATTGCCTTTCCATTCTGTGCCATGTACATTGTGGCTGTAGTGGGAAACATCACCACCTTGCATATCATCCGAATTGACCGCACCCTGCATGAGCCCATGTACCTCTTTCTGGCCATGCTGGCTGTCACCGACTTGGTCCTATCCTCCTCCACACAGCCAAAAATGTTGGCCATCCTCTGGTTTCATGCTCATGAGATTGGATATCATGCCTGCCTCATCCAGGTGTTCTTCATCCATGCCTTCTCTTCTGTGGAGTCTGGGGTGCTCATGGCTATGGCCTTGGACCGCTATGTGGCCATCTGCTTCCCGCTCCGGCATTCCAGCATCCTGACCACGTCTGTAGTGATGAGACTGGGGGCAGTGGTGATGCTGAGAGGGCTGTTGTGGGTGAGCCCCTTCTGCCTCATGATCTCCAGGATGCCCTTCTGCCCCAACAAGGTCATTCCCCAGTCCTACTGTGAGCACATGGCTGTGCTCAAGTTGCTGTGTGCTGACACCACAGTCAACCGTGGCTATGGGCTCTTTGTGGCTTTCTCAGTGGTTGGTTTTGATATCGTGATCATTAGTGTATCCTATGTGATGATTTTGAGAGCTGTGTTGCGGCTGCCCTCAGGGGAAGCCCGCTTCAAAGCTTTTGGCACTTGTGCTTCACATATCTGTGTTATCCTGGTCTTATATATCCCAGCCCTGTTCACTTTCCTCACTCATCGCTTTGGTCATCATGTGCCTCGCGTGGTACATGTCATGTTTGCTAATGTGTATCTGCTGGTCCCTCCCATGCTCAACCCCATCATCTATGGAGTTAGAACCAAACAGATCAGAGACAGGGTTATCCAAGGATGTTGTGGGAAAGACTCCTGAGCTAAGAATCACAGCACACCTCCTTTCCCAGTGCCCTAAGTTACTTGAACATAATGACCCATATTAGCCATTACTTATAAAGTCATAAAGTCATTTCTGTGAACAACTATCCACTTGAACTCTCCGAAAGGAAGATGGACAATTTTCATGATGCAAAGAGTGAGAAATCTGACAACTATAATAAATAACAACACTTAAGTTAACCTCTGTTCCTCATCACAAGAAATCAATCAGTCATTGTTTTCTGCTTACTGAATCTGTGAATATTTTAAAGGAGTATCATCTTCCAACAATAACTGCAGAAATGTTATTCTTAACTATGCATGGAAATGTACTGATACATTGCCCAAAAGAAAATAGAAATTAACAAGAAGCAGTTAAACATACATACGTGGTCCGTATCTCTGAATCTCTTTATGGAAAAAGAATTTGTGAAGCAAAATCATCTACATGAATGAAATCCTTATTGAACCTATTTTTCAAAAACCCAGATGAAGCAATGAGCAGCAAAATGCTATATGCCACTTAACTATTGTACTTATAGTATGTCCAGAAGTGAAAAGTGAGTCACATAAAACACTAAGTAAAAATTAAATTAAAAACCTTTATCTACCTACTGTTTTATAAAAAGGTGTACTCATTTTGAAAAATAATGTGAGAGAGTGATATTAATTCCAGCTGCTTGGATTACTGGGGTTTGTGAAACACTCATTCTCTTGTTTTAGTTTAAAAATGTTATTTTATTTTCTGCTTATTGTGCTTATTATCTAATATACCCCAAACTCACTCCCTCTCTCACGCTCCTGTATCCACTTCCCCACTTTTTAAAACAGTTTCCATAGGATTCATTGTTCTGCTTTCATACAAGAGCATCAAGTATTTCCATTATATTCAACATTATTCACCCTTTCCATTGGCCCTTCCCATTGCCAATGGTATTCATCCCCAACAGCATATAGCTAACTTCCCTCTCACTTTTTATTGTATGCTAACTGTACCAGGTGGTCTCACAATGGTATTTCTCCGATACATAGATTAAATTTTAGTACAACTTCTTACGCAGCTCCCTATCTGCCTATTATTTAATGGCTTTCACTGTGTTTCCTGTGTGACTGTGTTTCCTGTGTGATTGTTATGGAATAAAGGGAGAGACATGGAAAGAAAATAATGGAGGATAATATCAAAGTATATTTTGTCTGTATATGAAGCTAACATCAGGAAATTCTTGTAACTTTTAAAGTTTATTCAGAACATTTTCAATCTGATGTCTGAGCTCATTTCTATCATAATTTCAAGAAGAGGACAAAGGGTAAAAGGCAGACCAATGCAACTGCAATACTTACAAGACAATATGCTGTAAACCAAAGGTGCAACTCAGGGGGCGGGGAGTTGGGGAAGAGGGAAGGAGGGAGGAAAATGAGGGAAGAGGTAACAAGTTTGAAAAGAAATGTACTCACTGTCTTACGTATGAAACTGTAACCCCTCTGTACACCACTTTGACAATAAATATATATGTATATATATACATACATATATATACATTTTTTTTTTGCTAGTCCCAGGCCTTGGACTCAGGGCCTGAGCACTGTCCCTGGCTTCTTTTTGCTCAAGGCTAGCACTCTGCCACTTGAGCCACAGTGCCACTTCTGGCCATTTTCTATATATGTGGTGCTGAGGATTCGAACCCAGGGCTTCATGTATACGAGGCAAGCACTTTATACCACTAGGCCATATTCCCAGCCCCTACAATAAATATTTTTAAAGCAAAAAAAAGAAGAGGGTGCTTTTGTATGGAAATACCACAATGACATTCCTTACTTTGTATTAATAATAAATGCTAGTAAAAAGGGAGTGCTTTATGAATATTATCTATATCACAGAAAACCAAATCTACTACTATTGCAAGAAATTTCGATCAATAAATATGTACCCCATATTATACATAATACAAGGAGTATAAGAATAAAAATTTAAAACTTCATAGACTTAAAAAAAAACTTGAAATATGGGGTTTGAAGTAATTCGGTGCTTCTGAAAAGGCCAGAAGTGGCGCTGTGGCTCAAGTGGCAGAGTGCTAACCTCGAGCAAAAAGAAGCCAGGGACAGTGCTCAGGCCCTGAGTCCAAGCCCCAGGACTGGAAAAAAATAAATAAATGAATAAAAAAAAAGCCTGAAAATTACAACTGGCCTCAGATCTATGAGGAAAAAAGTCACAGCAATAATTTTTATGATACAATAAAGAATTAAGTGAATATAAGGAGGACTAGTAAGATTCTGGTAGTTTCCTTGCTCTGTATCTCTATCTTTTTCTATCTCTCTCTTTTCCCCAAAATCCTGATTTAGTCAATTTCTTTTAATTCTATATGTATGAGAGAGAAGAGTTTTCAGACTTGCCCACAAGCAAAAAGAAAGAGTAATTTATTTTTTATATATAATTGACTTTTATGAGGTTAAAAAGGACAAATGTCAATGTACCATTTACTGTGACTAATTCTCATTAAGATGTTTAAATTTTTGTTTTTTATTTGAAGATCTGGATCTGTGGTTTATAAACACTATAATTAGGTAAAACTAGATAGGGCCCATTTTTTTAGGTTTAATTTAGAAAAAAATATGTGTTTATTGACGTACAGTAAGTAGTATCCTACTTAGGTAGTTTTATCATCACTCAGCCCTCATAATCCCAAACCCTCTTAGAAATAGTAAGTGTTTTGTTACTTGGTTATTTTATTTTATTTTATTTTTTGGTGCCAATCCTCTGGCTTCAACTCAGGTCTTAGGTGCTGTCCCTAGCTTCATTTTGCTCAAGGCTGGTGCTCTACCACTTGAGCTGAGTAGAGCCACAGCTCCATTTCTGTTTTTTTTTTGTTTTTGATAGTTTATTAGAGATAAAAGTCTCCTAGACTTTCCAGCCGGTGGGGTGCTGGCTTTGAACCACAATTCTCAACCTCCCAAGTAGCTAGTATTGCAGGTATGAGCCATGGACAATCAGCACTTGTTTAGTTTCTTAAAGATAGGTTGCTTCCACAAACATTAGCGTAACAGTCACCTTCTGATGCCACTACTGGAGACTAGCCACCCTCACTACTTCCCACACACCTGCTTCTTGTCTTTCCAAGGTGGGAAGAGTTCCCTAGTTCATATATGCAGTTCTGCTGTGGTTGCTGTAAGAAATGCTGTCCTTCTTGGATATGACCGACATTAACTTCTATAATGCTTCCTAGTCCCTCTAGATTGTAATTATATCATTAATAAAAGCAAAATGTGCATATATGTATATATACTGTCATTTTTAACCAATATTTAAAAGCTATACATTTTTATTGATATGTGAATGAAGGAAATACGAAAGTGTTTTGTTACTTCCATATTTCCCAAGGATATTTGCACCCGAAAGTCTGAGTTTTTACAGTAAGAATATTAAAAGCAATCCTCATTGACATTACAAAGCAGGTAGGGTCTCCGTTAAGTTATCAGAACAATGCCTATAGTTATATCAAAGAGTGATCATAGAATTAAATCACATCATGTGTGTAAAAGTAGGAGCAATAGAAGACAAAAGTATTGCTAAAAGATTTCCTTAAGCCAAAGGAGTAAAGGGAGAATGCTTCTCTCCAGAGAACGATTGCTGTTAATATTAGAGAAAAACCTCACAAGGCTACCCAATTCCAATAGATCATTGTCATTTTTTTAAAAAGCTGCTATAGTTCTGACTTTGGCTAAGACAGATTCTTGTATTTCCTTATATATAATCTCTCTTCTCACTTCCTGTAACAGACACAAAATTTAATCCTACTAAGTTAATCACAGGTATGTCCTTGGTATAGAAACAAGCCCTGTCACACTGCATAGATTTCTCAGTGCTTTGCCCTGCGTCTAAGGTCCTTTCTATTTTTATTAGTTATGCCTCATTCCTAATTTAAGCTATCATTTCATGTAAGAATTTTTGTTTACTTCAGTGTCACATAGTTTATAATTCTCTAATAATTCCTTAGTTTATCAAACTAATGGTGGTTTTCAATTTTTTTTTCTAGTGCTGCTCCTGGGGCTTGAGCTCAGGGCCTAGGTGCTGTTCCTTGGTACTTTTTGCTCAAGGCTAACACTCTACCACTGAAATCACAGCTCCACTTGTGGATTTCAGTTAATTGTAGATGAGAGTCTCACAGACTTCCCTGCCCTGTCTTTGAACCATAATCCTTAGATCTCAGCCTCTTGAGTATTTAGGATTACAGGCATGAGCTTTTGATGCCCAGCTAATGATGTAATTTTTCTATCCCTGCTTAGTTGGCCATGTAAAGAATTTGAGAGGAAAGGAATGCTTCTTATGTGTCCTTGTGTTTTCATCCCTAAGAAAATGCCTGGCATTATGCAGTCTACTGTTGAAAGATGGAGAAAAGAAGAATGCAAGGCTGTCTCTATCCATAACATTGAAATGAGCATCACATAGCATAGTTCTTGCACACACAGTGTGAAAGAAACCAGACTCAAAAGCACACACACTGTATTACTCAACTTATATAGTTACGTTTTTCATTTGTGATATATGTATTTCCCTGTCTTTACTACAAAGTTTGGGAAATAAAATATATGATACCTCCATTACTGTCACTAAGCATGAGTAACAGATAGATCACGTTCCACAATAAAGTCCTCACCTATTTGCCTTTATATTACCACCACCTTCCTTTACCATTTTTTTCTAGATTTCCTCAGCCATTTCCCGTAATGTAGGTTTCTGCTCATTGCAATAATCTAGTTCTTCGACTCTGAAAAGTCTAAGTCCCTCGTTAAATTTCACTCACAGGGAAAAGCTTTGAAAATTGTCTTTTTGCTCCTTGTTGAGGTATCATTGATATTCTTCACTACACCCACAAATCCCACATAGCTGATGTATACAATTTGATAAGTTTGTAGCTATGTACTTACCCATAGAGCTCTCAAATCAATAAAGGTAATAGTTGCATCCATCACTTCTAGAAATGTTATTGTGCTCCAGTGGGCTTTTGCTTTGTCTTGCTTTAGTGATTGTGATAAACACTGTCACATGAGATCCACTATACTGATAAATTATTTAGGTGCTAAATGCACTATTATTAACTGTAGAAATTTGTGTCATATGAAAACTCTCTAGAATTTGTTCATCTTGCATAACTGAAAATTTATACCTGTTGAATAAAAACTCACCATTTCCTCCCAATTGCACTTTTTCTCACCACTCAGTAAATACGAAGAGTTGCCTCACCAATTCATCCAATGTCAAGCTATAAACTTCCCTGTTCCCACTTCACAAAAATGACCCGAGTTCTTCCTGGTAATGAGCATCAGTCAGTTGTCACAGTAGTGTAACATAGCTTTCTTTTCTATTGTTTTACTGGTGTGAGTATAAGTGATGAGCCATAAGAGTTATTAATATCCATGTACATAATGAGCCCTTAGTATAAGAGAGGCCTGGTAGCAGTTGTTAATTATCAAAAGTCAAGTCACTACAGTTGTCACTGAGTTCTAGGCTGGAGATGTAAGCTCAATGGTGAAGCATTTGCCTAGCATGTGTAGGGCCCTAAGTTCGATCATACTATAGAAATGTGATATGGATAGATGCATGATGCAAGTCTTTTAGATTCTCTGAAACTCAGAAAATTATTTTGAAATATGGTTTTTAAAAAACTATTCAGTACCACTCTTAAATGTATTCTTTCCCTAACAAAGTACCCTAAGCACATATGGTTAATAACCTACATCTTAAGGCAGGGGCAATGATCCTGGTGGTTGAACTGACTAAACAGAACAATATTGCCAATTTTTAGTAAAACTGCTCAAGGCAAAAGCACCAAGGATTACAAAATCACTGACCTACAAAAAATAGAGCAATTAGATAAAATGAAGAGTAAGTACCTGTTTCAACATGGCATATCTTTCCTGCAGGCCCACGGTAACAGAACCAGGTATTTCAAATCAAATATTAAAATATAATCAAGATTAAAATTTTGCTTTGTTAGGAATAGACGCAAGACAATGTTCCCTATATATAATTTAGATTCCTTGTTATAGTTAAGAATTACCTATTCTGGTAATTGTTTTAAGAATCTCATCTATTATTAAATACCCACCTACTAATAACAAATGAGAATAAACATTATTAAATTTTAAATAAGCTGATCATTCTTAATCTCCAACAAGGTAGGAGACTTAAACTCTACAAAAACAATTATAGAAAGTTAGTAGCTGAGATCAATGTTCCTGCACTCGTCACCCTATGTTTTGTTAGAATCAAAAATAATTTCTGGGGGCTGGGGATATAGCCTAGTGGCAAGAGTGCCTGCCTCGGATACACGAGGCCCTAGGTTCGATTCCCCAGCACCACATATACAGAAAACGGCCAGAAGCGGCGCTGTGGCTCAAGTGGCAGAGTGCTAGCCTTGAGCGGGAAGAAGCCAGGGACAGTGCTCAGGCCCTGAGTCCAAGGCCCAGGACTGGCAAAAAATAAATAAATAAATAAAAAATAATTTCTGAATTCAAACTAATTTTTAAAAACTTAAGAATTTCATATTCTTTTTTTTTTTTTTTTTTTTTTTTTTTTTTTTTTTGCCAGTTCTGGGGCTTGAACTCAAGGCCTGGGCACTGTCCCTGGCTTCTTTTTGCTCAAGGCTAGCACTCTACCACTTGAGCCACAGCGCCACTTCTGGCCTTTTCTGTTTATGTGGTGCTGAGGAATCCAACCCAGGGCCTCATGTATGCAAGGTGAGCACTCTACCACTAAGCCACATTCCCAACCCCCATTTCTTATTCTTTATTTATCATTTTGGTGACCATCAACATCCACTATGTGTAAAAGTTTATAAAACAAATTCTTGAAAGACATACACTCTCATGGTGCATTTCTAAATATATCTAACTACCAAAATAATTTGCATGTTTTATTGGCACCTCAAATTCTGCAAGTCCAAGCCTAAATTGATTAGTTTCTTTCACAATTAATCTACCTCTTCAGTTGATAATGAAGGACATAAAGTGATTAAAACAATTCTCTCCCTTGGGAACAGCTTGATCAAACACTCCCAGACCTCGGCGGTGTCTTTCTGTTTACATTTCTATTTGATGAGAAGCAAACATTCTGATTCTCTTTTGTGATCACTCCTTATGTTTTTAGCCAATGAAGCCTGGTCTATCAACATCATCTTCAGCTTTTCTCTCTGAGACCTTCATGAAAATTGGCATAACTTTTTTGGGGTACTTCTCTGTATTGACTGTCCCGCTTCCAGCTTCACCATTCAAAGTCTTCAGAATCTCTCTCACCACAGGTCTGGTCCATTGGGTGACCTCACCTTTAAACTCTCCTCATTCTAATTTATCTTCCATGTCACATTGTTTTTATAATGGAATCATACATTGTTGAGAGAACCCTTCCATAGCTTTTCTTACTCTCCAAATTCCATGCAGCATTCCAGGCATTCCAGCCAGGAAGACACTAAATCCTAAACCTAGGTGCTTTGCTTTAATGTTTTCAGAGATTATCTGTGTGAAGGGAGCAAGACCCAAAGAAACATAAGACTCCATGGTTTCCCTCACTGGTAGTAATTAGCTTATGTCTAGGATAGTCCTGGCAGAGGATCACAGTAGCTCAATAGCTGTGTACATATGCCCATGTAAGATGAAGCTAAGGCTGAGCGCGCTTGCGGGACTGTGGTACCCAGACAAGTTGCCAGCGCGCGGGAGATGTAGCAGACGGGACAACACCCGGCGCCCCACCAAGTCACCTGGGGCTCTGCCGTGACCTCCCACCCTCTCCTCTTATCTCCCACACCGTGACTGTCTACATCTGTCCCCCATTCCACCCACCTGCCTCCTAGGAGACCTTTCAGATGTTTTCTAAAAGCTCAGGAGAGCTGCTGAAACTCGCCCTCCCCTCTGAACTGAGAGTCCACTGCGTCTTTACACGACGCCATGGCGCAGATAAAGCTCCCAGTACCACACACACACACACACACACACACACACACACACACACACACACAACCTGCTGATACCAGCAGCCATGTGGACACACATAGGTCATTTTCAAATTATTTGCACTTTGTTGTTCCTCTTAAGCAAATCATTTTTTTCTTATTTCTAAAGCAGCATGATTATCATGATAAGAATTTCATATGGTGGCTAGTGCAGAGGGGATGATGTGGAATTTCAATTTTTAGGACCAAATTAAAAGGCTTGATTTCTACATGAAATCATTGTGAACAAATTGTAAGTTTTAGAGTGAAACAAAATGTTCAACTGTAGGTTAAAATACTTTATGACTCCAATTTAAACCAATGTTATAAGCAAATAAATCTAATAATCAGCCCAAATGAAGTTGGATAAAAACAAATTTTTGCTCATATGATTCTCTTTCCTAGACTGTAAAAATATATCATGTGTGAGAATAAATTAGTTCATTAAGCATTATTGAATGCTAATTTTGTGTCAGACACTGCACAAATTAGCATGTATCAGGAAACTAGAAAAGTCTGTCTGAACAACTAAAATTAAATAAGATAGTATACATTAAATTACTTAGAAAGCAGTAACTAATATACAGAATCAATTAATATAATCCTTAAATTTAAGAAGTCAGGCATATTTTCCACAAGTAAATTAAATTTGAGTTCCCAAGATATTCAATCATAAGAAACACAAAGTAAAGAAGAAATACTAGATCCTTATCATAAATTCTATAGCCATCATCCACATAATGATTCAATTTCATTTTTAATTAAGGTATGCAAACACAAGCTTCCTGCATCAACGTTTATTTTCCTTTGTTCAGTTCTTTTCCACTAGTCCTGTTCACTAAACCAGGGGTCAGAGAGCTACAGTAGAACAGAACAACATAGAAATACAGTAGGCATGCTTTTACCCTAGCTGAGTAAGTGATTCTACAGTCAAGATTCCCTATTGGGAGAGAAAGGGGAGATGGAGAGAGAAAGAGACAGAGACAGAGACAGAGGTTTAATCAGCAGGGCTATCAAAATGTAAACTCTTTTGTAAAACCTATAGTTATTAGGAGAATTCCATCTTAATTCTTTTAACTTTTTTCTAACTTTTTTCTTTTTTGATTCTTCTATAGTACGCACTTCTAACTTAATGCTGTGTGTGTGTGTCTTCAAATATTTTCCCGAGTTTGAAATTGGCCTTTTATGCGCATAGGACTTGCTTTGTTATAATGTTTTTGTATTTTATCAAGACAAGTCCATTAATTTCTACTTGTATAACTTACATCTTTAGTTTCTCCACTAAAATAATTCTTTTCCCCTCTTGAGGTTATATAAATATTTACTTACATTTTATTCCAAAATGTATCCAGTTTATTGATATTTACTTATTTAGTCATCAGGAAATAATTTCAATATAAACTATGGTGATATGCTTTATTTATTTATTTTTCCAAATGAATAGGCAGTTTACCTAGCTTCTTTCATTCAATAGCTCACTTTATTACTACCGGCTTTAAAGTCTGCCTTTATAATTCATGTTCACCAGGCTTCTTTCTTGTACTTTTAATTCTGCTCCAGAGCTCTGCTTGTTTCCAAATGTAAAATTCTTTATGTCGTTTCTAATATTATCTGTAGATACAATACTTCCATATGTCAGGTGTGTTTGTTTTTTCAGTAATCACAGTAAAGCCTACTGTGCTGCTTCTGTTAATCCTTTCTAATGTAAAGTTTCTTTCTTTCTTTTCTTTTTTTTTTTTTGAGGGGGGTGTCCATCATGGGGCTTGAACTCTGGGCCTGGGGACTGTTCCTGAGCTCTTCAGCTCAAGGTTAGTGCTCTACCACTTTGAGCCACAGTGCCATTGCTGGTTTTCTGGTGGTTAACTGGAGATAAGAGTTCCACAGACTTTCCTCCCCAGGCTGGCTTTGAACTGTGATCCTTAGATCTCAACCTCCTGAGTAGCTAGGATTTACAGGGGTGACGCACCAGTGCCCAGCTGAAAATTTTCTTTTCTTGACCTTTTTCCTTGCTTCAGCTCTCCATTCTCAGAAAATACTGCAACATTTCTTGGTTTATTTCAAAGACAATATGGGTGGGAGAGAGACAGAGAGAGGGAGAGAGAGAGAGAGAGAGAGAGAGAGAGAGAGAGAGAGAGAGAGAGAGAGAGAGAGAGAATCAGAATTATAACCTTAGCCCAGCACTGGTGACTCACAGATGTAATTCTAGCTATTCTGGAAGCTGAGATCAGACCAAGGATTATGGTTCAACATTAGCCTGGGCAGGAAAGTCTTAGAGATTCCATCAAAAAAAAAATCCACAGCAAAGAACAAGATGTGCTTCAAGTGAACTCTATAACAGAAACTTGGAAATTCACAAATACGTGAAAATGAAACCTTGCACTCCTAAAATGACTGGCTGGGAAAGTAAACACAAAGTAAGTTAGATAATTGGTTTAAGACAATAAAAATGAAAGTAAAATACCAAGATTTGTGCAAGAAAGCTGAAGATAACTTGAAAAGGAAGGAATATTTTAAATTAATAGCACAAATTTATATCTTAATGAACTATAGACAAAAAGAGAGCACAAACTAAGCCTAAAACAAAGACATCACATAGGAAACATTCCAATCTAAAGTTTTTTTGTAAATATAGACACAAACATCATTAATTAAATACTAGCAAACTGAATCCAGCAACATATCTAAAAGGTTGTACTCCATGAGTAGTTGGAATTTATCCCACAAATGCAAGATTGATTTAACGTTGCTAGACAGCAATCAATAGGAAAAAATACACCATCATCAAAGATACAGAAAAAGTGATAGAAAGATATAAAACCCAGTTCTGATTTTTAGACACACTCAATAATGTAGGGGGATAAAGGAACACCCTCAGCTGATGATGAACACTTATCAAAAATAAAACTCAGGTAATACGTAATTTGGAGGGCTTTCTGTATTATTATGGAGACAATTAGGATGCTCACTATCACCAGAATTACTCAACATTGTCAACAGTTAGACAAAGAAATAAAAGAACATCCAGGGAACACATCTAGAGAAAGAAGGAAGTAAGTCTGTTTCTATTTGCATATGATATAATGTTTTATATCTTACAATCCTAACAAATCTACTAAAACTAATAAATTAGTTCAATAATGTTATATAAGGTTATATAAAGAATATTTATAATTGATTGTCTATACAGAAGCAATGAATAATCCAAAACTGAAATCAAAGATACCAATTACAGTAGCAGCAAAAAGAATAAAATACTTAGATATAAATTTAAGCTAGAAGGAATACGACTTGGTAATAAAAAAAATTTCACCCAAAACATTGCTGAAATAAACTACAGAACCCAATATACAGAAAGGCATACCATAGCCACAGGTTGGGATAAGTAAAATTATTAAGAAGACTATACTCCAGAAATTGATTTTTAAGTGCAATACAATCTCTGTGAAAGTCAAATTGAATTTTGCTTCAGTGATAAATCAGCAAGCTAATCTTAAAATATTTATAGAATTTTTAAGGGACCCAGAATAATCAAAATAACCTTGAAAAAGGAGCACAAAGTTGGATGATTCACACTTAACAACTTCACAACATTATACTCAGCTACAATTATCTAGACAGCACAATACAGGGAAAGGGATATAGTACAATCGAAAAATCCAAACATAAACATTCTTCTGTCCTGTCAACTGATCTTCAGCAAGAATTCCAAATGAGTTCAATGAGGAAATGCATTGTTTTCAGTAACTTATGCTGTCTCCCAAACTCCTGCAACCCTTAGAAAAGGGAGGAGAGATGTTTGGACTATATATCCTATTCATGGTCATACTGCAGTATAAGTAAGAGTATTCTCAGTGATCCATAAAATTTAGAAATCCTTGGAAAATTCAATCAAAGAGGAAATAGCATAGATAGGTGAAACTGCAGACCATACTATATACAAGAATCTAATCACAGACCAATAGATGTAATTCTAAGAGCTATTCCAAATTCTGAAGGGACTCCAAAGTTGTCCATTGGAGAATTCAAACTTTTGTTGGTTTTGAAACAATGTGTTCTTTCCTCATTGAAATGCTCAATTGTTTTACTGCTACCCTATTAGCCCTGCCCAGGCCTATTTGTGCAACTTTCAGGACACAGAGATGTGATTTGTAAAGATGAATGAGTGGTTTGTAAAGATAAAAAGAATGGATGTGGATGGCTCTCCACTTAGTGCAGTACATCCAAGGGGTACACAAACTAACCAGAAGATACCCCAAACCCTATGCCTACATCAGAACTGACAGTGTCCCCTCCCTCCACATCACAGGGTCTCACTTTGCTTTCCTACCCTACAAAAGGAAGCCTATCGTGAATAGAAGTAAGACCCCAAAATAGGGACTGAAAACATTAACTAGAAGTCCACACAGTAAAGAACAACTACATGCCTCATTTTGAGTGGGCTAAGGCTCCATAGGAAATAGCCACCTATGTGTACACACACGCAATTTAATGTAGATTGTGTAAGAGAACACTATACCCAGACTATGACCGGAAAGGTTCACACATTAGAAGTGCGGTTGTCATGTATTTTGGAAATGTATGTTCGTATTTCCCAGGGACATGAATGTGAGAGGAGGAAAGAGGGAACAGCAAAGCCATTGATTGATAAGTGTCTTCAGATGTTAGAGTATTAGCCAGCTAATCAGAGCTGATTTCTAAACCACTGATATCCTGTAGGCTCATGGATACTTAAGAGTTTTCTCTTCATTCAGAAAGAATCTGCACAAGAAAGGTAACTTTTAACATGATTTATCGAGTCAAAAGAGAACCAAATGTGGTGTTCTCATATTGACCAGTCATTGAATAATACCCCAAGGGAAAGGTGAAGGTGGGTGACAACTCCATATAGCTTTGGCAAATTCCCAGAGACAGAGTAAGCCATGAGCTATTAGAATCCAACACTCTGAAAACTAAAGGCTGATGAGAAGGCACGTGGCCATAAATATTCATTTCTTCCAGGCTTATAATGTTATAGTTCATAAGGAATCATTTTCCTAAATTTATTTATTTAGGGCCTTTACAATTATTCATGTGATACAAATAATCCAACTTTGAGTCGCATCTTTATTCCAATTATTTTTCATTGACCTCCCTTTAATTAAAACTGCTGAGTTTAATAATAAAGCAACATCAGACAGCTGGGGCTTACTTCACTCTTCATTTTACCTTTCAGGGGAGTTGTGTAGGTTACGTTCCTGCCAGTGATCATGAGTGTGTTCTACTCAGCTTCACTTAGCAAAACAAAGATGGTTTACTTAAGGCTTTGTTATCTAACAGCTGAATTATGGCAGTTGTTGCTTTCTTCTTGTTCACTACTGAAGCGAAGACGCTTCAGTGCTTGGATTTTTACGTTTTGTTTCTGTTTTGTGTGTGGCTTTTCAGTTTGCTTTTTGTTTCTTGGATTTGAAGTATCCATTACTATGCTAGACAGCTAAAGAAAAACACAGGTTTGTTATTTTAGTTTTTGAAAGGTGAGGACCCAACTCAGGGCCGTACAAGTGCCAGCCAAGTGCTCTTCCCATGAGCTCAATCCCCAACCTCCAAAAACACTGGGGTTTTTTTTTTTCCAACTATGGCTATATAAAATTCCTTCTCAAATAATTAACTTTTTATAGTTTCTATTTGTAAACGTTTAGTGACGGTAAGCAAACATTTTAGCAAGTGCTGTTAAATAGACCATCTGATGCTCAGTGAGAGAAAGAGGTGATATGGCTTGTCTTTTCCAATGTCACCGGTGTTGATAAACATAAAATATGCATGGCGTGTTTTCTTTAAAGAAAATCAAGCATTTTTTCCTTCTTTCCATATAGTCGATCAGTGGAAAATACCTTTCCTTGCCTCTAGATGAAAATGCTACCAAAGCGAAGTTTTTCTGTTTTTTTCTAAGAAATATAATAAGTCTTACTTTAAGATACAAAATACATTTAAATGTATGAATTGAAACAATTCAATTCAGGAAATTAATCCACATTTAAATTTTCTACCATATCCTTCCTCAGTATCTAGGCTAAATACAGGTATATCTCAAGGTATCTAGAAAGAGGCTTCAATTGGCTTCTCATCTCTTTTCTGCTCACACCATGCTAGCTATTATTTTTAATGCTGTCAAGGCCAAAGTTAAAAATAACAGAAAAAGTAAACATAGCAGTGAACTTCATATTTATAGAGTACTATCATAAGATACAGTCATATTGGCTAAGCTTAGTGGTGTTTTGAGATTTCTCTACTTTTTAAAATTCTATTTGCTCTTAGTGTAAAGGTGATATACAGAGGGGTTATGGTTATGTAAGTCAGGTAAAGAGTACATTTCTTTTTCGACAATGTCATCCTTCCCTTGTTCTCTCCCAATTTTCCCTCCCATCCCCAACTATGAGCTGTACAGTTCATTTTCAACATAGTGTCTAATGAACGCCACTGCTGCATTTATTTACCCTTCTTCCACCATTTCTGTGCCTCTCCTCACACTCCCAAAGACAGATAAAGGAACAAAGAAGGTAAAAAGAAATGAAAACCAAAGCAGCAACAAAGAAAAAAAAACCTTCTTGTTTCCCTTTCCTGGAGTTCATTTTAATAAATATTATTTTATATGGTCCGATGCCAGACCAAGAGAAACATAGGTTGCATGGTTTCCCTCATTTGTGGTAATTAGAATGTGACTATAAATCTACGTAAACACACTGGATGGTAAAAGAAAAAAAAAGTACACTAGAACATGATAAACTCTACAGGTCTCTAAGCAGTCACACCATGAGACCAAAGGAAGATCGTCTTAGGAAGGAATCACATAGGCACAACAGCTATGTGCATCTCTGACTACCTTTTTGAGCTCATCAAAACTTGTATCAACGATCCAAGTTTCTCATAGAGGTTTCTTCCATTGAGGAGTCTTCCATGGTTCGGTGGCCACTCCCAGTTCACTTCTGACCGAGTACTACTGTGCCTCTTGCCTGCCCTCGGGATGCACTCTAACAGGGCATCCTGACTGGTTCTCTTAAGTACACATGGTACTCTGGCCACAGGTAAAACCTTTTGTACAAACAGACCTTGAGAGACAACCATGAACCTCATATATAAAACACTGCATCTTCTTGCTCTAACACTGGAGGAACTCATCAGTCCCTTTAGTTTTGTTTTCTCTTCCATTTTCTCAAAGTGAATCTCTGTCCTTCCCAGCTCTCTCTGAAGGACGCCATTATGACTCTCCCACCCTATGGGACCCTTTCTCTTTTGGTGAAACAAGGAGGAAACTCCACCTGTTTCCCTCTGAGTAGTCCTCTTCATGTCTATTTTCATAAGAATCTTATTTGAAAAAACTTGCCTGCATCACAGAGAACCATGTATTTACTGCTTTTGTGTCAAAATCCTCTGGCCTCAGAGAAAGAAAACAAAGCTAAGACAACCAAGGTTGATAGTTTATCAAAAAAAAAAGAAGCCCAGATGCCTTAAGATTCTGAGCACATTTGGTATAGAAAGATGTTTGCAATGTCAAGACATCAATAGTGTGTGTGTGCGTGTGTGTGTGTGTGTGTGTGTGTGTGTGTGTGTGTTGCTTCTTCAACCCTTACATTATCCTGCTGGGACCTTCATGAAACCAACAGCCCAGAGCATCAAGCAAAGTGCAAAGGATGGATAATAAAACTAGGGAAGGAAAGAAAGTAAAAAGAATGAGCAATGTTTCCAAGAAAGATCTGGAAACATCTATCATCTAAGGATAAAAATAGCATATCTCATTGGAACGGATCCATTACACAGAATGAGAGTAATTGAAAAGCTTGAGGGAGAAGAAGCATAATTAATCCATAGGCTGAAGGGTCTACAAATTCCACAATAGAATCTCATGTAGACACACTTCTGCTTGAAAAGGAAACCTAGGTATTTTGCAGAAACTAGAGATTTTGTAGAAAGGAGGGGAGAAAAATGCACCTCTAAGAAAGGCTTGATATTCATCAACCAATAGCTATTCAGCAAATTGTATATGTAGTGACACTTGATGACCTCAGAAAGCATTTGGCTGACTATTGGTGGTTATTATCCACTGCTTTCGATTATCAACAATCTCAAGCTGCAACAACTAATGAAATTCCCATCACTGCCATATTGAGCTTCATTATGTTATAAGTACCTTGTCCTATTCTGCTGGCTGTGAAGCTGTTGTATCTCAGCTCCAAACTGTTTTTGCTAAAATGTCTGCTAGTCAAATCACTGTCATCACGTGCCAGCTGGTTCACTACAACCTCTGGCAAGTGGGAGATGCTACAAGGAAGCTGGAAGGTGACAGAACAATAAGTATCTAGAAATGTTTGCTTGGGAAACTGCTCAATGTCACCACAATAATTATTCTAGGCCCAGTGGCATGAGTTTCAGGGGTTTTTGTTTCCCACTACCCAGCACCAATCTAAGCACACACTCTGAAAATATAACAATACCATTCAACAAGGCCTCCTCTGGGCTCTAAGAAACAAGGCGTAGGTAGTAAGTGTGCTTTCTCTTAACTCTAGGTAGTCCATCCTTTAGCTCCCAAAGTACAAGAATACACAGGGCCACATTCCCTTCTTTTTTTTTTTTTTTTTTTTTTTTGGCCAGTCCTGGGGCTTGGACTCAGGGCCTGAGCACTGTCCCTGGCTTCTTTTTGCTCAAGGCTAGCACTCTGCCACTTGAGCCACAGTGCCACTTCTGGCCATTTTCTGTATATGTGGTGCTGGGGAATTGAACCCAGGGCCTCATGTATATGAGGCAAGCACTCTTGCCACTAGGCCATATCCCCAGCCCCAACACATTCCCTTCTTGTGGGTAGGAGTATTAACACAAAGGATAAGTTGCTTCTAAGACTCTAGGCTCTAAGGAGACTAAATTCTTTTCTTTGTTCCCAAAGCCATTGATAGGGGGGAAAAATCCTGTAGTTATCATCTCTGAATTACTTATGTACCCTTTGGGGATTTTGAGTACTCCAATACCGATTTACCCAGTTCCTTGCAGGAAAGGTGCCCTATGTACATGACTAGTGTGATGTCTGTTTTCCAAATTAGAGCTTGGCTACTATATCCACCCTGAGCTTGCCTTCAGGAGGAAGTGCAAATATAGCACTACAAGCCCCCAAACATGTGAAAATAGTTCTAGATTTGGTTCCTGATCATTTTTAAAACATGGAGAGAATGAATTCACTTCAAGCTCATCTTGACCAAAAACAGCAACGTGTTTATTAAGTAGGATGACAATAGTACTATTGAAGAAAGTATGCTTTGGGGTTATTGGGGTTTCACAGGAGATTATGCCAATAATCTTCTAGAAGAACTAGATGCAGTTATAAATATTTGATGTAACAAAGTTACATGATTGATGAAGCAAGGAAAACATTGGTGATTATACTGCTTATAAAATTGCGAAGTCAGAGAGGACATAGGCAAAGAAGAAAACTAAGAATATTTTAAACAATTTACTCATTGTGAGCATTGTCAGTTGTTAAAATATCTGTATCATGAAATTTGATAATTTAGAATCCTATACTTTATTCCCATATGCAAATGGAGTAACTTTCAATAAGGGAGAATCGCAAAGCAATAAGTAAACACTTCTATAAACTATTTAAGAATTAATTCTATATTAGAAAACTAAACTCTACTATTGTTTATAGAGGCTATCAAAAATATCCTCAATGATGAGATGATCTTACCATTATTGTGAATATTTCAGGAAAAAACCATGATATCTTTGCAAGATTACAATTCGCATTAGTCCCTCTCAGTTCACTGTCTTTTTACTTATATACTCTGTGATCATTTTGGAAACTTTGAATTCATGTATCAATCTAGCCACTTTAACCTCTCAGAGGGGCACTATATCATATCACACATTGACAAAGACTAGGAGAAAAAGGAAAGGGCCTTCTAGTTCTTTCTTCTGCTGGAAGAGAGAACTTTTATCACAGCTCTACGTATCTGCTTGGTCTTCACGCTGTAGATAATGGGGTTCATGACAGGAGGGATTAGCAAGTAGGTGTTGGCAATCATGGTGTGCACATAGGGTGGGGCTCGTTTCCCAAATCTGTGAACAAAGGAGAGACTGATCAGTGGAATATAGAACACAGCCACGGCCCCAATGTGGGAAACACACGTGCTAAAGGATTTCTTCCTCTCTTCTGAGGAGGCGATGCTGAGGACAGTCCTGATGATCAACACATAGGACAGGAGGATGAACACCGAGTCCACTCCAGCTGTGGTGATCAGAGCAGTCAGCCCAACAGCACTGTTGATCCTGGTGTCTGTGCAGGAGAGCTTCATCACATCAGGGTGGAAGCAGTAGGAATGGTGGAGCACACGGCTGCGGCAGTAGGACAATCTTTTAAGAAGAGCTACCATTGGTGTCAGCACTAGGGTCCCCCTGATCACAACTGCCACCCCAATTTGTGAAATTCTGGAGTCAGTTAGAATTGTGGCATACCTAAGGGGGTTAGAGATGGCCACAAATCGATCAAAAGCCATAGCTAATAGGACTGAAGATTCCATCACAGTGAAGAGTTGAATGAAGAACATCTGGGACAAGCAGGCATTGAAGCCAATCTCCCTGGCATTGGACCAGAAGATGCCCAACATGGTGGCCAGAGTAGATAGGGACAGCCCAAGGTCTGTGGTGGACAGCATAGACAGGAAATAGTACATGGGCTCATGAAGGCTGGGCTGAGTGAGAATGGCAAAGAGAATCAGGCTGTTCCCTGAGAGGGCCGTTGCATAGAGACAGCAGAAGGGAATGGAGATCCAGGCGTGGAAGGCTTCCAGCCCAGGAACACCAGTTAGCAGGAAGATGATGGACGAGGATGTGGTGTTCTGAACAGGTGACATGTTGAAGTGCAAAATGCCCAGCTGAGAGTCCTGAAATGATGGTTGTTTGTTTATTTATTCTGCAATTGAACTGAAAGTAATTACTAAACCAAGTAAACCCTTCCAAAATACAATGCCTATCAAGAGCTCTCAAAAATTGATTTTAAGAAAAATAATAAATTAAATAAGGCAGGAAATTAAATAAGGTTAAAAAATGAGCAATTGCATGAGATTTTCATACCAAAAAGAAGCAGAGATTTCATCCTATGTAACTTGACATGTCTGGTATGTGATGAGATGAAATGCAGATTTTAGCTAACAACTTCCTGAACTAGCCTGATAGGGAGTCTATAATCCTGGCAAATACTGGCTGAAGTGTATACAAAATGCTTTATGACTTTTTTTTTTTTTTTTTTTTGGCCAGTCCTGGGCCTTGGACTCAGGGCCTGAGCACTGTCCCTGGCTTCTTCCCGCTCAAGGCTAGCACTCTGCCACTTGAGCCACAGCGCCGCTTCTGGCCGTTTTCTGTATATGTGGTGCTGGGGAATCGAACCTAGGGCCTCGTGTATCCGAGGCAGGCACTCTTGAGGCTATATCCCCAGCCCCTTTATGACTTTTTAAATGAATAGAAATTTTTATGTGATGATTCTAAGGCTATCTGAAATAACTAAAGAAAACTGTAACTACGTAGTTTTCCTACCATCTTGCAAGTATGAGAAAGTACAAAATTTCACAGACAGAATTAATTGAATAGAGACAGTCTGCAACATATTATGGAGAGATTTATATTTATTCTACAAGCCAAGTCAGCTTCCTTACAATTGCATGTTCTGAGCTTTGAGTGGGTCCATATGATTGAGCATTAATCCACTGGGTGACTCTATGACAAATGACTAAATTTGGGCGCTTCATTTTCCTTGTTTCTGAAGGAAGAATGTTACACATGCCCTACCGATTGTTACAAGAATTCTCCCAACTAAAGCATGTGAAAATCTCAGAATAGTGCCTCACTATGTAATAGTTCATCAACTACTAGCTGTTAGTAAATAATGGGAAGAATAGAAATAAGAATTCAGTAGATATTTATCACCCTTCTTTTCCTTATTATTTCCACCTGAGAAAAACTAATCTACATACATTTCTGTCTGACAGCTCAGAGGAAGACATGGGAATACTTTGTAAGTCTGTACCAAGTGTTCCACAGGTGAATATTTCTTCTCCATTCGCTCTCTTCTTTATCCACAGTTATACTTTTTTCCCTTTCTTTACATTTACCTAAGAAGAACTCTTACTTGCTTCCACACCACTCTCCTACCTAGCTTCTCAATTAATTTGGGATGTTTATTAAGTTTAACATCATACATGACTGAATGTATGCTATAGTCCAGAATAAGAACATAAAATATGAGAATACAGAAACATAACAGAGATTATAGCCCTTTAGAATAGTTAAAAGTTAGAATAGTTCAAAAAATGATTGCATAAAGAAAGTGATATGCAGTGTGAATTATATTTAAGACACAATGCTTGGGGACAAGAGAATGTTTTGGAAGGTAGCACTGAAAGACTTCTCTGAGTAAACAAAGATTCTACTGTCATGTAATGTAAATGAATCATTGAAGGCATGTCTTATCATATTCATAGATATTTATCACAAGAAATAGGTTACTACAAGCCATATACACCACAGAGAGGGAAGATTTTTAGGCCCCTTTGATCATTCTGAATATATCAGTCTAATGCATTCACACTCTAACCCTTGATGCATATAATTTCAACACTATCCCTTGATTGGTCATTCTTGACTTCCAGATCCATCGCCACTGTTGTACATAACACTCATTACTTTTTTGCACAAGATATAACAATATTGATAGATGTAGTTTCCCCATCTTGAATGAACAGTTTCCAGAGCTGAGGATATGGCCGATATCTACCTTTAGAGTCATCTGCCCATTCCCCTACTTGCAGAAACTTTGGTCCTCCTCAACATAGATTTTCATTACTTAACCAGACTAACAAATCAAGCAAGTTCTCTTTCACATTGATGTGCTTTGCTTCATTTAAGAAACGTAAACCAACTGAACAACTCATGGGGGGAGATGGAAAGGGGAAAGGGGAGGGAGGAAGGAGGGAATGAGGGAGGAGGTAACAAACAGTACAAGAAATGTACCCAAGGCCTAACGTATGAAACTGTAACCTCTCTGTACATCACTTTGACAATAAATAAGAAAAAAAAAACTTCTTCTTTGAACAAGATTAAAATTCTATACACATCACTTGATCCATTATTTATAAATTCAACATGAATTTGTTTCTTTTAGGAACCATGCATGACATCACTAATCCAAGGCAAAATCGATTGAATCTTCCTCTGGAGTTATACCTTTTGTTATTTTTTCATCTAGAAATTTGGTATAATTATGATTTATTTGAAAATATTCTACATTAAACTACTGGAAAGTACTTATCATAATAATATTCCTAAGAAATGTGTACCTTATTTGGAATATATAAACAAACAACATATACTTACTGATATTAATTCAGGCCAAGTGTTATGAACTAAGCATGGATTCTCGGACATCACCACATTGTGGTTTTGCTTGTTTGAGCTATGTTCCATGGTTTATCAATAACGTTTTCTTTTAACTATTTTAAAGTCTTTATTTAATATTAAGTACTTGTAAAAACAAGATCAAATTCAATAAGTGCTTATGACTACAATATATCTTAATCAATGTCATTCTGTATCATTCTACTCACCTTTCTCAACCCCATCTAGACCTTCAAATTACATGGCTCCATCCATATCAATTCTTATGTGAAGATGATGTGCTATGAGCATTATAAGCTCACACTGCAGATTCACAAGGTGGTTCTGATTACAGAACCATCAATGTAACTAATTCTTAATAAAAGCTTCCTTTTTGAAAAAAATAAGGGAAGGGTTTGGGAATATGGCTTAGAGGCAGAAGGCCTACCTACCTAGCATGCATGAGGCCCTAGGTTCAATTCCTCGGTATCACATAATCAAAAACAAAAAAATCAGAGGAGCCTATTGTTGCCCTAAATAGCAGTAGTTTTATTTACAAAGTATGCAAATATGTTCTTTCTAGCCTTGATCTCAGGAAAGGAGCCTATGAGGTGGAAAGCTGTCCACATCCAGAACAAGGAGCATATATATATATCAAGGGCAACATCTCAGGGTCCCTGAATTTTCTTCACCAGAAAGCCATTGGTGAATATTTTTGTGCTCCCTAGAGTATAAAGCTTCCCCAGGGCTCATTCTACTTCATGGTTTCATCCCCCTCTACTCTATTACACCTGCCTAATAGTTTCCATGAAGTGACCAGAATATATAGCAAGCACTTCTTTTGCTCTCCTGATTTTCGCTGCATGAGAACCGAAGTTGGTAAAAATCTAAACATAAGCATTTGACATGCTCCTCAGCTCACCACTCATTCCCACACTTATCTCTGACTCAGCCTATGAATTTTTCCCTCATTATTCAATGGATTCCTCAATATTTTTAGAGACCACTTCTGCTCAATCCAGAATTAAATTTTTATTTTCACTAAATAATTAACACATAGCAGGTCTTTGCTCTCATAAAACAGAGACTAGAACAGAATCCTTTCCCTTCATGGCTCACAATAATATAATGAGCACTGGAAACAAAGAAAAAGCACAGTAATTACAACAATCATATTTATTTATATTATTTTCCATTTAAGTTATTTACATTACTTCCCATATATCCACAAATGGAGACAGCACAGTATAATTCAGTACATATGGCACAATGCATACCAATCAAATCAGGATTGTTAATCTGTTGTTTAAAACATTTTTCAGTATTTTCATTAATGTATAATTCAATGTAGGAGGTTCTAGGTGATATTTCAGTATATTAATATAGTTCATAATAATCAGATTGTGGTAATTTTTCACTTTAGACACTGATACAAGAGAAATCATTGGATTTTTTTTTTTTGTCAGTGTGGAGCTTGAGCTCTGGACCTGGTCGCTGCCCCTCAGCTCTTCAGCTCAAGACTAGCACCCTACCACTTGAGCCACAATGCCACTTTCTGTATTCTGGTGGTTCATTGGAGAGAAGAGTGTCACAGACTTTCCTGCCCAGGCTGGCTTTGAAACATGATCCTCAGATCTCAGCCTACTGAGCAGTTAGGATTATAGGTGTGAGCCACTGGCGCCTGGCTTGCATCTTTTTTAATGAATTCATTTTGGAAGTACAATCACTATGTTCAAAGAACACTATAAATATTGAACTATGTAACTTTTTTGTAAGAATTGGAGGTGAAAATGGGGGAGAACAAATGGAGGGGTGATATTTATCAAGAAATGTTGTGCTTATAACTTCACTTACAGAATTATAACCGCTTTGTACAGCTACTTAATAGTAATAATGTTTTAAACCATAAACGTACTATTTTCATCTGTTTCTTCTTTATTATTTTTATTCATATTTCTATCATAATAACCTACTTTGTAATAATAACCATTACCAATAAACCCTAAGAATTACTGGAACATAGACTTTGCTTACAGATTTACATTGTATAAGACATACCATGGACAGCTGCGTGCTCTAGGGGTGAAAAATTGAACTCTAAGTCTGAATTCTTTTGTTCATGCTTGCAAAGTAGACATATTTAAACTATAGCTCTATGCAGGTGCAGTATTTACAAATTCCAGAAACATACCACACAAAGTCCCTGGCACAAAGAATCTATAATCTACAACTGTGTTAACAATAATCCAACATGTCATCAGGCTTAGGTGATAGAAAGTATATATGCATATATACTTATACTTTCTATCACTTAGCATATATATGATATATACACTTTGTATCATCTATGTATGCATACTTTCTATCATATATTTTCTATCATTTACTATATATGTGTATGTATATTTACATGTACACTCTATCTACACGCACACACACACACACACACACACACACACGCAGAATAAATCACAGTAGCAGATTATCAAATGTGAGTCCAGGAAGGTATCCTAAAGAAGGGTACACTAAGATGTTCTTAAAATAGCTTAGAAAAGAATACTTTGTGCACAGCCATGCGAATTTGCTTGGTCTTCACACTGTAAATCACAACACTCATGACAGGAAGAACAAGCAGATAAATATTGGCAAGGAGAGTGTGGTAAGTCCATATAGCTTTGGTCAATTCCCAGAGGCAGAGCAGAAAACATACAGGACTAGAGACTAAGGACCATTGCAAAGACAGCGATCCATAAATACTCATTTCTTCTTGGCTTGTAATATTTCATAAGGAATATTTCTAAATTTGTAAATATCTTTAAATAAATTTCTATTTATAAACGTTTAGTGACTGTAAGCAAACATTCTAGCAGGTGCTATTAACAGGCCAACTGATAAACAGTGAAAGTAAGAGAAGACAAGTTGTCTTTTTCATTTTAACTGATGTTGATAAACATACAATATGGACAGCACACAGACGACATTAGAACTATTAAAGAAAATATATGATGGGGTTGAAGGATCAAGTTATTTTTCACAGACCATGATAAATTTTTTCCAGAAAGGCTGGATATTAATATTTGAGGGAACAAAGTTACATGGTTGTTAAAGTAAAGAAAACATTTACTGGTGATTATATTGGCCATTAAATTGGAATGTCAGGGAATACAGAGGCAAAGAGGAAAGTGAATATTTTCAAAAATTTGATGATTGTAAGCACTGTCCATTGTTCAAGTAAGATCTAGATAATGAGGTTTAGTAATTTAGAATTGTATATTTTATTCCCATTTGCAAATGTAGTTGTATTATCTTCCAATAAAGAAGACACTCAAGGCAATAAGTATATGCTGCATATAATCTATTATAAAGTAATTCTAGAAAGCTAAGCTCTAGTATTGGTTACACAAGTGTTTAAAAATCCTTCACCATAAATGAAGACATGACCTTACCACCATCGTCAGTATTTCAGGAGAAAAAGTGAAACCTTTCAAAACAGTCCGGTCCGTATTAGTCTCTTTCAGTTCACTGTCTTTCATTTTGGAAACTTTGGAATCATGTACCAATCTAGCCACTTTAACCACTCAGAGGGGGACTTTACCCAAATCACAGAAGGACAGATTAGAAGAAAAAAGAAAGGGCCTTCTAGTTCTTTCTTCTGCTGGAAGAGAGAACTTTTATCACAGCTCTACGTATCTGCTTGGTCTTCACGCTGTAGATAATGGGGTTCATGACAGGAGGGATTAGCAAGTAGGTGTTGGCAATCATGGTGTGCACATAGGGTGGGGCTCGTTTCCCAAATCTGTGAACAAAGGAGAGACTGATCAGTGGAATATAGAACACAGCCACGGCCCCAATGTGGGAAACACACGTGCTAAAGGATTTCTTCCTCTCTTCTGAGGAGGCGATGCTGAGGACAGTCCTGATGATCAACACATAGGACAGGAGGATGAGGACCGAGTCTACACCAACAGTAGAAATCATGGCAGTCAATCCAACCGCATTGTTGATCCTGGTGTCTGTGCAGGAGAGCTTCATCACATCAGGGTGGAAGCAGTAGGAATGGTGGAGCACACGGCTGCGGCAGTAGGACAATCTTTTAAGAAGAGCTACCATTGGTGTCAGCACTAAGGTCCCCCTGATCACAATTGCCACCCCAATTTGTGAAATTCTGGAGTCAGTTAGAATTGTGGCATACCTAAGGGGGTTAGAGATGGCCACAAATCGATCAAAAGCCATAGCTAATAGGACTGAAGATTCCATCACAGTGAAGAGTTTAATAAAGAACATCTGGGACAAGCAGGCATTGAAGCCAATCTCCCTGGCATTGAACCAGAAGATGCCCAACATGGTGGCCAGAGTAGATAGGGACAGCCCAAGGTCCGTGGTGGACAGCATAGACAGGAAATAGTACATGGGCTCATGAAGGCTGGGCTGAGTGAGAATGGCAAAGAGAATCAGGCTGTTCCCTGAGAGGGCCGTTGCATAGAGACAGCAGAAGGGAATGGAGATCCAGGCGTGGAAGGCTTCCAGCCCAGGAACACCAGTTAGCAGGAAGATGATGGATGAGGATGTGGTGTTCTGAACAGGTGACATGTTGAAGTGCAAAATGCCCAGCTGAGAGTCCTGAAATGATGGTTGTTTGTTTATTTATTCTGCAATTGAACTGAAAGTAATTACTAAACCAAGTAAACCCTTCCAAAATACCGAGAGCTCTCAAAAACTGATTGTTAAAAAGCCAGAAGTAAGAGAGCAAACGTTAGGAAATGAGCAATTACTTGAGAATACAGGATTTTCACACCAAATAAAAACAAAGAAGCAGAAATTTCATCTTACTTAACTTCACATTTCTGGTATGTGATGAAATGGGGATTTTAGCTAGTTTCTTCCTGAACTAACATGGTAGAGAGTTCATAAATAATGGGAAAAACATAAGTTGAAAAATTCTGCAGCTATTCATTACCCTTCTTTTTCCTATTATTCCCATCTGACTCCACTCATCTACTGAGGCTTCTGTCTGACTGCTGGAAGATGTGGGAATACACTGTATGTCTGGGTAGACAGTGCTCACTACTGAATATCTCTTTTCCATTTGCTCTCTTCTCTATTCACAGTTACAACTTTTTCTCTTTATATATTCCCATTAAAAAAAAAAATCAGGTTGGGGGGCTGGGGATATGGCCTAGTGGCAAGAGAGCTTGCCTCATATACATGAGGCCCTGGGTTCAATTCCCCAGCACCACATATACAGAAAACGGCCAGAAGTGGTGCTGTGGCTCAAGTGGCAGAGTGCTAGCCTTGAGCAAAAGGAAGCCAGGGACAGTGCTCAGGCCCTGAGCTGGCCCAGGACTGGCCCCCCCCAAAAAAAAATCAGGTTGGTTCCACACAGCTATTTCTACCTAGCTTCTCAATAAATCTAGGATCATTTTTAGGTTAACATCAAACATGACCCAGTATATACTAAAATACAGAATATGAATATACAATATAAGACTATAGAACCATAACAGACATTATAGCCTTTGAGAATAGTTGGAAAATAGGATAGTTCATAAAATGCATTCGTGAGCAAACAATTAAAATTCAACGTGATGTGTGCAATAACAGGATTATATTCAAAAGGCAGTATCAGGGTACAGGAGAAAGTTTATGGGGTTGCACTGAAAGGTTTCCCTGAGTATACAAAGATTCTATTTTCATGTAATGTAACAGAATCGCTAAAGTTATATCCTACCTTATTCATAGATCTCTATTACACCAAATAGGTTAAAAGCCATATACAGCACAAAGAATGTGGATTTTTAGGCCCCTTTGATCATTCTGAGACTATTAGTCTAAGGTATTCCCTCTCTAAACCTTGTAATGTAATGTCTACAATATTCCTTGATTGACCATCCTTTTCTTCCAGATCCATCATCTCTACTGTATATAACACTCATTACTTCTGCATAATCCATAACAATATTGATAGATGCAGTGTCCTCATTCTCAGATTAAGACTTTCCCAAGGTTCAGCACATTGAAGTGAGCACTACAGGAAGTCGGTCTTCGTGCTACTCCTCACACAGAGTCCTCACTGTCTTCACCATCACATCAAACCTCTCATCTCTTTCTCGAAACAAGCAAGGGTCTTCACTTAATGGCCAATATCTACCTTTAGAGTGACCTGCAAGTGTTCTCCCACACTGATGTGCTTTGCTTCATTCGAGAAGCTTCTTTTTTAAATAAGACTAAAGTCTTTAGACTTCACTTGACCCATCAACCATTTATAACTTCAACATGAATTTATCTGCTTTAGGAAGCATTCATGGCCTCACCAAATCAAGGCAAAATGAATTGAATCTTCCTCTGGAGTTATATCCTTTGATCTTTATGCATCTAGAATTTTTGGTGTGATCATGAATTGTTTGAGAATATTTCTTAGCTACTGGAAAGTGCTTATTCATAATAATATTCCTGAGAAAGTGCGCCTTATTCTGAGTATACAAGCAAATAATGTATATTTACTGGAATTAATTCAGGAGAAGCGTTGTAACCTAAGCATGGATTCTGCACCTATCTCTGCCATCAAAACATTGTGTTTTTGCCTATTTAAACCGTGTTCCTTGGCTTATCGATATCAATTATTTTCTTCTAGCTGTTATAAAGTATTTTATTATCATTATCTTTAAGTAGTTGTACTAATGGATTTCAAGTCAGTAATTTGTTTTATGAGTACAGTACAGCTGAATCGATATGACTCTTTCCGTTTTCCTTATTTTTCCAACTCCACCCATATCCTCAAATTTTATAGTTCCATCAATATCAATTCTTATATGAAGATTATATCCTATGAGAACTATAGGGCGTGCTGCAGGTTCTGTGCTATCACTCTTCTCTGATTGCAGATCATCAATATAACTAATTTTTAATAACAATCTCCCTCTTTTTTTAATGGAAAAGCTTCATGTTGCCCTAAATAGCAGTAGTTTTACTTACAAAGTATGTATATGTGTTCTTTCCAGCCTTGATCTCCAGAAAGGAGCCTATGAGGACATCCAGAACACGAAGCATATATGAAGGGCCGAGTGTCAGGCTCCCTGGAATCTCTTCATCAGAAAGCCACTGGTGAATACTTTTATGCTCCCCAGAGTAAAAAGCTTCCCCGGGCTCATTCTAATTCAGGGTTTCATTCCCTCTGCTCTATCACACCTGCCTTTATCATTTCCATGAAGTGACTAGTATAGCACTGCTTTCATCTTTTTCCTGAATTTCATGGTATGAAAACTAAAGTTTGTAAAAATCCCAAGCATAAGCAGTTGACATAGCCCTCAGATCACCGCTCATTCCCACGCTCATCTCCAACCCAGCTGATACATTCTGTCTTCATTAGTCAGATGAATTCCTTAATGTTTTTAGAGGCTCTTCTGCTCCACTCAAAATCAAATTATTTTTATTTATTCTCTCATAATGCATGCTAAATAATTAACACATACTAGGTCTTTGCCTTTATAAAACTTAATTCTTTCCCTCCAGGGTTCACAATAAAATGAGGAAACAGATTTTTTAAACACAGTAATTACAACAATCAATTTTTTTATTACTTTCCACTTAAATTCCACACATGGATGGAGTTCAGAATAATTCAGTACATGTACACAATGCATACTGATCAAATGAAGATTGTTAACCCATCTCTTTAAACAATTTTCAGTATTTTAATTAGGGTTTAATTATTTGCATGGGGTTCTGTGTGATATTTCAATATGCTAACATAGTTCACAGTAATCAGATTGTGGTCATTTTTCACTTTAAACACAGATAAAAAGAGAAATCATTAGATCTTCTAACATGCATGCGTTTATGAAATGCAGTTTTTGTATTTAATGTATACTATGTAAAAAATGAACTATGTAACTTGTTGGTATGGACTAGAAGGGGAAATGAGGGAGAACAAAGGAAGGAGTGATAGTGACCAAGAAGCATTGTACTCATAACTTGATTTTTGGTTTTGTAACCCCTTTATACAGCTACTTTGTAGTAACAATTTAAAAAAAAAACAGAAAAATGCTATTTTCATCCATGTTTCTTCTTTATTGTGTCTACTTATATTTCTACCAAGAACAATTTACTTTTACAATAATAATAATTACCAGTAAACTCTGAGAATTATTGAAACATAGACTTTGCTTACAGATTTACATCCTATGCAACATACCTTGGATAGCTGCCCGCTCTAGAGGTGATGAATTTGAATTCTAAGTCTGACTTCTTTTTTCCATGCTTGCAAACTAGACATACTAAGCTTACAAACCAGACTTCTAGTCTAAGCCAGATGCAGTATTTATACAGGCCAGAAACATAGCTCATGATGTCTGTGCCACAAAGAATCTAGAATCTAGAACTGTATAAACAACAAGCCACCATGTCATCAGACTTAGGTGAAAGTGTATATGTGTATATATATATATATGTGTGTGTGTGTATATATGTATATATACACGTATACACATTTACACACGTATACACAGATGATGTATAAGATATTTATATATATATATGCATATGCAAAGTGATAACTCACAGTAGTGAATAGTCAAACATGAGTCCGGGAAAACATCCTAAAAAAGAATACATGAAAATGTTCTTAAATGAGCTTAGAAAGGAATAGTTTATGCACAGCCTTGCGAATTTGCTTGGTCTTCACGCTGTAGATTATAGGATTCATGACAGGAGGGATGAGCAGATAAACATTGGCAATGAGAGTGTGGACCAAGGGTGGGGCATGCTTCCCAAACCTATGCACCAATGACAAGCTGATCATTGGTATGTAGAAGATGGCAACAGCACTGAGGTGGGAGATACAGGTGCCAAACGCTTTCTTCCTCTCCTCCCTGGATGCAATGCAGAGCACAGAGTGGATGATTAGCACATAGGAGAGGAGGATCAAAACAGAGTCCAAGCCGGCGGTAGAGATGACAATGGCCAGGCCAAATGCACTGTTGATCTTGGTGTCTGTGCAGGAAAGCTTCATCACATCGGGATGGAAGCAGTATGAATGGTGGAGCACATGACTCCGGCAAAAGGTCAGCCGCTTGAGGAGCAGGAGTAAAGGCACTAGGGCTGTTGTCCCCCTAATCACAATTGCAATGCCCATTTTGATGATCCGCGAATTTGTGAGGATCGTGGCATATCTCAGTGGGTTGCAGATGGCAATGAAGCGGTCAAAGGCCATCACCAAGAGGACTGAGGATTCCATGAATGTGAAGCCGTGGATAAAGAACATTTGGGCGATGCAGGAATCAAAGCTGATTTCTCGAGCATTGAACCAGAAAATTCCCAGCATGGTGACCAACGTTGAAAGACACAGACCTAAGTCTGTGAAGGACAGCATGGAGAGGAAATAGTACATGGGTTCGTGGAGATTTGACTCAGTGATGATGACAAACAGGATCATGCCATTCCCAGAGATGGCAATGGCATAGAGACAACAGAATGGGATGGAGACCCAGGTGTGAGAAGCCTCAAGACCAGGGATGCCAGTAAGGAAGAAGACTGCAGGGTAGAAAATGCTCTGGTTGGAAAATGGCATGATGGCTGGGAATGTGGCTCAGCGGCAGAGTGCGTGCCTAGCATGCATGAAGCTCTGGGTTCGATTCCTCAGTACCACATAAACAGAAGAGTGAGTGCCTAGCACACATGAAGCTCTGGGTTCAATTCCTCAGCACCACATAAACAGAAAAATCTAAAAGTGGTGCTGTGGCTCAAGTGGTAGAGTGCTTCCCTTGAACAAAAAGGAATCTCAGGGACAGTACCCAGGCTCTGAGTTCAAGTCCCAGGACTGGCAAAAAAAAAAAAAAAAAGAAAAGTGGCATGATGACTTAAGGAAGCAGATATCCTTGGGTGAAAGGACCATATCCTATAATAATAATAAGGAAGAAAATGTTTTTGCTTTCTTCAACATACCATACAGTTTAAGATGACCAATGAACCAGATCTTGGTCTAGCTCCTCGAAGGAAATGTACAGCCATTGACTCTTCCCTTCAACGTCATACTGATCTCAGGGAGGGAAAGGTGGGAAAACAGAGCACTAAATTGTATGAGGAAACCCAAATTTCCAAGATTCCTTTTATTTTGGATCTAGGGTGCAGATAATTGCATATGCATACATAAAAGAGGAGGTAAGATAATAGATGGTCTGTGAGTATAAATACTGCAGACAGGATATTTCTGAACAATCATAAACCAACATATAAGGTAATTTTCCCTCCTGCTCATCACCTTTCAGTTCCTAAGACAAGAAACCTGAGGCACTTTAAGATTTGTAAATCCTTGTACCAAATGATTATAGGAGACTAGGTAATATTTTAAATGTTTAACAAAGTACTTGCAACGGTAAATACACAACAGCTGCTGACTTAATATATATAATATTAGATATAATATAATTAATACATAAATATTAGAGAAAAAGCCAATTAAATCTATGCAACTAGATCATTCTGAGTAATAGAAGGACAATATTTATTTAAGTGAGAGCCAAATTATATCTAAGCAAATTTCTATCAGCAGAAAGATGCTTTAAATTAACCCCAACAAGAGCACAGAGATTCATAGGAAGCCATGGACAACTACTGGAGCATAATTGTCTGAACAAGTGTCTTGCTTTTCCATTTGCACTGAAAGGTATTGATAATGGATTGGCTACAGTTTACTCTTTCCTCTGTAGATGTGTACTTACCCAAATCATTAAGTCTGCAAAATTAAAGAAATTCCGCTGTGTCAATTCTTCCGCTTTCTGATGGCATATTTTAATCTACAGAAAGAATGTTTGGTTTAAATATATGTATATCCTTTCCATTCATTAATTCACATGTTGACTCAACAAATACATATAAACTTGCAAAGTACCAGAGTTCGTAATGAACATGACTTGGGCCTGTTATTGCAAGCAAATCTATACATGACTAAGAACTGAAACACTGAATAGGTAGAAGCTTAGATTTAGGTAGAATAATTGGCTAATGGTGAAGTATTAGAGGCTATTTCTATACATATTTAAGATGAAAAGTAAAAAAAATGTTCAAGACAGAAGGCTTCTTTGAGTATTGAGCTAGTCATTTATCCATCCGTGTAACAAAATGCCTGAGATCATCGACTTACGGAGAGGAGAGGCTTACTCGGGTTCATTGTTTTGAAGGTTTCCTGCTATGACTGATTGGTTCTGTTGTGGCAGCATGTCATGGCAGAAGCATGCTCACCTCACAGCCAGGAAGCCAACGAGTAAAACAAGAAGAGATCAGGGGCTGGGGATATAGCCTAGTGGCAAGAATGCCTGCCTCGGATACACGAGGCCCTAGGTTCGATTCCCCAGCACCACATATACAGAAAATGGCCAGAAGCGGCGCTGTGGCTCAAGTGGCAGAGTGCTAGCCTTGAGCGGGAAGAAGCCAGGGACAGTGCTCAGGCCCTGAGTCCAAGGCCCAGGACTGGCAAAAACAAAAAACAAAAAAAAAAAAAACAAGAAGAGATCAGGTTCCAATAATCCCTGTTAGGGACGTGCTCCTCATTGCCTAAAGCCAAGCCTTAGTTGTTAAGGGTTCCACCACCTACCACTAGACCACGCTGAGTACCAGGTCTTTAACACATGTTACCTACAACATATCATTGCACTCTAGTCCCTTCAAGTTTCATGTCCAACTCATAATGCTAAATTCATTCAGTACATCCCCAAGAATCTCCAATGTTTTCATTGTTCCGGTACTGCTCAAACATTGGAGACACAAACCATCTCATGCCTGAACCCCTACAAAAGTTGAAAATAAGTTATATACTTCCAGTACAGTGTCATAGCATAAAGGTCCCCATTCCAAAAGGGAGAAATGGGGGAATCGGAAGGAGGGGTTAGCTCAAAACAAGGCTGAAATCCAGCAGGACAAGTGCTAAACTTCCATAGCGCATTGGTGTAGGACCTCCACCCCTAAGGCCTTGGATAGCTCTGCCACTGTGGCCTCACTGGTTACGGCGCACAGGCCACTCTTCTGTGGAAAGCTGCCTGCAGTTTCCTTTGGCTAGCATTCCCCATGGCTGCCACCTCATCCATCCGGGGACTGCCTGGTAGATTCCCCCTCAGAGCTCCTCACACCCACCTCACCCGCAGCTGCCTGTAGGAACTCCAGCCCTGCCACATGCGGCCTGGCCTCCAGGCTTTCCTCTGAACTGTCTGCTGGAAGCCTCCCGGGGCCTGTAACTCTGGTCATCTCCAGGCTTGTAATCCAACATTGCATGGGTGCTGCCAAGGTCTGCAGATAGTAGGAGCTGTACCCAAACCCACTTGAGAATCTGAACCACAAAGATTCTTGAGGTTCTGGGTGAGCAGGGAAATTTTCTGCTTTTGTTTGTTTGTTTGTTGTCTTTTTTGTCAGTTGTGGGGCTTGAACTCAGGGCCTGGGCACTGTCCCTGAGCTCTTTTGCTCAAGGCTAGCCCTGTACCACTTGAGTCACAGCGCAGCTTCCACCAACTCTCTTGGCAACTCTCTTGGCTCTCTTCCACAAAGCCTTTTCTCTGAAAAGTCTTTAAAACAAACATATAGTTTGAAACCTTGGAGCCTGTGATAGGCAGCGTCTTGCTGAGATTCCCTCAACATATCTTTCCTATTGTCCCTGTACAGAGCTTTGGGCTCTTCTTTTTCAGAGTACTTGATTTTTCTTATTGTATTACAGAGGTAATGTACAGAGGGATTACAGTTACATAGTCAGGTAAGAAGTTCATTTCTTTTTGGACAATGTCACGCCTTCCCTTGCTCTTTCCCAGTTTCTCCCTCCCATCCTCACCCACAAGTTGTATAATTCATTTTCAACATAGTGTCTAGTGAGTGTCTAGCGCCGCTTTGTTCACCCTTTGTCCCTCCATTTCTATGCCCCCCCTTTACCCTATCAAAGAGAGATGAAGGAAAAAAACAAGACAGAAAGAAAAGAAATTTTTAAAACAACAGCAACAAAGAAAAATATCTTTTTTCCATTTCCTGGAGTTCATTTCAATAAATAGCATTTTGTATGATCAGAGACACATAACCATTGTGCCTTGGTGTTCCTCTCGTAAGTCCCCTGCATACGAATGCCTAGATAGGCTCCTTTATAATGACATTAAAAAGGGCAGCCCCTTGGATCCACCTTTAAACCTGCTCCTTTTCTGGCCAAATTGCAAGTTTTCTAAATTTGTCTGCTCTGTTCCTTTTCTCCCCCTTGGTCCAGATTCTCACCATAAATTTGTCTAAAAGCAGCCAGTGATATCTGTGTAGCTGTCTGGATGTCTTGCTGCCTTCAAATTTACTCTGGGACAGAAACTTTGGGGTCACATTATTTTTTCCTTTTTCCTTTTCTTTTTCTTTCTTTCTTTTTTTTTTTTTTTTTTTTTTTTGAGATTGGGTCTTGCTATGCTGCTCATGTTTGTCTTGAACTCCTGAGGTAAAATGTCTCAACTCCCCAGTACAATTGGTTACCATTAAACTCAGCCTCTCAGGACATAAACAAAGTGCATTGGAATTCTGTTCCAAATAGAATCCATATTTCCATCTGAAACCTCATCAGTACAGCCTTTCCTTTCTACATTCTTTTCAGCATTCTGGTCTCCTAAGGCCTAGCCAGGATTTCTTCTTAAGCTCCGTTTCTAACATGGAGCTTTTTCTAGCCTGAATTCCTCAACCAATCTAAAGATTCCTTTAAGTCTTCAGTTATAGCCACAGTAATGAATCTACTTCTGGAGTCAATAGTCTGTGATAATTCATTTTCTATCTCTGTAACAATATGTTAACTGGGTGCTGCTGGTTCTTACCTATAATCCTAGCTACTCAGGAGGCTAAGATATGATAATTATGGTTCAAAGTCTTCATGGGCAGGAAAGTCCATGAAACTCTTATCTCTAACCACCAAAAAGCCAGAAGAGAAGCTCTGGTTCAAGTGCTAGCCTTGAACAAAACAGCCAAGGGACAACACCCAAGTCCCACACAGGTACACACACACACACATACACACACACACAACACACACACAACACACAAACTTGAGTGAGGTCATTTGATCCCACCCCCTGATCTTTGAAGGGTCATCAAAGACTAATGAGGAAGAAAGAGGTAAGAGGGAGGAGGGGAAGGAGAGGGGGAGGAGCAGAAGAAGGGGAGGGGAGATGGAGAAGAAAAGGGAAAGGGAGAGGGAGAAGGCTGGGGAGAGAGTCTGAGATTATATGCACCCACCAATTTACAGGCAGAAAGCTCCTCCTAGACTAAAACTGAAAGATCAGTCCCGGGTCAACCCTCCTCCTGACACTGGCTTTAAAAAGTTTCTCTTTAACAAAAGAACCCATAGGAGAAAATCCAGGAATGGGATTTCTCAGATTTGAGAGAGTCTTTATAAGGAATCTAGCCGTTGCCTAGTTAGAGACATAAGCCCAACAGAAAAAAATCAAATTCCTAGGGGAAGGTTCCACACAGCTGTGTCTCTGTAACCCTTTCTGCCCCAAATATCAGAAAGTTACTTGAAGTGCAGCTTCACTCCTCCTTCCCCAAAGGAGAATACCATAGATGAGTTACAGCTTCAAGTCCTATTCAAAACACTGTCATTACCAAAGAGCTGTGCAACATAGCTTCACATTGTGCTAGGGTGCAGAAAGGAGTTAATGGAGCATCCGTGAGCTTCCGGCTGTCACGTGCCAGTTTCACAGCAATCAAAGGACAGAGTCCATGGAGAAAAACTACTGGGTCACCACATTTCCTGAAGCCAATACATTGGCTTCAGAAATATTCCGAATATCCAACTGTGAAGGGGCACAGAAAATAATTTAAGAAGAAACAACCAAAGGAAGACTTCAAAATGTTGCAAACCCTTTCTATGTTTATTTGCTTCATGGGAATATGAGAATGCTCTGAAAACTGACCCCAAACGGCTCATTGCATAACTTTTTCACCTCTCTTTTTAAAATTTGAATACAGAAGAAATAGTTATATCTGCTTTATACATTTTGTTGTAAAATAAATAATATCAATCCATGGAAAGATCTTAGAAGAATATAGGACACTCACTCAAAATGCTTGCTATTCATCGTTGGAAGTTTCATTTGGAGGGAAGGGAGGGCAATTGGAAATACGGGATTGGAACTCAAGTCACTCACTACTCCAGTCCCCCCCCCCCCTGCCCCCTTTCTTTTGGTACAGTCCCAGTTTTCACACAGGCCAGCCTAGACCACAATCCTTCATTGTCCTTTTCCCATAGCTAGAATGACAAGTGTATGCCACTGTGCCTAGCCTTTTATTGGTTGAGATGGGGTCCTGGAGAACGTTTAGCCCAGGGTGGCCTCAAATGATGATGATTCCAGTTTCAGCCTGTCACATAGCTAGGATTAAAGGAATGAACCACCATGCTTGGCTGGTTATGATTTATTCTTCTTATTTTTGCACCTATTATCTCTCATTAATGTAGCCATATTAGTAAATGATTACTTATTACCTTGTAAGTGTCAGATACTGTGTGTCAGGCCTGGAGGTGAAGGATGTAGCAGATATCCAAGGAGCCTGTGGTTCGGATAGCTAAGATGATAATATTACTGTGTGTTATAATACAACAATATTGTTATAATATGGCAAATCTGGTCAGACCATCACTCCTCTTTCAGCCCATTGGCGTCATGGGATGTTCAGGAGTCTGGCCTTGTGACTGACTCAAACCTTGCAGGAACTCTTTCCATTCTCTCTGCTTCAGACACCCTAGGATTATTTTTTTTAATTTAATTTTATCATCAAGGTGATGTACAGAGGGGTTACAGTTACATATGTAAGGTAGTGACTCCATTTCTTGTCAAACTTGTTACCCCCTCCCTCACTTTTCTCCCACCTTCCCTCTTTCCCAATCCCCCACAAGTTGTAGAGTTAATTTAGAACATATTGTCTTGTAAGTATCGCTGTCGCATGGGTTCACCCTTTGTCCTTTGTCTTACCATTTTGATGTTCCCCTTCCCTTCTCGAATTCAGATAATGCATATACAATACCCAGGGTACCAAAGTCAAATTCAGTGACAACAGGGGATAAACTATAGGGAAGAAAAACACAAGAAAAAATAAATAATTTCACATAGTACATTAAAAATAGTAACAACCATGAAAAACCTCTTGTTTCCAAATCTTGGAGTTCATTTTGCTTAGCATCATCTTATATATGTATATAGACATTGAACTATTGTGATCCCCTGCTAGGACTATTCTAGACATATACTAGTTATATACACAATGGAATTCTATGCTTCTATCAGAAAGAATGGTATTGCTCCATTTGTAAGGAAATGGAAAGACTTGGAAAAAAAAATCATACTAAGTGAAGTGAGCCAGACCCAAAGAAACATAGTCTCTGGGCTTATTCATAATGAGTCCTTCTTCATTCTGTTTCCCAAGGCTATATTAAACTGTTTACTGATTCCTGAATTTTTCCTCAAATAAAATTCAAAACAGATTTTGTTTTCATTGACATTAAAATTAACATAGTTTTTCCCCTTAACGTTTCTGATTTTTCTCATTGTCAGTAAATTAATGGAAGCTGAAAAAATAATTTTGTTTTCTTTTTCTTTTAGTTTCCCCGACTTCATGGTGCCCTAAGGCAGTGCTTAGTGTGACCCTGGATTGAAACACCAGAAACACTATTCACTTTGATGACAACACCGTCCTGACCTTTCAGCAGCTCCTTCCCCTGCCCACAGCCTCTCCTACCCTCATTCCTACCACTCCTGGGTAAACCCTTCCCATTTCTGTCAGCTATCATCTCAGCAATAATATTTGGTCAGATTTCCCCAGACATACTGGCCAGGGTTTCCCTAACACTTAAGCAACCAAGACTAGTACTTCATTCTTGAATTAGCATACCTTAATCATACCGCAGGGCTTCACCATGTGATATTTCCATACGTGCCTATAATGCACTCTGATCAACTTCACACGCTCTAGTCCTTATTGTTACTCCTTTCCCGCTTTTTTTTTAATGTTTTTAGTGTTTTTATTAATGCTAGTTTCACACACACACACACAGTGTACTTCATATTCGCTCAATCATACTTTCCTTCACCTTCCCTCTCCTTTTGATTCCATTCCTCAAACAGTTCCTCTTTTAAAATCATGACATATTATTTTCTAGGTCCAGCTTGTGATTATAAGAGAAAACATATGATATTTATCTTTCTGAATTTGGCTTGTCTCATCCAATGTGATTCCCAGTTACTTCCATTTTCTTGCAAATGATATCATTTCATCCTTTGTGGCTGAATTATAATCCTATGCATATATGAATATTTTTATCCACTCAGCAGTTGGTGAGCATTCGGGTTGATGCCTTAGCTTGGCTGTTATGAATAGTGATATAATCAACATGAATATGCAGCTGCTACTATCGTGTGCTGAACTGCATGCATTCCTTTGGTTTATGCTTGAGAATAGTATAAGAGGTTCATCTGATATGCAATGCAATCTCAGTGAAATTTTGATTTGCATTTTCTTTATAGCTAAAGATATTTTATATGTATTTATTGGCAAACTATTTTATTTGTTTGCTCATTTTCTGACTGGATTCTTTGCCCTTTTGCTATTTGATTTTTTGAGCTGTTTATACATTCTGAATATTAATTCTTTGTCTGATGGCTAGCTGGAGAAGATTTTCTTCCATGCTGTCAGTTGTCTCTTCATTCTGTTAACTGTTTCCTTGGATATGTAGAAACTTGATACAGTCTCGTTTTCCAGTCCTTACTTTAATTTCTTAAGTCCTATTCAGAAAGTTACTCTATGACTATATCTTTGGGCGTCTTCCCTATGCTTTTCTGTACTCATCTCAAAGTTTTAGTTTAAGATCTTTAATCCCTTTAAAATTATTTTAGGGGCTTGGAATATGGCCTAGTGGTAGAGTGCTTGCCTCGTATACCTGAAGCTCTGGGTTCGATTCCTCAGTACCACATTAATAGAAAAAGCTGGAAGTGGTGCTGTGGCTCAAGTAGTAGAGTGCTAGCCTTGAGCAAAAATAAAAAGAAGAAGAAGAAGAAAAGAAGCCAGGGACAGTGTTCAGGCCCTGAGTTAAAGCCCCATGACTGGCTAAATGAATGAATGAATGAATAAATAAATAAATAAATAAATAAATAAATTCATTTTATACAGAGTGAGAGGGATCAAGTTTCAATCTCCTGCATGCATATAGCATTTGTGGAAGAGTCTGTCTTCTCTCTGACATGTATGTCTTTGGCCCCTGATGGGGAATCTGATGGGTGTACCTGTGTGGGATTGTTTCAGAGCCACTCATTCACTTCTTTAGTTTACTTGTCTGTCTGGGGGACAGTTTAAGGATCCTTTTGATAGTATGATTCTGTAGGATAATTTGAAGTCCAGTATTTGCTTTTTGCCACTCCGGGGACTTGAACTCAGGGCCTGAGCACTGTCCCTGAGCTTCTTTGGCTCAAGGCTGGCACTCTACCACTTGAGCCACAGCACCACTTCCAGTGTTTTCTGTTTATGTGGTACTGAGGAATCGAACCCAGGGCTTCATGCATGTTAGTCAAGTACTCTACCACTAAGCCACATTCCCAGACCCTGAAGTTCAGAAAAAGAAGTAGCCCACACTTTCCTCGGACTATGGAGGGTTTGAAGAAATGGTGGAGCTTGATATAGTTTTATAAACAGTAGTCTAAATTACACAGTTTTGATGCAATAGTCAGTTTTTGTTCCTGCTGTTTCACTGCTTTTAAGTTTATTTCTACAACTTTTGATAGTTTAGCCCTAGATTATCCAATTTCCTTCTGGCTTCCATCTCCTATATCAAACTATTTCTTTCAGAAACTACAGTTTGAGTAGCCTTCCAAGACTCTCAGCCCTGCTTCTTATTTCCTGATGTAGGAAACCAACCCCATGAATAGCTACATGCATGAGTTTTAAAGGCTGGGCAACATTCCAAGACTGGATATAAATACTTTATGTGTTCTATAACATTGAGAATTTTTATCTGTATTTTTGACCATTGAGAATAAGACCACAATAAATGTTCCTGTACAAAAAAATATGGCTTGATATATTCTTTCCAATAAATTTTAAAGACAGAATATTATGAACATTTTAAGACAATAATACAAGGGAAAATCCACTTTTGTGAAGTTCAAGAAAGCATTGTATAACAATGTTTAGTCCACTGTAACAAAGCAATACAACACTGTACTTTGTAAGTTTGAAATTTGCTGATGTGGTAGGCATTTATTTCAGTCAGTAAAAGGTTGACATTCAATAAGATTCATTTAAAGTCCCAATGGCATATTTTTCTTGAGTTGAAATCTGATCTTCCTGTTTGGGTTACTGAGTTTGGGAAACATTCATATTAAATCTAATGTCACAGACAGTGGTATGTTTTACCAATCCAATAATATTGACTTTGGCATACTAATAAGAAATATTTATGTGGCTTTACTGAGGAACATTCTGCTCAAATTTTTAGAAAGTTTAGTAAAACTACCAATGACAATCTTGATGATTTTGTAGAGCAGTGCGGTAAGAAAGGCCTATTTTGAAATACATATAATAGTGTTTATAAGGGCACATTGGCTAATACACATAACAGTTCATGCATATGCAATAAACTCCAAAACAGAATTTACATACTACCACACCATAAATCTATTTCTCTGAGACAAGAACAACATGCTTCGTGTCTTGGGAAAATGAATAACTAATAAATAAATAATAAAAAATGTTAAAATATGGCTATTCCAAAATGCTTTTGGAAACTAGAATTTGCCAAACTTGGTAAACATAACGTTTACATTGGTCTCAAGGTGTTTCATGTGAATAGACACAACAGCTAAAAAACACATTATGTACAAAACTTAAGCATGCACTAAATGACAAGCTGTTATATCTAATCTGGAATATAAGTATGCCTATGTGTTGGTGAGTTTAGATGATGGAAACTGGAAGTAGCAATGGATGCACCATTGTGTCAAGACTTCGAACAACTCCTTTTGAAAACTGGAAAGCTGTCAAATAGCCTAGGATTTGGATACTGGCTCTACCACTTACTGAGAGATCTAAGTAAGTTATTTAAATCCTTTAATCCTTGAAACTGTACAAAGCAATTAAAGTGTTATCTTAGATTTTTATAGTTCATAATATGGATCTGATTGAGCAAAAATCAAGATATCATCAGACTACATTATTTTATAGTCTATGTAATAATTAATTCCCTTGTCTTCCTCTTGGTGGGCTGCCCACATTCCCTGGCTGTGGTCTCCTTTTGCCATTTCCAAAGCCCAGTCCTTCAGGACTTTGTTTATCTATTTTTGAAGATGCACTTGACTACATTGGGCTAACCCAGGCAACCCTGGTAACCTTTTCATCCCCAAAGTGTTTAAATTTAATAAAATCCCCAAAGTCCCTATTGGAAGATCAGATAACATTCACGAGTTCTATGTATTAGGATGTGGACATTTGGCGGGGGGGGGGGGGGGCATTATTCTGCCTATCACAAACTCTGTTTTGCTGTTGTTATAACAGGACAGGACGTTTTAGGTGGTGAATACATATGGTCACTGATAAGGAGAGATAAAATTAGAAGCAAGGGAAATGGTTAGGCAACTACTAAAATTATGTTACTAAAAAAATGTGACATACTAAAAATGGCACTTATAAAAATAATGAGGAATGATCAAATCTGTTCTAAGTTTAAGGAGATTGACAAGATGTGTCAATGGATTGGATGCAGTGTACAGGGTATAAGAGAAAGAAATCAATGAGGACTAAAAATATCCTTATACCTGAGTGGCCCAGAAAGGGTGAGAATATCTGGGAGCCTAAAGAGGACATAGAAGTCTATCCTAGAGATCTATGGATGCTTACTAACAACTGAGAAGAATAATAGTCACCTCACATCCACCACCCATTCACCTCAATTCCTTAGCACAATACAAATGTCCCAATTTCAGAACAAATATAGAGAGGCTAGGGATTCAGCTCAGTGTAAGAGTGCCTGCCTGGCAAGTGCAAGGCCCCTGCTTCAGTCCTCAGCTCTGGGGGGGGGGGGGGGGGGCGGGGGGCGGCAGGGAATAATAAGCTATAAAAGAACAAATACAGATAACCCCAAGTTATTCTAATTTATTTTCTTTTACCTAGTGGATTGGTATATCAAAACAGGAAATAAGTTAAATTGTGAAAAAGTAAACAAAACAATATTTTCCATTCACCTAAACTGTGGACCAAGTTTTTCCTCATTATATTCACCAAGTACTTGACCAACACCTCTAACCTAACTATTATCAGTTAACATATAATTATTAGTTAACCTGTCTGTTTTCTAAGTGAACACCCTGGGTAGTGAGAGCTTTGTTATATTTTTCTTCTTCTATATGTAAAATACCCAGTATGTTTAGAATTCTAAACTAGGACTTTTCAATTGGAATACCAGGGTATCTTATTAAGGATTTGCTGGATATATGAATAAATATATTATTTTCCAGCAAAGAATCATAGGTAGACTCATTAACAACGCTGCTGTGATTAATGACAAATGCTAAGCTTTTTTTTTTTTTTTTTTTTTTTTTTTTTTTTTTTTTGGCCAGTCCTGGGCCTTGGACTCAGGGCCTGAGCACTGTCCCTGGCTTCTTCCTGCTCAAGGCTAGCACTCTGCCACTTGAGCCACAGCGCCGCTTCTGGCCGTTTTCTGTATATGTGGTGCTGGGGAATCGAACCTAGGGCCTCGTGTATCCGAGGCAGGCACTCTTGCCACTAGGCTATATCCCCAGCCCGATGCTAAGCTTTTTGATGTGGTGAAGTTTAAGCCACACTCAATAGGAGACGCTCCCAAGCAATTTGGAATGCTATTGCATTTTTTTAAATCCCCTTCAAAAAGCCTGCTAATGCTTATGAGGTTTGCTGTGAGGTGATAAAAATTTTCCTAATCAAATTGTGATGATGGTTCCTGCCACAGTGACTTTACTAAAAAAACGATTGAATTATACACTATACACGAGTAGATTTGATAGTAGGTACATTATATCTCAGTAAAGTGGTTAAGGAAAACAAATCTTCAATAAAATGGCACAAGGTCAAAAAGTTAACATCAGCCCATAAAAACACGTAGCCACAATAAATAACTGCATAATGGGACAGATATAAAAGGACTGTGTGAGGCCACAGAAATCCTCTGGGAGCCCAATACTTGGGAGACATCGTAAATTAGCACCACCACCACCAGGACTTGGCCTCTCAGGTCTGTGCCTAACTCCACGCAGACTGCAATAAATTTCATTGCAAGCTCAGCTCTCTCCCAGAACCAGAAGCCTCCTCTGTCTTCTGGGCCAGCCGGAGTGGGACCGCAGAAGTGCTGGATGGGCTCTGTAAGTACAACTGTTTGGATGAAAATGCCTGACCGTGAATGAGCTGCATTTTATTACCCACAGGGAAGAATTTCATCACAATGTGCAGAATGAGGTAGAATGGTAATATGTAGCCTAGGGGGATGGTAGAATTTGTAGAATTCTTTATGGCCAAGCAATCTGCAGAGCATGGACATTCTCGTCTTGATCTGGTCTCTAAACGGCGACTGGAATTTCTCGAATTTTAGATTTGACCACCTCACTTTCTTGTTTCATTTCTACCTTCATATTTGAACCCAAAAATGTTGCCACAGCCTTTAAGATTTTGCTAATGTTTGAAATAAAGAAGCTCAAGAGATGTCATAATTAGATTACAAGACTTGTAAGGCATCTGGATGTTAAGTGCTCTTTATTATTTTTTTTTTAGTTTTCTTTTTTTCATTATTGTTATTTTTATTTTTTTAGTGATTTTTTCTTTATTTATTGTCAAAGTGATGTACACAGAGGTTACAGTTTCATACGTTAGGCATTGGATACATTTCTTGTAAGTTATGGGAATAACTAAGATATTTCAAGGAAAGTAGATGGAGAGAAATAAAGGAAGGGAACTGCCCAGACAAAAAGCAGACTCATACACCCAAACAGTTCTATTACATAGGAAATAAACTTACAAAATAATTCTCATTGAAGGAGAAACTTTCACAGGTGAGGAATTCCATATTACCAAAATTTTTAGATGAAGAGAAAAATAAATTTGTATGAAGAGTTTTTATACCTAGCACTTAGATAACAGCAGCTAGGGGTTTTTGAAAGTCATTAGAGAGAGAAAAATCCTGATTGTTACTGAAGGCTAAGGAATAATAAATCATAGCCAACTCTTCTTCAAAGAAGAGTATGCATAGGGCTGGGAATGTGGCCTAGTGGTCGAGTGCTTGCCTACCATGCATGAAGCCCTGGGTTCGATTCCTCAGCACCATATATACAGAAAAAGCCAGAAGTGGTGCTGTGGATTAAGTGGTAGAGTGCTAGCCTGGAGAAAAAAGAAGCCAGGGACAGTGCTCAGCCCTAGGACTGGCAAAAAAAAAAAATGGGAGTTAGCATTCTTCCTGTCTTCGGTGGTAAACTTAGGAGGAAATAAACTGTGTCTCATTTCAAAGATCAATAGTAAGAGATGCTCAATATACCTTGGTTGAGTTGAATGTGCTGAAAACTTCCACACTGAGATATGAAATGCTTCTATTATTGAGTTAGGCCAAAATGGAGTATTTTGGATTGGAGAAAGTGAACCAGTGGTACCAAACAAGATGCTAAAGAAAGAAAGGAATTTTGTTTGAGTTAAATTAGAAGAGAAGGGGAATGATTTGTTTACTAATTCCGTGAATATTTGACAAGGTCTAGTTCTTAATGCTCAGCAACTACACTCTAAGTTCATTTATCTTTTCCCTGGAGTTTATAGTTTTCAAACCTTCAGTTTAAGTTTCTCTAGTTTCATTACCCATAGCACTCAGTTTCATATTTAAGATTCCATCAGGTTAATTTTTTTGTAGATATCCAACAAGTAAATTCATATTATTCAAATATATGCCTGTATTATATATGTTGAGAGCACCCCTTTCACCAGGAACCAGTGGCTCAGGCCTGTAATACTACCACTCAGGAAGTGGAGATCTGAAAATCGTGGTTCAAAGCCAGCCCAGGCTGGAAAGTCTGGGCTCCAGCCCACCACCAAAAAAGCCTGAAGGGAAGCTATGGCTCTAATAGAGTTCCAGCCTTGAGAGAAAAATGGTAAAAGGATAGAGCCTAGGCTGTGAGTTCGAGCCCCAGGATCAGCACACACACACACACACACACACACACACACACACACACACACACACACACTTAAAGAACACCCTTCTCTTGCTGTTCATTCTTGTAAACTCAAATTCATCCATCAAAGCTTTACACAGATATGCTTGGTCTATGCTATTCAGATCTCCTGGAATTACTTGCTCTTGACTTTTCCATAGACATATTCATGTGCACACACAACTCAGAATTGTTTCCCCTGTACTGTTTCTTTTCTCATAGATACACGCATCTTTGTGCACTCAGCAATTACCAGCACTTCCCTCTGACCTTCTGATATGCAGTAGACTTATACAGTGTCTGACATGCGATAAGTGTTCTAAATTGGTCAAGTTTCATTTTCAGTAAGAGTCACCAGGCTTGTTAAAGAAAGGCTTTTAGGGGCTGGGGATATGGCCTAGTGGCAAGAGTGCTTGCCTCATATGCATGAAGCCCTGGATTTAATTCCCCAGCACCACGTACACAGAAAATGGCCAGAAGTGGTGCTGTGGCTCAAGTGGCAGAGTGCTAGCCTTGAGCAAAAAGAAACTAGGGACAGTGCTCAGGCCCTGAGTCCAAACCCCAGGACTGGCAAAAAAAAAAAAAAAAAAAAAGGCTTTTAGCCTTATGCGCTTGGGGTTTTCAGCCCCTGACAATTTCTTTGGTTTTCTCAGTCTTCAGACTTGCTATTTCAATTGCTTCATCCCCTTGCTGGCTGACACATGACACAGCGACTCCCTAGAATATGTTTGTTAATGGACTGAATTAAGTGTTTATGGAGAGAATGAAGAGATTATAGCAGAAGAAGAAATGTGCAGTCTCCTCACTCTGGTAAGAAAGATGGTAGAGTAATGAACAGAGAAGGATTTACGTTCTCTTCTGCTAGGCTAAACACAGGTCAGGCCAAACTGTCCTCTATGGTTTGGTTCTGTTTATGAACTTTCAGTATGAAAGGGAAGGAGAAACTGCCAAGAGGAATAAATTTAGGATCTAGGCATGGTGACTCATGCCTGTTAAGCCTAGATATTTGGGAGACTAGGAGCAGGAGGATTGCATTTTCAGGTCAGTTCAGGCAAAGAGTTCACAAGGCCTCACCTCCACCAATACTTAGGAAAGTGGCATATAACTTTATCCCGGCTACGGCAAGAAGTATAAGTAGAATGGTCGTGGTCCAGGATAGCCCAAGCCATAGTGAGACCCTATCTCAAAAGCATGGCACACATGGTAAGAATATCTGTCCAGCAAGCACAAAGCCCTGAGTTCAAATCCTAGTACCACGAACTGGGTGGGAGGGGGGCAGGGATGAAAATAGGCAATAAATAAACTGAACTGTTGAAAGGGGAGTTACTAGGAAGTTAAGGTGAAAGAGAAATTACTCAGATGATTTTCTTTTTTTTTAAGTTCTGAAACTAATGACAAAAATAGCAACTCTATCATGACAGGTAAAATAAAAGCCTTGATGCCCAGAATTCATTGACATATATGGAGGCCCACTTCATCCAGTAGTCATTGTTATTTTTTCCACAGCACATGCAATATTGAAGTTCTTGGAAAACAACACTGGTCTTTCTCCTTCATATGATTATAAAGTCAATAAGAAGGGATTTTTTTTTTGCCTTGTTTTTTCCAGGGATTTTTACTTTTTCATTTCCTGTATTCAGTATAAACAATGCTGCGTTTTTGAAAGGAGTTCAAGTATCTCAAAGAAATGCTGTATGCAAACTTAGGTAATTATACCTATTATAGAGAGATAGAAATCACTTTTTTCTTTTTTTAATTGTCAAAGTAATGTACAGAGGGATTACAGTTTTATCTGTGCTTTTCTTAGCTTCTATCCCTGATCATGTAAGACAGAGACATTCTGATTTTTACAGGTCTCATTTTTGTATTATTTTGCTTATAAATGACAAATAATAAACATATTTGGGGAGCACCATGTGATCCTTCCATATATATGTGTGTGTGTGTATATATAAATATATATATATATATATATATATATGATCAGGTCAAGCAAAAGACAGCATCAAAGGGAAGAAATAATCTAAGAAAAATAGTTTTATTTAATATTTGTATATGTATTCTCACTCATTTTTTTCCTTATCCTAAAGTTGTGGTACAAAGGGGTTTCAATTCAATATGTCTGTTTGGAAGTACAATGTGTCTTAATCAAGGTCACCCCTTCCATTGTTCCCCCATCTCTCCTTACCCCTCCCATTTCCTGTTAACTGTTCCATTTTCACATATGTACCTTGAATGTTATGACTGTGGTCACCCACAATTCCTCTCTCTATTCATCTTTCCCTTTGGTTTTGAAATCTCTTATTTGGTGTATTCTCTATTTTTAGGTGAAAAGTCATAATTATGCATATTTGTTAGGGGTCATGAGATATTTCCAATAGTGCAATTTTTCCATAAATATGTACACTTAAGGATGATCAAATCATCCATTATCTCTAGTGTTTATTCTTTTTGGTGAGAACAATCAAAGCCCTCTCTCCCAACAGTTGAAAAATAAATGCTACATTACTGTTAGCTATGAACTTTCATTTTCATAAAATGTTTGAGCACATATTAGTTTCATCACATCCCTAAGGACTACTGTAAACCCTACAGTCTACAATTATAACTTATTTTCTTGTCAACACGTGTAACACTCCTTCATTTCTTCTGATTTTTTTAAATAATTTCACTCATAATTTTTCACAATTATTTGTCGGGGGGCTCTGGACCCCCTTCTCCCCACTTCTCCAGGGGAGATGCCTAAATTCTAAACTATGAAAGACACTCAGCCCTACCCCTCCCACCGGCAGAAGGAGTAAGGCGTATCTTTGTGGACTTTGCTGGGTTGAGGAGAAATGCCGAAATCCCCTTCACCATCAGCCCCCCTCACGTGTTTGACGCAGGAAGAAAATCCCGGGGAGACAGCCTGATGGTTGAACAGGTCTCACAGGATTTAATTGGGAGGGGGTTTACATAATGGTAATGGCAGGAAAGGAGGGGACTGGCCAAAGGGCCAGTCATAGGCTAAAGACCATGTCCGTCATGGTGATGTCACGAACTTCGTCTATGGGAGGGGACTACAGCCCCCCAAGGGCCGGGCCTCCACCATTGGACACGTGGCCAAGCCGGGAGGCAGGGACCGCTCGCTTCTCTTCGGTTGAGGCCGGAAGGTGGAAGGGGCTCCCTCCCACACTGCCCCAGGGCTGGTTGAAGGGCAGCGTGAATCCCCAACATCTGCCTTTTTGTTTTTTAAATTAGCAGGGGGTGCTGTAAACACATGGCATATGTGGGCATGAGGCAAATGCTGACATAGGATATGTGGGGCCTCTTACACAAAAGGGGTGAGGGGTAGGTAGGGGCCATCCATGTGATTTAGTCCAGAGAAGTTGGGCATAAGCCAGAAAAGTTCCATTTGGAGCATAAACCCAATTGTAAAATGAACAGGTAAGGAGGAATGACTGAAAGAAGTGTTTAGTGATAGAAAACCGGTTTGGTGTAGCCAGTCAGAGGCAAAAAATAAATAAATAAATAAATATACATACATATATATATATACACACACACACACACAACTGGCAGAAAAAGGAAAATGGACAGGTATTACCTCTCTCGATTTCCCGGCTCTGATCCGTTTTAAAAGGGCGAGACAAGGCAGCTCCGTTTAGGATATGACACCATTCTCCTCTCACTCCATTCCACATTCCTGTCTCCTGGACTGGCTAAGTCCCAGGACTTCCAGCGCTTGTTGCAGGGATGGATGGCATGCTCCCATCCGCATTTACGGGTTTTGAACTCGGGGCCTGAGCACTGTCCCTGAGCACTTCTGTTCGAGGCTAGTGCTCTACCACTTGAGCCACGGTGCTGCTTTCAGCATTTGCTGGCCCTCTTGAGCCAAGCTTTCAATCTGGCTCTTTGCTGGTCAACTGGGAGGTGGAGTTTTAGAGAGATTTTTCTTTTGCCCGGGCTGGCTTTGAACTGCATCCAGGGAGCTTTAGACATAAAAGCCCTTTTTATTTCCAATTGAGCAACAAGGAAAACAACAGAGATAATCCATTTGTAACTTGTTGAGAGCTGACCAAGAATTGCTTGTTAAAGTTTTGCTGTAACACTTAGAGAACATGAGATTTATCTATGTGCCATCAAATCAAATCATATCATTTTAACCTTACTGGCAGGTGGAAGAGAGCATAAATGAATAACAATTAAGAGGGCAAAGGGTCAGGACAATGTAAAAGTCTCAGCTTCTGCGGATCTGAAGTGGCCGTGTCTTCCATGCCGAATCAGCAGGCTTTGTTAGACATGTATGATGGAGGCAGGCAGGAGAGATGGGTTGGATCTGGGCAGGCTGCAGTGGCATCTCTCAGAATCTGGATAGATGGTCACACCTCCTGCTGGGTTGCCTGCAAAATTTCTATACAGACTTGTTGATATTTGAAACTTCCCAGCATTTTTGGCTTTTGTGGGTTGATGCCCTTCTGGTTTAAGCAGGGTAAAAGGATTTTCTTAATCACACAATCCACATAGTTAGCTCTGTGGCCACCAACATAACTATGGTGATTTAACCTGGAGTAACTGTTAGGATAGGACTATTCACATCCTTGCAAGGCTCATAAATCATTTGAGCAGCTTCCAATGCAAGGGGGAGAGAGAGAGAGAGAGAGAGAGAGAGAGAGAGAGAGAGAGAGAGAGAGAGAGACCAAGGGATCGTTAGTAGTGAAATCAGGCAGCTTGGGAACAGACAGCTAGCACACGCGTTGGACCTGCATCCTAGGAAGCAAAATGTTTAATTTTGGGTCAGGAAAATTTAGGTTAATAGTCACATTTGTATGAAACGATTCCAATTTTTTGATCTTGCGAGTTTACGAGAACACAGGAGATAAAAATGGGAAGGTAAAATCTTAATTTATGCCAAAGAATTGTCAGGACTAGATATACACTTGACTTTTAACACACTGAATATAAAGAATAACACACTGGTTTTACATCACTGTACTTATACCACATGCTGCATATTTGAACCTTATGGAGGTTCTCTTAGACACATTTGCCTGCATCCGAACATTGGGTTGAAAACCTATTTTGCTTTGCTTTTAAATTTTACCAGACATACAGACACACAGACACACATATGAACCCTAAGCGCTCTTAAAATTGCTTTTTTGATTGGCCATTGAACTTTTCTGGAATTCCAGTGGCAAATGGTATTAATTTGCCTATAATAGAACCACGTGGTTGATAAAAAACAAAAAGGAAACCTCTCCTAGTCACCCAATCCCAAGACAAATCTGTGACTCCCAACCTGACAATTTTTCAAATCACACCAGATAAAGCAAACTTCCAACCATCCACAAAAACTCCTCCAATTTCTGTATCATTGAACTGGTAATTATAGGAAATCCAACCAAATTACTTATTGCTGTATCAAAACCCTTTGTTTCCCCTTTTAATATTCCATTTTAGTTTATAATCTGAGGCGTCTCCTTGTTTTAACTTTTACCCATAAGCTATTTGTCAGGAGGGAGAGAAATGCAGCAGCTGCATGGTGGGGGGGGGGCGGTTGAGCTCACAGACGCAGACTCTAGCCCCGCCCAGCTGCAGCGAGAAAGTGCCAAAGGTCTCGAGTCCCCGCCCATCTGCAGAGGGAAAATTTGAAATCTCTTTTATTTGTTAACCAAGTTTAGAATTTAGCCCACAAATTCAGAGCTAACGAACTTCCGACTAGCGAACGTTGACAAAAAAAAAACAACAAACCAATAACCCTTTTGTTTCCTTTAAAGCAGATTATCCAGCCTTCCCAGGCCTGGGGGGGGGAGGGGGAGGGGGAGGGGGAGGGGAGGGAGGGAGGGGAGGGGGGGAGGGAGGGGAGGGGGGAGCCAGTATAAAGCAGTTTCCGCCCACCACGTGCTTTGGGGTTGGAGGGGGCGCCCAATGCTCTGCGCCCTGGGACGCTGCCACGCTAAGCACCGCCCACAGCTGCTGGGGGGGGAGGGGGCGCCAGCCGCTCCAGCGCTCGAGCGATTTGGGGGCGACGCGCTACTGCCTTGCTCTCTACCCAGGCGCGGGCGTCAAACCGCAGCTCTGTGCTCCAGCAGCATTCGCGCGCGCCCCGCCACCCATTCCCAGATTGGGACCTGGAAACGCCAGGTGCGCAAGGGCTCCCGCCATTCCCAGCGCTCCACTGCCGCATCTCCGCGGGACACGCGCCCTGCTCCACCCCGCCTGGCGCCAAGCCGCCATGGTGGGAAAACTCTTTCAGGCGCGCCGCATCCCGGGACTCGCGAAGTCCCGCGAGCCCATCCCTGTTTTCTCGCTATGCGTTTGCCACCCCACCGGGCGGGCACTTTCTCCTCTGAAAACCCACTTACTCAGCGAGTCTGTGGGGTCACTGGACCCCGAAATTCCCGGCCATGCGTTCCCCTCCCTTCGTGGTCGCCATATGTCGGGGGGGCTCTGGACCCCCTCTCCCCACTTCTCCAGGGGAGATGCCTAAATTCTAAACTATGAAAGACACTCGGCCCCACCCCTCCCACCGGCAGAAGGAGTAAGGCGTATCTTTGTGGAAATCCCCTTCACCATCAGCCCCCTCACGTGTCAGACACAGGAAGAAAATTCCGGGGAGACAGCCTGATGGTCGAACGGGTCTCACAGGATTTCATTGGGAGGAGGTTTATATAACGGTAATGGCGGGAAAGGAGGGGGACTGGCCAAAGGGCCAGTCATAGACTAAAGACCATGTCCGTCATGGTGATGTCACGAACTTCCTCTATGGGCGGGGACTACAGCCCCCCAAGGGCCGGGCCTCTGCCATTAGACACGTGGCCAAGCCGGGAGGCGGGGACGCTCGCTTCTCTTCCGGTTGAGGCCGGAAGGTGGAAGGGGCTCCCTCCCACACTGCCCCAGGGCTGGTTGAAGGGCAGTGTGAATCCCCAACAATTATTGACAAAGGCTTCCCTTTAACTTGGCTTGAGTTGTTGTCATCTGTTCTTTCTTTTTTAAATTTTAATTTTATTGTCAAGGAGATGTACAGAGGGGTTACAGTTACATAGGTAAGGTAGTGAGTACTTTACTTGTCAAACTCGTTACCCCTTCCCTCATTTTTCTCCCACTTTTCCTCCCTCCTACTCCCTCCCTTGCTTATTTTTTGTTTGTTGGAAGTACTGGAATTTGAACTGTGAACTTGGATCATCCTAGACAAGCACTAGACTACTTGAGCTACAACCCCCTCCTTTTTGTGCTTTAGTTAGTTTTCAGATAGTCTCACTTTTTTTGCTCAGAGTCATCCCAGGACCACAATCCTCCTACTTCTACTTGCAGAGTCACTGGGATTATAGATATATGCCACCAGTCCCAACTTGTTTTTGAGATCTATTCTTGGTAGCTGGCCTAGACTGTCTTCCAATTATGATCCTTCTATATCTAAGTAACTGAGATTACAGGAATGAGCTACTGTTCACAGCCAACAGATTTCTTTAGATGATCTAGTATTGGCAGTCTAAATGAGTGGATGTGTATACTCTGGAAACACTTAAGTTCCCCCTCTGTACCCTTTTTTTATCCTAAATTTCCTATCTGCCCTTCAGCACCTTTCTTTTCTACTGAAGAATCCATCCTAAAACTATCTCTCACTGAGCCTTCTAACATGTCCTAATCTGTTATACTGCACAGTCTCATTTATTATTCATATAGAACCTGCAATTTTCTATTCAGTGAAAAAAGAAATGGAATGTTTTCAACAAAGTTAATTATCCTTCCAAAAAAACAATTACATTCCAATGGGCATATCCTAAGAAGTGGGACAATGGAAGTAATGAAACAGAGAAAAACCATTATGAAGAGCTAGCCTTTAGATGAATTGAAGATAATATATAATTGAGTTGGGTAGGCATATATCAAGTGAAGGGCAACATCCTGTGTCACTTACACTGTTTGAAGAAAGGTCATATGTTATAAATAAAACTAATAGGAAATGGTCCCATGTATAAATAAAACTAATAGGAAATGGTCCCAGAGAAGAAAATTCATGGCCTGAAAAGAAAAAAAAGATACACTTTACCGTAATGGAAATATTACACATTTATCCATTTCAGCAAGCCATTCATATTTTCATATCTAGATGGTCATCTTTGGTCAATCTTCAGGGGAATAAAATTATTTGTAATTGGAATAACACGCAAGCATATGGAGTTTTTCTGTTTCAGACTTGCTCTATGCCTTTAATCCAGTATGTCAGCTTTCCAGAACACCACATCCTCGTCCATCATCTTCCTGCTAACTGGTGTTCCTGGGCTGGAAGCCTTCCACGCCTGGATCTCCATTCCCTTCTGCTGTCTCTATGCAACGGCCCTCTCAGGGAACAGCCTGATTCTCTTTGCCATTCTCACTCAGCCCAGCCTTCATGAGCCCATGTACTATTTCCTGTCTATGCTGTCCACCACGGACCTTGGGCTGTCCCTATCTACTCTGGCCACCATGTTGGGCATCTTCTGGTCCAATGCCAGGGAGATCAGCTTCAATGCCTGCTTGTCCCAGATGTTCTTCATTCAACTCTTCACTGTGATGGAATCTTCAGTCCTATTAGCTATGGCTTTTGATTGATTTGTGGCCATCTCTAACCCCCTTAGGTATGCCACAATTCTAACTGACTCCAGAATTTCACAAATTGGGGTGGCAATTGTGACCAGGGGGACCCTAGTGCTGACACCAATGGTAGCTCTTCTTAAAAGATTGTCCTACTGCCGCAGCCGTGTGCTCCACCATTCCTACTGCTTCCACCCTGATGTGATGAAGCTCTCCTGCACAGACACCAGGATCAACAATGCGGTTGGATTGACTGCCATGATTTCTACTGTTGGTGTAGACTCGGTCCTCATCCTCCTGTCCTATGTGTTGATCATCAGGACTGTCCTCAGCATCGCTTCCTCAGAAGAGAGGAAGAAATCCCTTAGCACATGTGTTTCCCACATTGGGGCAGTGGCTGTGTTCTATATTCCATTGATCAGTCTCTCCTTTGTTCACAGATTTGGGAATGAGCCCCACTCTACGTGCACACCATGATTGCCAACACCTATTGCTAATCCCTCCTGTCATGAACCCCATTATCTACAGCGTGAAGACCAAGCAGATATGTAGAGCCGTGATAAAAGTCCTTCATTTAAAAAAAATGCATGGAATCATAGTATTTTAGCACCAGTTGATCTCTTCTAGATGTTCTGCTTCTGATCATGTTATCAATTAATAGGAAGCTAAGTATAGAATCATTTTACAATTGTTTAAACTTAATTTTGGATGTATTGGAATCATCCATGACTTTATTGATTTTCAAAATAGGATAAACAGTCTAAAGCCTTAACTCAAAACGTTTTTCCCCATTATCACTTCTTGTTCCAAACTATTGTTGCCTCCAGTCCTACATACAGACCTCCATTCCTACCCCACCCACTTCAAAGTACTTATAATGGCATGCTGTAAAAAAGTCATTCTTTCATTGAAAATAGCATTCTCTAGTTATGGTAATAACTTTAACTAATATTTCTGATTGTACATATTTTCTACATAAATTAGTATATACTCACATCATAATACCATTACAAGGAAGTCACTTTCTATTTACCCATGAGAAGTTGGAGGCATAAAATACTAGTTTGATTAAGAAGCTAGTAAGTGGCATTGTATATCCATGTCTCTTAACTTTAGTTTTATATTGGACAGGATAGGATAGGATACAAAATAGAATATATTTATTGGTATAAATTTAATATATACACACATATGTTTGTTTACATAATTTGTACTAGGAGATATAAAATACAATTTTTAAAATAATTTTTGGCAGTACAGTGGTTAGAGTTAAAGTTCTTCTGCTCATTAGGCAGGTTCTGTACCCCTTGAGGCAAGCCTCAGACTATAAAGTTTGGAAGAAAAGCTCAAAGCAATATATCAAAATCAAACATATGCTGCCTTCTGATCTTTCCAGACTCATTCATATTCTAGAACTTCTGTCAGCCACCCCATCAGCCCGCTCCCTCATAAAACACTTTAAATTATTATGCATTGCAAGTGAATTATAATTTATGTTATTTACCTGGCAATTTTCTTCACTTCCAAAGTTGATTATCTTCTCCATGGGTGTGCCTAATAATTCTCAATGTTTTTAAACACTCATTTCAAGAACACATTGATAGTACTCTTTTACATTGGATCCTATATATCCCTGCTATTTGGATCAGAACATAAATAGATGTCATCATTCATACTTAGAGTGAGTTTATTAAATGATTCTAATATTGGCTTTTTGATAATAAGGCGACGGCATTGCTCTCTGTGTGTTTAACAATATTTTCAGAGTCAAATATTGTTAGTCTTCATTTTCCTATGTTAGCAGATTCTGTAACTTTGGCCATCTTATCTAACATAATGCTTTCATTGCTATTCCAAATGAACATTCATCCAAAAATCATCCAACTGCCTATTTATAAATATCTGTACTCAAAAATCTCATCGTCATCTTTGACTCGACATGCCATATGATTTTTGACTCCAAAAATCATATCCTACTATTCCTGTCAAGAAAATACTTGTTTATCCACAGGCTTCCATACTTTAGTAACTTCTACTTTTCAAGTTGCTGAAACAAAACTCTTGGAGATGCCCATGTTGTCTTTCTGTCACTCTAGTTCTGTATCCGACCTACCAGAAAATCTAGAATCCAGTCATGACCTCTGCTGCTACCACCACGATACCAGTTCTCATCTTGGATTCACAGTCATTTATCTATAGCTTTTTGAAGGGACTTCTTTCTTCCATGTGCTTTACAGTCCATTTTTCCCTCATAACAATGACTGCTATTACATTGATGCACAAGACAAATCTTGTCACGTTCATTAGTCAGCACATTTCTATGCCCTCTTGTCTAAACCAGGAGGGAAAAAAATCACAGCTGTTATAATAGCTATGCTTTATGAGGGGATCAATGTTATTTAACTTGCCTTCTCCATCCCAGCTGAGACACCTGCTACACTCCCTTAAGTTGCACTAGCACACCTACGTTAGCCTCTAGGCATTTTCTTCACTCACTAAGTACTCTCCAACATCACATTTCACTATGATGAAAATAATAACAACAACGTTCCCTGGATCCCTGCTAGTTTTCACTGCCACCCTTCTCTGCTTTGTTTTTAACTTTGAGCCTTTTCAACATTGAGCATGTTATATATGTACTATATATATAATACATAATGTTATATATATTATATAAGTCCATCTTATTGGTGAATTTATTATACACAATTTTGAGCAAGTGGTGCCAAAAATAAGCAAGTTCAAACAAAACAGTTGTTCAAAAACAAAAGTGATAAATTCATACAGCTCAGCTACTGTCATTTTCATTTGGGTTCAAATCACTATGCACTGTGTTGAGTGTTTCCCTGCCCTTCATTTTGTCAAAACATGTCTCCAAAATGCCAACACAAAAGTTACAGTCATCTTCCTAATCCAGAAAGAGCAAATAATTTAATGTAAATAATACAGTGGAATTTTTAGACTTATTTAAAGGCCATGCGTCTTTAGCAAAAGTTGGACAGAGTTAAAAGAAAAGTGAATCAAGCATCTACAACATGGCACCAAACTCTCTGCATCCTGAGCATTCACAATTTTTCATCAGTGACAGTCTCCCTGGAATCACATACCCATGAGAACTAAAGGCCTACACTTTTTTCTGTTTTTTTCCCCCCATCATAATACAAGATCTTTGAGGACAAAGAATTTGTTTCATCTGTGCTATGTCTCATCCCTCATTTTTACTCTGCATTTCCAAAGATATTAGCATTACCAAGCTGTATTCCCCTCTCAAAAGTCATTATTTCTCTGTATAATGTTTCAAACACAATAAGCGACTTATATTTCCTTGATCCTGGAGGTCCTCTGTCATATTCAGGCACATCTGTTCCCTGTACCTCTAGCATTCGCTGGATTCCTTTCCTTGATACCCTTGGCTCCTTCATAGACTTTGCTTTTCCTTTTCAGCTGTCCTGGTCCATTCCCACCGAGTCCTGTACCACCTTGTGTCTTTTTTTCTCATGACAACCACCTTCAAATTCTACCACAACTGTTCTCACCACAAGCTCTGAGTTCATTTCTCATGGCAAAAACTGTCTTGTTTATTGTTGCTCCTTCATTTAAATACATAGTACTGCTTTCAGGTATCTTCCTGCTATTGTTTGACTCTTTAGGCTTTTTGTTTTTGTTTTGTTTTTGAGAACAGGGTCTCACTAAGTTGTCCTGGCTGGCTTCAAACTTGCAATCCTCCCACCTCAACCTTCCCAGTTGCTAGGATTATGGGCATAGACCACCATGCAAGGCTCTATAACATCAATCAATCTTGATTAAACTAATGGATAAAGAAATAATGTCATAAAAGATGCATAAAAGTTTGGATGGAACTCAAGTAGATCATCATTTCATCAAAGACTAGGAAGTGATTCTTAGTTTCTATGGAGGTGTTTTGATCTCTGAATTGATAGCCTCCCTCAAGTTCTCATACAAATCGGTGAGACACATGGCTTTTCACATTATTTCAAGATTGTGTAGGTGTCTGAAGCACCTTTTCAGGAAGGACTTCATTCATTTCTTTAGCTCCTCAGCTCAACCCAGTGCCCACACAAAACTAATACTGAAGAAATTTCTTGAATAAAACATATGAATGCATGGATGTGTGAATGAATGAATGAACGCATAAACTTCATTGCCAGAAGCAGGTGAATAATAAGACAATCATGATGGTTGATTGGGCCTGTTTTCAGAGATGGCAATGACAATATCAAGGTAAGACATATCAGGAACACTTAGAAAACATGAGAGACTGGGTCAAATAAAGTGCTGAGTAAAGCAGAAAGAAAGTCTTGTATGTATAGGGCAAGGGACATGTCTTGGGGGAGAAAAATCAGAGCGTCTAGATATGCCAGTTCCTGGAGAGCACAGTATCTAAGCTTAAAGGCTTGGATTATGGCTGGGCGGGGGGGGGGGGGGGGGGGGGCGGGGAAGCAATGTAATAAAGACCAATAAAACATCTATGCAAAGAAGATCATGAGGGAGCTAAAGAGAAACAGTGTGATAGAATTTTGCATCTACAACATCAGAACATATCCCTCCTCTGCTCCAAACTTGCCCACAGTCCCTCGGCTCATCTATGGGCCTTCAACTATGTGAAAATTCGTGAATAATCCATAAGGCCCTACGTAACCTAGGCTTCAAAAAAATCTCTTGATTCCATTTCCCTACTCTTCTCCCTCTATTCTGACTGCTCAGGCAGCACACAGGCTTCCTTGTGGTTCTAAACCACCAGATGTGCTCTCCACAACAACTATATTTGTTCATTTCGTCCCTTCTTCCTGGAATTCTCTTTCCTGGATATCTCCATGGCTTTATCCCTACTTTCTTTTTTTTTAATTACAATAGATTTCATTTACAGTATTCCAGTTAAGAGGATCTATATTTTTGTTTGATTTGGGGGATTTTTTTAGCTTTTTTATTAATTTATTTATTGTTGAAGTGATGTCCAGTGGTGTTACAGTTTCATATGTAAGGCAGTGAGTAGATTTCTTATCAGATTTGTTACCTCCTCCCTTATTTTTCTCTGTCCTTCCCCCTTCTCATTTCCCTCCCCCCCTCATGAGTTGTACAGTTGGATTATATAGTTTTGTAAGTATTGATGTTGCATTGGTTTGCCTTTTACCCTTTGTCACTCCATTTTTATATTCTCCTTCCCTTCCCTAGTTCCAATAAACATATATATACAATACCCAGGGTACCAAAATCAGTAGCAGTGACATCAGGGTAAAACCCTGAGGAAGAGACAATAAGAAAGTGGCATGATTTCAGATAGTACATCAAAAATAACAATGACAATGGTAAACCACTTATTTCCATGACTTGGAGTTCATTTCAGTTAGCATCATCTTATGTGATCATATGTACATAGCTGTTGAGCTATTGTGATTTTCTGCTAGGACTATACTAGACATGTACTAATTATTACCAATGAGAGAAATTATAGAGTCTATGTTTCTTTGAGTCTGGCTCACTTCACTTAGTATAATTTTTTCCAAGTCCTTCCATTTCCTTACAAATGGGGCAGTGTCATTTTTTTCTGATAGCTATCCCTACCTTCTTCAGGCCTCTTCTCAAATCTCGCCACTAAGTAACTTCATCTAAGGTTTCAGCTCCCACCCCAAAATATTGATCTTGATCTATTCCTCTTTTTTTTTTTTCTTTTTTTTTGGCCAGTCCTGGGCCTTGGACTCAGGGCCTGAGCACTGTCCCTGGCTTCTTTTTGCTCAAGGCTAGCACTCTACCACCTGAGCCACAGCGCCACTTCTGGCCATTTTCTGTATATGTGGTGCTGGGGAATTGAACCCAGGGCCTCATGTATACGAGGCAAGCACTCTTGCCACTAGGCCATATCCCCAGCCCTGATCTATTCCTCTTTATGTTTTCCTCCTATGACTACCTATCATCCTGTTTATATTTTATACATTAATTTCATTTATTATCTCCCCCCTCACTAGAATGTATATTCCATGAGGCTGGGAATTTCTTCTGTCTCTTTTGCTCAGGACATTGCTAGCCCTCAACAAATATTTGTTCAATATAATGAACATGTGGTTTCACATATGTGGTTCTCCAGTCAACATTGTCACTAGCTAGGTGACCCAAATAAGAGCCTTTATCTAATCATTTATCTGTGACACAGGTGTAGTAGGATTGAGTTTACTCCATTAAGAGCTGCTTTTCCAACTGAGAGAGAAGCTAGGACAGCCATCTGGAGAAGCCTATGAGCCTATTTTGTGCTATGGTACTAGATTTGTAATGTACTCAACTTGGTTTTTAAAGAAAACGTGAAATGAATGCCTAGAGTCTAAGGGCTATAACTTGGCCTGTTGTAGCGAATAAGACAAAACCCTAACCCTGCAGCAATGAAGCTTAGATGTTACCTGGGACAAGTAGAGACACACCATCAAGTGGCTTGTATCTGTCACTGTGCACTGTAATGGCGGAGGCGCTGTAGTTCTCTTTAAGGTCACTCCCCTAGACAGGGGAGGTCAGAAACCTACGGGAGTGACACACACGTGGACATGGTGATATTATGCTTGTGACCATCACATCTCTAGAGCCTCAGCTCATATTCCCATAGCCTGTTCCCATGGGCCTTGTGAGTAATATTATCAAAACACTTGCTCCGGAAAGAAAAAGCCAGCTGCAGCTGCTCTCCTTAAGAAAGACTGCACTCTTTTCAGGTGAGTACACCCTCACCTGGCATCCAGCAGCCCAAGAAACCTTGAACACACACACACACACACATACACACATATACAGAGTCTCTCTCTCTCTCTCTCTCTCTCTCTCTCTCTCTCTCTCTCTCTCTCTCTCTCTGCTTCATGATAGAACAGAAGGATGCCCTTATGGTCCACTCACACCTTTATGTGCTGGGCAAAAGAATTTCCCAGAACCTTAGAGGGCAGTCCAGAAAGGCAGGTAAAAAATACACACAGCAGCCACACCCCAACCCCAAAAGAAGCTTATTCTGGGTCTTGACAAAGAATCACTTTTGCTAGGAAGACAGATGATGTGGATAGGAGACTTGAGGTCTTCTGGGAGAGAGACATTAGGAGATGAGATGATGGCCAGGCAGTCTTAGGTTCAGCAGCAAGTGCAGGTGCTAGTGAAGCAGAAAATGTGTTCTATAGAGAGAAGGGTGAGGAAGGTACCCAACTCCATGGCCACGAGAGGTCTTGGTGTCTGTAAGCATCGCCTAAGACCTTGAGAACCTGACAATGTCACTGTGCTCGCCTAAGACCTTGAGAACCTGACAATGTCACTGTGCTCGCCTAAGACCTTGAGAACCTGACAATGTCACTGTGCTCACCTGCAGATCTCTCGTGTCTGCCTTGTCTCCACCCTGGGCTCCACTTCTCTTGGGCACTAACCGTCTAGTCATTTTGCCTTTCTCTAGTGAAGGCTCTTTGGCTCTTTTATAATTCTGAAGTATTTTGGGGTGGAGGGGTTTCTGTGCCTCTTTCCACAAGCTACACAAGTTACACATTCAAGATATAAGTTATTTTGTATCTCACTGGAGAATGAAAATGATCTGCCTCTGAAAAGTGATTTTCGTGTTTGATAGCCAAGCTAGAGGCCACATCTGGACTTTGATACTTGTCAAGGAGGAGAGTTTTAGGTATCTGGACCCGTTTTAAGGACAGAGAAGAGAAAATAAAGGTCAGATGTGTGGAGGGAGCCTTTGAACCTCTTAGGGCTCACTTTAAGATACTTAAAGGCTCAAGGTATATGGCTAAGGTATTTTGAGGGCTGTTCTCCATGCTTTCTCCCTGAAAGCCTCACTGAAGAGTCTCTCCCAGTTAGTTACAGAAGTGACCCAGGTTAGAAATGAAAGATTCCTGCAAGTTAAAAAAAATGTTGACCTGAATATCATCAATGAAGACAGGTGAGTTTATTTTCAAGACTTACCTGCTTCTCACCACCATGCTGATGGCCCTTTAAAGATAGTTCTAAATAGCAGGGCATTTAGGCAGCCTAGCAGATGTTAGAGACCAAGTGCTCAGGTGAGTAGGAGGTTGCAATAAACCGGTATTGAACTTACCAAGTGGAAAAGAAAGAAAGAAAGATGGGGAAGGAAATATTTCCCTTCATAGAAACAAATTGTTGACACAGGTTCCAACACAGATAAGCTCTCATAATATCACTATAAAGTTAATATCTTTCACAAAGGCAGAACACAAGCTAAGCCCTTTGGTTAAAAATGGGAGTGGCTTTGGAGGTGGCTTTCAGATGTGTGGGTGCCCACCAAGAGTCCAAGAGCAGAGAGAAGACAGCCTGCAATGGGAACACATCCAACAGCTAGGATCTGCTGGAGGCCAGGAGTCTCACCGTACCTTTATCACCGAAGACCTTCTCAAGTGGAGCTGGTACCTTTCGTTTTGTGATCCCAGATTTGTTTCCTGTTTGCCCTAAGAGATAGATAGGGTCTTTTTCTGTTTATTTTTTGCTTGCTTTTCAGGATTGTTGGGGTGTTCTTTTTTCTTAGTTGCTATTGTGTATCTTTTTCTCCTTGCTGACCATAGAATCAAGGGCCTAGAATCTTGAAATTTTGCAAAATTATTTTCTATCTCATCATCTTGGAACACCCCTATATTCTCTCCCCTTTTTCAAGACTGAGGAAGAAAAAGTCCCCTTGTCCCAGAGGGCTCCTCCTATCATGCCTTTCCCAGACCCATGCGTTAAATGTCTGCCTATGCTAGCTAGTATCAGAATACTCCAGTATCCTGGCTGCTTGTCTATCTTCTACCCTAGACAACTCATATAGAGATCAAGGGGAACCATTCCCACTTCTGTATCAGCACTAGCTACTAAGAAGCCTGGTACTTACAAGCCATACAAGTAAATGTGATGAAACATGATTAAATAGGTATATGAAAGGAGAAAGAGGGAAAAGAAGGGAGAAAGCGAGATATGAAGATGGAAAAATACAGACAGGGAAGAGAAGAAGAAGGAGAAAAGAAAAAACGGAAAGGAAAGATGGATGGAGAAAGGGAAGAATGAAGGGAAGGATAGGAAGAGGGAAGGAAGCTGGCTTTACCTTAAAGCAGTCTGCAGTTCAATATCTTTCTGAAATAGAAGGGAAAAAATTTAAGGCCGCCTATTAACCAAATAATGAAGGTATGAGACAATATGAAACATCTGAGGACATTTGAGACAACCATATTTTTGGATAAGCATTTATCATCTAAGTTTGGCTGTCTTTGGAAAATTAAATGGACCTTAAGAGTAGTGGTTCATTAATGGATTTCAGCTGTTGCATTCCCTCCTTTGGGAGAGAGGTCCTTGGAGCTATGACAAACAGCGTAAGTTGGAATGAGAGAAGACAGAGGGGAGAGGGAAGTAAGACACCCTCAGCCCCCCTTTCCCTCTCCTTCACCCCTCCTCCTGTTTTCCAGGAAACATTCTCTGATTGTATTTCATGTTGGAAACAGGTTGCCAGCGTGATCCTGCCCTTGCCAGTCACTTCTCCTCGACGCACGCTATGAGTTCCTGCAACTTCACCCACGCCACCTTCGTCCTCATTGGCATCCCCGGACTGGAGGAAGCTCATTTCTGGTTTGGTTTCCCGCTGCTTTCTATGTACGTCGTGGCGTTGTTCGGAAATTGCATTGTGGTCTTCATTGTGAGGACAGAGCGCAGCCTGCATGCACCCATGTACCTCTTTCTCTGCATGCTGGCTGCCATTGACCTGGCCTTATCCACATCCACCATGCCCAAGATCCTCGCCCTCTTCTGGTTTGACTCCCAGGAGATTACTTTTGAGGCCTGTCTTGTCCAGATGTTCTTTATTCACACTCTGTCGGCCATTGAATCTACCATACTGCTGGCCATGGCCTTTGACCGTTACGTGGCCATTTGCCACCCACTGCGCCACGCTGCAGTGCTCAACAACACAGTCACCGCCCAGATCGGCGTGGTCGCTGTCATCCGGGGATCCCTCTTTTTTTTCCCCCTGCCTCTGCTCATCAAGCGGCTGGCCTTCTGCCACTCCAATGTGCTCTCCCACTCCTACTGCGTGCACCAGGATGTGATGAAGTTGGCCTATACAGACACATTGCCCAATGTAGTCTACGGTCTGACTGCCATTCTGCTTGTCATGGGAGTAGATGTCATGTTCATCTCCTTGTCCTATTTTCTGATTATACGAACAGTTCTTCAACTGCCTTCCAAGTCAGAGCGGGCCAAGGCCTTCGGCACCTGCGTGTCACACATCGGTGTGGTCTTGGCCTTCTACGTGCCCCTCATTGGCCTCTCAGTGGTACACCGATTTGGAAACAGCCTGCATCCTATTGTGCACGTGCTCATGGGGGACGTGTATCTGCTGCTCCCTCCGGTGATCAATCCCATCATCTACGGTGCCAAGACCAAGCAGATCAGAACGCGGGTGCTGGCTATGTTCAAGATCAGCTGTGACAAGGACCTGGTGGCGGGGGGACACAGGTGACCCTTACCATTCCACATCCCCTCATCCTTGCAGGCTTGATACAAATAGGTCCGAACACTATCTTAATTCCACTTGTCCATAAGCATGATATCAGTGCTTTTCTTTGGGTGGAAACATGAATTATAGGGTGGTCCATCCACTCCATGGAATTACTATGTGAAACAATCCATGTTGTGTCACTGAAAGACTGTGATATAAAATATACGTGTAATGTTAACTAAGACAGTAAGAATATAGGACTGAAATTCACTTGGAAAAAAAAAAACACCAGTGTATACCATGGAAGAAATGTATTCAAACCACTAGTAATTTGGGTTTATTCCTACTTTCTGAAATTGCTGTGATGGAGGTCTTGTTTACCTGGCTAGGATAGTTTTTTAAAGGATCTGGCCGCCAGTGACTCCCACCTGTAATCCTAGCTGAGATCTGAGAATTGCAGATGAAATCCAGCCTGAGCAGCAAGTGTGTGAGACTCTTATCTCCAAGTAACCACCAAAGAAGGAAAAAAAAAAAAAAAGAAAGAAAGAAAATGTAGAGCTGCACCTCAAGTGGCAGAGCGCTAGCCTTGAGCACAAAAGCTCAGGGATAGTGCCCAGGCCATGAGTTCAAGCCTCAAGACTGACACCAAAAAAAAGGGGGGGGGGGAAATGAAACTGAAAATGTATGAAATACAGAGCATGTCACAGTCCTCATTGATGGTTTATTATTCATGACTTGGGACTTTATCAAAGCACTTAATAATACTATCTCTCATGATTTGCAACATGCCAGGCACTATGATAGTGCTTTTCAGCCTTTCTGTGAATATTACAACTTTTAGGTAGTGACTGTTTTTTGTGATATAAATGAAACTTTGATTAACAAGATGATTTAACTAAGCCACAGAGCTTGTGTGTGCTCTGCCAAGATTTGAAATTACATTTGCTAAATGAATACTTTACTACCATGCTATATTGCTTCCTGTTTGATGTCTGTCTTTTTTTTATTTCCTCTGCCTACATGGAGCCTAATTTCCCTCTGTTGTGTGCTAAGATCCATTGTCTGTGTTTGTGCTGAGAGATAAACCCTGCCCTCCTTGAGGGGAACAAATCCAAATGTGTTTGCTCTTTATGTTTCACGGCTGCTTTTCATGTTGGGAGAGGCAGTTTCATTCTAGATCATAGGAGAATGTCTTTGTCTATGTTATGTTACCTTTGTCTATGTTATGTTACTTTGCCTTAGTCATGTCTTTCTGTAACAAGATATATTGGATGTACAGCCTATGTTAATTGCCTAAGCTTTAACATAGATATCAGATAAAAAAATCTTTTTTAAGATATATTAAATCTTATGAACTGTTACACCTACTGCTTTTTACATTCATCGAATCTTATGAACTAGGATGGAGATAGGAAAGACTCTCGGGCTTCTTCCCCATCAATACAGAGTCCTGTTAAGTATTGTTTGTATTAGTTGTAAAAATGTTGAATGGATCTTAAGGTTAAAACATTCCCTTTGTATGATGAGCAGCTTCAATTACCAGGCCTGTATGAGCTGGGTGGGGATCAATTTTCAGTTTGGAATGATGAAGACGTTCTGGGGATGGATAATTGAAATGGTTGTATAATCATGTGAATATACTCAATGCCACTGAATTACTCTTAATGTTCAAAGTGATAAATTATGTGTTGTGTATATTTTACCTCAATAAAAATCATCTAAAACCAATGTAAAGTATCTCATTGTAAATTTTATATCAAGAAAATTTTTAGGGCTGGGGATATAGCCTAGTGGCAAGAGTGCCTGCCTCGGTATACCCGAGGCCCTAGGTTCGATTCCCCAGCACCACATATACAGAAAACGGCCAGAAGCGGCGCTGTGGCTCAAGTGGCAGAGTGCTAGCCTTGAGCTGGAAGAAGCCAGGGACAGTGCTTAGGCCCTGAGTCCAAGGCCCAGGACTGGCCAGAAAAAAAAGAAAAAAAAAAAAAAAAAGAAAATTTTTAAATCGATGTATTAAGGTGATATTTTGGAAAATATTACTTAGGATTTTTTCTTAAGTAGCTCAGAAAATATAATATTTAGTCCAAAGTAACAATGGTTGAAACCAATGTAGAAGTTTTAAAATTAAGACAATTAGTATGACAATGAATCCATTATTTGTACTGATTTGGGGTGTTTGTTTTTGTAATATGAAGAACTCAGCCGAAGACCTCACTCTTGCTAGATAACCACTTTACCACCTGCGCCATGTCTCCCAACACTTTTTTTTTGCTTTGAGCTTCTTGTTGTTTTTCAGATAGGATCTTGCACTGTTGCCCAGATTAGCATCAGACCATAATCCTCCTACCTCCCAAACAGAAGGGACTACAGGTAGGTACCACCATACTCAGCTCAGAACCATGGTTTTGAATGCTGATAAACAGAGTGTTCAAATCCCATTCTGAAAAGCATCAAGTGCATGACATCTGGTCACTGACCGAAGTATGAACAAATGGGAAGGAACCCTGCAAGACTTCCTCTCAATATACATACTCAATACACATACATAACACTCATATTTTCTCGGTTCCTTTTTTCTACTTTGTAATACATCTCACTTTAGAGGCAAAAATATGAAAACAAGAGTTTAATAAAATCCAAGTTTATTTTTGCAGATCCTTCTATGACCATGAGGTAGCAATGTAACATATTATCGCTGATTGGAGTAATCATGTGATCTTATGTATTACACAAAACCACCTGATCTTGGTATTTGGTGAGAGATTTTTCCATAAGGGTGGAAAAAAAAATGCCTTAACACTTAAATCAATAGCCTTTGAGCAAAGCAGACTTCCCTCCATAGTGTAAGTGGGCTTTGCCCAATTCGTTGAGGGTTTCCTAGGCTGTTTTTGTTTTCTGAAGAACTCTAATAGAGAGATAAACGTTAAAAGGGGTGGGGCAGGGACCAACCCTGTAGACGACCAAACTGTGAAGGGAGAACTGAAAATTGAGAGGGAAATCATAACATGCAAATTTTAGCTAATTCCTAAAGAAAATGAACTAGTCCAGTCCAGTCTCTGAGGAGCATCACAAACTATCCAAGTTCAAAATGTTTAAGGTCAGGTTGTTCAGGCCATGCATTTCAACACTAAGAAAAGAATGATCCCTAACTGTATGGACTCCTGTGTTCTAAGGAGAAGATCGCACAGCTCTGTCTCTCTTCTAAAACCATCCTATGAACAATCCCGGAACCACCACACTTTATAAACACACTTCCTCGCATTCTCTTGAAACACTTAATGATATCCTTCAGAAATCCCCCCCAGCTGCAACAAGTTAATAAATACAGCTTTGACTACAAGCACATCCCTAGAGGTTCGTGGCTGATGGCCTTTAGCAAAATAGGAGAATCTCACATGTGCGAGGCAAGGGCTTGCATATGAAATGCTTGTTGTCTCGGTGTGGGTATGCCAAAAGTACAGTCTAAGACAAGGTGAAATAGAATAAGACTGTGGAAAGAAGAGCTGGGAGGGTGGGGACACAGGGAAGAAAGAAAGTTCACTACAAAGTCAATCGATGGCCAATTAACCAGTACTGACTTTTCGCCGTACCTCTCTGTTCAGGATGCCTTGAAGAACTGTCTATCCACACAGTGGGCTAAAGTGTTTATGCAGCACACTCATGTGTGCGTGTTTGTGTGGGTGTGTGTGTTTGTGTGGGTGTTTGCTGTCCTTGGACTTGAACTCAGGACACTAGGCCTGAGCTTGAGCTTTTGTGCTCAAGGCTAGCACTGTACCACTTGAGCCACAGCTTCACTTCCAGGCTTTAGTGGTTATTCCTGCCTGGGCTAACTTTGAACCACCATCCTCTGATCTCAGATCTCTGCCTTCTGTGTATCTAGGATTACAGGCATGAGCCATCATGCCTGTAATCACCAGCACCAGGCCATCACTTTTTTCTTATTGCAGGTAATATCTAGGGCTTTAACTCCTGGGCCTTAAAGTAGAAAACCATAACGGGATGCCCATTTGGGGTGGGTAATAGAATGAATAAACGAGTCTGTCGCAGACCTTTTGCTGTTTTAGTTTGTTTATCAGATAGGTTTGGGTTGGAAGCTAACTTTGTGTGGGCTGGCCTCCAGTGATTTCTCTGTCTCCATCTCCTGAGTGACTGGAAAGACAGGCGTGCCTCACTAGGTCCTGCCAATGCAATGTATACAACTTGATGTGCTTGGTACAAATCCACACTCTTAAACTTTCATCACGGTTAATGCAATAAATGTATCCATTTCCTCCTGATCCTTTTGTGTTTTCCTTTTACATCTCTTGACAAATTATTGTTAATCATCTGACCAGTGGCATTTAAAGAGTTGTCCATTCCCCTACTATCTAATTCCCCTACTATCTTAGAGAAGGCTCTGGGAGACTCTGGGGAGAGACAGGGGAGCTTAGTCTGTCCTAGAACCCCCTGTGAAAGGAAAGGACAGAGCCGCAGGATGGGATTGAGGCATTCGGAACTGAATTCTTTTGCTGTAAATAGGGAGTGACTTTCTCAATTCACATCATCTCTTGGGACTCACATGGCAATTGCATCAGATAATTTCTAAATTCTTGTGACATTCCAAATGTTCTCTGGACACTGTGCCTACACTCTGAGGCTGACCGGGCTGGGATCCCTCTGGCCACCGCCCTCAGGCCCGTAGGAGAGCCAGCCCCTTGCCCTGGAGCCACACCTGCTGTTTGCCCAAACATAGCATTTCTCAACCTGATCTCCCATCCCCTGTGCCTGCCAAGTATAGCTCTTTCCACAGCTCTTGGCTCCCAGACACTGGGAATTTTCCACCATAGGAGATATTCACAGGCCCAATAGAAAGAGCAGCTGTCCTATGACTCATTCAGTCCATTCTCTCTCTGTGGGGCTGGTTTCCCTTATCTGTTTTCTAGGGATGGTTATCGCATCTACTTTCCAGTGCTTTTGTGAGAATCATGCTCAACGATCCCTGGATACATTATCACAGCACTTAGTAAAGAGTGTGAAGTCAGGAAACACGTGTCAGATCACAGGCTAAGTAAACATCTCGGCCTCACAAGGTCCAGCAAGGGGCCAGGAGTGTATATGAAGCAAGCCACACAGATCTTTTGTTTTCTTTTTTCTTTAATTCTCTTTTCTCTTTCTTTTCCTTGAGACAGAAGCCACCTATCACTAGAGGCACAAGGCTAGCCCTGAATTCTCAATCTTCTGACTCAGCCTTGAGGCCAGTATGTGCTCCCTCTTACTTTCTCTCTCTCTCTCTCTCTCTCTCTCTGTCTCTCTTTTTTTTTTTTTTTTTTTTTTTGGCCAGTCCTGGGCCTTGGACTCAGGGCCTGAGCACTGTCCCTGGCTTCTTCCCGCTCAAGGCTAGCACTCTGCCACTTGAGCCACAGCGCCGCTTCTGGCCGTTTTCTGTATATGTGGTGCTGGGGAATCGAACCCAGGGCCTCGTGTATTGTATCCGAGGCAGGCACTCTTGCCACTAGGCTATATCCCCAGCCCTCTCTCTGTCTCTTGCGTGCGCACACACACACACACACACACACACACACACACACACACACACACACAGATCATTACAAGGACTAAATTTAGGGAACAAGAAAAGCAAGATAAATCCAGTAGATGATGCAAATAAGATTCCAGTGAGACTGAAATGGTACAGAAATAACTAACACAACTGCACATCGAAGGCAGAAGGATAAAAGAGGACCAGTACCTAAAATCATCTCAATAAAATGTGCATTTCAGAAGGTGGTAAACACAGGAGCCATGGTAACTGCTAGTTCTTCACACAAGCAGACCGGAGTCCTGGGAGAGTCTTTGTTTTTCTGTCCAGTTATCTGGAAGGGCTTTCTGGACGAGTCTTTCTGGGTGCTCCAGGAGCTGAGTCACCTCACAGAGGTGGCCCCAGGCAGCTGTGAGAGGCCTCTGAAATGGAGATTCTCAGGCAAGTGGCACTGTACGACAAGTATCTTTCCCAGTGAAACAAGTCTCCAGGGACTGAGGACCATAAAAACACTGCCCTGTTCCCAGCCATGTTTATATTGGCCTGAACAGTGGAGGGCACTCGTTTAGGTAGCCAATTCCCCTCGAAAGCTCCAGTCCAAGGTTGCCTGTTGAATAGGACAGCTCCCCTCCCCCCCCACAACCTCATCTATAACACCCTCATCTCTGAGCTGTGCATCATTGACCAATCCAAGTCTGGATTGGTAACAAATAAGACAGGAGCACAAATGTGCTTGTTTCTGTTTGTAGAAATTTCCCTGGGCTTCTGTGATCCTTTGCTGTTTCTGTGATTCATTTTCCCTTCTGAAGATCAGATAAACTTATATACAAGATAAAAGGTCCAGAAAACGAAAACAAAAAAATAAAAACTAGAAATAACTGCAAATGGTACATAATAAAAACCTTTTGTTTCCAATTCTTGGGGTTCATTGTGATGTGCTTCATTATATATGGTCTTATGCATAGCAGGACAAAGGATGAACTAATATAACAATGATACTCACTAGACACCATGTTAGAAATAAACTTTACAACCTGGAGGACAGGGGAGTGCTGAGGGGAAAGGTAGAGAAAATGAGGGTGGGGGTGTAACACTGTTCAAAAAGAAATGTAATCATTATCTTACTTAGGTAACAGTAATCCCCCTGTTCATCACCTTTACAATAAATAATTTACATAAAAGAAATTTCCCTGGGCTTTCTTTATTATTGGAAGAAAAGATTTACACCCAATATATACTTATAGTTGTATTTTACCAGTATCACATCCTTGGGATTCTTTCTAACAATAATCATTGATCCTCTAAGCTGATGCTAAACTCCATGCCCAGGATCCACTGTTTAATGGTATTCAGTAATAAATAGTCAAAAATCAATATTTCACACCCTGAAATACAAAGTAAACAATAATGGACTCTATAGCTGATAGTAGATATTAAATTTAATGATATTCAGCTCTCTGTGACCCATAGATCTGCGGGGTATAGAAGTCACACAGGAGAGAGAAAGCAGTTCTGTGTTGAGGTGAAGGAATGATTCATGGCAGGTAATACTGAAGCCAGACGCAGACAGACAACTCAGACAGATTATGCTGAAGCCAGAGCAGAGGGGGAAGCCAACAGAAAATGCAGAGGGATGCATTGAGGCATGAAACTTTTGGCTTTTGGCTGATTCATTGGAGATACAAATCTCAGGGGAAAAGAGAAGTAATATTTCCTCCTGTACTGTATTCATTAAGGCTTTTCCCATAGGGACTTAGCTCCCAACACTTTCAGGTGGCTTATTCAGTGGGTTCCCATGAGATCCCAATATCATGCATCGAAAGAGAAATCACAGGTGGAAAGGTGCAAGGTGCAGAAGACAGGGTCACAGTGAGACTCTCTCCACTTGTGCCTACTTACGACAACCAGAACCGACAGAACTATTAAATGCAGTAATGACTGAAATGAGAAATGTTGCAGGGATTTTAAGTGGTTTACAATCCTATTAAGAGCTAAGGCTGAAAAGAAACATCATTTTTCTAGCTACGGAATTTTAATTGGCAAAAATTATATGTCTTATTGGTGTAAACCTTGATGTTGAGATATGAATTGATTGCCAAAATTAAACTAATTAACATATCTATCATGTCACACAGTTGCCATTTGGGGAGTGAAAATATTCAAGACCTACTGTCTTCACAAATTTCAAGTATACAGTACACTATAACTATTGTCATCATACTGTATGTAAGCTCTGCAGAATTTATTATTCCACACAAGTGAAACGTTACACTCTTTGAACAGCTTTCCTGTTCTCACAACTTCTGGTCCCTGGCAATGATGGCTCTGCTCTCAGTGTTACTGAGCAAGGGCTGACTGCACAATATGCATAAAAGCAATACAGTGGAACTGTATTTTACAAAAGGAAAGAACTTTATTATAGAAGAAGACAGGGGGTGTGCTCAAATTCATCTTCCCTTAAGCCAGTAGCAAAAGGATTTAAGCAATCCTCAGTTTAGGGAAACAAGGGATGGCTGATTGGGAGTCTTCATGGAACAGTTTGTACACAGCACAGCCGTCTGCGCAATACTTGTGGAAAATGCTGATCCATCCACCAGCATTCCTAACATCTTCTGGTACCAGTCCTAGGGCTTGAACTCAGGGTCTGGGCACTACCACTGAGCTTCTTTTGCCGAAAGCTAGAACTCTACCACTTGAGCCACAGCCCCACTTTCAGCTTTTTGTGAGATAAATGTCTCACAGACATTCATGCCCAGGCTGGCTTTGAACCATGATCCTCAGATCTCAGACCCCTGCTTGCTCATCCCTCTAATTCAGATCCACAAGGTTCTATTCTTGTCTCTATTCTTTTGGTTCTACCAAAACCTTGGTGAGGTAGCAGGGTGCTGTACCTCAGTCCTAAAAAAAACAGTTTTAATCACTTTTCTTTTGTCAGTCACCTTGCTTGAACTCTGGGCCTGGGTGCTGTCCCTGAGCTCTTCAGCTCAAGGCTAGCACTCTACCACTGGAGCCACAGCACCACTTCTGGTCTTCTGGTGGTTAATTGGAGATAAGAGTCTCACAGACTTTCCTGCCCCAGCTGGCTTTGCCCTTGATCCTCAGATCTCAGCCTCCATAGTAGCTAGGATTACAGGCATGAGCCACCAGCACCCAGCTGAACCACCTTTACAAACAAGGAAGTTACCATTCTATGGTTTCATTTTATCTGCTAAGAATATTCACTATTTGTCTTTCTATGTCTGGTTCACTTCACTTACAGTAATATTCTCTGTTTATGCACATACATGATACATTTCTCTTACCCATTTATCTGTTGATGGGCACCTAGGTTGGTACTATCTCTTGGCTCCTGTGAATAATTATGCAGAGAATATTTGTATACAGGTAACTCCACAGATAACTCTGCAGATGTTGATTTTAATTCTTTCGGAATTAGGACCATGTGGTCATTCTATTTTTAACTTTTTGAGGAAACTCCATGCTGTTTACAGCAATGACGGTACTGTCTCACCAACACATGCTATATTTTTGTAACACAATTCCAACAAACATGAAGGATTGTGTCATTGTAATTTGTTTTGCATTTCTCTATTCATTAAAGATATTGAGCATCTTTTCCTGCACCTGTTGACTATTTGTATATCTTATCGAACATCATTTTTCTCCTACTTTCCCACCCTCCCCCACCCAGCATCAATGTCTTTTATTTTTTCTATATAATTGCTCTGGCTGTACTTCCAGTATTCTGAGTAGCAGAAATGTTGAGATATGTTCTTGTCTTTTCTATTGTAACAAGGGAAATACGTTCGGCTTTTCTCCATTGAGCACAACACTAATATGGGCTTATCCTGAGTGGTCTACATTATGCAGGTGTACCTCCCATCTACACCTTCAGTGTCCTTATTTGAATATTGTGTTGTCAGATTTGCGAGGTGCTACCACAAAGGGTACTAAGTGAAGAGCACAGAAATCTCTTGAATTAGAGATGTATGAGGACCCAAACCATCTCAATAGAATAAACTTTATTTTACAGTAAAATTGAAGACTTTCAGATACCACAATATGACACTGAGATTATTTTTTGTTTTTGCTGTGATTGGCAGAATAGTAAAACTGGTGGAAATGACGTTGGAAATGGAGTTGATAATGAAGCTAGACACATGGTCACAATCTGTCTGGAAGGGTATGGACATCGGAATAGAAATGGTTAAGATAGCAGGTGTTTGGGCAGGAGCTAGAGAATGCCCACTTGAGGACCTCCATTTTCAGTGTGATGTCAAAAGAAACACCAAATTCATTACTGAGCATAAAGGGAAAAGTTGCTCAAAATGGAATGGTTATCTAAAAAACTGGAAAAAAATTGTGAAGTCACGCTAAGGTCTCAAATCCTCAATATAAATTTTAACGTTTCATTGAATTTTCTCTAAGTTTATTTATCTTCTCAAAAAAGACCATCAAAAAAAAAACCAAAGTGAAAATGTGTCTCATGTGCCCACAGGAAGTAGTCTTAGATGAATAACCATTGCCCCCATTTGATTTCAGAAAGACCTATTTCTGAGGTTCTCAAAGACATTAGATAGAATGGAGAGAGAGCTGATACATGGAGAAAAACAGAGAGAATAATATGAATCCAGGTCTGACTGCCTTATAAAACATGGATTGTACGTGAACATTTATTTCCATTGCCCAAATCCTCTGTTTTGATCCTGCTTGACCTGACAGTCCTAGGCTAGGTATGTGAGAGGAATCAGTTCTAGCCACAGTCTAGGAATTCAATCTTCCAGGTCTGTATCTATCCCAGAATGAGAATGGAACACTCAGCACAGTGAGTAAAACGATGTAGAATTCACTGTGCATGAGTACCGAAGATACATTTTTATATGATTAGGTTGACTGTAATTTCAAAACTTATCTAAAGGGTTTTGTTTTCTAAAAATCAAGATTAAGTGATGGGTTGTATGCTGTTCATGCCAACCTTTTGACCACCTAACAAACTACATCTTAGCTGGAGACTGATGGCTCACACCTGTAATCTTACCTACTTAGGAAGCTGAAATCAGAGGATTGCAATTCAAAGCCTGCTGAGGCAGAAAGTCTCCATGGGACTCATATCTCCAATTAACCACTCAAAAAGTGGAAGTGGCACTATGGCTTACATGGTGAAGTGCTAGCCTTGAGCAAAAAGAGCTCAGGGACAGCACTTAGGCCCTGAGTTCAAGCCCCATAACTGACCAAACAAAAAAGGGGGAAAAAAGGCCTAATCTTTACAAAGTCAAAATTCATTTATCAACCAAATTATATGAAACCAAATTATAGGCATTCAAAAATTAATTGACTGTGCAAGAAAAAAAGAGGCATTGATTTTGAACTGAAATGGAAACCAAGGTCTGGAAATGTGGTTGTCTATAATGTATGTGTGGTTATTGTTGCATATAAAAACAGTTTGGGATAGCTTTTACTTACAGAGAGTATTTTTTAAATTACCTTTACATAGTGTACAAAGGAACTGCCATTTAACAAAGAAACCATTTATGAATATAATGCATCTGGATCAATTTAACCCCTTTCAACATTCTCACCTATCCTTCCCCTACCCATTCCTTCCCTTACTCTTCTTAATTTTGTATGATACACATTGGATTCTTGACTACAATCTCCCCCCACTCTTCATTCACCTACTCCTTTCCCCTTGACCCCACAAATGCTTTTAGATAAAAACACAGGCACAACTGCCAAGTCTGTCCAGCAGATATGACACCAACAGAAAAATAATTACTCAAGACAAATCAAGTCAAGATAGCCCAGAATGAGACAGGAAAGGCTCTGCCACTCTTGAACCAGCCTCTGCCTCTATTTATTAAGTAGGCATTGGTTTTATGATGTACATATAGCTAAATAAGACAGGCAAGTATTTGAGCCACTTAACCATTACTCATGGTTAGCTGATGAACTAAATATCAATGTCCTATTTCTCCCCTTGGGTCTGTTCTTTATCTACATGATGCAAACAGAGCATTTAGCACTCAAATATTCATCACATTCATATTCCCCAGACCTTTGCCTGGGTTACAGACATCCCACAGGTACATAGCAGCTTCCTGCTGATGGTTTACATTCACAACTCTTTGCATTCACATTCCCTCAGGCGGGCTCCTCTACTGTGGAGAAGGAGGGAATGGTAGTGGAAGGGGCATTGCAAATGGAAGAATCAGTATTCTACTTACCTGGGAGACCAGGTATTTAAGTATGACTGGAGTATGAATCATACAGGGTGAAACAGGAGTAGAGGGTGGAAATCACAGAATTAAAGAAAGGCATGAGACTGATACATTATGCAATCTATGACAAGCAGCAGAGTTTACTTCAAAGGTCAATAAACATTTGATTTCTGTAGATTGACAATTGTTTTCCCAGTGTCTTCATATGCATAAATAAGGAAATCTACCTCACTATGTTGTGTCAGAGCTAAGGGAAGTGTATTTAAGCAATTATTACAGTATGTACTACCTACAAGATATGAACACTTGAAATAAAATCATTGTTCATAGAAACCTGACCGAAGCCAAGTGCTGGTGGTATGCCTGTAATTCTAGCTACTCAATAGGCTGAGATCTAAGGACTGCAATTCAAACTAGTCTGAGCAGGAATATCTATGAGACTCTTATCTCCAATTAACAAGCAAAAAAGTCAGAAGTGAAGATGTAGCTCAAATGCTCAAGCACTACTCTTGAGCAAAAAGCTCAGGGACAGTGCCCAGGCACTGAGTTCAAGCCTTAGGACCAGAACCAGAAAAAGAAAGAAAAAGGAAAACGACTGAATTACTAGTATATATCATATATAGATTATAAATACAAATGTCATATACAATATAATAGAATGCCATGATATCACAACAGAATCAGAAACCTCTTATCTACCTTTCAACATTAGAAAAAAAGAAAGTTGAAATTCACTTTCTCTGCCTCATGCTGTTAGTGTTACTTCCAAGTTTATGAGATGTAGGAAGAAAACCTAAGGGTTTCCTCAGGTGAAGGTATCCCAGAACCTCCAGTCCCAGAGCCAGAAACAAAGTGCATTCAAATGGCATACTGAGCTCCAGCTCCAGGCACTGAGGGACCACAACAGGAATGGGCCAATGTTAAATGGTGTTGTAGGAAGATTAAGATGACTGAGATATCTTGAGAAGCCTGTAGTGGATCGAAAGAGAAGAGAGGTGGTAGTATGAGTTGACAGCAAGGGTAACACACAACTGGCTTCCTCAAGAAACTGAAAGAAATGATTAGCCAGACCCCAATGGTACAAGCCTGTCATCACAGCTATAGGAGGGGCTGAGATCAGCAGGAGCACAGTTCCAAGGTAACCCAAGCAAAAAAGTGTGCAAACTGCTATCACCACAGAAAAAAAGGCTAGGTGTAGTGATGTGCAACTGTCATTTCAGCTCTGGGGAGAAGCATAAATAGCGGGAGCAGTCCCAGCTGGCCTAGGCAAAGAAAGGAGAGCCTAGCCCAAAAACGACCAGAGCAAAAGGGCTGGAGGCATGGCTCAACCGGTAGAGTGCGGGCCAGTAGAGATCTGAAGCCCTGAGTTCAAACTCCAGTACTCTTCCCATCAAAAGAAAGAAAGAGGGGCTGGGGATATGGCCTAGTGGCAAGAGTGCCTGCCTCATATACATGAGGCCCTGGGTTCGATTCCCCAGCACCACATATACAGAAAATGGCCAGAAGTGGCGCTGTGGCTCAAGTGGCAGAGTGCTAGCCTTGAGCAAAAGGAAGCCAGGGATAGTGCTCAGGCCCTGAGTCCAAGGCCCAAGACTGGCCAAAAAAAAAAGAAAGAAAGAAAGAAAATGATGAGATTGTGGGCCACTTTATTTAGGGATTGGAGGATGGGAAGGAGAGTGCACAGGGAAGGCACATGGCTTGGGGAAAGTGAATGAATCAGAAGAGATCCAGCAGCCTTCCCCCTACATATATCATCACAAGAACCTATAAGGGTTTCTGGGTGTCCTCAACAGATTTCTTTTAAGTTGGATAAGGTTAAATTAAATACTTGAATTTTCTTGTCGACATGGTAAAAAAAAATACATTCTTTAGAAATTTAGTCAAACCTTTCTGGGAAATGTCTTCTGTGATAGAGCAATGGCCCATAAAGCAAATCTGTATCAAATCACCCCAAGTGTATAATTCATTACTGTCTGGGTTAAAGCCTCCTTCCTTGCCCCTCCAAACCAGCTCTCTATCCTACTATTTGAAGGCTAGAGAATATAACTCTTTTACTTCCTTTTCCTTCATGTGTTTATAGACTTGGCTATTCCTTCTCTTCTTTATTCATTAAAACAAGCAAATATTGACCGAGAATTTGCTCTATGCCAAACATTGCACTATGTAAGAGTTCTGTGTTAGCAAACAAAACCATATGTGCTTCCAGATTCATGGATCTTGTGGTCTAATGAGAGAAAGAGAAAGTTACCAAGGGAAGGAAGTTACCATAAAATTTTTAAAAATCAATTGAGCAGTATAGAAACTACAAATGTGTGATGGAGAATAATGGACGGGATGTGTGGCTTGGACATCTATTTGGTAAGGGTCATCCAAATGATCATTAGGCATCTTATCATTAAATAACATCACTATATCAGGGTGCTGGTGTCTCACTCCTATAATCCTAGCCTCTCAGGAGGCTGAAATACAAAGACTGTGGTTCAAAGCCAGGCAGGAAAATCCATGGGATTCATCTCCAATTAGCCACCAGAAAACCAGAAGTGGAGCTATGGCTCAAATTGGTAGACTGCTAGCTAGCCTTAAGCAGAAAAGTTCAGGAACAGCACCCAGACTCTGAGTTCAAACACTATGATAGACAAATAAAATCACTGAAATCATTAAAAATTCTCTAAAAGATGATTAAGATCTAAAAGGATGAGAAGCTATCCATGTGAAAAGCAATTGGACAAAGCAGAGAACCCTCAAACTGAAGGAGGGACTTGATCTACTGAAGAAGTTGAAGTCACATCAGCATGGGCAAAGAATCCTGAGCAAGAGAAAACTCGGGGTACAATAAGAATAGAGAACTAGGCAGGTGCTCCATCACTGGAGTACATAAGCCTTATCACAAAGATTTTAAGATAACACACACCGCTGAAGGATCATAGAAGAGACAAAATGTAAATAAGTCATTTCCCCTGATCCTGTTTCATCCTCCTCAAAGCAAGGACTCCAAGGCAGGAATAGCAATTTTCCAGGTCTACATTTTAGAATACCTATGAGAATTACTGTATCATATGTGGTGAAAGATTTTGAGGAATACAGTGCATTCGACAACAATAGTAGCAAGACTGGTATTTGCGACACTTTGCAATTCAGACTTACTTTTCATACATTTTGCTCATGGTAAGAGAGGAGTGGGGTTATAATCAGACAAACTCCAGGACTACAATATATTAGCTGCTCAGCAGAGGCTGGCCACTTGTTCTTAACTCTTGACATTCAGTTTCCTATCTGTGCAATGACAGGGATAACGCAGCCTTGCCCGTGATTGTGAATATGAAGAAATGTAACCCAATATTCTACAGCATAAATCACAGAACTTACCACTTAACAAAAGTATGCCATAGAAAAGAATCAAAGATAACCAGATGACCTGAGGATTCATTGACTTCAGAAAGGGCAAAGCCATGATGGAGGCACACCGCGACTGCGCACTCTGACTCTTCAGAGGGCTGGGTGAACAGGCTTATCATTCCTTGTTTCTGTCTGCTTATCTGATTCAATTGTCCTCACCTGTTTCCCTCTAGACACATGGAAATTCCATATCCTCAATTTGGGCAAAAAAGCAGACATTGGCTAGAGGAAATTTGAAATACAATAGATGCTGAGTAAAAATAAGACACTGTTGTAACCTCATAGGATTCTGTTAGACACAACAAACACTGAAAGTCCTTGTCCTATGCTAATTCACTGAGAAGACCATCAGGCTTATTAAAAAGGTACAGCACGTATTTGTAAGTATATGAAACCCACTAACACATTAAGTATATGTCCGAAATTAATGTATAAATATATGTTACATACATTTTCTGAAATTAAGTTGCAGTTTTATTGAGGGAAGAAAATGTTTCTTTTGTTCCAGAAGCTCACACTCTTATGCCAGGAATAAAGTATATAAAAACACAACCAGAGGGGCTGGGGATATAGCCTAGTGGCAAGAGTGCCTGCCTCAGATACACGAGGCCCTAGGTTCGATTCCCCAGCACCACATATACAGAAAACGGCCAGAAGCGGCGCTGTGACTCAAGTGGCAGAGTGCTAGCCTTGAGCGGGAAGAAGGCAGGGACAGTGCTCAGGCCCTGAGTCCAAGGCCCACGACTGGCCAAAAAAAAAAAAAAAACACAACCAGAATATAACATAATAAAAAACATAATAAATCTCTGTGCAGAGATTTCTAGAAAGTGAAAAATCAGTAGTTGATAGAACTTGGATGGGAAGATTGGAAACCTCCACAAAGGAAAGGGTAATTTTTGGTTCATCTTGAGAAACTTAAGCAGTTTCCTAGGTTAAGTAGAAGTTGGACAAGAAGATTATAGAAATATGCAACTACCTGAAAAGAAGGTTCCACATTGTAAAGAAGTAAGTGTGTTTCATGCTCCCCTTTACAATGATAGGTCCAGAACACAGCCTGTCTTTCCAAAGTTTTCTCCTAAAAGAAATAGCCACATCGTTCCTTCATCCCAGTCCTTACTCCTGACCCCTTCAGCGAATCCCAATAAGTCTTCATGAGGTAAATCACCAGAAATCTGCTCTAGAGGTCTGGAGATACTTGCTATAGCTTTGTCACTCTTTCATCTCTGATATTTAGTACCTGTTGAGAAACATAAGGAAGGAGTAAGAGGAGGTGGTGACAGTCTGTGTATTTACTTCCACACAATGGTTCAGTGATTTGGGATCCAAGCCATTCTCACTGTCATAGACTTGGAGTCCCTTCATAAGCGGCATGCTCATGCATGAAAGGCCACAGTGAAACCCCTTTGAACCATCAACATATACTATAGGCGAATGAATGCCAGGAACATAAAATAGATCATTCAGGCCGGGGGTATATATGGGAGAGGATGAATAGACAGGCTGAAAGAAGAGTGAGCATGGTCAAAACACTTGGTGTACATGTACAAAAGTGGGACGATGAAGCTTGGGGAGATGTAATTGGGGTCGGGCTGAGGATGAGGGAGAGTGGTGGAGGGGGTGAGTCTGATCAAAGCTCATTGCATGCATATATGCACCCATCAAAAGGACACTCTCTTGTACAACTAGTTTATGCTAGTAAAAATATAGGAAGAAAAACTATTTAAGGGCTAAGAAAAATAACAAAGAAAGCGTAGGATAATGGCTGAATCCCTAAGCGGGGTAGGGAGATGGTTAAATGGGTCAGTTTGATTCATCTGTTTATTATCCATCTATGTATGCCTCCAAGATTATTCCAAATACAGGGTAGACACAAACACTTTTCATTTGTCCATACAGAAGCATGCACACTCTGGTGAATAAATTCCAAATGCTAACAATGTTTTCTTGACTCTTTTCAGGTGACCTTTTCACTGGAGATTTTGTATCTTTATGTCTTGTGTGTTTTCAGCATGCCTGAGTTTTTGTGATCATATATTACTTGCTAATAAGAAAAAATTTTGTCTTCTCCCTCTCATTCTCTTTCAGTCCCAATTATCAAGGCACTTCCGGACAACGAAATGACTGTCCCTATATTCAAAGTGACCATAGCCTGCACTAATCCCAGTTCATGCTCCTACTTCTTTTGGTCACTTACTCACCTGGGCCTAGCCAGTTGTTCAGATCATTCATTTTCCTGGAGTACAGTTCAAATTTGAATGTGCTGCCTCAGTACTATCTCTTCCAGGTCTGTCTCTGTGCCATTAGTTCTGGCCAGAAAACTCTGCTTGGCTACATGTCATGTGCTGTTTGCTGTGCTGTTCACCTCTTATACTCCCTCATCTGCCTCACTTTGGGTCTATTAGGACCTTTGTCATTAGTGATCTCAGTCTCTGCCCAGTCTGTTTCTCCTGTATTCCTACAGTATCCAACCCACATCTAGAAGTGTGGTTGATACCTGGCCTGTAAGTCTCCCTCATGGGCCTTTGGGCCATCTCTAGGCTAAACATAGCTATAAAGGATGCATGCAGACATTATGACTCTGCCCGTGGTGTTGTGACACAATCATCAATATTACAAGCTTCCCCACTTACGTGTGGGGAATGTGTGGTATCTGTTATGTGCTGTGTACTTTCTTGCATCATCTTTCTTTTAGCCTTGCTTCTTGGCCAGCTACCTAGGCTAACTTAGCCTTATGCTTCCTCTTGCTCTTGGCTCTCTGGTCTGTGATAACAAGTATTGCTTTCATGCCACAGACGTTCTTAGCTGCTTTTCTTCCTTTAGTGTTTCCTGTATCCCAGGGACCCCATTGCTAATCACCCACAAACAAGCCTGTTTGGGAACTCTTCACATGTCTTTCTGGACCAGGATAATAAACATGGCTATTGGCATTAAAGCCACACACATTATTAATGGGAAATTCTCTGATACAACACAAGTTGACTAGAAGGACAGGATTAAATACTTCATTTAGAAAAGTCAAGACTCTGAAAATTACTATACTATTGGTATCGCTAGCTATCCTTCCCCACAATACAGAATTAAATGTGAGATGTCCTACTTTTTTATTTTTGACCTTATGTGAATCTTTCCCCAGAGAACATCAGTTTCCCCATTGGAACAATGAGAATACTACAAATATCTTGCCGAAGTCAAGAGTTGATAAGAAAATTAAATAAAGGGAATAAAGGGGAGGGGAAATCCATGGACTGTGAAAATTCTCATAACAAGGTATGTCATTTTTTTATTACTGTAAGCAAATTTAGCCTTTTCAAAGCTTAACTTTCAATATTTTCTGTTAAGGCAAAACAATTATTTCTTCTTTATAAAAGTTGTCTTGAGGAAGAAAATTTGGGTATAACTTCTTTCCTTAGATCCAAGAGTGATTTGGAAGTTTGAAGCAGAAGTCATAGTTTTAAACCAGATTATCTGATTTTATTGTATCCTTGTGCTTATTTTCCTTTGATCACACAAAACCTTTGTCTTAAAATGCTATGTACTGTCAGTGAAAATAACTTAGATTTAGATTTGATGATCAAATGCAAAATTATAGCCCTCTGTGAACAAGTAACTTAGGGTCTTCATAATCATAGAGAGAAAAATATATGGATGAAAATAATATTGCAAAATGGAGGGTTGAGGTATATGGTCCTGCAATGCCTTTTCATGAGGAAATTTCCCAACCAGTTTCATCTTTGAAGGATCTGAGTTGTGTTTTAGTGAAGGAAGATTTGTTTTCTTAACACTGTCTTCCAAAATGTCCATATCGAAATCTGAATTGGAGGATTTTGAATGAAAAAGAAGTGATTGCCAATTCCTAGGGATCTGAAGTACGTGTGGGCACATGGAAAAGACGAAGGATGCGCTGCCGAATCTCCCTGGTCTTCACTCCATACACGATGGGGTTGAGCACTGGAGGCACCAACAGGTAGATGTTGGCCATAATGACAGGCAGGAGAGAGTCACGTCTCTTGCTGAAACGGTGCACCATCGACAACCCGATGAAAGGCACGTAGAAGATGAACACAGCACATACGTGAGAGACACATGTGCTAAATGCCTTTGCCTGGGCCTCACGTGTCAAGCCCAGCACAGTCTTAAGGATAAGCAGATAGGAGAAGGAGATGAGAAGGGAGTCCAGGCCAATCGCAGAGATAATGACAATGAGGCCATAGATGACGTTGACGCGGATATCAGCACAGGCAAGTTTCATGACATCTTGGTGTAGGCAATAGGAATGAGACAGGATAGTAGAGTGGCAGAAGGGCAGCCGCTTGATGAAGACAGGCAGGGGTGCCATTAAGGCAGCACCCCGGACCACCGCAGCCATGCCAATCTTGGCAACACGAGGCAACGTGAGCACAGTGGCATGGCGTAGAGGATGGCAGATGGCCACATAGCGATCAAAGGCCATGGCCAGCAGCACTGTGGACTCCATGCCAGACAGGGAATGGATGGCAAACATCTGTACCAGACAAGCATCAAACTGGATAGCAGTAGAGTTGAACCAGAAGATGGCCATCATTTTGGGCATGGATGAGGTGGAGATGAGGATGTCGAGGCCAGAGAGCATGCAAAGAAAGATATACATGGGCTCATGTAGGCTGTGCTCTGTCCGTACAACGTATATGATGGTCAAATTACCTAGCACAGCAATAACATAGAGGGAGCACAGCGGAAAGGCCAACCAAAACTGAGCCTCCTCCAAGCCCGGCAGGCCTATGAGAGTGAAATACGTTGCACTGGATTCATTGCCATTGGGGCCCCCCATACTGAAGGAGCTTCTCTGTGGGCAGGGTTAGGCAGGCAGAGGCTGAAATACAAACATGAGCCATTGTCAGATTGTCCAGAATCCCAATGCCATACCACCCTTTTCCCAATGTCCTACTGTCTAACTCATACTCTCATTCCATTACCTATCCACACTTCCATTCTGTTCTAAACCCAGTCTAACCATAAGACAAGTACAAGATGGAAATTTTCTTGATATCCTGATGACAAGCAAAATCTAAAATGAAATTCTGATCGTACTTTAAGTCATTCGGTTCTCCAAGGAAAGCTACCCACTGCACATACACAGTCTTATATAATTAAAAACTCCCATCATTTCCTCTACCCCATCCTACACGTACACTTCTCTACACTTAATATGGACTATAAATCTAGTCATCTCATTAGACCACTTCAAGCTGAATTCCAGCCCAAATGAAAAATACTAGCAATACTAGTTGTAACAAAGATTCACATTGGAACCTAACTTCATTACTAGTGTAATGTTCTTTGCAATTCTAGTCTTAAACCCAATGTTAATGTTAATACAATACTACAATATTTAATAGATATTTCAATCTTAATCTAAAATTAATAACATCTTTAGCATCTTTAATTATGGTAAATCTTCTCCCAAAAAAACCTGATGCTAACTCCACTCTCATGTCAACCTTACTCAAATGTCCAAAGTTTCATCTTTGTTTACTATAATGGATGCCATTTTTGTGTCATCCAGACCCTACGTGTAACACCAAGGCACCTGTGTCCATCTACATTAGTTAGTAAGTACTAAGAGCTCTCCACCTCTCTTTTTTCTTTTTGCCAATTGTCAGATTGGAAAGTACTTCTCCCAGAGTTTGAATTCAGGGCCTCACACATATTATGCAGGTACTCTACCCCCATGAGCCACACTGCCAGTCCCTTTTACATGGGCTATTTTCCTTAAAGGATCCTGCTTTAAGCCCAGGCCAACTGGACTGTAACTCTCCTACTTGTGCCTTCCTTTGTTGCTTGGATGATAAGCAAACGTCAATGGAATGACGCATCACTGTACCCATCCATTGTGCTTCTCCTATAACTTGAGATAAGTGCATGCAAAGTTTTAGCCCCAAGTTGACCTGGAGCCATTATCTCTCAAGAATCTAGATTTACAGGACTCATCCACCAGGTAGGCTGACTCTGAAATATATATTTACATAAAAATGTTCTCCAGAGAGGCACCAGTGGCTCACGCCTGTGATCCTAACTACTTAGGAGGCTGAGATCTGAGGATTACAGCTCAAAGCCAACCTGGACAGGAAAGTACATGAGACTCTTATCTCCAATCAACCACCAGAAAACCGAAAGTGTCCCTGTGGCTCAAAGAGGTAGAAGGCTAGTCTTGAGCACAAAAGCTCAGGGACAGCACCCAGGCCCTAAGTTTAAACCCCACAATTGACCAAAACAAAATTTATTAATGTTCTCCAAATTTTATCATTGGTGTTCTTGTACTCTTTTCCCAGTCTGTTGATCCCTATGAATAAATCCATTTTTCTATATGTAAACTTGATTCACAACTCTATGGTGCCTGAATTATCTTTTCTGATCCATATTCATAATTCTCAAGTCTTACTAAAAGGGTCTACCTGGCTATCCCTAGCCACACCAAACTTACCCAATGCCAAAACACAACCTCCTAGAGCCAGTCTTGTGTAGCTGTTAGAATCATGGGCTTTGGAATCCATCCTGCGTTCAAATCCTAGCCCTGTGCTGTGTGATGTGTGTTGAATCACTGCATATTTCTTAACCTCGGTTTCCTGGTTTTAGGATCATAATAGCTCCTGCCTAAAAGGGTCAATTTGAAGGTTAAATTAGGTACTAAATACAACAAAACATTTAATACAAAGTCTCATACAGAATAAGTACAGCTGGTGTGGTTAACCATTTTCTTCTATCATTTTCTTCTTCCGGGCTGGTAATCACTAGCCACACAAGCTAGATCTCCAATCCTAATGGCCACACCTCTGGGGGAATCCTAGAAAACCAGTGCTCATCAACACAGTCCTACTAGATGAAACCAGCTCCTTGCTTCTTGCTTCTTGAAAACTCCATGGGCATGAAAGCTCATTCCTATAATCCCAACTACTCAGGAGGCGAAGATAGGATCATAGTTCAAGGCCAGTCTAAGGGGAGAAATGTTTTAAGTCAGCAAGACTGTTTCAAAAACAAGCTATAATCCCAGGCACTCAGGAATGAAGTTCAAGGTTAACCCAGATACACGTTCGAAAGACCCAATTTAAAAAAAAAAAACTGAGATTATGGCTCAAACATAGGACATTTTCCTTACAAGTAGGATGTCCTGTATTTAAGGAAGGAAGAAAGGAGAGAGACAGAGGATAAAGTAGGGAGAGAGAGAAGAAAGGAAAGAGAAAGGAAGGATGGGAAGAGAGAGAAAAGGAAAGAAAGGAAGGAAGGAAGGAAGGAAGGAAGGAAGGAAGGAAGGAAGGAAGGAAGGAAGGAAGGAAGGAAAGAAGGAAGGAAGGAAAGAAGGAAAGATGGAAGGAAGGGAATAAGGAAGAGGGGGGAGAGACAGAGGGAAGAAGGGAAAGAAGGAAAAAGAAAAAGAGAAGGATTTTTTAAAAGAATTTAAAAATTAAAAATCAAGCTTCTGGGCTGGGAATGTGTCTTAGTGGTGGAGTGCTTGACTAACATTCATGAAGCCCTGGGTTCAATTCCTCATACCTCATACCACATACACAGAAAAAGCCAGAAGTGGCACTGTGGCTCAAGTCATAGAGTACTAGCCTTGAGCAAAAAGGAAGCCAGGGACAGTGCTCAGGCCCTGAGTTCAAGCCCCAGGACTGGCAAAAAGAAATCAAACTTCTTGCCCAGGCACCAGTGGCTCATGCCTGTAATCCTAGCTACTCGGGAAGCTGAAATCTGAGGATCAAGGTTCAAAGTCAGCCTGGGCAGAAAAGTCCTCAGGAGACTCTTATCTCCAATTAACCACTCAAAAACCAGAAGTGGTGCTGTGGCTCAAATGGTAGAGCATTAGCCTTGAGCAAAAAGAGGGTCAGGGACAGTGCCTAGGCTCTGAGTTCAAGCCCCACAACTGCCAAAAAAGAACCAAAAAACCCTCAAACTTCTTAAGGCCATGGCTTTTTCCTCTCTGTCCCCTGTGTGGCAAGGAGATACATGCAGCTTCACAAATTCAAAGCCAGTTCCCATGACTCTGCTCTTCTTGTCTATTTTGTTTTTTAGTTCTCATTCTTCTATCAAGAAAATCTGCTTTTCCCAGCACTCTCTCTTGACTTCCAACATTCATTTTTCTCATCCTGGCTTACTTTCTCTCTCAGTGCTACTTTTCCTAAGCTTCTTTCCCCTGGGTGTGATTAAATGTTTCCTGTTCTGTGCTCCTAAATAACTCTATTTAGGTCTTGTTTCATGTATTTACCCTCCTGGTAAGAAATATTTATTTTTACCTGACTTATAAACTCCTTAATGCCAGAACCTCTACTATAACTAGTATTTAGTTAATGTTTGTTGAAAATGAAATGAGTTCTATCAATAGAAGAATTGATTAGTGAGCAGCTAGTGGGGATCACACAACCGAGGGCTATGATGCTGCCAGATGTCTGAACCTCACAGATGCTTGTTTGCAGTCAGTGCATGGTGGTCTTGAGGTCAGAGCAAGAAACTTTAGGGCAAAAGAAATGAGCCGTGTAATCCTAGCTTCTCAGGAGATTGAGACGTGAGGATCACAGTTCAAAGCCAGTCTGGGCAGGAAAGTCTGTGAGACTCATCTCCAATTGACCACCAAAAAGCCAGAAGCAGAGCTATACAGCTCAAGTGGTGGAATGCCATCCTTGAGTGGAAACTTAGGGACAGCATCCAGACCCTGAGTTCAGGCCCCAGAACCTTCACACACACACACACACACACACACACACACACACACACACACACACACACTCCCTTTCTTGCCCAGAGGGCTTGAGCATACCCACCACAATCCATTGGCTCTGACCTACATATACAAAAAGGATATGCAGGGCTGGGGATATGGCCTAGTGGCAAGAGTGCTTGCCTCCTATACATGAGGCCCTGGGTTCAATTCCCCAGCACCACATATACAGAAAATGGCCAGAAGTGGCGCTGTGGCTCAAGTGGCAGAGTGCTAGCCTTGAGCAAAAAAGAAGCCAGGGACAGTGCTCAGGCCCTGAGTCCAAGGCCCAGGACTGGCAAAAAAAAAAAAAAAAAAAAAAAAAGAATATGCAGTATGGTTTGTGCCTGAAAGCAGGAATAACTTAGGATACTTTTACTAGAGACATCAGCATGAAAGTTCTAGCTCTCCAGTGGGCCAGATATCTATGCCATTCATTAATTCCCATGACCAGGCATGAGAGAGACACAGATCCCCAGGAAAAAAGAAAAATGTGTTGTATTAAGAACCTTGAAGCCAGGCGCTGATGGCTCACGTCTGTAATCCTAGCTACTCAGGAGGCTAAGAGCTGAGGAGTGCGGTTCAAAGCCAGCCAAGGCAGAAAAATTAACAGCTAGAAAGAGGGCCAGTCGGAGGCTTAGCATCGCCCATCAGAGAACCCAGAACCCCAGCCAAAAACAGCAGAGCAGGAAGGAAAAAAAAAAAAAAAAACCCTTGAGCATCTGTAAGTAATTAGGACTATTTGCATGACCTCAAGAGATGGTTTAGAGTTTAAGAGGAAGTTGAAACTAAGTCATTCTGTTTTGAAAACAAAGCACAATCAAAACTAATGATAAAATGAGAAGTACATTTTTTTCCTTTTTTTGTTTGCTTTTTTTAGAAAGCCCACACAATATCAATCCCCAAGGAGTAACCTGTACTTGATATTGTCTTTATTTTATTTTTATTTTTTGTGATGGTATTGAGGCTTGAACTCAGTACCTGGGTACTAGCCACTTAACTTTTTCATTCAAGGTTAGGACTTCAACACTTGAGCCACAGCTCCACTTCTAGCTTCTTGCTTGTTAATAGAAGAGAAGAGTCTCATGGACTTTCCTGTCTTTACTGGTTTCAAACTGTGATCCTCAGCTCTCAGCCTCCTGAGTAGCTAGGATTACAGGTGTGAGCCACTGGCTACCAGCTCTTACAGTCTCTTAACATGAGTCTATCTCTGGAAGTCCCACAAATGTTTCTTGGCGAGCTATGAAGGACATCTTAACACAAAGGAGCAGAAACTCACAGTCTTCTTCCTTCCTCTGGTCCAGTCTTCAGGACTCTGCCCTCTGCTGCAAGCTCAGTACCTATAATCAGCACATCCCACACTCCTCCCCAGAACGGAATCCCTTCCCCCTGATAGACCTGAAGAGCAGATAGAGAAGACTGGAGGTTATTCGCCTTCTCTTCTGACTAAAGAGAACGAGGAAGACACACCCAATGTGATTCTGGAAGTTATACATGGGTAGTGATCATAGAGTTTTTACAAAATGCCAGGCATTATAAGGTACCAAATGTGTAGCTATTATCTCTGCATGATGAAATTCTAGGCATCCTCTCTACAGTATACATGAGAAAAACTCAAATATGTTAAACCATATCCCCAGGGCTTAACAATGGTTAATAAAGCAGAAACAATATGGACTAGCTCCAAGGACTGTTTACTTCCTATAGGCTAGCTTTAATTATCTTGTACATATTGGCAGCTGAGGCATTCTGCCCAAGGCGGAGGGAGAAGGGATCAGTAAGTGGGACACCAGACCCAGGTAAAAATTCAGAAGAGAAAGTAATAGGACAGTACAGAGAACACTTCTGCCTGGAGACGTAGAGCAGGCTCCTCTTCCAGCCCCAACTCCCCTGGCTATGACATGGGCAGACCCCAAAACAGAGATTTAAAAACTTACTTCTCTACCAACCACCTCCTTGTCTGTCTCCTTAGAATCTCTCAACAACCTCCATGTAAATAGTTTAGTCCCATGTGGCAGAATATTAGGTAGACCCCTGACTGCCAAATCCATACACTTACCAATATGCCAGGCTATTGCCTGTCTCCCTTCTCTTTAGGATTAGATGGATGGGCCAGACACCACTGGTTCACGGCCTGTGTTCCTAGATACTCAGGAGGCTGAGATCTGAGAATTGCAGTTTGAAACCAGCCTGAGAGGAAAATCTGTGAGACTGTTATCTGCAATTAATCCTCAAAACGCTGGAAGTGTCTCAAGGACAGTTTCCAGGCCCTGAGTTCAAGTCCAGGACTGGCACCAAAAACAGAATAGAATAGAATAGAATAGATAGTTTGTAACAAGCATTCCATTCATCTCTTAGAAATGCAAAATTGAGAAGCTAGAGGTCTAGGGATCTCTCTCCAGCTCAGGACATTGAGCGGCTCTTCCACATTGGTGAAAGAAAACAAGGAATGGAAGATGGAATGGGCAGTTTCCAACACTACTGGGGGCCAGAAATACAGACTGCTCCGGAGCAATAGTTTGGGGGCCTCTGGTACTACTTCCAGCCTCTGTAGGACTATTCGGAAGAGAACATAATGCAAGGGAACTTCAGATACCCCTGAGAGCATCTGGATCATGCTGCCAGGCCCAAGGAGAGAAAGCAGACCTAAGAGGAGATGCAGTGGCTGCCAAGGACTATAGGAGATTGTCATTTAATTGTTGAAGGTATTTTGCTAACACTTGGAGAGGATAGAATACCCAGAATCACATCCCCCCAAATTGTCTGAACCCACTTGTGCCTCAGAACTTGCTTGGGCTTCATAAAGCTGGTGAGCCTTGAAGGATATTGTGGCTCTTTCTTAAATGATCAAGATGGGCCAGGCACTGGTGGCTCATACCTGTAATCCTACTATTCAGGATTGCAGGACAAAATCAGTCTGGTCAAGAACGTCTACGAGACTCGTACCTCCAATTAACCACCAAAAAGCAGGAAGTAGAGCAGAGGCTCAAGTGGTAGATGCCAGCCTTGAGCAAAAAAAGCTCCAGGACAGCACCTAAGCTCTGAGTTCAAGTTCTAGTAACAATATACACAATCATGTGCTCGTGCATGCACACACATTCACACACACAAATGGTCAAGATGCTAATGGAAAGATAACAGAGTAGAATTTCTGACTTCCAAAAGACAGAATAGAGCTTTCACCCCCACCTTATTCATTCACATCAGACTTGTCCCTAAAGTCATCCCCAAACAGTTTCTAGGATTGGAGATTCTATAGACTATCAAAGATCGACCTGGTCACTAGTACCCTTTGAAAGCTGGTCCGTTGTAGGCCTGCCAATGTAGGCAAGAGAAAAGCCAGGTGTTATATTTTTTTATCCAGCACATTCATTTTATTTCAACAAAATGACTGAGTCCCATGTGCCCCCAACTCTACACCCAGTACTGGAGGCAAAGATACAAGACACAGCTCTGCCCTTCTAGAGGTAGGGAGAGATGGAGACAAAGTCTCTGTTACATCAGTACACTGTGGCAAATGCTAAAACAAGGGTACGCACCAGCAACTGGGAACCAGAGCTCACCAAGTATTGTAGGCTCACAGGGCTCCTCGGAAGAGGTGATGCTGGCTATGGCTTGTCTGACAGCGGCGGTGCAGGGGATGTGGAGACAAACGGTCCAAAGTGGAGATCAAGCGCTATCTACACAGAAGCACTGCTCTCCCGCAGCTTACATGTCAGAATCATAAAGATAGAAGCAAGCAATTTTCAGGTAACGATAAGGACACCAAAGACAAAATGAAGTAATAGGACAGAGCAAGATGAAGTCCAAACAGGTCTCAGAGAAAGCCTCTCTGAGGAAATGCGAAGGGAAACAGCATTTTTCAGGCATGGGAGACCCAAGGAAAGGAAGGAAGGCAAGAATGAGTTTGGGAGTTCATGGAACAGAAAGAAGGTCCAAGTGGCTAGACCATTGACAGCACTGGAGATCTTAGGATGAGGCCTGAGGTATGCAGTGGTAAAGTCGTGCCACAGTGGTTTGCAAAATATGGCTGGCCAGGAGCTTTAGCTTAACTCTGAGCAGCAAAGACAAACTGAAGCAACAGACCTGATCTAATTTGTTCTTGAAAATACCCTCTGGCGAAAGCAAAGACTGAAAGCAAGTGAGAACAGACCATGTTTGGGAAAGTACGTGCACTTCCGTGTGTCTGGGGTAAAGAGCACCAGGCAGGGGAAGTTGGCAGTACCCAAAGCCACATTTTAAATGGACTGAAATCTGAATTCTGCTTCTAGGCACAGATTGATCCAGGATGATAAAATTAACCCTGCCACAGCCTGCAGGACTCCTGATACAAAGTAGAGATGGAGCTCTGACCAGACACCCATCCCCAGACACAACACAACCTATAGCCTGACATCCAGGCATAAACTGAGCTACAAACACTCAGCCAACCTAAGTTAGGTGTGTCCACACACTGAAACTTCATCTCCAGTCCAAACCCAGTGTAACCCCAACTTCCTCTGTTCTGTTTCCAAATATATCTATTCGTGTCTTGAAATGAGTTGTCCTTGTAAACTGATTGCTACAAGATGGCTTGAAAACTATCCCTAGACAATATTTAACACCTACACACACAATCTGCTTCATCCCAGGAACATAGTATCACTAACATTGTCAGTCAGTCCTTCAAATGTCAGTCCTCCACATTGTCTAGCCCCACCCCTGTACGTCTGGATCTTCACAGCCTGGCTACTCATTCAGCAGGTAAAATTGAAGATCTTTAGTTGCAAGGAACTCCCACACCCGGCACTGGCCCTGGTCTCGTGCACTCACCTCCTGAAGGACTGGGTGCCCTTCTCTCCAGCACTCTTCTGAAGAGGTCTGACAGGCTGCACCGAAGCCCAGCCCTTCTGTCTCCACCTCCTCCTTTGGACCTCTCTGGTCAGGGTTATTTATTCTCTGTCTTCCCGCCTCCCTCCTTCTGCTCCTTCCTGCTGAGGGTACACAGGCTTGTCCAATGGATCCATCAGCAGATGCCCTTCATGAGCCAATGGAGGGTTTGCTTTCCTTCTCAGCTTCTATTTCAGAAGCTGTGCCTCCTGGTGGAAGGAAGAGCAGTGGGCACATGGGTCTCTAGCGTTGATCCCAAATGGGTCTTTGCCAGCCGGGATATGTATATCAGCTCCCAATAGGTAGAGTAACAAGAGACTAGAAGAAACTCAATTTCCTGTTCGTGGTCTTTTAAGAATCTTTCTCGAAGTTTCTTTGCAGGCTTAACAAACTGAGCTGGGAGAAAGGCAAAGTAAAATCGCAAGGAGACCCCATGATTAAGTGCTAGTCTATTTTTATCCTTTCTTCTCTCTTGTCATTCCTCTAGCGGACACTGATTTTGTCCTTGTTAAGCCTAGAATCCAATGAGTCCATATTCCCTTAACCCAGGCCCAAAAGTCTTCTTTGTCTCTCAGGCTCTCACTCCTATGTGTGTTTAATCCATAATAGGGATCCCCAGGGACAATGTCTCTGCTTTCCATTCCTTGGCCTTGGTTTGCTGAAATTCTGAGTGAACAAGGAAAATGCGATTTCTTTGGCCCTATCTTACCACCACCACCCCCCAACACCAGCCATTTAAGACCAATGCCACCTGGTGTCTCTATTAGGAGCAAAATAGTGAACATTCTAGACAGAATAATATTAAAGTGAAAATAAACACTCTAATTTTGAAATAAGGTACATACTATGACTATAAATAAAATAACATGAGTTCATTTCTCATTTTTTTTATTGATCAGTGTCGTTAAGCTCTAATTCACAAAACAGTTTGCACAAACTATGCAAAACCAGAGGATGTCAAGACAGACCATTATAATTTAAGACCACATCCGAATTACTGACTATAAGATCCTCTGGTGTCACAGGAGTTGCAGACCAAACCTCCCTGTCATGGTCCTAGAGCTGCCTCTAGTACTCCATTCACACCCCCTCAAGATGCTCCGTGAACACAAAAACTTCTTAAAATATACCATGAGAGCTTCTGCTTCTATCCAAGATGTAGTGGCAGAAAGTAAGAACCACATTAAGAAATAAAAAAACGCAAGCAATGTACCTAACATAATAACTTGCAAGACAGTAGCTATCAGATAATGAGAAACAGAAAATCAAGAGACAACATCAACAATGAAAGCAAATTCTCCAGCTGCACAGGAAAGAGAGACTCAAATAGAGTTTAGAGCATTTCCTTAGTCTGGGATATAGGTTGAGTGTTCACAAACACCAAGCCAGCTAGAATTTGAAGGTAGAATATCATAAATGAGTGGTGTACATAGAAGAAAAAGACTAGAGTATTGAATAGCTGAGCTAGGCATGGTGTGGTTCATACTTACAAACCCAGCTACTACTCAGGAGGCTGAGGACACGGTTCAAAGCAAGCCCAGACAGGCAACTCTTGTCCCATTAAGCACCATGAAAGCATGAAGTGGAGCTGTGGCTCAAGTGGTAGAGTGGTAGACTTAAACACAAAAGCTCAGAGACATACCCAATCCCTCAATTCAAGCCCCAAGACTGGCAGGCAGATACACACACACACACACACACACACACACACACACACACACGCACACACACACACACACATACACACATATTCAGTTGAGTCCCAGTCAGTAAAAGCATAAAAACAATCTATCTAAAGATAGGGAGTCATTTAATCATATTTGAGGTAACATTGTCCAATGTTCACACAAGGCCAAGGACCATCAAGAACCATAAGGCTAAATACAAGAGAAAGTGATATAATTACAAAAATAAATAAATTCAAAATTATAGTCAAAGATTTCAAGAAATGATAGAGCACACATAATAATGAAAGACTAAATGTACTTCCATTAATACCACAAATAACATAGGAAATTCATATAACAATTAGATTAAAAGACTTCAGGCTGGGGATATAGCCTAGTGGCAAGAGTGCCTGCCTCGGATACACGAGGCCCTAGGTTCGATTCCCCAGCACCACATATACAGAAAACGGCCAGAAGCAGCGCTGTGGCTCAAGTGGCAGAGTGCTAGCCTTGAGCGGGAAGAAGCCAGGGACAGTGCTCAGGCCCTGAGTCCAAGGCCCAGGACTGGCCAAAAAAAAAAGACTTCAGAATTCAGAGATTATCCTTCTGTATTGAAAATACAAAGGAATCATTGTTCAGTGTAGGCAAGTTCTTCCTAACAAATCTTCAAAGAAAGATTCAAAATGATCAAATTCAATCCAAGAAAAAAATTAGTCCCAGAAAAAAAAATCACAAGGTCATTAATAGTGATGCAAAAAAAAAAATGTCCTAAGGAAAATCTATAACTGGTAGAAGATAATCAAATTACTAGGCATGCAAAAGAACAAATGAACAAAAATTACTCAATCTACACAAGAGTTTAGCTTCTGGCCACGGCATAGAAGTTGGTTATAAAAACTGAGGACTACTATTCTTAGAATACTATGCCCTTGGATAAAGTTAACACATCTCATGTTGTCATGTTATTTATTTACTTACTTATTTATATTGTGCCAGTCCTGGGGCTCGAACTCAAAGCCTCTACACTGTCTCTGGTTGTTTTTTTTTTAATTCATGGCTAGCACTCTATCACTTGAGCCGTAGCTCCACTTCTACCTTTGTGGTTGTTAATTGAAGATATGAGTCTCATAGACTTTCCTGGCTGAGCTGACTTTGAACTGTGTTCCTCAGATCTCAGTCTCCTGAGTAGCTAGGATTACAAGCGTGAGCCATGGGCACCCAGCTGGTATACTATTTATTGTTGCTAACATTTATTGATCATTATTTTCTATGTGTATTCACACCAAATATCTTATTTAGCCACCACACTTGTCCAACAGGATCTACATTACCTTTCTATTTTATAGTGTGTGGACTTTCTAAAATCACTGAAGCTTATTAGGTTAAGTAACTGGCCCCCAAATCAAAAGCCATTAACCCTCATCACTATCCCATCTAATTCCTGCCTCACAATCTCTCTTTCCCAGATGAAGATCTAGGAAGTAGTCTCTTTTCAGGCTGTAGCCTTCTTTAAATTTTATTTAGAAACTGGAACCCAACACAGGGGAAATAAATGTCAACTCCTTTGAAATTTTGTGAAAATAATTTATTAGGAGACAAAGAATTTTTTCTTTTATGTGAATATTTTTATCACCGTTAAGTAGTTGTACAAAGGAGTTGCCAGTCAACAAAGCAGTTTCTGACTACAGTGACCCATGCCATAACAACAAATCAGGAGAGCCTCTAGTGCCACACTGTGAGGCCTACACCATTCACACTGTGGTTTCTGTCAGTACAAGACACGTCCCCTAGGAGGCCAGATCCTTTGCACGCTCACATTCATCTTCCTCTAGTCTTTGCTTTCCCCAAAGGGATTACCAAAAACCCCTATCATCAAGGCTTTTCAAACATGTTTGGCAAACCAGCTGTAACCGGCTGTGGGGGCAGGAGGATGAGGCCTTCGGAAGGGCAATGCCAGGCAGAGGAGGCAGGGAAGATAAGAAAAGGTGATGGAAGCACCCGAAATCCTTGGGTTCCAGATGTGGTCTGGGCTTGGAGTAGATGTAAAGACGAAGTGTCATGTTTCTTCTCAATCCCAAAGCCACAACCTCAGTCCAAGCTCTGATGGAGAATCCATGTCTCTTATCGTCTTAGATCTCAACATTGGAAGACTTCTTCAACTTCCAGCCTCTACCCCCATCTCCACATAGAAACCACACGTGTCAGGGCCCCAGAACACAAAGATTTACTCAATCTTGTGCCAAACCACCCAGAACCAATACACAAAAGAAGTGTGCCTGTAACATGACACAAACATTTTCCATAAAGTACAAACATCACCCCATTATGTTCAAAGCAAAATACTGTGCACACCTGACAAAGGTAAACACCACACATACGGAAAGCTACAGCTACCCTAATTCTATAGATCCCATACATCGGTACACTCTATCCCATATGTAACAAATGTGAGGGAAAGATGGGGGAAACATTTATAGAAGACTGTCTACCATACAGCCTTCTCACATAGACATATAGCACTCACCGACTGACTAATAGATACCACAAGAACACAGGAAAGTTACAGGAAATACACACATTCTTGCCAAAGAACAATTACAAAACTCACCACAGACGCAGCAGATTCATTTTATCCCTTCCCTCCACCACCTCTTCCCTCTTTCCTCTCACACACATCACATTCCATACATCTATGTAAACACATCAACAACCAGAATTCATAATGTCCTTATAGCCACATAGATGCTGGCAGCTTCCACCTAAATACACAAAAGGGTTTAAATATCTTACGTCAACTCCCTCCTCTCCTATCAGTCCTCCAAAACATTTCATTAATGCTTAATTATGACTATATCACTCTTCTGGGGTGTGAGAAATAAGGATTTTCTAAATTTTATTGATATTGTAATGGTGATGTATGGAGGAGTGACAGTCCTATCAGTCAGGTAATGAGTACATTTCTTTTTGAAAAATGTCACCTCTTCCCTTGCTCTCCTCCAGGTTTTCCCTCCCACCCCCTCCCACAAGTTGCATAGTTCATTTTCAACCTAGTGTCTAGGGAAGACCACTGCTGCCTTAGTTCACGTTCTGTCTTGCCAATTCTGTGCCACCCTTTACCCTCCCAGAGACAGATAAACGATTAAACATGACAGACAGCAAAGAAAACGAAAACAGCAACAAAGACAAAGCCTCTTGTTTCCATGTCCTGGAGTTCATTTCGATTAATATTACTTCATATGACCAGAGGCACAGAGGCCTTTGTGAGCCCAGAGTCCAGTGGGTTGGAACACCTTCTCACCTCTCGCCTCGGGAGAACATCCGGGTCATCCTTGAGCGGATTTCCTGGGTCTTGGCTCCATAGACAATGGGGTTGACTACAGGTGGCAACAGGAGATAAATATTCGCCATGACCACATGGACCAGGGAGGTGGGGCCACCCAACCTGTGCACCACTGAGAGCCCGATGAGGGGCACATAGAACACCAGGACAGCACAGAGATGGGAGATGCAGGTGTTAAATGCCTTGAGCGCTGCCCCCCGGGATGACAACGCCAGCACAGCCCGCAGGATGAGCACGTAGGAGAAGCCAATGAAGAGGGAGTCCACACCCATGACTGACAGGATGATGAAGAGTCCATAAACCACATTGACCGTGGTGTCGGTACAGGACAGCTTCATAATGTCTTGGTGCAGACAGAAGGAATGTGTGACCGTATGTGCTCGGCAGTACGACAGCCGCTTCAGGATGAAAGGCAGAGGGAAGAAGAACACGAATCCCCTGATCAAGGCAGCTAGCCCGATCTTGGCCACCGTTGGCCCCGTGAGTACCGAAGCGTGGCGTAAGGGATGACAGATGGCCACAAAGCGGTCAAACGCCATGGCCAGAAGAACAGCTGACTCCATGGCAGACAGGGCATGGATAAGGAACATCTGGGTTAGGCAAATATTGAACTCGATCTCCTGGACACCAGTCAAGAAAAGGCTGGCCATCTTTGGCATGGTGACAGAGGAGAGGATGAGGTCAGTGGTGGAAAGCATGGCCAGGAAGAGGTACATAGGCTCATGCAAGCGCCTCTCCACGCGAATGATAAGAACGATGGCCAGGTTGCCCAGAGTGGCCAGGGCATACATAAAGCACAGTGGGAGAGCCAGCCAAAAGTGTGTGGTCGGCCCCAGCCCGGGGATACCCACCAGCAGGAAATAGGCTGGGTGAATCAGAGTTCTATTTGGAGTGCCCATGACCAGGGCCAAGAGCTGTCACTTCTCTATCCCAAATCCAGAGTCTATGAAAGAGAAGAGGAGAAAGAACAACTCATCTTGGCTCAGAGAACAGTGAAAACTTCTAAGGAAAAGGGCACAAAGGTAGCAACAGTGAAAAGTAACTGAGCATTTCTGGTCATTCAGGGTCTCCCCTGCATCTCACTACTCTGATTCTCTTTAGACAACCTCCCTGAACACCCCAAGTTTTATCTTGTCCTTCAGTGCCCCAGCATGACCCAAGAAAACATTAATCATACTGAGGGGACGCCTACTCACAAAACAGTTCTTCAGTTTCAAGGCTGCTGCTGCTAAACAGGCCGCTGATCTTAGCAAACACCAGTCTTTTCCAAACAGAAGGCAAGTTCGCACAGACTTTCCATCTAACCTAGCTCTTCTGGATAATTTAGGTCCGGACTTTGAGATTCAGTGTTCATTAGCCTCTAAGATTTACTATAGTCTGATCTAGGGCAGGAAGCAAGTTCTTACTCTGGAACAGGATTTCAAGACAGATGTTGATGTTTATAAACCTTTGTAACATGGCTAAAACTTCCCTAATGGACCCATCTGAAGTAATTAAAAACATCATCACCCAGGAAATATATCAAGCTCAGGGGGTGGCCCAGGAATCTGCTTTAAAAATATAATTCCTTTCCCCTATGTGATTAAAAAGAAAACAAGAGAAAATTGTGGAAGGCAGTTTTGGTCCTCCAGAAATCTGAGAGATGGGGGTGAAGAGGACTATGATTTCCAGTCCCCACAAAAAGTAGAACCGAATCTGCCCTCAGATCTCACAAGACCCACGGGCATGGAGAGCAGACGCAGCTGAGCCACGGAAAACCAGTGAGTCCCCCTGCTGTCATTACAATCTGCTGACCACAGGCATAGCCCCTTCTCCACCTGTTCTCCTGGGTGGATATTTCATGCCAGGCTCTACTTCTTTCTCCACACAGGACACTCTGTTCTGAAACTCTGGCTTGAGGGCCAGCCATACAACTTACCACCTGTTTGATATTTCTGCAGGGTAGTTTCCAGGCCTCATGTTCATCTCACCCCAAATAAGATCCATTCCAACCGTGTGCTTTGTCTCTCATTCACCTTCCACACCACTGTCTCTGAAAGGCAGGACTGGAAGTCTCAGGCTCTGCTAAGCAGGTTACAAGGTGATTCCCCCCAGCCTCTAAGACAAACAGCTCCACAGTCTACAAAGACCTTTCCAGCCCAACTTAACATTCCAGCTCAGCTTCTTGATTTCCTTATTATCAATCTTTCTCTCTCTCTCTCTCTCTCTCTCTCTCACACACACACACACACACACACACACACACACACACACACACAGAGAGAGAGAGTTTACATTTTCCTGTGTAACTTAACACCCCATGCCTTGCTTCTTAAATGCCAGGTAGGAGGCTGAAGTTGTAGGCAAAGGTTGGAACAGCGTCTCAGAGGCTTGCCGAAATCTCTCTGAGGTTCAGAACTAGGCTGCTATCATCTTGAGAGGCTGTCAGATCTCCCCGGGCAGCACCCAGTTTCTGAAGATTTCCAAAAGCCGAGACAACTTCTGTCTGCCTCCTGTTCCTGTTCTGAACTTGGTACATCCACCATCAATGCCCCTACCTTAGGCCACTATCCATATATAGCTTTTCTGAGGACCCTAGGGAATAAGAGGAGAGATGAGTGAACTGGGACTTATGGTCCCAGACGCTCAAAGGAAGCTGAGGCTTGACTCCTACTCAATTCTTCTGAGATCATTTTAGGAAACTAAGTGGAGCTGGATGTGATGTGGGGTGGAAGGGAGGAGAAAATGGCTTGATTGAAAGATAGAAGTTACTGGAATGGAGGCGAAGACACACACTAGAAAGCATGTAGACATGGGTACTAGTGTTAATTCTGCTCATTTACTGCCTCTGACTTCTTGATACTGCCCTCTTGTGGTCACTTCTGAACACTTCAGTCTTGATGCCTACTGTGGCCAAAGGCTAAGAGGGTGAAACATAAAGCACCTAGAATCTGAGTCCGAAATCTGAGCTCTTCCCCCTAGGCTACACTTCCTGTCATTTTTCCTTCCCTCTTCCCCTCTCGAGACAACACTTTCCTCCATACATGGACAATCCTAGCTCTCCTATCCCTCCCTAAAATGAGACAGTGTGGATTGGTAGTTTACTGTGGTCCTCTGTCAGGAAACAGACTTGAACTCAATCACCCACTACTGGTTTGCCTAAGCATTTTGCTTTGAAAAAGAAGACACTGACAATTCTCCAGTGAATGTCTGTACTTGCTATTATTAGTCAAAAACAACTGGAAAAACCAATGAGGTCGTAGCACACCCCCACTGAAATAGTTCCACAGCTGTCAAAGGAATGAAGAGCATGGATTATTTTGAGAACTACTGTGGTGGTTTAGTGGGGACAAAAATCTTGAATGCAATAGAGTGAAGGGGGTCGAGAAGCAGATGCAGATGACCTTTTTTAAAGAACAGGAGTGAAATGGGTAATACAGATAGTTCCAAGGAAAGATTGTAAATGTGTGTTTCACAACTAGAAGTACTTGAACGTATGTAAATGTCAACAGGCTGGAATCAATGGAGAGAGCCTTTCCAAGACTCTTAACATTATTGGCAGAGTTCTTCAAGGCAACAGGCCAAGTAGACTTTCTATCTTCTCCCTTTTTACAGTAACCCAAGCTATCATGCTTGCTCCCGTGCCTCCATCACTCAAACAGACCAGAAAACTCTCCTAAACTTAAGGCATGCTATTGTTTATTGAACATAAGTTTCTTCTGGTACTTCAAACTCAATACTTAATGTGTTCATTTCATTATCAACACCATTCATTGTCTCAGCTTCTCCCAATATGATCCTTATTCATGATCTGTTTTCTGTTCTGTCAGATAAATAAATTACTGTTGCCCATGGTAGACTCTTCCTCTTCCTCTCCTTCTCCTCTCCTCTCCCCTCTCCTACCTACCTCTTCTTTCCCACTCTCTCTCTCTCACACACACTCACACCCCTCATTCAGTATTACCAAATCCTCTTTATTTTGCCTAGAAATCATGTGACATATGGTCTAGATTCTTTTTCTCTGTCTCCTCTAACTTTTTGCCAAGCAAAGTCGGGATAATCTCTTACCCAGATCATGGAAAATCTACTTGGGCCATTGCCTGGACAAACTGCCAATAATGTTAAGAGTCTTCAGTGTTCACTGATCTGGGTAAGAGAGTCACTGATCTTCACACTGCTCACTGGTCAGTTTCGCCAGAGAACTTTCCTGAAAATGCACTGTCAGCTATGGCCAGCATAATCTCCCAAACAGTTCCAGAGTACTGAGTACTCCAATGCCTTTTAGAATGAAAGGTGGAAGTTCACATCCATAACCCAGATCACAACGGCTCCACGAGCCCCCTCAGCGTGACTTTCTAATCACTCTACCTCTCTTTTCATGAACCACATCCCAGATCTACGAAAATTGCCCACCACATAATGTAGCATGCCACGTCTCACTTTCCATCTTCACATGTAGGTTCTTCATGATGAAAGCACGTACTCCTTCCCCTGCCTTGGCCTTCAGCTGTCTGTTTAAACATCCTTCCTTAGAAAGACTTTCTTATTCCTTACTTTCATGGACTCACTTTACTCTTCTTCCTTCTTTTTCTTTCTGAGGTTAGGTCTTTTAAACACTTTTCTTTTTCTTTTTTTATTGCAAGAGCAAGACTCAAACGCAATCCCTGATGCTGTGCTCATTGGCTGGCACTCTATGTACTGAGCTATGCTACCAATCCCTCTTTTAAATGCTTTTTTCATTTTTTTGGTATGGTACGGATTATCGAACCCTGGTGCTCATACTTTGCTGGGCAACTACTATTCCACTGAGCTAAATCTCAGCCCCCTTTTTTTATAGTTCAATGTATTTGAATAACAAACCTACAGGAACAGTACAGAAGACAGACAACATTAAAAACACACAGTTGCTGGGCACTGGCAGCTCATGCCTATTATCCTAATTACTAAGCTCTGAGGATCATGGTTTGAAGCCAGCCCCAGCAGAAAAATCCCCCTGAGACTCTTATCTCCAATTAACCACCCCCAAATCAGAAGTGGCGCTGTGGCTCAAGTGGTGGAGGCTGGCCTTGTGCAAAAAGAACTCATAGACAGTGCCTAGGCCCTGAGTTCAAGCCCCACGACCAAAAATAACAAACAAAAAAAGCACAGACTTGCATGTAGGACAACTCTAAAAAATAGAGTGAAGGGATGGAATCTACTGCATAATAAAAATGCTACAAACACCATTTAGTTGCCATCAATAAAAAATTTATTTACTTGTAAAAAAATACAAATGCTTACATTGTCCAGAAAAATTGAACATTGTTTATTTATAATGATTAGCAAGTTGAACTGTTGAAATTTGTTTCAATGAAACATTTTGACTTGCATTAGTGCTTTACATCCCTGCAGTTATATTAAAAAATTTCCACACAAATAAAAATGGGAAAATTACCAAGACCTGATTTCTATCTACTTGTTTTCCACTTAGGTACCTTTTGGCCTCCATGGGGAGAAAGAAAAATCTAACATTCAGAACTATCTATAACAAGAAGAGTGGGAAACCCCTTTTTGAGAATGAAGCGCAGTGTTCGTGTATGTGGCATGCTAGCTGGGCATCTTTTGGCACAATTGTTACACATTGGGCATGGATAGCACGCAGATTGGTGAAGGAGCTTGTGGATCAGAAGCTGAGTGGACTTCTGGAAGTCGTGTCTAATTGCACAAAATGCATAGCACCAGGCCAGGAGCAACAAGGTTTCCCCACTCCTCTAATAGAGAGTGCACTCTTCTAAGAGGCTTTGGTGGCCAGTAACAACTAGGTGCTTTAGCACCAGTAGGTCTGTGAGCAGATGGCTTGGTATGGGCCACGGGAGAGAGAGGCTTGACTCATTCCCCTCCCCCCCTCTCCTCCCCCTGGAGCTCAGAGAACAAGAGGCAAACCTGGCTTCGGAGAGTAGCTGCCTGGTCATTTTATTCTCTTCTTGTCTTTGCAGGGAGGAACAATGCAGGACAATGCCTGCATGTGTTTAAAAGGGACAGGATACATAGTCCTGCTTTACTTGCTCCTAAGATAGAAATTCTTCTTCTTGATGTTCAATCATAACCTACAAATCACAGATCTATGGTTTCACTTGAGGCATGTTTCATGGGTTGGTACTGTTAATGTTTTGGAAGGTACAGCTAGCACCAAACAGGAATCTCACTGCATAACACGGACCAAGATATGACTTTAAAAATAATAGTTACAGGCACTGGTAGCTCATGCCTGTAATCCTAGCTACTCAGAAGGATGAGATCTGAGAGAATCATGGTTCAAAGCCACCTGTGCAGGAATGTCCGTAAAACTCTTGTTTCCAATTAAGCACCAAAAAGCTGGAAATGGAGCTGTGGCTCAAGTGCTAGAGTGTTAGTCTTGAGGGGGGAGGGGGGAAGCTCAGGGACAGCACCCAGGCCCTAAGTTCAAGCACGAGGACTGTCATAAAAATAAGATAGATAGATAGATAGATAGATAGATAGATAGATAGATAGATAGATAGATAGATAGATAGATAGAAGATAGATCGATAATAGATAGATAATAGAAGATAGATCGATAATAGATAATAGAAGATAGATAGATACCCCTATATATTTTTCACAGGAGTGAAATGATTCCATATACCGGCATGTAGTGAAATGCTTGGACTCTCAAGGGCACCCATCCCACAATGCCCTGCTCTCCCTCACCATAGATCTCAGCGGCATTATTTCAGTTCCTCAAAAGGCAAATCTCTTTCCTCACCACCTACTTCTGAATACTTGCCCAAACTCTTGTTTTGTCTGAAATGGACAACCCTCGGTGTCCTTCCTCTAAGTTCTAACACATCTTTAAGATTGTGTTTTGGGTGTTGCTTGTACAAGAAAGTGTCTCCTGGAGGAAGATGTTCTCCTGTTTCTATGAGCATCCAATTTCATGTGCAGATGCCTAATGCCAGTTTTTTTCATCAGGAAATACCAATATATGTGGCAGTAGAATAAATGTTGAGAAAGTAGATATACTACTGAAAGCAATCTATAGATTCAATGCAATTCCCATCCAATTTTCAATTTTCACAGAAATAGAAAAATCAATCCTAAAACTCATTTCAAGCACAAAAGACCTTGAATAGTCAATCTTGAAAAAAAACATGAGCATGCTGGAGGTATCACAGTACTAGCTTCAAATTATATTACAGGGCCATAGTAACAAAAACAGCATGGGACTGGCAAATACACACACACACACACACACACACACACACACACGCACACACACAGTGCATGTAAGCCAACTGCCAATAGTTCACACCTATAATTCTCTTTACTCAGGAGGCTGAAACCTAAAGGATTGAAGTTCAAAGCCAGTTAGGGCAGAAAATTCTTCAAGATGCTACCTCCAATTAAACAGTAAAATGCTAGATTAGAAGTATGGTGTAAGTGGTAGAGTGACACCGGTGAGGGGGAAAAAAGATGAGTTCAAGCCCCAGTACAAGTACAAACACACACACACACACACACACACACACACACACACACACACACCCCTATACCATCTAGGCATGTAGGTAGATAAGTAGAAGAGAATTTTAAAACTCCAAACATAAGCCCAAACAGCTATATTCATCTGATTTTTGACACAGGAGCCCAAAACGCATGCTGTTGACAGTTTCTTCAACAAATGATATCAGGAAAACCAGATATCTATATGTAGAGCATTAAATGTCAGCCCCTACCTCTGATCTTGTACAACAATTCAAAACAGATCCAAAATCTTCATGTGAGATCCGAAACCTGAAATTGCAGGAGGAAACCAAAGGGGAAACCTTTGAAGACATACCGAGGTAAAGTGACTGGGTCTAAGCAATATGCCTTGTCCTGACAGCCATCCTGGTGTAGAGGGGGATCCATCCAGCACTGAAAAGCCTAGACACGAGAGAGGCCATCCATTGAATTGCAGGTGTGCTCCTCAGCGTTAGGAGAGCTTTGGCTACAGGGAATGCTTGACTACCTCCCTCCATGGTTTGATTCTCCCTTCTGAGGCTATCTCCCCTAAATGGAAAGTTCTGCTGGTACCTGAGCTACTTTGCTTTTGTTGGGCTTGAGTATTCCGCACAAATGTGTAGTTTTTGTCTTTCAAAGCGTTGTGCTAGCTCTGTTCTGGGCTGCAGGTCTTTGTGACAGGAGTCCACCTGAAGACACCTGCTCCCCAATACTCCCAGTTCACAAAATGCGTCTTCTGTTTCCCACCAATCGAACTCCCTTACACCAACACAGAAATAGGTAATACATATCTGAACAGAACTCCAATTCTTATTTCCTGAAAATAAGAATTGCAAACTAGGATTGTATGAAACTAAAAAACTATGCCAACTACAAAGGAAATAATTACCAGGATCAAAAGGAAACCTCCAGAATAGGGGAAATCTCTACCAGCTATTCATCACATGAAGAATTAATATCCAGGATCTATAAAAAATCTCCAAAATTTAAACACCAAAAGAATATGCAATCCAGTTAATAAACAGATTGAGCAATATTCAAAAGGAGTACAAGCCTACACAAATGTGAAGAAATGTTCAACATCCTTACCCACGGAGGAAATTCACAGCAAAATGACACTGAGATTCCAACTAACACCACAAGCCACTATGGGAATCAGTATGGAGGTTCTGCAAGAAAGTGCAAACAGACCTATTATATTATCTGCCCACTTCCAGGCCTACATATGGGGGAAAGCAGGTCAATAAGCAATCGAGGTACCTACACGTCCCTGTTTATAGCAGCACTGTTCACAATAGCCAGAGTATACAGTCAACCTAAGTTCTTATCAACTGACAAATGGATTTTAAAAAACAGTGGAATTTACACAATGGGAGATATTATTCAACCACAGAAAATGAAATTATGTCATTGGCAGGAAAATGAATAAAAATAGAGATTTTCATGTTATTAATTAAGCAAAATAAGCCAGAAAGGGGATTACCAAACGGTGTGTGTCTTTCTCAGATGCAAAATCAAGTCCTTAAAAAAATCAAAGGCAGGGCTGGGGATATAGCCTAGTGGCAAGAGTGCCTGCCTCGGATACACGAGGCCCTAGGTTCGATTCCCCAGCACCACATATACAGAAAACGGCCAGAAGCGGCGCTGTGGCTCAAGTGGCAGAGTGCTAGCCTTGAGCGGGAAGAAGCCAGGGACAGTGCTCAGGCCCTGAGTCCAAGGCCCAGGACTGGCCAAAAAAAAAAAAAAAAAAAATCAAAGGCAGGAATGTAAAACAGGTCCTCTTTGGGGCTGTGTTACCAGATGGAGTAGAGAGAAGGAAAGAAGACTACGTGAATATGAAGGGGATTGAATACAGTCCAAGCACTCTATACACATGTATGAAAATAGTTAATGGAACTTGTCAAAATTATTTTAAAAGAGGGACAATATACTCTTAATCATAAAAACATCAGTGCCTTTAGAAAGATAATTTACGGAGAGATTTAAAGCTTAAGGTATAATTCACTGAGAGATTTAAAGTTTAAACAAATCTAATAACACATTAATATGATGAGCTTTTCATTTTAATTTAGCATAACACTGATACTAAAACCAGCAATCATGCTTCTCTCGCTTGCAGCCAACCATCCAAACAGTTTGATATTAGTTATATACAACATTAATACTTGCTATTATAGTATGATTATATTGTAATGTATATTTGTTTTCACATCTCATATACAGCATAATACATATATGCTACTCTGCTCCTATTTGTTTGATCTTACACTGCCATTTACCCACCACATTCTTGTTAGGTTGTTTTATTTTTGTTTTTGTTTTCCCCCTTTTTATTCCAACCGATCTGTTCTTGGGACCCTTGAACCTAATACAATTTTTTTTTTCTTGGTCAATCATAGGACTTGAACTCCAGGTCTGGGTGCTGTCCCTGAGCTTTTGTGCTCAAAGCTAGTGCTCTACCACTTGTGCCACAGCGCCCGTTCTGGTTTTCTAGTGGCTAATTGTAGATGAGAGTCTCAGGGACTTTCCCACCCAGGCTGGCTTTGAACCAAGATCCTCAGATCTCCACCTCAAGTCGCTCGTATTCCATGCATGAACCAGCAGTGCTTGGCTTCTAATACAAATTTGTAGTGCCACCTTACCCCCAAGGCCAGGAGCACTTTCAAAACGGCCCTTCACCTCTTCTAGACCAAATTCTAGGTCTTAGATCTAGACTCCACCCTCTTCCATCTCTTACTCCCTCCCCCTGTCATGAGACTCAAACAAAGTCTAGAAGTTTTGCTAGTCTGGAATGGGATTTGCTCTCTCTTGGCTGGGCCAGCACTGACTAAATAGGAAAGAAGGGTACCCTAACTTCTCCTGCTTGGACCCCTGAAAAGTGTCAGACTTGCCTTTTGGACATTGAAGACTATTCGGTGAAGAAGAGTAAGTATTAAGATGATGATGAGAGATGGAGATCTGGAAAATACTTTCAAGGTGGAGAGAGCTAGCTGCTACTGTCCTCAACTTCTCATAGTCACCTCACTCCACCTCTAGCAATTTCTGCAGATCACCTTTAAAAATGAATGTCTAAGATTCCATGAAGTTCAGGCTGTGGCTCACACTTCTTCACAAGGTGTGACAGAAGAAAATAAATTGGAAGTCTCTTGAGCAGGCCAGTTGTACGGCACATAATGGGGTTACTATTATGGGGTTTCATTAGCTCTCTACTTTTCTTAATTCTTTTCACTTTATAGAAACTTCAAAGAAGTACAAACAACTTTATCTTGAGTTCTTTAAAAGCACAGTTTATATGAACTATAGTTATAATTCCAGTATCCCCTGTACTAATGCTCAACACATGTTTAATGTGTCTGGTTCTACTAAATCATTAACTAGAGATTGGGGGATGATGGGGGACCCTTCTACAGAAGTAAATTTCACCTTGCTGAGACAATTCCTTGACTTTTGTGTCTATTGTTGTGACCCCTATAGTTGGAGAACATATTTGCGACAGTATGGGAAATGATTGAACCCAGACTCCAGTTGATGTCTACCCACCTCCAGCATGATAGCAGAGAGGAAGTGACCCAAGTAGACATCCAAAGACAGATGGGGGAGAAAAATGAGATGCCCACATGTAATGAAACACTATTCAGCCTTGCAAAAGAAAGGGAATTGTGATCCACACATATACATAATTTGAGGACATGATGTTAATTGACAAAAGCCAGTCACCAAATAATAAATATTGTATGATTTCTTCCATAGGTGGTAACTAGAGTAGGCTAAGTCACAGAGGTAGAAATAGAAATGCTGACTGTTGGGGGGTAAGGGAGTAATTAATTGTTCTAAGGGTAGAGGTCATTTTGCAAGATGGTGAGAGGGCTGGGATGGGTGGTCATGATGACAAATTCACCATCACATAAGATAAATTAATTTAGGGCCACCTAATAGAACCCTGGAAAATGTTTTCTTTAAGCTGTTTTACGTGATGTCTTTTTTTTTTTTTTTTTTTTGCCAATCCTGGGGTTTGAACTCAGGGCCTGAGCACTGACCCTGGCTTCTTTTTGCTCAAGGCTAGCACTCTACCACTTGAGCCACAGCGCCACTTCTGGCTTTTTGTTTATGTAGTACTGAGGAATCGAACACAGGAATTCATGTATGCTGGCAAGCACTCTACCATTAAGCCACATTCCCAGCCCCTGCCCTTCAGAATTTTAACCCTGACCTTGAAATCTGATATTGGCATGAGGATCTAAAGTGTCAGCTCTAACAATGAAAATACTACTTGAAACTTGGTTTCAATTAGAAGATTCTTGGCTGCTTTCCATGAGAATAATCTATGCCTTCACTTACTTGACAAGTCTAAATAAGGGGGGGAGGGGAGGAGAGACAAAGCCCTGTCTCAGATAACATGTGTATGGTGTGTAAGTTTGTGTGTTATATGTGCATGTATGTGTGTGTGATGTGTGTCTATATTTGGATAAGGGTGTATATGTGTTCAAAAGAAAATAAGAGGTCTTTTTTAATGGAAGCAGAGCTGTGGCCCAAGTGGTTGAGTGAGTACTACTCTGAGTACAAAAGCTCAGGGACAGCACCCAGACCCAAACAAATAAATAAATAATAAAATGATTTATGACCAATGATTCTACTTCTCCATCATATCTCTATATCTACATCTAACTCCAAAATTGGTTCATCACGACAGCGATGGGAAGATGCCTGGATGAGTTTGCCAAGAGGCCTAGGGCGGTTTTTCAACAAGAACCCAGAACCTAATAATGTCTAGATGGGGAGATGCCTGAGAAATAATCTACTGCTGCAGGGCGCCAGTGGCTTACTTGTAATCTCAGGAGGCTGGGATCTCAGGATTGCAGTTCGCAGCCAGCCCAGGCAGGAAAGCTTGTGAAGCTCTTATCTCCAGTTATCCACCAAAAAGCCAGAAGGGGAACTGTGACTTAGGTGGTACAACTATATCCTTGAGCAAAAAATAAAGCTAAGGAATAGTACCTAAGCCCTGATTTCAAGCCCCAGTCTTGGCAACAAATAATTCAAAAAAATAAAGGATCTGTGGGGGCTCAGCCTTTCACTAAGGTCAAAGAACCAAGTTTTGCCACTAAATTCAACAGGGAAACGCAAACGAACCAACAACTGAAATTTTATTGGGGAAGGCTTTGGGGGTTGTTTTCCAGCACTGTACCGCCTGAGCCACAGCTCCACTTTCAGCTTTTCTTTTGGTGGTTACGTGGAGATGAGAGTCCCAAGGACTTTCCTGTCCTCCGATCCCAGCTTCCCGAGTAGCTAGAATTACAGGCATGAGCGCCAAGGGCGACGGCTAACGGAGCCTCGGACTGCAAGGCCAGCGCCTCTGGAGGGGACAGATGCCTATCCTCCATTAAACGACTCCCAGCCAAGCAGACAAAATAACTTAGACACGCCCTAGAGGCGAGCAGCGCGCCCGTCTCGATCTCTGATAGGCTAGGGCAATCCCGATCCCTGCCTGTGATTGGTTGCTCCGTCCGTACGTCACCAGCGAGGCGGGGCCGGCAGCTGGAAGTTGCCTCCGCTCATTGACTCCGGCGCTGTAGGCGGGACTTACGGCGGAGCCTGGCGCGCGGAGGGGCATCGCCGCCACCGCGGAGCCCTCGACTTCCTAGGCCTTCCTCGCGGGATTGGGTCCGCAGGCCTCGGGCGCCGGGCGGCCGGGTAAGTGCTACGCCGGCCTTGTGCCGTGGGGACTCCGCGTCGCTTCTGACGCGCGGGCCTCGGCCGCCAGGCGTCTGGGCTGCGGGTTTCCGCCGCGCCGCGCCGCCCTCCTCCCCTCGGGCCTCCCCGTGCCCCAGGCCCCCACGTCCTCCGCAGCCCCGCGGTCACCGCTCGCTCCGCTCCCGCCTTCCCCCCCCCTTCCCCCCAGGTGCGCCCCAAGGACTTCACAAGGCGCCATCGGGTCCCCCTCAAAAGCCTTTTCCAGTCTGCCTCCCCAATCTTCCCCCCTCTCTGCCTTCTCCCTCCTCCTTCGCCCCTCGGGTGCGCGAGGGGCCCCCCAACAGGTGCCCAGCCCGGCCTAGCCCCTCGAAAGTCTTTTCCAGACTGAGTCCCTACTCCTCGGGCCCCCACCCCTCCCTCCTCCCTTCCCCCCTCCTCCCTCCTCTAGATCGCCCTCTCTAGCCCCTCCCCTTCCGTCCCCCTCCTCCTTTTCCCCTCCCTCCCCTCTGCCTTTCCCCTGCCCTTCCCCCTCAGGTGCACCCTGGGTCTCTTACAGGCACCACCCTGTCCCCTCAAAAGTCTTTCCCAGATTGGCCCCCCCGCTTCTGTCAGAAGTAACATTCATAGCCTCTGAATGTTTAATAATCCAAGTTTTCTCCAAGTCACTTTATGTATAAATAGAACGTGAAAACGGGTCTTCTGTTGAAAGAGCAATAGCTATCCATCCCCAGATCATCTTCTGAGACCACCACCACTTCTAACTTAATGTTTCGGGAAGTTTATGGCCCTGTATCAAAATGATGTGCTTCCACCCTGTTTTTAGAGTTTTTGTATTTAGTTGTACAAAGGGGCTTCAACATGTCCATTTATGCATACACTGTGTCTTGATTAGTGTCAACTCATCCATCATTCTCCCCCCCCCCCATTTATCTCACCCCCACCTATCCACCTCATTATTATATAGGTTGTAGGGAGCTTAAACTAGGTGCTGGGGAGCCAAAATAGATTCTTGAGTGCTTTAGCAAAATTGAGTTTGGGATACTGGATCCCACAGTTTGGCAGGGATCGTGTGAAAAGGAAAAACAGAAGGCCTGACCTGCAGATGGCCTGTTAACAAAACACTTGTAGTATTAAGCTCTCTGCTTCCTCTACAAAACCATTCTGGGCAACCCAAATCACAGTAATTTCTTCCCTTTCCTTGAATGTGTGTTATATTTTAAAGCTGAACAGCGTAGGCATTTTGCCTAAAATAGAATGGTGGAACCCCATCTGTAGACCAAGAATTGAGAATTATGAAATAAGCCAGAAAAAAAAAGAAGCCGAGTTCATTCATGTAAAGTGTACAGAAATGGTATACACATTATAAGTGCTCAAGGAGTATTTGCTATTATTATTACTAGTTTATGCTGTCAATTAGCTAACAAAATTTTTAAACATTTTGAGTTTAGAAACTTTCCTGTACCTTCTGTTTTATTCCTGTAAACAGATTTATTCAGGCAATATCTACATGGCAGGTACTGTAGGTAACAGTACTAAACCAACAGGGCTTTTCCCTTGACAGACTCTATCTAGAAACACAGACCTGCAAAGTGAATAAGTAAATGCTGCCAAGTGAGCCAGAGCCTGGTATTGACTATTCAAGCTCAATACCCAAAGCCCTGGCAAAAGTCTCAACTGTTTCTTTCTAGAATAACGAATTCATCATTATGGGTTTGGTCATCAGCACATTATCTTCCAAGGTTTCTCAGTTGGTATATCTACTTCTCATACATCACTACAGTCTGAGTCGAGGGTCTTGGCAAGCTGAGTAAATATTAAAGCTAGAGAAGTAGCCAGGGGTTTACATGGCACAAGAGAAGGCAAGGGGACTGCTGTTTCTCTTACATTTTACACTTCAGTTTGCAGCATACGAAAACAAATTGAGCGTTTTTAAGCAGTGGGTTTCTGGCACATGACTTTTCGTACTCTCTTGTACCAGAGTGAGGCTAGAGGTATTTATGGTTTTACTCCAGGTGTTGAAACACCTCATTTTACGTGACTTCCACTCATTCAAGGTGGGGGGGGGGGAAACTGTGCTGATTATAGATTATAATAAAAAAAAATGAGGATGGTCTGATAGAGCAAACCCGGAGGAGAATCAGAGTTGATTAAATGAGTAAGAGAACTGAGAACATCCCATACGTATTCATTTAGGCCAAACCACTCACAATCTGATACGTCCCTTCTGTGGCAGAAGTGATGTGGCCAGTCAGAATGTTTAATAATAGTTGAGAAGGCTTAATACTAATGCTTTATTAAGCTTAAACAAGTTCAATAAAAGATCCAGTAGGAATGTTTCTTGTTTTTCAGTCACTATTTATTGATCTCTCTGTTCCATTACATTTTTCTCTTGTTTCTTCTACTCTTTGCAGCCTTCAGTACTTCTTTGTGGTTTTATCTTACATGAGAAGAAAGCATGGATCCTAAAGCTTTGGTGGAAGCCATTGTGGAAGAAGTGGCCTGCCCCATCTGCATGACCTTCCTGAAGGATCCCATGAGCATCGACTGTGGCCACACTTTCTGCCACAGCTGTCTCTCTGGCCTCTGGAAGGTCCCAGGAGAATCCCAGAACTGGGGTTACACCTGTCCTCTTTGCAGAGCTCCTGTGCAGCCAAAGAATCTGAGGCCTAATTGGCAGCTAGCCAATGTTGTAGAAAAAGTCCGACAGCTAGGGCCATGTCCAGAAATGGGACTGATGAAGAGTGATATGTGTGAGCACCACGGGGAACAGCTAAATATGTTCTGCCAAGAGGATGGCACGATGATGTGTAAGAGTTGCAGCCAATCCCCAGAGCATGAGGCCCACACTGTCCTGCCCATGGAAGATGTTGCTTGGGAGTATAAGGTGGGAGATAGAGCCCAGCCATTTGGGTCTTTCCTCTGCCCTTCACTTGGCCATCTGTAGATTAAGGTCCTGACTACCTGTACCAGAGACTGAGATGATTCCTTTGGTTCCTAACACCCACAGATTCTGAGATCTAATGCACTGTTCTATACTTTTGCTTTTACTCATGACCTATAATTTCTTTCTCTTTTGAGTTCCTCCAAATCCCAACATACCTAAAAAGAGGTGACTTCAATTTTGAGACTAGGAAGGAGACCAGGTTTGTTTTAGAGGCATAAATGGCTCAGATGAATTTAAATATATATGAGAGTATAATTTAGCAGTCACCACTGCATCTATCAGAACCTCTGAACCGTAGGTGAGTCGCTTTAACTCCTTCATTTTCTAGATAAAACCGTGCTTATAATTTGGATATCACAATCATTGGAAAGGACCATGTGTGCGTCACTTGGGAATAATTGGCCAAGGACCAGGATGTGTTTAAACACTAAACACATGCATTATATGTATCAGCATTCTTGTTTTGATTAAACCAGTTAAAAGAAGATGAGGGCTTTGACTTGGTTCTTGATCTTTGGCCAGGGCTGTTGTTTTTTCTCCTCTTAGTCCCCTGCCCTTTAGGATGCGCCATCTCTGTTGTACCTGCAGCTCCTTTCCCATAGACACCCTGTCTGCTCCCAACCTTCAGGCCTCTTCTAGCTCCTCATCAGCTCCATTATCCTAGTGATTTGGCAATTAATCCTTTCCTGGTCTTAATTTTTTTTCTTGGTATCGAGATTAAAAGGTAAGAATGTAAGTACTGTGAATTAACTTTTCCTGTATATGATTCATTTCTAAAACATTAAATGTATATACTTGCACATTTTGTTTTGAGACTATTCGAATAAGGAAGTGTAGGGCTGGGAATATGGCCTAATGGCAAGACCGCTTGCCTCATATACATGAAGCCCTGGGTTCGATTCCCCAGCACCACATATATAGAAAACAGCCAGAAGGGGTGCTGTGGCTCAAGTGGCAGAGTGCTAGCTAGCCTTGAGCAAAGAGAAGCCAGGGACAGTGCTCAGGCCCTGAGTTCAAGGCCCAGGACTGGCAAAAAAACAAAAAAACCAAACAAACACCCGAATAAGGAAGTATAGTGTAACATAATATAGGAGTGATGAGCTGGGTTAAATTCTAACCGCTTACTAGCCAGGTCACTTTGAGTGTTCTCTCTGCCAATATCCAGAGACTGAAAGTATTAGTGTGTGTTTAGTGCCCTTGATAAATCTTTAATGAATAGGATCATCAGAATTAAAAGTGTACTATGCTTCCCAGTGGAAATTGATTGTATTACTCACCTAGGAAAGTACTTCTTTCCTTTAATGAATATATGAGCCACTCAGGGATGTTGATCAAAATCAAGTTGTCATTTCATAGGTCTGGAGTGAGGCACAAGATTCTGCCTAACAAGCTTTCTGACAGTACTGATGCTGCTGATCCTGAGCCACACTCTTACTAGAAGGTTCTGGGAGACCCTAGAGAGAACAAAATAGAAAGAAAAAAATAGGCATAGTTAGGAAAGTTTGTTGGTTTGGTTTTTGTTTTTAATTTATTAGAAAGCTTGGAAGTAGACCTTTTGTTTGTTTTAGAAAACTTGGAAGTAGACCTTTTCTTCTACTTTATAAACACTTAGGTACTGTAGGAGTTAAAATTGATTTTCAGCCCAAAGAGCTACCTAGAGTATCATCTAGGTAGAGCCTGCTTCCTCTGCGGTAGTCCTAGCATCAATTGTGGCCTGCTGCCTGAAAGCCACTGGTTTTCCTAGCATCTGCTAAGGTCAAGAGACCTGTCTGTATTTACCAACCTGGAGTGCCAAAGGTGGTTTTTATCTCTCTTGCAGTGGAAACTCCATGAGGCTCTAGAACATCTGAGAAAAGAACAAGAAGAAGCCTGGAAGCTGGAAGTTAGTGAGAGGAAACGAACTGCCAACTGGAAGGCAAGTTGCCACTTAGAAAAAGGAGTTTGTGTGGCCTCTGTGCTGTTTTGGAACTGATGCTGGTATTTTCCTTCCCTCTGCCAGGCAGTATTGGGGTCAAGGGGCTCTGAGATCCTAATACCAGCTGTGGCTTTACCTCTACCTATCTCAGGCCCCAAACTTCTCCATGCCAACTTGCCTTGTTTTTGGTGGCATACAGAAAAAACTGGAGCTTGGACTCAGGGCCTTCTATTTGCCAGGGATGTGCTCTACCACTAGAGGCTTGGCCCCGGGCCCTTTTCACTTTAGTTATTTTTTTTAATAGAATCTAGCACTTTTTATCAGGATCAGCTTGGCTTCCAATCTTCCTATTTAAACCTTCTACACAATTGGAATAATAGACCCAGTTTAGAGGTTGAAACGGGCAACTCATTAACTTTTTGCTCAAAATGACCTAAAACCACCATCTGCCCAATCTCCACCTCCCAAGTAGCTGGGTGACAGGTTGGAGCCACTATACCTAGTGCCATTGCAACATCGTGATTGTGATGGGGGGATTGGAGGTATGGCTCAAGCAGTAAAATACCTGCCTGGTGAGTGTGAACCCCTGAGTGCAAATCCCAGTACTGCCAAAAAAAGAAAAAAAGGTTGTGATATAGCCATCTTCTCTGACCAGTGTCCTCATGTATGAAGAGGAGAAGTGTATGCCCTGCATCCACAATCACTTAGTGCAACTTGTAGAATGCTAGTAAAAAGCATAATTTCTGTTGCTTTCCTAAGTTCAAGTACAGTTGCTAAGAGTTCTATTATTAAAATATTACAAAGTCACCTCCAAAGTATTTTGGATAAGGGAATACTCAGCCTGTGAAAGAGTCCCAAGATAATACACTGGAGAAGTCAGAAAGAATAGAAAAAAGAATATCCCTTCTCTTTGCCTCTATAGCACCTAGTAACTGGTTACATCAAAACATTGCCCAGTATCAAAACACTTACAGAATGTGTGTGTGTGTGTGCGCGCGCGCGCCAGTGTCCTCAATCTGGAGTGCTCTTCATACTAACAATATCAGTACTGACTCCAATCTTTACAGATTCAAGTGGAAACTCGAAAGCAGAGTATCATATGGGAATTTGAGAAATGCCAGCAATTGCTAGAGAAAAACAACCTACCTGTTCAATACATAGAGGTGGAGGCAGTGGCAGCTCTGGCCAGCCTAGAGCTAGAGAAGGAGGAGACGGAGCATAAACTGGAGTTGAATCACCTGAAGCTCATCCAGCAGAGCCAAACCCTGTGGAGGATGATTGTGGAGCTAGAAGAGCGGTCCCAGAGGCCTGCCCGCTGGATGCTGCAGGTGAGTGGCAGCCTGTCCTGGGAAGCCTGAGTGAAAGCTGAAGTTAGAATGCCTGAGGTTGCAGACAAGACAGTCAGTCTTCTTATCGGCACTCTGCCCTCCAGCTCCAGTGATTGCTGTGCTCCTCCCCCAGCTGAGTGAATGACCTGGCCTGTGTTTGCCTATAGGGTAGGTCGTTCACTTAGCTAGGAACTGCACAGCAGGTACACAGGCAGTGTACCCCTTCCAGCCCCTTCCTTCCCTCCTGGGAGTCGGGAGTACAGTTGATTGCACTCTGCTGCCCTCACAAGCGTCTCTCTCTGGGGTCCTGCACAGCTTGTCTCCCGCCGTGGTGTTTCTCTCCACTTCGAGAAACCCCTCCCAAGGTCATTGTCCAATTCTTCTGGGGAACAGCACGCACTCATATGCTGTTTTTTTTTTTTTTCTTCTTCCAGGATATTCACGAAGTCTTAAACAGGTATGTTCCAGTCCTTGGAGCTTCTGGGCTCCCCTATAGATGGTAGAGGGGCCCAGCCAGAGGCGGGGAAAGAACATAGCCTGCCACCCACAGGAAGAAGGTGCTCTTCTACAGACTCCTGCCTCTTACGTCATACTGGCCAAAGAAGCCATCTTCCTCCTTCCTTTTTCTTCTGTTACTGAATCACATTCCTTTTTTTGTGTTACCAATAAGAATGTGGTTTCAAGTAGACAGTCATAAGAGGGGAGAAGATTGTCCGGCTATGCCTGCTCTGAGTATTTAGCCTTTCTCCCTTGCAGCATCTCCCTTGCACATTGCTTCCTCTCCCAGATGCACACTTAACTCTTCCCACAGTGTGGGGATGTGTGCAACACAGTTTGAGGCTGAGCCAAACTGCCATTGTCAGTGCTGGCAGCGATGGCAGGAGCACCCCACCAATGGTCTCTGGCCAAGCCCCTTCTTCCCTGTACTCTGCCCATGGGCAAAGTCAGCACTCCTCTCTCCTCCGCCAGGAGCAAGTCTTGGAGCCTACAGCGGCCAGAACCAGTCTCTCTGGAGCTGAGGACCAATTGCTGTGTGCTGGGGCTAAGAAAGATCCTGAAGACCTATGCAGGTAATTGATCCTGGGAGAGATTGTGGTGGGCAGCAGGAGGGACTGCCCGCTGAAATGAAACAGCTCGTTGCCCTCTGGATGCCTCACTAGCCCCACCCCACCCTCACCCGTGGCTGACACATTTGTGGCTGTATTTCCCAAAGAGAATTCCCCCAGCCCCCTTGCTCTTTACTGGTGTTACCAACCAGGATCTTTTTCTCTAGCTGATGTGCGCCTAGATCCAGATACAGCTTACTCCCGCCTCATCGTGTCAGAGGATAGAAAATGTGTGCACTATGGAGACATTCAGCAGAAACTGCCTGATAATCCTGAGAGATTTTACCGTTACAATATTGTCCTGGGAAGCGAGTGCATCTCCTCAGGCCGCCACTACTGGGAAGTAGAGGTGGGAAACAGGTCTGAGTGGGGTCTGGGAGTGTGTAAGGAGAATGTAGACCGGAAGGAGGTGGTCTATTTGTCCCCCGACTATGGGTTCTGGGTGATAAGGCTGAGAAAGGGAACTGAGTACAGGGCAGGCACCAATGAGTACCCACTCCTGTCCTTGCCAGTGGCTCCACGCCGAGTGGGAATCTTCCTAGATTATGAGGCCCATGATATCTCCTTCTACAATGTGACTGACAATTGTTCCCATATCTTCACTTTCCCCCGCCAACCCTTCTCTGGGCGCCTCCTACCCTACTTTAGTCCTTGCTACAGCATTGGTGCTAACAACACTGCTCCTCTCACCATCTGCTCATTGGATGGGGAGGACTAGCAATGCCACCAGCCCAACCAGAACTGGAAATTGAGTCTTGCACATAAGAACAAGAGGACCTGCCACTGTCATGGACCCTTGAACCAAGCTTAGAATCCAGGGAGGGTTTTTTTGTTTTTGTTTTTGTTTTTGTTTTTTTCTGCCTGACCCCATGGTTTCTTGTTACAAGGCCAAATCTGTGACTAAGCTACTCATAAGAAAGCAAAGCCCCAGAGCTAGTTGTCGTTCCTATTGGCAGACGCTTTAATTCAGGTTTGCTGGTACAAGCGAACTGTAGTTGACTCTGTCCTTTTTCCTGACCAGAGGAATGCCAGGCAGCAAAGAAAACAGGACTTGCGCAGAATGCCCACTACATCTCCTGCCTGGCACAAGTGGGACAAAGCTCTGTCCCTTAGGTTCTAAGGAGACCTGTGTTCTAGACCTGCCCAAAATTTTGCTCATTGGGATGGTCAGGAAACTTGTGAGCCTTAGTTCTTATTTTCACTTTATGAGTAAGGAACACTAAATGGCCTTAAGGAAGCAAGTCCTTTGTTACAAAGCTCTGGAAGATAAGAATATTAAAAAAAAATTGTAAAATGATTTTCACTTTCAACTCAAACAGTAGTGACAAACTCCTCAGATGTATCTCACACATATCTACATATCATGCATTACATTTGCATCAGAAGCACCTCACATGTTTGAGAAGAATGAAGTGCCCTCATTGGAAAAGAAAATGGGTGCAATTGCTCTTAAAAGGATGTATTCTTCTATCTCCCAGAGTTGTTATAAAAATCCAAGATCCATCTCACACCTTAGTTCCTTTCTGAAGGATAGAGGAAGGAGAACCACAGAATCTTCACGTGCCATCTACCCTGTACAGCCAGACTCCTTCAAGGCAGTAACCTTGTTCTTTCGGGCCTCTCCAGACAGCCTAGAGCCCGTAAGATAAGTGCCCATGCCATTGGCATATAGTAGTATACTGTGCATTGGATATTACGTTTGTTTCTGAGCTTGATTGGCAAGTGTGGCCTCAAGTCAGGAAGTAAGTATAATAAAATAGGTAAAAACAAGTGACTAGGAAGAAAGGCTTATCCACCACTTAGGTAGGCAAAATTTAGATTTTTTTATTTTTTTTATGTCACCAAGAAAACCTTTGTGGTTCTTGTAACTACATAATATTCTCCCTACCTATAGGAGAAGGAAATATGGGCAGAAATAATAGGATTAGACATCGAAAATGAGATTGGGAGTCATATTGCAATGGAAGGAAATTAAGATTCATATTGGTCTGTTGACCTTAAAGTAATTGCTGTGCATGTCAGGGATGATTGTATAAAGTAATTCACTGTAACCCATAAGATTACCATGTGGGAGTGATTGAGACTAGAAACAAACATGAGAACAAGTGGCTCTCCCTATTGCTGAGAGCAAACTGCTTGTTGTTCCATGATGCCATATAACACAATCTCTGGTGCGATTTATGTTTGAAGGTAGTGATTATTAGTTAGAGATGATCAACAAAATAGATTCTAGGTTATTTATACACAAATGCAAAGTGCCTTCCAATTGGCTGTAATAAGGACTACTAAAAATTGTCCTAGCCAGGCGCCAGTGGCTCATGCCTATAATCCTAGCTACTCAGAAGGCTGAGATCTGAGGATCACAGTTCAAGGCCAGCTCAGGCAGGACAGTCCATAAGACTGTCCTCCAATTAGCCACCAAAAAGCTAGAAGTAGAACTGTAGCTCAAGTGGTACAGTGCTAGCCTTAAGCAGTGTGCTCAGGCACACTGCCTAGGCCCTGAGTTCAAGCCCTAGTACCGGCACACACACACAAAAAATGTTTTTTCTTATGTTTTAATTGTTTCTGCTGTTTATATATGATGGTGGTAAAACAAGCCAAAATAGAGAGATAAACATTCTTCCCAACATGCCTCCAAAATGCTTCGTGAAAATTAGCAGTAGGAGAGACATTTCTATCAGCAGCTCGGAGGGGAATGAGCTGGTAAGTCAAAGCGCTATCCTAGCAAATGATTTACATTAGAGAAACTGTTTGTCTTTGTATGTTTGGATTTCCTGGGAAATAAGAGTTGAGAAGTAGATCCTTAGGAAGCACTTCCTGTTATATCCTTGGACACTTAGTAGAGGAGGATGGGAGCAAATTGATGTTGCTATTTTACTATGATCTTTTTATTAAACCAAGCAAATATTAGAATGTTCCTAAAGAAGATTATTGGATGATAAATACATTCAAACTCGGAATGCATTAAGTAGTTAAATAGCCTCAAATGTAATGTACTGTTTGGGGTTTGTTTACAATTTATTTGCTGATTTGAGTGTAATAATTATTTGAAGAAATAAATAACGTCATTATTTGATTGCTGTTTCCTATTGTCTAATTTTAACAGCAAAGATTGAGTTTACACATGTATTAAAGCCCTTCTCTATGAAATAATTGCTTATGCTTCCTCTCCAAAAGCTCTATGAAGCCAAAAGTTTATTTGATTCATTGTTGTAGCTTAGTCTAATTGTGTGTGTGTTCATTGTTTGAGTCTAAGTAAGCTACTTATTTAGATGTCAAGAATCAATACAATTTTTCTGCCTTAGAGAGTTAAAACTATATAGAACTGAATTATACTCCTGATCAAGAACTATCTTGAAGGATAATTTCTTTCATTGTGACTTCCGTACTGATCCATAGCGAGAGGAGGGAAGTAGTCATCTTGAAGGGAAGCTTCCTTCAGTGATGCATGTAACACCTGGGGTGACTTCTCCAGTTGCTGTGATCAGTGCTGCAAGTCGAGAGCCGGGCTCTGCCCAGCCTGACTTCACTAATAAGAGGCCTGAAGGAGTACTTAGTAACAGTGCAAAATGATTGGATCCTGCAAAAGAAGGAGAGAGAGGAGCCAGTCCTGGGCATTAGAACTCACCCAGAAATTAATAGTCCCACCTTTTTCAAGCAAGATTGGTTGTGATCTCTTAGAATTCATTCTTAGTCCCATGCACAGATTAAATGAACTTGGTATGACAGGAGAGGTACCATATCTGCACAAAATGTAAAAGAGCTAGGATTTTTTTCAGTTTGGCATAGTCATGACAAGGAAGCAATATACTTTGAAATACGTGTAATTCAATAAAGAATCTACAATTTTAAGCATTGCTCATGCGAATGAAGGTATGAAGGAAATCGTCCTGATGAAACTACGAGGAAGAAATTCCTATTTTTGCTGCAGGCTAGACTAATCCTTGGTTACTTTATATTAGATTATTTAATATATTCTTCTATTTAATGATAATATTTAATTCTTCAGGTTGTTTTGCAGAAACCGTAGTGGAATTTTTCAAAGTGAAAGTCATATAAATAGTTTAACTATTGTGTAATCCTGGTTTTAACTGTTTGGGGGACCTTCCTGCATCCTTGTGAGAATTTTGAGAGGCTGATTCCTATATTACTAGTATTCAGAAATAGAAAACGTTCCTGATAAGTAAACAAACATAACATTACCAAAAAGTATGGATGATGAATTATTAAGCAGCCAAACAATTTGGCAACGATACATTAGTGCTAATTTACACAGGACTACAGTTTAAATACTACCTAGAATGAATATAGAATTAGAAATGTGGAGGTATATTTTTTACTACAACATGTCAGATGAGTTATGTGTTTTTCCGCTCATTATTTCGTTGGCTTTTCATTATCCTATACTATTTAACATTATTTCTACCATCAGTAGAAAGCAACTGTTAAGACTTAAAATATAACAATGTCATCATGATCACTGCGTGCATTTTGAATTTGAAATAATTTTATTAAGATTGCAAAATGGGTCAGAATCAAATGTATACCTTTTACATTAGGTTCTTTCCTTACAACATCATACATTAATTACTCCATTTAATACATTCTAATGGAGGTATAGAATTCCATTGTGTGTACGTACCACATTTTCCTGGTCCACTCGTCTACTGAGGAGCCTCCCGGTTGGTTCCATATTTTTGCAATGACAAATTACGCTGCGATGAACATAGTTGTGCTGGTGGCTTTAGTGCGGTCTTGCTTGTAACCTTTTGGGTAGATGCCCAGAAGTGGGGCTGCTGGGTCATAGGGGCACTCTATGTTTAGCCTTCTTAGGAACCTTCACACTGCTTTCCAGAGGGGTTGAACAAGTTTGTATTCCCACCAACAACGTAGTAGGGTTCCTTTCTGGCCACATCCTCTCCAGCATTTGTTATTATTGGATTTCCTGATAATGGACAGTCTTACTGGGGTGAAGTGGAATCTCAATGTTGTTTTGATTTGCATTTCTTTTATGGCCCCATTCGTAAGGAAATGGAAGGACTTGGAAAAAAAATCATACTAAGTGAAGTGACTCAGACCCAAAGAAACATAAACCCTATGATGTCCCTTATAGGGCATAGATTAGGCTAGTCATGGTAGAAAATCAAAATACCCCAATAGCTACACCCATATGATCACATAAGATGATGCCAAGTGAAATGAACTACACGTTATGGAAACAAGTTATACCACTGTTGTAATTATTTTCAACATGCCATGTGAACTCGTACTTTTTTTTTCTCTTTTTCCTTGTCTGTTTGTTTGTTTGATTGGTTTGTTTAGCTTTGTTTCTCTTGTATTCCCTTCCTGTGGTTGTACCCCCGCTACCACTGTATCTCATCTGAGTACCCCGGATACTGTTTATACAGGTATTAGAACTGGGGAAGGGAGAAGGAATACCAAAATTGAGGACAAACCATTCAAAAAGCAACACTTACAAAACCATTTGGTGTAAACCAACTGCACAACTCTTAGGGGGAGGAGGGGAATGAGGGAGGAGATAACAAGTAGAACAAGAAATGTACTCATTGCCTTTCATATGAATGTGTAACCACTCTGTACCACACTTTGACAATAAAAAAATTTTAAGACATTCTAAAAGGAGGGTAAATTTAAAACCAGAGAAGCTAGAGTTTCATTTCAACTTCCATACACCTTGAGTGGTTTTACAAGAAGAGTCTGTGTTGACTGGAGATAGTCTTCACGGTATAGTATTTTCTCAGTAATTATACCACTCAATAGGCACACCACTACATAGGATGCTATGAAACATTGCTCATGATTTTTTTTTTTTTTTTTTTGCCAGTCCTGGGGATTGAATTCAGGGCCTGAGCACTGTCCCTGGCTTCTTTTTGCTCAAGGCTAGCACTCTACCATGTGAGCCACAGCGCCACTTCTGGCCTTTTCTATATATGTGGTGCTGAGGAATCAAACCTATGGCTTCGCATATATGAGGCAAGCACTCTTGCCACTAGGCCATATTCCCAGCCCTGCTCATGATTTTTAGCTGGGCAAATGAGTAGATGGACTTTTGAGGTCGGTCACTTTTTAGAAGCTCTTAAGACATTATTTACATTAACACCACAGCCTGCCATCAGTAATAGATCTAAAATAGTTTTCTGGACCAGAAAAACTATTTTGCAAATACAAATAAGTATTATTACTAATATTCTGAGTCAAAAATCCTTTTTTTTTTTCAGTATTTACAGTAGTCTGATAAACATTTAGAAGTCAGGCATTGAGAAAACTGTGCCTGACTCGTATCTTCATTTTTTTAATTCTGTTTATTTAAATTCTTTTACATTTATCCACAGGATTTATATTTCATTCCTTTTACCTCACTGAAAAGTGTCTGCAGCCCTTTCGGTTTGCACTAGATATGTGAAGTATTGCCTCTCGTCAAAAACCTCGGATTACTTGGTTGTTTTTTTCTTCAAAGTAGTGCATTTGTGCTTATTTGGTGACCAGTTTAAAAACTCTCTGTACTGCCTCTGATAAGATTTTATGTAGAACATAAGGAGGCTAGCTCTAACTATATTTTCCTAGGAATAAAGATCTATTTTTCTAGTGTGGAAAAAAAATGTGTTAAGTCTCTCTTTTATGTGCCTTTGTATTTTGTTTTAGGATTGAGCTCCAGAGTATAGAGTATAGATAAAGCAAAATAAGGACTTCCAACACTGAACTCATGTTGACTTAGCTCCTATTGCTTGAACACAGGTGATCATCTTTACACTAAGTATAACTAGCGTAACAATGAAGGAGGAGCCATGTGCCAGTGGTCCAGGCCTATAATCCTTGCAATTCAAGGAGGCCAAGATTGAGGAGCCTGATTTTGAGCCAGCTCAAGACTCCTGGAGATTAAATAGCCAGCAAAAAGCAGGAAATGGAGCTATGTCTCGGGTGATAGAACTTCAGCCATAGTGAAAAATTGAGCTGGAGCATGAGGTCCTGAGTTGAAGCAAAATCAGGCAGGGGAGTGGGGAGCCTAAGTTAAAGAACTGCCTTACAGAACTAAACAACATGGATGTGACTTGGTGTCCAAAGTGAATTAGAACCACAGGATGGAGGAAACAGTCTCTTAGACCATCTAGATAAAAGGCTCACTAGTAATCTAGCTTTCTGTCTTCGTGTTCCTCTTAATAAGCTTTGTATCTTAATGGGTAAACTAGAAGCCATTTTTTTCTGGAGAAAGGCATCTAGTCCCAGTGGAATCATGTCTCAAGTGGAGTGGATTCACTCGTGAGCCAGAGAAGCAGGGTCGTATACTGACAGTTTCTATTAAATCTCATGACAAGAAAACTCCACCGGAAATCAGGCAAATAATACTGAGCACAATAGTTCAAGTCTATAATCCTGGCTAGTTGGGAGGTGGAGATTAAGGGGGTCATAGTTTGAAGTCAACCCAGGTGAAAAATTCAAGAGACTCCATCTCAACCAATAGCTGGGTACAGAGGCACATACCTGTTACCTTAGCAACGTGGCTAGGGACAATCATGTCCCTATGTGATGCCCAGCAACACATAGGATTGCAGCCCAGCCTAGTCATAAGGACCCTACCTCAAAAATCCCTTATGCAAAGAGAAGCTGGAGGTATGTCTCAAATGATGAGTACCTGCCTAGAAGCACTGAACAATGAATTCAGTCCTTAGTACTACCCCTCCCCCAAAGTCAGGAGAGATTGCAGTGGGGGAGAAGATAGTTAAAGCACAGGGCATGCAGGATATCAGTGTTAGAAATGTGGGTCAGAAGATAACATAATCCCAAGTGTATACTCGCAACCCAGATTCTTACACAAAATAAAACCATTATAAATGTCAGAACATCCAGATCATCCTATATACACTTACATTTCTGCAGAAAATTCATTCAAGGATACTCTTACAACTTCACTTAAGAGGTCCTTCACTCCTAGGGAAGCAATTCCACCTCCATAGGCCTGTGTACTTGTTTTGCAGTTGGCTGGAAAGCTAAAATAATAGGGACAGGTCTGTTGTGTTCATGAACGCTGACTGGAGAGATTAAAGAACAAGTACAACATCAATCTCCATATTCTCTCCTGTATCTTTTTGGTTCTAATACCATAAATGATGGGGTTTAAGGTGGGTGGGATGACCAGGTACAAATCTGCTAACAAAACATGTATGTGCAAAGGCACTGTGTCTTGCCCTAGCCAGGCAACATAGACAGATGACATGCCAGGGAGATAAAACAGGGCCATCACCCCTACATGGGAACTACATGTGCTTAATGCCTTCCACTGAGCATGTGAAGAAAGACCAAATACTGCCCTGAGAATTAAGGCATAGGAAACAGCAATGAAGACCAAATCAGAACCTGCGATAAGAAAAGAAGCAACCAAACTGTAGAGACTGCTGGGCATGGTGTCGGCACACGCCAGCTTAGCCACAGCCATGTGTTCACAGTAGGAGTGGGGAACCACATTGGAGCCACAGAAAGGAAGATGGGTCAGCATCCAGGTCAATGGAGTCATAGTTATGATAGCTCTGATGATGATGGTCACACACATTCCCAGCATCACGTTAGGGGTGAGAATCCTACTGTAGTGTAGGGGTTTGCAGATGGCCACATAGCGGTCAAAAGCCATGGCCAGCAGCAGTCCTGTCTCCACAGCTGTGGCTGCATGGACAAAAAACAACTGAGTGAAACAAGCATGGAAGCCGATGGAGCTGTCTCCAGAGCAGAAGATGCTCACCATCTTGGGTACCACAGAGGAGGCCATCACAAGGTCCACAGCAGCCAGAACACACAGGAAGCAATACATGGGCTCCTGGAGAGCAGAATCCATGCAGATCACAGTCATGATGAGGGTGTTTCCTATCAGGGCTATGGTGTACATAGCACTCAGGAAGATAGCCAGACACAGATAGGAAGACTGCAAACCTGGAATGCCCACAAGCATGAAGGTGGCAGGAGACTCCATTGTGTGGTTGTAGGTTGGCCCAAGTATCACTGGTAGCATTGTTTTCCTAAATTAAGTACAAAACGAGTAAAGAAAATCAGGAATCCTCTTAAACACACACACACACACACACACACACACACACACACACACACACACACACACACATGTTCCCATCTGTCATGTTGGTAAATCCTGATATAAATCCCAGCTTGGTTGATTTCTTTGGTCAAAAAATGATATCTGTTAGGCTATCCTGCTTCATTTTCCATCCTCAAGATTCATTGCTTTACTAATTTCTAGTCATGCACCAAAGATCAGTTCTTGTGTTTCCTCCTTTAGAAAGTCTCTGTTCTGTCTTGCCTCTCCCATGTTCAGGTGAAGCTAGGTACCTCTCTTTTGAGTTTTCATCAAAGCTCTCATGTTGATCATTCTAATACTGTAGTTCGGATTTTGTTGTGTGCACCCAAGTATGTATCACTTGTTTGTGGCCGTATCTTAAGTGGCTGTGTAGAGCAGCCCACTAAAAAGTTATGTGCTTGCATTCGACTAAATAGTTATCACAGAATCAAGGACCAATTGGAGGAAAGATTTGTCTTTTATCTCTTTGTTTACTCTAGTAAGTGTTGGATTAAATAATGAAATTCTTGAGTTTGAACATAACACGTTTTGTGTCTTCAGTATGCCAGAGAAACCATGAAGAAGCATCTTTATGGTTAAAGAAATTTAATAATGGGTTTAGGAAAATGAGTTTTCTCTCATTCCATAGGAGATAATAAACAACCTAAAAATATTTATAATCTCTACCTTTTCTGTGTTTTGGCTTATATTTTTTATAATGTAAGTACTAGGTTTAATGAACAAACATGGATACATGAAACTTAGCACCCATCATAAGTTTTGATGGTTCCTTCGTATAATTAATGTCTTCTACCAAGACATTTCAGAACATCAGGAAGTGATGAACATTTCTTTTGTGTGTGAACACATATGTACTTTGTAAAGACCTTTATAATGAACACAGTATGTACCAGCACTGTGGTGAACAAAGTAACATTTGCCTTTTTTCATTCACTGAAGTTCACAAATTTACTGACTGGTAAGGTAGATCAAACCTCTACACAAGACAGATTGATAAAATTTAAATGAGATCATCATGTGGCGGGCTTATAAGACATGTGAGGTATAAAAACAGCTTTTTCCAGGTATGACTCCCAAGAGCTGAAACACCTAAAATCAATCCTTGAGAAATAACTATCAGGGCTGGAAATGTGGCTTAGCGGTAGAGTGCTTGCCTAGTATACATAAAGCCCTGGGTTCTATTCCTCAGCACCACATACATAGAAAAAGCCAGAAGTGGCGCTGTGGCTCACGTGGTAGAGTGCTACCCTTGAGCAAAAAGAAGCCAGGGACAGTGCTCAGGCCCTGAGTTCAAGCCGCAGGACTGGCAAAAAAAAAAAGAGGTAAAAAATGGAGAAATAACTATAAATAGCTACAATAAAGCTATTTTTACTTCACTTGTCCAGTTTTAACAGGACAAAGAAGTGTGCTTCATTGCTTGACAACTGTTTATAATTGCCTTTGCAATACATTTCCCTAATTCAGCTGTTGCCATGTCATAGAATGTGTAATCAAATGACTTTATGGGGGGTAACCTAAAAGAAGGCATCAGCAATAATAGCTCATGTTAATCCTGTGCCCTCTTTCTCTCATCCTTTTCCCTTTAGATAAAGTGCTTCGTTTTCAGGATTCACTCTGTGATTGGGCATATGTACATTCCTCAGCTTTCTGAGAACACTCTTTACAGGAAGCGCTTCTACACTGGATAATATCAATCTTCTTTTTGGGACCCTGAATTTCTCTTCGAATACAGCACAAGCCAGGCACTAACTACTCAGGAGTCTGAGGTCTGAGAATCACAGTTCAAAGCCAGCCTGGGCAGGAAAGTTCATGAGACTCTTATCTCCAATGACCCACTAAAAAGCTAGGAGTGGAATTAAGACAGGGTAGAGCACTAGCCTTGTGGGGGGAAAAAAAATCTTAGGGACAGTACCCAGGCCCTGAGTTTAAGCCCTAAGACTGGGCACAAAAAAAAGAAGAAAGAGGGATATGTATGCATGAAAGTCCTACAAACTTTTATTGCTCCACTGAAGATGTTTGTTTCAGCAACACAAATGAATGTGCTAAAAGTCATTTTTATTAATGCATACTCCCTAGGCTGAACGCCTTCTTCTTGTCACTTGGCCTTTTTGCATTAGTCCAGTTGTCTAAATTCTCCTAACCCACTTGATACATTAGTAAGATGAAGATAATAGCTCTATGTTAGATGTTTTGAAATTTAAATGAGAAGGCATGTATGATTGTGTAGATCTCAAATAAATGTAGCAAATAAATAAGGCTAATTTTCCTATTTCCATCTAGTTCCATATTGCATCAAATAGCATACTTGAATAAGTAAATGTGATTAGAAGCCAAATTGAAAATTAAAGACCAACACAGGCTGCATTTCATGAAATTGTCATTTTGTTTTTTCCACAATCTACCCTGGGAGTTGTCTCTCCCTGTGGCTAGACACAACAAGGTTCTAGTTATACTGTGATGAAGACCTTATTCTCCATTCCTTTATGGGAAACTTCTCAAGTTTTCTTTCTTTCTTTGCTCTTTTATCTTCTTCTGTTTGCATTGTTCCCTTTTGAAAAGGTCTCTTTTCCCTCAACCTGCAACTCATCTCTAGTAAAAATGTCTAAGAGAGATTCACATCTGTACTGCCATGTAAAACCAGCCATTGCCAAAGTGAAATTGGACTAAGGATGGAGTGGAGGTAAATAGGAAAGTCCTTTATCATCGAGGCTACATTGGTGCTTCTTCCTACGATCAGATCATTCCACTCCCTAGGGAAATACACATAGAGCTTGGTCCCAGACCTGGACACTGGTGTGAGCCAGACCTTAGTAAGTTTCCTTATCTTCTTCCTCAACCCTCATATGGCAACTCTCAAGGTCTCACACTAATGGATCACCACATCAAATGTATGACTTTGGCTCTCTTAACAGGAGTAATATATAACCCAAGAACTATTCTCTGTGTTTTCAGGCAGCATGTATGGAACAGTATGTATTTGTCGAACCTCAAGACTAGCCTGACTCCAGCTATCATTTTCTGTGCCTCCCCTCAAGAAAGGGCTTCCAGCTGAGTTGTCATAAACCTCCCCTGAGTACTACCTTTACTCACCCTTCTTTAATTTTTTTCATGGGCCTGGAACATCCCAGAACACTGAGATGGATCAGATTAATAGAATTCAGGATTCCATATGCTACAGTAAACATTTTCTCTGTTAGACAAGCACTAGTCAACATTTGCCCATTCTCAATCCTCACCATACATATTTGCCTTTTAAGTTTGCCTCCTGAATAGCTGAAAACAGGCCATCTAGGTATCTGTGTTGCCCTCAAGAGAATCTCAGGAGTTTTCTGAAAAGCCAAATGGCTTCAATCTAATTACAAACCCTGAACGCCACTGAAGTGAAGAAACATACAAACAGAAGCCCACAAACCTTAATAAGTGCTACATTATGATGTAGGCTGGATGAAGTAGTGAGGTCTACATCTTAGGTCATATGAACCGTGCTATGGGTAGCCATAGGCTGGGACAATTTCAGTAATAGATTAGGAGAACCTGGAAAAGCTTTCAAAGTAAACAGAGGTGAAGAGTTTCAAGGCTCAGGATATCTCTAAGACTGTATCGAGCATCATTTTCTGAGGCAGAGGAAAGCCCAAAGATCCAGAATGCTTTCTGCCACCCTCCCCTCTGATTCAGGATCTTCACCTGACTGCAGTGCACACACCCACCTTGGGAGGGAAATCTCAGCTGATGTCCTAGCCTACGTGGTCATTCCTCTAGCCAACCCTACCAGCCTCACCTCATCCTACGTTCATGATCTTCACAATGTCTCTTTTCTTTCCTTTCATTTATTTTTCTTCTTGATCAGTACAGCTCAGGATTTCTATGCGTTTATTCTTTTCAAAGAACAGCATATTTTATATACTCACTTGTTTCTTTAAGAATTTATTTCACCCAGCATTGCTCTGAAATTTTCTTGCTCAGAGCAACAATGAACTCCATCAAAGATGTGCGGCCAGTCTGGTGACTTACTTTAATTTTACTGCCTGTTCCCTCCTTTATTTTTGTTAACTCTTCAATTAACATATGACACACATACTGTAAGATGCAGAAATCTATCATACACATAATAATTGCCACTCTGTGGATACACCAACACTCCCATACTACCTCACTGACTTGCTCAAAATTCAGATATGATAGCTTCCTGGGTGATGAAGTTCACTTTTTTCAGAAGGGTCTGACCCAGCTCTCCTAAGATACATCTCAATCCCTGACCCTGCCTTTGGTTTCAATCCTGAAAACTCACATGACTCCTACAGTATCAGTCAATAGAAACTGGCACTAGACAAACCACCTAATATCTGTACTAAACCATAGGACTTGTGAGGACTTTTCATTCGTTAACAAGAAGAACTAGGTAATTTTAAGTCATCTTCAAAGTGAAAGTGCTACTGTATAGCTTATTTGAATGGAACCTTTCTGCTTATGATAACCCTGTATCCCTACCTAAGTGCTTCCCCTCTCCAAACAATCAGTCCCATTGCCTAGTCTTGTCTTGAAACTCCTCATGGTCCCTATAAAGTGTTTTTCCCACTATGTCAAGGTTGGACTTACCCCTTTTGGATGCTTCCAAGTGAAGTAGTCCCATGATTCTGTGCCCTGTCCCACCTCCTCCAACCCCCCATCATTTCCAGAAGAACCTCTTGGTATTAGCAGTATACTTCAGAATTGGACAAACTTCTATAATTAGATGGAGGACTTGAGCCCTCTTTTCTCGGAAAATCTTAGCCTAAAAACTCCCATCAGCCTAACCCCTAACCTCTAGGCCAGTTCCCCATATCCTTGGAGTTTTCTCTGATTATCTTGTGCCTGGTAAACCACATTTTTCCCACTCAAAATAAGAAAAGTATATAGAGAACTTTTAGGAAAAATAGTAAGAGCCCCAGGAAAGAAAACAAAAGAACAATGTAGAGTTCTCCTGAATCGTGTTCTTTTCAAAGACCTCCCAGTGGGAGCTGTCCTTACCCCACTAGACACTGAATCATTCTATCTTTTCCCTAGAGACAACACTTCCCTTGTCTTCTTCCCATCATCCAAACACTGCAACTCCTCTAGAGACTAGTTTTTCTTTGTGCTCTGTCCCTGGGACTTTCCGGATTGCAGGAGGAGGCAGAAGCCTAGTGCCTAAAATAGTTTTTGTTTCTACAAGTCCCAAGAGGATACCTAAATGTTATAATACACAGTATATCCTGAAAAGAAAATTTAAAAGCCCCCAAACAATATATTTGTAAATATCTGGTCTATTCCAGATAGATGTTTTTCAAAGATTTTTCTCATTCAATTTTCACAGTCTTCTGAAGAGCTGCAATCATCATAGCTGCACTGTCTAGACAGGTGGGATACACATAAGGGCAAAAAGCTTGTAAGCCAAAATCAAGATTCAAATTCTAGAAACTCTAGTACATTTTTTTCTTTTTTGTACATCCAATAGTGTAGTTAGGTGCTTCTGTGACAGTGAGGGTCGATGAACATTGCTTTGAGACCTTGATTTCAATTCTTTAGGATTGCTGCATGGTAAGCTCATCCTACTAGAACAGACCAGAGGGGCCCAACCTTCTCTAAGGGTATTTAGCTAAAGTTTAGATATGTATTATAGAGGTTTGCTAATGAAGAACATTAAGTTCATTTTAAATCTTTGTCACAAGCATCCCTTGAGGCTTATTCTTTTCCTTTCAAATGGCTGAAACTTTTATGTACTTTGTACATAAAAAACGTTTATGTACTTTTCTTATGTACTTTGGCTGTTTGATTGAGAGCTGTCAGATCCTTCCCTCATGACTGAATCGAGTGACATCTGCCTGAAAGATGAACCTGTCCACAGCCCCAAGAATGGAAACTCAACAGAAATGGTTATCTTCCAAGTTCCCAAATCTGATAGAACTGCAAACAACCTTGTTGTCACTTCTTTATCTCCAGAAATTCCCACTGTGCATAGATGGGGTTTCTTGACTGTATCCCATAAGCCTCATAGGTTTTCTTTATTCTTTTAAAGTATTTTGTTATTTGTTGGGTTTCTTTGTTTAGCTGTGTTAATATTTTTGGAGTCTTGGTCAAGTAACAATTGCTTCCATTTTGGAAGCTTTTTACTTTATTTCTTCATTTCATTGATTTTTTTAATAATTACATGATCTTTATTGTTTCTTATGATTTCTATTTCTTTGAAGAATTTCTTTAATCTTAGGTTGTTTTATTTATTCCTATTGTTTATCTGCATTTTCTTGCATTTTACTAAATCATCATTATTTTTTAGCCATTTCATAGGTCTCTTTCTGAGATCTATTTTGGAAGAATTAGTGTAGGTCTTTGGAGTTTCTGATGCCTTTGCTGTTTCTTTTGCACTCCCATTGACATCTGGGCATCTGTGATGATACGTGTTCTGTCCAATCTTATGAAGTGAAATTGTGAAGTTGAAGGACACAATGAAGCCTTGCTTTGGTCCTCTGGGACAATATTAAATACTGCTCACAACTTCTTACAGTCACAAGATTGTAAGTTGGTTAGAAGACCCCATAGATCCCACTAGTGATATACATTGCTAATGAAAATAAATTGGAGCCAGAGAAATATTCTCTTCAAACAACCTAGATAAATGGGTTTTCTAGGCATGTGTCTGGTTTCCTCGTCCAAGTTCTATATGAGAAAGTAGCAAGCAAATTAGTTTTAGGTGTCTCAAACTTGAAACCCTAGTTATTCAGAAAGATGAGATCAGAGGATTATAGTTCAAAACCAGACTGTACAAAAAAGTGTGATGGGCTCCAACTCCAATTAAGCAGCAAAAATCTACAGTGGAGGTATGGCTCTAGTAGTAAAGTGTGTTAGCCATGAGCAAGCAAGCCTAGACTGTACAAAGAAGAAAAGGAATTCCCTTTCACTTTCCTAGTTCTAATACCAGTAAACACGGTTTCCAATGTACTCAGACAAGATACAGTGATAGTGCAAGTACAACCACAGAAAGGGGATACAAGACGATCATCAACAAAAGAAGCTACAGTTTCACATGCCATGTTGAAAGTAATTACAACAGTGATATATCACTCATTTCCATACATGGAGTTCATTTCACTTAGCATTATCTTATGCACTCATAGGGGTATAGCTATTAGGCTCTTGTGATCCTCTGCTGTGACTAGCCTAAACCTGTGCTAATTATTCCCTATGAGGGAGACCATAGAGTTCGTGTTTCTTTGGGTCTGGCTCACTTCACTGTATCTTATCAGAGTACATTGGAAACTGTATATACTGGGAACTAGGAAAGTGAAAGGGAATACCAAAATCGAGAGACACAGGATAAAAAGACAAACAACTCCAAAAGCAACACTTGCAAAACTGTTTGGTGTAAATCAACTGAACAACTCATGGGGGGAGAGGGAAAGGGGGAGAGGGGAGGGCGGAATGAGGGAGGAGGTAACAAACACTACAAGAAATGTATCCAATGACCAATGTATGAAACTGTAACCTTTCTGTACATCAGTTTGACAATAAAAAAAAAAGGAAATGGAGGAAAGAAAAGAAAGGAGAAAGAAGAAAGAAAGGGAGGACAGAAGGAAGGAAGGGAGGGAGGGAGGGAGGGAGGGAGGGAAAGAAAGGAGGAAAGGAAGGGAGGGAGGGAGGGAGGGAGAGAAGGAGGGAGGGAGGGAGGGAGGGAGGGAGGGAGGGAGGGAGGGAGGGAGGAAAGCCAGGCAGGTGAGTGTGAACTGGAGGACTAACAAAGCACCAAAGGACTGGTCTCTAAAACAAAGGGTCTACAAAGGAGGATAGTCTTAGGACAGGTTCACAAAGGCTCAACATGTGCATATGATCTTATAGAATAATGTTTGTCCACATGAACTCCAAGAAATAGAAACAAGAGGTTTTTGTTATTTTGTCTTTTGTTTTGTTCCCCTCCTTTGTCGCTGTTTTTGTTTTCTGTGTCTTTTGTCTTATATGTAAGTTTATCAGTTTGTGGAAAGGTCAGGGAGAGCACAGAAATGATGGGACAATGAGTGAACAAACGCAGCAGTGATACTCCCTAGACACGAGGTTGATAATTGAACAACTTGTGGAAGGTCAGGGTTACGGGGTTCGAGGGAGGGGATTCCCAGTCCCTCCAAGAGTCTACCACTCAGAGACAGTCTCAAGCAAAGAGACGGGTTTATTGGGGAAGCAAAAAGCAAACTAACTGGCCAGGGATGCAGCACAGACTCAGGAGCTGAAACTGTGACAGTGAAAAGCAGGCTGACTGGCCAGGAACAGGGGAACTGCCACCGTGACCCCCAGCAGTCCTCAAGTTGGGGTTTATAACGGTAAAATTGTAGCACAGATGTAGGGGCTTGACACAGAGGGAAGGACAAGTAACAAACACGTTAAGCAAGCGTGGCACAGATGTAGGAAGTTGACACAGGGGGTAGAGCAAGAAACCAACAAGTTAAGCAAGCCATTTACAGACCTAATCTACTCCCCGCAACATTTCCTACCATGTTTCCCTAATCAAGATGGCGTCAGCTTCACTCCCTACAACAGTCAGGAAGGAAAACTGGGAGAAAACAAGGGAAGAGAGGACACTGCTCACAAAGGAATGTGCTTATTGCCTGAATTATGTAACTGTGACACCTCTGTATATCACCTGTATAATAACAATAAAATTAAAGACAGAGAGAAAGAGACTATACATGTTCCAGTAGTGAAAAAGTGCAGCTTATCTTGGAAAACAGTTCTCCATACAACATAAAATTACAAGTTCCAATAGCAACAGCTCACAATTCCTGTGCCTAATCATCATGTTTTCCAAGGATAATCACAGCATGCCAAAACTGTAAACCTGACCTGTGAGTAAGGTATCCTGATGTGACAATATCCAAGATTATACAAGTGGCCTTAACCTCACTGTATCAGTCCTTCCAAAAAACTCACAAGGAGAAATGTGAGCCCAGGAAGAGGGTCTAATGACTGTTAATTAACTGGTAGACAAAGGAAATCCAAAGCAAAGGAAAGTGACAGCTCTAAGAAGTTGGAAGAGGATGAATAACAGATTCTTACGAAGAAGCTCCGGGAAGAAATGCAGCCTGTCCATAATTAGCTTGGATCCCAATGAGGTACCTATTGCATTTCTGACTCCTAAAACAGTAGGAGAATAAATTTGACTTGTGCTAAGCCACAAACAATAATTTATATAGGGAGGGTCTGGTAGAATATTAGCATTGCAAACATGCATCCAGAATGAAGAAAACAAAAATTCCAAAACTACATTAGGTGCTCCTACATATTTATATTGAATGACACCATTAAAACATTTTCATTAAATGATTTAATAAAACCAGAATAATCCCATTCATATTCTTGCTAGGAATTGAAAAATTACACAAGAACAAACATTACACTTCTATCTTAGAATTTTCATAGTTCTAGGTAAACAAATCCACCAATGTAGACTATAAAAGCACCATTGCAATAGCTGGCAAACTAAACAGCTGAACATTTTAGGCTCATAATACTTGATTAGAGTGGTCAAAGAGACAGGGCAGTACCAAAGTCAATATTCTTTCCCTTATTTGTTTGGTCCTGATACCATAAATGATGGGATTTAAGGTGGGTGGGATGATCAGGTACAAATCAGCTAACAACACTTGGGTATGCAAGGGCACGATGCCCTGCCCTAACCAGGCCACATAAATGGACGCCATTCCAGGCAGATAGTACAGGGCCATGACCCCCACATGGGACCCACAAGTGCTTAATGCCTTCCGCTGAGCTTTCTTTGAGGAAAGACCAAATACTGCCCTGAGAATCAAGACATAAGAGGTAGTAATGAAGGTCACATCAGAACCCACAATAATGGAGGGGCAAATCAAACTGTAGAGATTGCTGGGCGTGGTGTCGGCACACGCCAGCTTAGCCACAGCCATGTGTTCACAGTAGGAGTGGGGAACCACAGTGGAGCCACAGAAAGGAAGATGAGTCAGCATCCAGGTCAATGGGCTCAAGGCTATGGTAGCTCTGATGAAGATGGTCACACACATTCCCAGCATCACGTTAGGGGTGAGAATCCTACTGTAGTGTAGGGGTTTGCAGATGGCCACATAGCGATCAAAAGCCATGGCCAGCAGCAGTCCTGTCTCCACAGCTGTGGATGCATGGACAAAATACATCTGAGCGAAACAAGCATGGAAGCCGATGGAGCTGTCTCCAGAGCAGAAGATGCTCAGCATCTTGGGTACCACAGAGGAGGCCATCACGATGTCCACAGCAGCCAGAACACACAGGAAGCAATACATGGGCTCCTGGAGTGTGGAATCCATGCAGATCACAGTCATGATGAGGGTGTTTCCTATCAGGGCTATGGTGTACATAGCACTCAGGAAGATAGTCAGACACAGATAGGAAGACTGCAAACCTGGAATGCCCACAAGCATGAAGGTGGCAGGAGACTCCATTGTGTGGTTGTAAGCTGCCCCCAGCATCATCAGCGATATTGCTTTCTTACTACTGTACAAAGCACTGAAAGAATAGGATACAGTTCAATCAGATATGTTCACCTTTCGTTGTAGTAAATCCTAAGAGTGTTCTCAGTTTGGCGTTCTTTCAACCCAGCAAAATAAATATGATTTAGTTATCTTGTTGCATCTTCTGCCTCATTATCTTAATAATTCCTACTCATAATTCAAGGCTTCTTGTAACTTGTCTTTCCTTCCCTCATCCTTCTCTCCCGCCCTCCCTCCTCTCTCTCCTGTTGCTCCTGCCTCTCTCTCTCTTTCTGTGTTACACACACACACACACACACACACACACACACACACACACACACACACCATCCTCTCCAGTCAAGTTATATCTCCATATTCTGATTTTTCATGAAATCTTCCACATCGTTCTACAAGAGACTTATGTGGACAATTCCAGTTCTCTATCCATAACTTTATTGTGTGCACTAAACTGTGAACTTTCCTCAAGGCCTTATACAGAGTATTCCTTAGCTGTAGAGCCCAAGTTCATTAAAAGAAAATACATATCAGGTGCAAGTGGCTCATGCCTTCAGCTCCATGTATTCTTAACACCCTGTTTCTAGTTAGCCATGAAAAAAGCTGGGATGGAGGTGTGGCTCAAAAGAAAGAGCTCTGGTCTTAAGCAAAACAGCCAAGTGAGAGCACAATGCGTGAGTTCAAGCCTGGGTAAAAAAAAAAAAAAAACACACATGTAACTTCATTATAATAAAGAGTTTCATCCAAATCAGTAATAATCTGTGGAGACAATTTTCATTTTATATCTATTCTTATCTATTAAGAGTCAAAAACTGTTGAGTGAGCAATGAATTTCTAGTCAAGTGTCATATTATGTATCCGTGGGATGGTGCCTAGACAAAACATTAATGAAGCACTGTAAGTTTTGTTAATGAGTTAAAAATAAGATGAGAAAACAACATATGGTAGAATGGAGGGGAAGAGTGTCAGTCATTACAATGTATTATACTTATTATTCTTTTTATTGTGCCTTTTTCCCCCCACAGAGCTGAGGATTGAACTCAGGACTTTGCACATTCCGGGCAAGTGCTCCTCCACTGAGCTAAATGTGAAACCCCTGAAATATTTTTGTGCAACTAGTTACGGATAATAAAAATGGGAGGAAAAATAGGAAAAGGAAGAAGGGAGATAGAGGGAGGGAGGGAGGAAGGAAGGAAGTGTAGAAACGAGGGAAGAGGGTAGGAATGAAATGGGGAGGAGAGAGAGAGAACAGATAATAAACTGCCCATTTTTCATATTCTCTAACTATCAACCAGATTTTCCTATTGAACCTGATTCAGTGATAGAATATACATGAAACTCTGAGGCTATAGTATAGATCAACCCTGCTGTAAGCTTATGATTCCTCATTATAGATAATCTTATCTACATATTTCTTAGAAAGGAACTCTAAAACTTGTGTGGGGAGAGGGAGTTGAGGCGGATGAAAAATGGAGGAAAAACAAAGGAGGGGTAATGGAACTGTAACCCTCTGTACATCACCTTTATAACAAAATTAAACTTTAAAAAGAAAGAAAAGGTGAGAGATAAATTCCAAAAATAGTGTCCTTTCTGGAAACAAATAGACTAAATAACTAGATGATAAATCCTAATAGACTGGCGCACATTGATTGAAGGAATAAGCACCATCAATAATTCCTAAGAACCCTGCTGGGAAGATGCATTCAGTGCGACACCTTGAGTGATCAGGAGAGGATCGGCAGAGCTTTCATACAGAAGAGGAAACAATTTTCTGAAATCCCTAAGATGGCTACATGCAGAATGCATGGTCCCCGCCTTGCTGCCCAGAATAACCCCACGTGCTCCCGAGGACGACGTGAGTGTATGCCCTTCCTGAGCCTTCCTCTGCCCGCTCTGACTACCTCCCCTAAGACAATTACAATGGATGTTTTCCCTTTATTTGCTTTTCTTCTGCAACAACACTGCAAGAGAGTCCCCTACGGTTTTAGTCTTGTAAAAAAAATATATAGCTTCTTTGATTTAGGTAGTTTCCTCTTCTCTAAGATTTTTGTTTTGTTCACATTATTTCTACTTAAGTTTTCTTGTTAAGATCAATAGTGGCCTCCATTAAAAGTATGTTGCCATCCCAGTCATTTGTTTTATCACTGCCTGGTTCCTAACTTTGTTTTTCTAACTCTTCAACTGACATAAAACACATAGTCTAGGGGCTGGGGATATGGCCTAGTGGCAAGAGTGCTTGCCTCCTATACATGAGGCCCTGGGTTCAATTCCCCAGCACCACATATACAGAAAACGGCCAGAAGTGGCGCTGTGGCTCAAGTGGTAGAGTGTTAGCCTTGAGCAAAAAGAAGCCAGGGACAGTGCTCAGGCCCTGAGTCCAAGCCCCAGGACAGGCCAAAAAAAAAAAAAAAAAAAAAAAAAAACCACAGTCTATGATGCAGAAAGCTAAGGCACACCGGATGATAAACATTATGATGTGAACATATGAACATACCATACCATCACTTCCTAGATCAATATTTACAACCAATGGCTTCCTGGTTGCTGAGAGGCAATCTCCTCAGAAAGCTCTAACCAAGCTGAGTGCCAGTGGCCCATGCCTGCAATCCTAATTACTCAGGTGGATGAGATCTGAGATCACAGTTGGAAGCCAGTCTAGGCAAGAAGTCCATGAGAATCTTATCTCCAATAAACTACCAAAAACACAGAGAAATAGAGCTGTAGCCCAAGGAACAGCAAACAATCCCAGAGTGCAATCCCCCAGACTAGCACAAAAACCTCTAACCTACTTCTACTAAGAAATAGTTCCAGCCCTGGCCTGGCCTCTGCTCTCACTTATCTGCAATAGCTAAGTCACAGAATACCCAAACACTTTTCATGCAGAAACTAAACGCACACAGGTTGATGAGCATTATGATGTGAACACATAAATATACCACACCGTCACTGCCCAGACACTACCCAAACACTTTTTATTTCCCTTTTGAAGGATGGGAAATTCCAAATTGGAATTCAAAGTCCATTGAAAGTAAAAACAGTACTTCATAACTCATGTGAATAGTACAGTATCTGTTTTTCTCCACAAACCTGCTCCCATCAGCTTAGTGCTTAGTCTTTTCTCATAAGTCCTCTCCATCCCTGAAACTTATCTCTTTACTAACCTAAGGTTGCACTTACCCATTCTGTTCTTGGCTTTGAACCAAGTAGTCCTGTATTGCTTCCCCTTGTCCTACCTCTTTGAGTCTCCCATTGTTTCCAGAATAATCACTTGGAATCAGACTACCCTCTAGACACACCAACCTTTATAGTTAGGGGGGCTTGAATCCTCATTTCTGGTGTGACCTTAGCCTAAATGCTCCATGGCTCTCAACCCCTGATCTCTAGGTCAGTTACCCACATCTTTCTCTCATCATCTTTGGGAAACCATAGTTTTTTTCCAGTCAAAACAAGGAGGGTTTACACAGGAGAAACAACAAGCACCACAGGAGATCAAAGATAATAACGTAAAGTTTGGTGGGTATTGTTTTTCTCAGTGGCCTCTCAAAGGGAGCCCTCTCTCCCCCCTGAGACACCACATCATTCTGCTTTTACCCTAGATACCTCACTTCCCTTGTCTTCTGCCCTTCCCCCACACATCAGCCCCTGCAGAGAATGAGTTTTTCTCTGGGATGTATCCCTGGAGCTTTCCAGATTCCAGGAGGAGGCAGAAGTCTAGTGAGTGAGTGGTCTTTGTTTCTTCAAGTCCCCAGAGGATAGGTAACTGTTGCAGTGGTAATGCTAAGTCCATCCTGAAAAGAAATAGAAAAGATTCAAGAGTGATTCCTTTGTTTAAAAACTCATCTATATCCTAGGAACCCTAAAAGATTCTTCTCAGCCATTTTCTCATTCAATTTTTAGTTTTTCAGAGTATCTTCCATCATTATATCTACATGTCACCCATGGATGTGAGAAATGTAGAAGTTCATGAAGCTAGTAAACCAGAGAATCCAATTTTCAATCCTGACCATCATGTTTCTCACCTACAACTATTATACCCAAGTGCTAGTATAAACATGGATGTACCAAATAAATATATCTCAGAAATCCTACTTTGAATTCTTTGTATATATGCCTAGAAGTGGGATTATGACATTATGGGAGCCCCATTATTTATGCCAGGCCTGGGATTTTAATTCAAGGCCTGGACACTATCCCTGAGCTTGTTTTGCTCAAGGCTATTGCTCTAACACTTGAGACACAGGTCTACTTCCAGCTTTATTTTTTCTTGGTGTTTACTTGGAGTTAAGAGTCTCACAGACTTTCCTTCTTTAGCTATTTTTGAAGCTCCATTCTCAGATCGCAGCCTCCTGAGTAGCTAACATTACAAGCATGAGCCATTGATGTCCAGGAGTAGTCCCATTTTTAATATTTTATTGGACTTGCACGTTCTTTACCACAGTCACCATTTCTTACCCCCATTCACAGTGCGCAAGGGTTCCTATTACTCCACATTCTTACCCACATTTGAGATTATTGTTGTTGCTATTCTTGTTATCTTCCTTATATATATGAGATATTATTTCTCTGTGCTTTTAAGTTCCAGTTCTATAATGACAAGTACCAAAAGCATCTTTTCATTTGTTAATCATTTGCAGATCTTCAGAAAATAGATATTCAACTCCTTAATTTTTTGTCTGTTGTGAAGCTTGAACTAAGGGCCTCAACACTGTCCCTGAGCCTCCTTGTGCTCTGGGCTTGTGCTCTACCACTTGAGCTGGAGATAACAATCTTGTGGGGACTTTACAGCCTATAACTATCCTCTAAAGTTCGGAATTAGAGCCAGGTGCCAGTGGCTCATACCTATAATCCTCGCTACTTAGAAGGCAGAGAACTAAGGGGTCATAGTTCAAAGCGAGACCATGTAGTAAAGTCCATGAAACTTTGATCTCCACTTATGGGAAATGATAATAAAAAGCCAGAAGTGGATCTGTGGTTCAAGTGGTACAGCCTTAGCCTTGAGTAAAAAACCTGAGGGTCAGTGCCCAAAAAATTAATTCAAGCCCAGGAATTGGCACACACACACACACACACACACACACACACACACACACACACACACAGGAAATTAGAAAATATCAGTTGTATTTTAAATACATACTCTATGTCAAATGTTGTAGTATTTATTTCCATTCTTCCTTTCAATGAATCTTCAGTTGACATTCATTACATCATCAATAGAAAGGAACCATTAAGACTCAAATATAACAATTTGCACTGTATTTTTAACACTATTCAGAAATGATCTTTTTATTAACTTTTCAACTATACCAGAATCAAAAATATATTTCTGTTACATGTAAGATCTTACAGAAATTCATAATAAGGACAGCCTTGGTGTCCAAAGTAAATTAGCAACAAGAAAGCACCATTCCAAGTAAACAGTCTCATTGTGTGAATGTTCAAGTCCTGTATAATTTATCAGGTCCAAGTGTAATTATTTCTCTTTCATTATCTATTAGGTTTACTTGGAGATTTATAGGCATGTTTTAATTATTACCAATGAGGGAAAACATGCAACCTATGTTTCTTTGGTTAGACTTACTTCACGTAAATATTTTTTTCTAAGTCTTTCCATTTCCTTACAAAGAGAACAATGTCATTCTTTCTGATGTAAGTATAGAATTCTTTTGGGTGTGTATACCACATTTTCTTGACCCAAAAGATATTCCTAGGAGAAGATCACAGGACTCAATAGCAATATCCACTGTAAAATGATGCTTTTCAAAATGAATTTCAAGAAATAGAAACAAGAGCTTTCTTTTTTCATTCAATACTTTAATTTTTTTAAGTATGTATTATCAAATTGAATTACAGGGAGGTTACAGTTTCATACATTAGGCATTGGATACATTTCTTTTAATGTTTGTTACCTCGTCCCTCATTCCCCCTCCCCCTTCCACTATTCCCTCTCCCTCCATGAGTTGTTCCGTTGGTTTACACCAAACAGTTTTGTAAGTATTGCTTTTGTAGTTGTTTGTCTTGTTTTACCCTATGTCTCTCGATTTTGGTATTCCCTTTCAATTTCCTACATCCAATACCAGTATACACGGTTTCCAATATACTCAAATAAGATACAGAGATAGTGTAGGTACAACCACAGGAGGGTGATACAAGAAGATCATCAATAATAGAAGCTACAGTTACACATGGCATGTTGAAAGTAGTTACAACTGTGATATAACAATCGTTTTCATAACACGGAGTTCATTTCACTTAGCATCATCTTATGTGTTCATAAGGGTATAGCTATTGGGCTCTTGTGATGCTCTGCTGTGACTTGCCTAAACCTGTGCTAATTATTCCCTATAAGGGAGACCATAGAGTCCATGTTTCTTAGGGTCTGGCTCATTTCACTTAGTATAACTTTTTCCAAGTCCTTCCATTTCCTTACAAATGGGGCAATGTCATTCTTTCTGATAGAGGCATAAAATTCCATTGTGTATATGTACCACATTTTCCTGATCCATTCGTCTACTGAGGGGCATCTGGGTTGGTTCCAGATTCTAGCTATGACAAATTGTGCTGCGATGAACATTGTTGTGCTGGTGGCTTTAGTGTGATTTTGTTTGTGGTCTTTTGGATAAATACCCAAAAGTGGGGCTGCTGGGTCATAGGGGAGTTCTATATTTAGCCTTCTGAGGAATCAAGATATAAAAACAAGAGCTTTTGTATTTTACATTTTGAGGGTTTTTTTTTTCTTTCTGCGTTTCCCTTTTGTTTCTGATTTTGATTTCCGTTCCTTTTGTCTTGTATGTCAGTTTATCTGATTTGGGGAGAGGAAAAAGAAGCATAAAAACAGTGGGACAAATGGACTAATTCAGCAGTGATACTTACTAGACACTATGTTAGAAATGAACTATACAACTTAGGTGGGGGATATGGGGGAACTAAACTGGGACAAAATGAGGGAGGATATGACACTGTTCAAAAATAAATGTACTCATGCCAGATGCTGGTGGTTCATGCCTGTAATCCTAGCTACTCAGGAGGCTGAGATCTCCTCAGATCTCTGCTATCCTCATGGCAGTTCAAAGCCAGTCCAGGCAGGGAAGTCCATGAGGGGGTTAGCTCCAATTACCCACCAAAAACTTGAAGTGGTTCTGGGGCTCAAAGTGGTAGAGCAGCAGCCTTGAGATCAGGGAGAGTGCCAGGCCCAGTATTCAAGAACATGACCAAGAAAAAAGAAAGAAAGAACAAAAGAAAGAAAGAAAGAAAGAGAGAGAGAGAGAGAGAGAAAGAAAGAGAGAGAGAAAGGAAGGAAGGAAAAATAAAGGAAGGAAAAAAGGAAGGTAGGGAGAGAGACAGAGAGACTGGGGGGTGGGAGGGAGGAAGAAAAGCACTCATTACCTGACATGTAACTGAAACCCTTCTGTGCATCACCTTTACAATAAAAATTTTCAAAGAACAATGAGGTACGTAGTGTTTGCTGGAACTCTTCTCTAAGTTCTCTACTGATATTAATGCTTGACCTTCTTTTGCTGTTCTTCAGCTTTATTCTTCTACATTCGTGCATTATAATAAGGCCAACATCTTTGATCTCAAATTGACAACTCCTAAGGTAAATAGCAGCAATTCATTTTGGGTGGAAGATTCTGGTCTTGGTGTGAGAGCAGGAAAGGAATGATTCTGGGGAAAACCAGGCAGGCATTGGGGGAATGGTAGCAAACAGAACAGTTTTCATTAGCAAAGCTGCTAAAAGGGCATTAGACTCCAAAAATGGGTTAAAACCATTGCAAACAAAAACATAAATATATTTTCTCTGTCCAAAATTATCTGATGCAGATATGAACAAATATGTCAGAAAATCACAATCATTCCAACAAATTCTTGCTAGAATCAAAAAGTTATTGACTGGGGGCTGGGGATATAGCCTAGTGGCAAGAGTGCCTGCCTCGGATACACGAGGCCCTAGGTTCGATTCCCCAGCACCACATATACAGAAAACTGCCAGAAACGGCGCTGTGGCTCAAGTGGCAGAGTGCTAGCCTTGAGCGGGAAGAAGCCAGGGACAGTGCTCAGGCCCTGAGTCCAAGGCCCAGGACTGGCCAAAAAAAAAAAAAAAAAAAAAAAAAAAAAAAAGTTATTGACTAAAAACTCTTCATGGTTTCTATTTCTATAATGTTATGTAAATCAATCTAGCTCTACAGATATCCACAACATCTATATAGTTAGGTGGAATCTCATGACCTGAAAGATTTTATATTCATAAACCCTGATTGAAGTGGTAGGAAGCAGCAAGTCAGCACACTCCATATTCTTTGCCTTATTTGTTTGGTCCTGATACCATAAATGATGGGATTTAAGGTAGGTGGGATGATCAGGTACAAATCAGCTAACAACACTTGGGTATGCAAGGGCACAATGCCCTGCCCTAACCAGGCCACATAAATGGACGCCATTCCAGGCAGATAGTACAGGGCCATGACCCCCACATGGGACCCACAAGTGCTTAATGCCTTCCGCTGAGCTTTCTTTGAGGAAAGACCAAATACTGCCCTGAGAATCAAGACATAAGAGGCAGCAATGAAGGTCACATCAGAGCCCACAATAATGGAGGAACAAATCAAACTGTAGAGACTGCTGGGCATGGGGTCGGCACACGCCAGCTTAGCCACAGCCATGTGTTCACAGTAGGAGTGGGGAACCACAGTGGAGCCACAGAAAGGAAGATGAATCAGCATCCAGGTCAATGGAGTCATGAACATGCCGGCTCTGATGAAGATGGTCACACACATTCCCAGCATCACGTTAGGGGTGAGAATCCTACTGTAGTGTAGGGGTTTGCAGATGGCCACATAGCGATCAAAAGCCATGGCCAGCAGCAGTCCTGTCTCCACAGCTGTGGATGCATGGACAAAATACATCTGAGTGAAACAAGCATGGAAGCCGATGGAGCTGTCTCCAGAGCAGAAGATGCTCAGCATCTTGGGTACCACAGAGGAGGCCATCACGATGTCCACAGCAGCCAGAACACACAGGAAGCAATACATGGGCTCCTGGAGCGCGGAATCCATGCAGATCACAGTCATGATGAGGGTGTTTCCTAACAGGGCTATGGTGTACATAGCACTCAGGAAGATAGCCAGACACAGATAGGAAGACTGCAAACCTGGAATGCCCACAAGCATGAAGGTGGCAGGAGACTCCATTGTGTGGTTGTAAGCTGCCCCCAGCATCATCAGCGATATTGCTTTCTTACTACTGTACAAAGCACTGAAAGAATAGGATACAGTTCAATCAGATATGTTCACCTTTCGTTGTAGTAAATCCTAAGAGTGTTCTCAGTTTGGCGTTCTTTCAACCCAGCAAAATAAATATGATTTAGTTATCTTGTTGCATCTTCTGCCTCATTATTTTAATAATTCCTAGTCATAATTCAAGGCTTCTTGTGACTTGTCTTTCTTTCCCTCATCCTTCTCTCCCGCCCTCCCTCTTCTCTTTCCTATTGCTTCTGCCTCTCTCTCTCTCTCTCTGTCTGTGACACACACATACACACACACACACACACACACACACACCATGCCCTTCAGTCAAGTTATATGTCCATACTCTGATTTTTCATGAAATCTTCCACATTGTTCTACAAGAGACTTATGTGGACAATTCCAGTTCTCTATACCAAGTATTCCTTAGCTATAGAGCCCAAGTTCATTAAAAGAAAATACATATCAGGTGCAAGTGGCTCATGCCTTCAGCTCCATGTATTCTTAACACCCTGTTTCTAGTTAACCATGAAAAAAAGCTGGGATGGAGGTGTGGCTCAAAAGAAAGAGCTCTGGTCTTAAGCAAAACAGCCAAGTGAGAGCACAATGCGTGAGTTCAAGCCTGGGTAAAAAAATAAAATAATAATAATAATAACATGTAACTTCATTATAACAAAGAGTTTCATCTGAATCAGTAATAATCTGTGGAAACAATTCACATTTTAGCTCTATGCTCAGCTATTAAGAGTCAAAAATTGTTGAGTGAGCAATGAATTTCTAGAGGTCAAGTGTCATATTATGTATCCTTGGGATGGTGCCTAGACAAAACATTAATGACGCGCTGTAAGTTTTGTTAATGAGTTAAAAATAAGATTAGGAAAGAACATATGGTAGAATGGAGGAGAAGAGTGTCAGTCATTGCAATGTATTATACTTATTATTCTTTTTATTGTGCCTTTTTCCCCCACAGAGCTGAGGATTGAACTCAGGACCTTGCACATCCCAGGCAAGTGCTCCTCCACTGAGCTAAATGTGAAACCCCTGAAATATTTAGTACCACTACTTAAGGATAATAAAAATTGGAAGAAAAAATAGGGAAGGGAAGAAGGGAGGGAGGGAGGAAGAGAGGGAGGGAGGGAGGGAGTATCACTCTGTTTGAGCAATATTAATTAATCTTTTGATGGCAACCTTGAGTTTCCCTTAGAACATGGCTTACAGATTCTGCATTCCTCTATTCCTCTACGTAAAAAACGCTCATAGTCATCAATCAACAAGAAGCAGGAAAGAAAGAAAAAGTGGCCAAAGCTATTGTTGTGAGTGTCATACTCACTAGAATCTACACTCTACTCTCCTTTACTAGCAAGTTGGCTTGTGTCAAATTATGTACATTTTCCAACCTTTAATTTGCCCATTACTACCATGGAGATTATACTCCTAGGTCAAAGAGGTGTTTTAAAATGAGAAGCTATTTAAAGTCCTTAGCATAATGCTTGGAATATATAAGTTCAATAATGCCTAGGGAACAAAACATGAGACTGCTTTCTCAATTCTGTAGTTGTTCCAAATAATATACTTAAGGAGTAAAAGTAGCAACTAAAAAATCAATACTTCATCAATGCCACCTATCAATGTTCCCCTTAAAGTTTTCTCTGTCTTCTCCTGATCTTCGCAGATGATGTCTCACCCAGTTGACACTCATCCCATTGTGACAAGAAAGGTAATACACTCTGTTCCTTTCTAGGACATTCTCAAGTTTAGGGCTTTTGTTTGCATGGTAGGTTCTTTCCTATTGTTATACCTGACAAAAGCACTTTCTTTCATTTATCTACAATACACTTCTAAAAACAAACGCAAACAGTTATTTTAAGGTTCATTTGCAACGTAGCAACTCTTGCCAAAATGAAATCAGATTAACTATGGAGTGGAAATGGGCACAATAAGCATCTTGGATCTCAGCTAAGTTTCTCTCTCAGCTGCTTTTCCTTATCCTCTCAGATTATTCCACTTCCTGAAGATGTGCACATGTCATTTTGTCTGAGGACCACACTGAGATCCCAAGTGTGGGTCTGATCCTCTTAAACCCAATTGATCTGCCTCCAACATTCTGGCCCAAATAGTGAATCTATTAAGATCTCAGCCTAGTAGATCACTACAACAGTTGTGTGACTACTATAGTCATTCATCACCCAAGAATGGTCTCAAAGTTTTCCAGGTAGCTTTCAACAGGGTTTGTTTTCTAAACCTTGCCACTAGCCTGACTAGCTGTCACTTCCAGTGCCTCCTCTCAGTAAAGGGTTTTCAGGCTGAGAAGTTTCCATGTCCTTTCCCAGTCAGGCCGTCTCTATTTAGCCTTTTTCAATTTCTCTTCTGGGACCTGAGATAAATAACTGGACAGATTAGACTGATGGAATTCAGTGCTCACGATGCTGTGTGATGCAGAAGACACTTTCTCTGTTAACCAAGTGCTAGACATTTACCTAATCCTCTATCCAAACTGTGACTTACATTTGCCCTTCACTTTCTGTCCTGGAGAGCTAGGCGGTGATTAACACGGCACTCAGAGGCCAACCCAGCCTTGAGTGGAATCATTAGGAACTTTTTTTTTTAATCCAGGCCTTAACTAAAATTTGTATCTTTTCTTAGAAATGAACTCTACAACTTGGGTGGGGAGAGGGAGTAGAGACGGATGAAAAATGGAGGAAAAACAAAGGAGGGGTAACCATGTTCAACAAGAAATATATTCTACCTTACCTATGGAACTGTAACCCTCTGTACATCTCCTTTATAACAAAATTAAACTTTAAAAAGAAAAAAAGGTTAGAGATAAATTTCAAAACAAGTCTTTTCTGGAATCAAATAGACTAAATAACTAGATGACAAATCCTAATAGACTGGCGCACATTGATTGAAGGAATAAGCACCATCAATAATTCCTAAGAACCCTGCTGGGTAGATCCATTCAGTGCGACACCTTGAGTGCTGGGGCAGGAGAGGATCGGCAGAGCTTTCATACAGAAGAGGAAACAATTTTATGATACCCCTAAGACGGCTGCATGTAGAATGCGTGGTCCCCGCCTTGCTGGCCTGAACAATCCCGCATGCTCCTGAGGATGACGTGAGTGTGTGCCCTTCCTGAGCCTTCCTCTGCCCGCTCTGACTACCTCCCCTAAGACAATTACAATGGATGTTTTCCTTTTATTTGCTTTTCTTCTGCAACAACACTGCAAGAGAGTCCCCTACGGTTTTAGTCTTGTAAAAAAAAAAAATAGCTTCCTTGATTTAAGTAGTTTCCTCTTCTCTAAGATTTTTGTTTCATTCAAATTATTTCTACTCAAGTTTTCTTGCTAAGATCAATAGTGGCCTTCATCAAAAGTATGTTGCCATGCCAGTCATTTGTTTTATCACTGCTTGATTCCTAACTGTTTTTCTAACTCTTCAACTGACATAAAACACATAGTCTACGATCCATAAAGCTAAGGCACACCGGATGATAAACATTATGATGTGAACATGTGAACATACCACACCATCACTTCCTAGATCAATATTTACAACCAATGGCTTCCTGGTTGCTGAGAGGCAATCTCCTCAGAAAGCTCTAACCAAGCTGAGTGCCAGTGGCCCATGCCTGCAATCCTAATTACTCAGGTGGATGAGATCTGAGATCACAGTTGGAAGCCAGTCTAGGCAAGAAGTCCATGAGACTCTTATCTCCAATAAACTACCAAAAACACAGAGAAATAGAGCTGTAGCCCAAGGAACAGCAAACAATCCCAGAGTGCAATCCCCCAGACTAGCACAAAAACCTCTAACCTACTTCTACTAAGAAATAGTTCCAGCCCTGGCCTGGCCTCTGCTCTCACTTATCTGCAATAATTAAGTCACAGAATACCCAAACACTTTTCATGCAGAAACTAAACGCACACAGGTTGATGAGCATTATGATGTGAACACATGAACATACCACACCGTCACTGCCCAGACACTACCCAAACACTTTTCATTTCCCTTTTGAAGGATGGGAAATTCCAAATTGGAACTCAAAGTCCATTGAAAGTAAAAACAGTACTTCATAACTCATGTGAATAGTACAGTCTCTGTTTTTCTCCACAAACCTGCTCCCATCAGCTTAGTAGTTAGTCTTTTCTCATAAGTCCTCTCAGTCCATGAAACTTACCTGCCTAAGGTTGCACTTACCCATTCTGTTCTTGGCTTTGAACCAAGCAGTCCTGTATTGCTTCCACTTCTCCTACCTCTTTGAGTCTCCCATTGTTTCCAGAATAATCACTTGGAATCTACCCTATAGACACACCAACCTTTACAGTTAGAGGGGCTTGAATCCTCATTTCTGGTGTGACCTTAGTCTAAATGCTCCATGGCTCTCAACCCCTGATCTCTAGGTCAGTTACCCACATCTTTCTCTCATCATCTTTAGGAAACCATAGTTTATTTCTAGTCAACGCAAGGAGGGTTTACACAGGAGAAACAACAAACACCACAGGAGAGCAAAGATAACAATATAAAGTTAGTGGGTATTGTTTTTCTCAGTGGCCTCTCAAAGGGAGCCCTCTCTCCCCAGGAGAAACTCCTTCATTCTGCTTTTTCCCTGGACACCTCACTTCCCTTGTCTTTTGCCCATCCCCCACTCACTAGCCCCTGCAGAGAATGAGTTTTTCTCTGGTATGTATCCCTGGAGCTTTCCAGATTCCAGGAGGAGGCAGAAGTCTAGTGAGTGAGTGGTCTTTGTTTCTTCAAGTCCCCAGAGGATAGGTAAATGTTACAGTGGTAATGCTAAGTCCATCCTGAAAAGAAATAGAAAAGATTCAAGAGTGATTCCTTTGTTTAAAAATATCTTCTAAATCCTAGGAACCCTAAAAGATTCTTCTCAGCCATTTTCTCATTCAATATTTAGTTTTTCAGAGTATCTTCCATCATTATATCTACATGTCACCCATGGATGTGAGAAATGTAGAAGTTCATGAAGCTAGTAAACCAGAGAATCCAATTTTCAATCCTGACCATCATGTTTCTCACCTTACAACTACTATACCTAAGTGCTAGTATAAACATCGATTTACCAAATAAATATATCTCAGAAATCCTACTTTGAATTCTTTGTATATATGCCTAGAAGTGGGATTATGACATTATGGGAGCCCCATTATTTATGCCAGGCCTGGGATTTTAATTCAAGGCCTGGACACTATCCCTGAGCTTGTTTTGCTCAAGGCTATTGCTCTAACACTTGAGACACAGGTCTATTTCCAGCTTTATTTTTTCTTGGTGTTTACTTGGAGTTAAGAGTCTCACAGACTTTCCTTCTTTAGCTATTTTTGAAGCTCCATTCTCAGATCTCAGCCTCCTGAGTAGCTAACATTACAAGCATGAGCCATTGATGTCCAGGAGTAGTCCCATTTTTAATATTTTATTGGACTTGCACGTTCTTTACCACAGTCACCATTTCTTATCCCCATTCACAGTGCGCAAGGGTTCCTATTACTCCACATTCTTGCCCACATTTGAGATTATTGTTGTTGCTATTCTTGTTATCTTCCTTATAGACATGAGATATTATCCTTCTGTGCTTTTAAGTTCCAGTTCTATAATGACAAATATCAAAAGCATCTTTTCATTTGTTAATCATTTGCAGATCTTCACAAAATAGATATTCAACTCCTTAATTTTTTGTCTGTTGTGAAGCTTGAACTAAGGGCCTCGACACTGTCCCTGAGCCTCCTTGTGCTCTGGGCTTGTGCTCTACCACTTGAGCTGGAGATAACAATCTTGTGGGGACTTTACAGCCTATAACTATCCTCTAAAGTTCGAAATTAGAGCCAGGTGCCAGTGGCTCATACCTATAATCCTCGCTACTTAGAAGGCAGAAAACTAAGGGGTCATAGTTCAAAGCGAGACCATGTAGTAAAGTCCATGAAACTTTGATATTCAATTACTAAAACTAATAATAAAAAGCCAGAAGTGGATCTGTGGTTCACGTGGTACAGCCTTAGCCTTGAGTAAAAAACCTGAGGGTCAGTGCCCAAAAAATGAATTCAAGCCCAGAAATTGGCACACACACACACACACACACACACACACACACACACACACACACGAAATTAGAAAATATCAATTGTATTTTAAATATATACTCTATGTCAAATGTTGTAGTATATATTTCTATTCTTCCTTTCATTGAATCTTCAGTTGACATTCATTACATCATCAATAGAAAGGAACCATTAAGACTCAAATATAACAATTTGCACTGTAATTTTAACACTACTCAGAAATGATCTTTTTATTAGCTTTTCAACTATACCAGAATCAAATATATATTTCTGTTACATGTAAGAACTTACAGAAATTCGTAGTAAGGAGGACCTTGGTGTCCAAAGTAAATTAGCAACAAGAAAGCACCATTCCAAGTAAACAGTCTCATTGTGTGAATGTTCAAGTTCTGTATAATTTATCAGGTCCAAGTGTAATTATTTCTCTTTTATTATCCATTAGGTTTAACTCGGAGATTTATAGGCATGTTTTAATTATTACCAATGAGGGAAACCATGCAACCTATGTTTCTTTGGTTAGACTTACTTCATGTAAATATTTTTTTCTAAGTCTTTCCATTTCCTTACAAAGAGAACAATGTCATTCTTTCTGATGTAAGTATAGAATTCTTTTGGGTGTATATACCACATTCTCTTGATCCAGAAGACATTCTTAGGAGAGGATCACAAGGACTCAAGAGCAAAATGCACATAATCATGTAAAATGATGCTTATCAAAATGAACTTCAAGAAATAGAAACAAGAGCTTTTGTATTTTACATTTTCACGTTCTTTTATTTTCTTTCTCTTTTCCCCTTTTGTCTCTGATTTTGATATCTGTTCCTTTTGTCTTGTATGTAAGTTTATCTGATTTGGGGAGAGGAAAAAGAAGCATGAAAATAGTGGGACAAGTGGACTAATTCAGCAGTGATACTTACTAGACACTATGTTAGAAATGAACTATACAAATCAGGTGGAGGGTATGGGGGGAACTAAACTGGGACAAAATGAGGGAGGATATGACACTGTTCAAAAATAAATGTACTCATGCCAGGCGCCGGTGGTTCATGCCTGTAATCCTAGCTACTCAGGAGGCTGAGATCTCCTCAGATCTCTGCTGTCCTCATGGCAGTTCAAAGCCAGTCCAGGCAGGGAAGTCCATGAGAGGGTTAGCTCCAATTACCCACCAAAAACTTGAAGTGGTGCTGGGGCTCAAAGTGGTAGAGCAGCAGCCTTGAGATCAGGGAGAGTGCCAGGCCCAGAATTCAAGCCCATGAACAAGAAAAAAGGAAAAAAACAAAGAAAGAACTAACGAAGGGAAGGAAGAAAGGAAGAGAGAGAGAGAGAGACAGGGGGTGGGAAGGAGGAAGAAAAGCATTCATTACCTGACATGTAACTGAAACCCTTCTGTGCATCACCTTTACAATAAAAAGTTTCAAAGAACAATGAGGTACGTAGTGTTTGCTGGAACTCTTCTCTAAGTTCTCTGCTGATGTTACTGCTTGGCCTTCTTTTGCTGTTCTTCAGATTTATTCTTCTACATTCATGAATTATAATAAGGCCAACATCTTTGATCTCAAGTTGACCACTCCTAAGGCATAGCAATTCATTTTGGGTGGAAGATTCTGGTCTTGGTGTGACAGCAGGAATGGAATGATTCTGGGAAAAACAATGCACGCATTGGGGGACTGGTAGCAAACAGTACAGTTTTCTTTAGCAGATAGACTAGAAGGGCATTAGACTCCAAATATGAGATAAAAACATTGCAAACAAAAATATAAATATATTTTCTCTGTCCAAAATTATCTGATGCAGATATGAACAAATATGTCAGAAAATCACAATCATTCCAACGAATTCTTGCTAGAATCAAAATGTCATTGACTAAAAACTCTTTATGGTTTCTATTTCTATAATGTTATGTAAATCAATCTAGCTTCACAGATCTCCACAACATCTATATAGTTAGGTGGAATGCTCATGACCTCAAAGATTTTATACTCATAAACCCTGATTGAAGTGGTAGGAAGCAGCAAGTCAGCACACTCCATATTCTTTGCCTTATTTGTTTGGTCCTGATACCATAAATGATGGGATTTAAGGTGGGTGGGATGATCAGGTACAAATCAGCTAACAACACTTGGGTATGCAAGGGCACGATGCCCTGCCCTAACCAGGCTACATAAATGGACGCCATTCCAGGCAGATAGTACAGGGCCATGACCCCCACATGGGACCCACAAGTGCTTAATGCCTTCCGCTGAGCTTTCTTTGAGGAAAGACCAAATACTGCCCTGAGAATCAAGACATAAGAGGCAGCAATGAAGGTCACATCAGAGCCCACAATAATGGAGGAACAAATCAAACTGTAGAGACTGCTGGGCATGGGGTCGGCACACGCCAGCTTAGCCACAGCCATGTGTTCACAGTAGGAGTGGGGAACCACAGTGGAGCCACAGAAAGGAAGATGAATCAGCATCCAGGTCAATGGAGTCATGGACATGCCGGCTCTGATGAAGATGGTCACACACATTCCCAGCATCACGTTAGGGGTGAGAATCCTACTGTAGTGTAGGGGTTTGCAGATGGCCACATAGCGGTCAAAAGCCATGGCCAGCAGCAGTCCTGTCTCCACAGCTGTGGATGCATGGACAAAATACATCTGAGCGAAACAAGCATGGAAGCCGATGGAGCTGTCTCCAGAGCAGAAGATGCTCAGCATCTTGGGTACCACAGAGGAGGCCATCACGATGTCCACCGCAGCCAGAACACACAGGAAGCAATACATGGGCTCCTGGAGAGCAGAATCCATGCAGATCACAGTCATGATGAGGGTGTTTCCTATCAGGGCTATGGTGTACATAGCACTCAGGAAGATAGCCAGACACAGATAGGAAGACTGCAAACCTGGAATGCCCACAAGCATGAAGGTGGCAGGAGACTCCATTGTGTGGTTGTAAGCTGCCCCCAGCATCATCAGCGATATTGCTTTCTTACTACTGTACAAAGCACTGAAAGAATAGGATACAGTTCAATCAGATATGTTCACCTTTCGTTGTAGTAAATCCTAAGAGTGTTCTCAGTTTGGTGTTCTTTCAACCCAGCAAAATAAATATGATTTAGTTATCTTGTTGCATCTTCTGCCTCATTATCTTAATAATTCCTACTCATAATTCAAGGCTTCTTGTGACTTGTCTTTCCTTCCCTCATCCTTCTCTCCCGCCCTCCCTCCTCTCTCTCCTGTTGCTCCTGCCTCTCTCTCTCTTTCTGTGTTACACACACACACACACACACACACACACACACACACACACCATCCCCTCCAGTCAAGTTATATGTCCATACTCTGATTTTTCATGAAATCTTCCACATCGTTCTACAAGAGACTTATGTGGACAATTCCAGTTCTCTATCCATAACTTTATTGTGTGCACTAAACTGTGAACTTTCCTCAAGGCCTATACCAAGTATTCCTTAGCTGTAGAGCCCGAGTTCATTAAAAGAAAATACATATCAGGTGCAAGTGGCTCATGCCTTCAGCTCCATGTATTCTTAACACCCTGTTTCTAGTTAGCCATGAATAAAGCTGGGATGGAGGTGTGGCTCAAAAGAAAGAGCTCTGGTCTTAAGCAAAACAGCCAAGTGAGAGCACAATGCGTGAGTTCAAGCCTGGGTACATAATAATAATAACAACATGTAACTTCATTATAACAAAGAGTTTCATCTGAATCAGTAATAATCTGTGGAAACAATTCACATTTTAGCTCTATGCTCAGCTATTAAGAGTCAAAAATTGTTGAGTGAGCAATGAATTTCTAGAGGTCAAGTGTCATATTATGTATCCGTGGGATGGTGCCTAGACAAAACATTAATGACGCGCTGTAAGTTTTGTTAATGAGTTAAAAATAAGATTAGGAAAGAACATATGGTAGAATGGAGGAGAAGAGTGTCAGTCATTACAATGTATTATACTTATTATTCTTTTTATTGTGCCTTTTTCCCCCACAGAGCTGAGGATTGAACTCAGGACTTTGCACATCCCAGGCAAGTGCTCCTCCACTGAGCTAAATGTGAAACCCCTGAAACATTTAGTACCACTACTTAAGGATAATAAAAATTGGAAGAAAAAATAGGGAAGGGAAGAAGGGAGGGAGGGAGGAAGAGAGGGAGGGAGTATCACTCCCTTTGAGCAATATTAATTAATCTTTTGAAGGCAACCTTGAGTTTCCCTTAGAACATGGCTTACAGATTCTGCATTCCTCTATTCCTTGACGTAAAAAACGCTCATAGTCATCAATCAACAAGAAGCACGAAAGAGTGGCCAAAGCTATTGTTGTGAGTGTCATACTCACTAGAATCTACACTCTACTCTCATTTAGTAGCAAGTTGGTTTGGGTCAAATGATGTACATTTTCCAACCTTTAATTTGCCCATTACTACCATGGAGATTATACTCCTAGGTCAAAGAGGTGTTTTAAAGTCCTTAGCATAATGCTTGGAATATATATGTTCAATAAAGCCTAGAGAACAAAACATGAGACTGCTTTCTCAATTCTGTTCCAAATAATATACTTAAGGAGTAAAAGTTGCAACTAGGGGCTGGGAATATGGCCTAGTGGCAAGAGGGCTTGCCTCCTACACATGAAGCTCTCGGTTCCATTCCCCAGCACCACATATATGGAAAACGACCAGAAGGGGCGCTGTGGCTCAGGTGGCAGAGTGCTAGCCTTGAGAGGGAAGAAGCCAGGCATGTTGCTCAGGCCCTGAGTCCAAGGCCCAGGACTGGCCAAAAAAAAAAAAAAAAAGGAGCAACTAAAAAATCAATACTTCATCAACTCCACCTACCAATGTTCCCCAAAAGTTTTCTCTGTCTTCTCCTGATCTTCGCAGATGATGTCTCACCCAGTTGACACTCATCCCATTGTGACAAGAAAGGTAATACACTCTGTTCCTTTCTAGGACATTCTCAAGTTTAGGGCTTTTGTTTGCATGGTAGCTTCTTTCCTATTGTTATACCTGACAAAAGCACTTTCTTTCATTTATCTACAATATACTTCTAAAAACAAACTCTAACTGTTATTTTAAGGTTCATTTGCCACGTAGCAACTCTTGCCAAAATGAAATCAGATTAACTATGGAGTGGAAATGGGCACAATAAGCATCTTGGATCTCTCTCAGCTGCTTTTCCTTATCCTCTCAGATCATTCCACTTCCTGAAGATGTGCACATGTCGTTTTGTCTGAGTACCACTCTGAGATCCCAGGTCAGATCCTCTTAAATTCAATTGATCTGCCCCCAACATTCTGGCCCAAATAGTGCATCTATTAAGATCTCAGCCTAGTAGGTCACTACAGCAATTGTGTGACTACTGCTGACTTCAGAGTAGTCATTCATCACCCAAGAATGGTCTCAAAACTTTTCCAAGTAGCTTTCAACAGGGTTTGTTTTCTAAACCTCACCACTAGCCTGACTAGCTGTCACGTCCAGTGCCTCCTCTCAGTAAAGGGTTTTCAGGCTGAGAAGTTTCCATGTCCTTTCCCAGTCAGGCCGTCTCTATTTAGCCTTTTTCAATTTCTCTTCTGGGACCTGAGATAAATAACTGGATAGATTAGACTGATGGAATTCAGTGCTCATGATGCTGTGTGCTGCAGAAGACACTTTCTCTGTTAACCAAGTGGTAGACATTTACCTAATCCTCTATCCAAACTGTGACTTACATTTGCCCTTCACTTTCTGTCCTGGAGAGCTAGGCGGTGATTAACATGGCACTCAGAGGCCAACCCAGCCTTGAGTGGAATCATTAGGAACTTTGTTTTAAAAAGAATCCGGGGCTTGGGGCTGGGGATATAGCCTAGTGGCAAGAGTGCCTGCCTCAGATACACGAAGCCCTAGGTTCGATTCCCCAGCACCACATATACAGAAAACGGCCAGAAGCGGCGCTGTGGCTCAAGTGGCAGAGTGCTAGCCTTGAGCGGGAAGAAGCCAGGGACAATGCTCAGGCCCTGAGTCCAAGGCCCAGGACTGGCCAAAAAAAAAAAAAAAAAAAGAATCTGGGGCTTGACTAAAATTTGTGTCTTTTATTGAAACACATAGACTAATAAACCAAAACACCTAATAGAATGACTGCGATTGGATGAAGAAATCCCCACCACCGATAATTCCTTAGAAGCCTGCTGTGTAGAACCATTTGGTGAGACACTTTGAGTGATAAATCAGGAGAGGATCGGCAGAGCTTTCATAGCAGAAGAGGAAACAATTTTCTGGATATCTCTAAGACAGCTATATGCATTCTGCAAGCAGCCAATTCCGTGTGGATCTTCACTGTCTAAAGCTCCAAGGCACCTGCTCCCCACCACCTCTGGTCCAGCGTAGTCCTTGCCTGGCTTCCCTGCTTAACCCCATGTGCTTCTGGGGGCAACTTACGCTCATGCCTTCCGCCAACCCTCTGCTGTCCAATCCTGGCTACGTCACCTGAGCCAAGTAGAATAGGTGGATTTTGTTCCTTCTTTGTCTTTCTTCTTTAACAATACTGCACGACACCCCCATAGGGCTTTAGTCTTCTCAAAAAAAAATCCAGCAAATTTGAGTCCGATAATGTTCTCTTCTCTAAAATTTTTATTTTATTCAACTTATTTCTACTCAAGTTTTCTTGCTAAGATCAATACTGACCTCCATCAAAAGTATGTTGCCATACCAGAGTTGTTGTTTTTTTATCACTGCCTTTTTTCCTATTTTTTTGCTAACTCTTCCACTGATATAAAACACATCGTCTAAGATGCAGAAACATAAGGGATACAGGATAATAAGCATTATGATGTGAACACTTGAACATACCACACTGCCACTGCCCAGACACTACCCAAACACTTTTCATTTCCCCTTTGAAGGATGGAAAATTCTAAATTAAAATTAAAGTTCCATTAAAAGTGAAAGCAGTACTTCATAACTCATGTGAATAGTACAGTCTCTGTTTTCCTCCACAAACCTGCTCCCATCAGCTTAGTGCTTAGTCTTTTCTCATAAGTCCTCTCAGTCCCTGAAACTTATCTCTTTACTATCCTAAGGTTGCACTTACCCATTCTGTTCTTGGCTTTGAACCAAGTAGTCCTGTATTGCTTCCCCTTGTCCTACCTCTTTGATTCTCCCATTGTTTCCAGAATAATCACTTGGAATCAGACATACCCTATAGACACACCAACCTTTATAGTTAGAGGGGCTTGAATCCTCATTTCTGGTGTGACCTTAGCCTAAATGCTCCATGGCTCTCAACCCCTGATCTCTAGGTCAGTTACCCACATCTTTCTCTCATCGTCTTTAGGAAACCATAGCTTATTTTCTAGTCAAAGCAAGGAGGGTTTACACAGGAGAAACAACAAACACCACAGGAGAGCAAAGATAACAATATAAAGTTAGTGGGTATTGTTTTTCTCAGTGGCCTCTCAAAGGGAGCCCTCTCTCCCCAGGAGAAACTCCTTCATTCTACTTTTTCCCTGGACACCTCACTTCCCTTGTCTTTTGCCCTTCCCCCACACATCAGCCCCTGCAGAGAATGAGTTTTTCTCTGGGATGTGTCCCTGGAGCTTTCCAGATTCCAGGAGGAGGCAGAAGTCTAGTGAGTGAGTGGTCTTTGTTTCTTCAAGTCCCCAGAGGATAGGTAAATGTTAGAATGATAATGCTAAGTCCATCCTGAAAAGAAATAGAAAAGATTCAAGAGTGATTCCTTTGTTTAAAAAATCTTCTATCTCCTCGGAACCCTAAAAGATTCTTCTCAACAGTTTTCTCATTCATTTTTCAGTTTTTCAGAGTATCTTCCATCATTATATCTACCTATCATTGATGAATGTGAGAAATGTAAAAACTCACAAAGGTTGAAAGCCAATTTCCAATCTGTCCATCATGTTTCTCACCTACAACTGTTCTACCCAAGTGCCAGTATAAATATGGATGTACCAAATATATATGTCTTAGAAGTCCCACTTTGAATTGTTTGTCACATACCTACAGTTTTGTTCCTTATGCATACCACCCTCCTTTCAAGATTTTCTTTACTCCCTGTGAAACCTAGCTTTCTGCCATTTCCAGAAATCTCTAAAGTATTTTGAAGCTGTCTTCTCTCTTGGTCATATCACCAAGTTAGCTGATTCTGCTTAGTGATGAAGTACATGGAGTAATATGAAATGGATTATCATAAGTAAATTCTTGAATCTGGGTTTGCCTACATATTACTGTGTCATTTTGAGCAGCATATTTAAGTATGTAAAATTCCAGTTTTTTCACCTGTAAAAGGGACATGAAGAAGGATACCTAAGAGGGATCAAATGAGATCATAAATTTCAAATCTTTTAGGATCTGGTTCTGCATGTAGCTAGTTCTCTATAAATACTGACTGTGAGGTTTTCCAGAGTCCATGTCACATATTGGCCCGAGGGTGATGAGTAGGGCCAGACTTAGCGACCTGAGCATTACTTTCAGTTTGAATGGGGATTATAGCAGGATCTATGAATAAAAACTGCAGTAGCTACCAAACTTGGCTACACATTGCAATCACCCAGAAGCACAACCCCCAACACTGATATATATATACGTGGTTTGCAAACTGCAGTGCTCATTAGAATTGCCTGCAGGCTTGGTGAACAACACATTGCTAATCCCTCACCTAAGAATATGTGGTTCAAAAAGTCTGGAGTAAACTCTTAAGAATCTGCTGATCTAACTGCTACAGAAATAATTCATAAACTTGAATAGTCTCCTGGCAATACTGCATTCTTTTCCTATGAGAGGTTTACCAAGAGAATCATACTAAGTCCGTTCTGATAGTGTGTGTGTGTGTGTGTGTGTGTGTGTGTGTGTGTGTACACCATTACTGATTTTTGAGCTGAGGGGCCTCATGCGTCACTCAGCTTACTTGTTCATAGTTGGTGCTCTACCACTTGAGCCATATTTCCAGTCCAGTATTTTTATAATTAATTAGAAATGGAGCTTCACTGACTTTTCTGCCTAGACTGGCTTTAAGCCATGATCCTCCAGGTCTCAGCCTCCTAAAGAACTAGGTATAGGCATGAACCAACAGTACCCAGATATGACAAGTAGATCTTGACACCAAGTACAGCCAACTAAAGGAACATCTGAGACCATGAATGATGGTTGCTAGTTACACTGCCTTGTTTTACCTCAATATATTTCTACAGGATGAAGGTTAAGGTGGTCTGCTAGACTCTACTTCTTGTTCAACCCAGGAAGCAATTTCTTTCTGTGTCTGTCTCCATGAAAGGTCACTTGTAGCCCCCTAGAGGAAATACTTCCAACTCCTCCTCCCACATTTCACTGATGCTTTCTGAAGGGATGTATCTTGACCCATAGGTTTAATGAGCATGGAAAATGCCAGAAACCTATTGGTCCTTATTGTTCTACTGAGTAATCCCCTCTAATCCTGAGACTGAATGGTAACTATCATATTGTGTATTGTCCATAGATGCAAGGCAGATGGCTTTCCATGAAGCTACACAGTGTCCAACTCAGTCTGTCAGTATATCACAGTGAACTGAAAATAGAAAGCAGATGGTAATGGCTTGGGTCTCTATCTCATACTCCAGTCTACATTAGTCCCAGTGGCAATATCCTATTTCCCACGAGGAAGCAATATACTGTAGTGCATTTTAAGACACAGATTTTGATGTCAGATTACCTACACTTGAGTTATATAGTTGCCAGAGTCCTCTAAAACCATTCCACCTCCTAGCTCTTCATCATTTACGTACTTATAAAGCAAACTCTGAAAAAGCAGCTCCAAGTGAAAAGCGATGAGAAGACTAAGATCTGTTGGCAAAAAAAATTATTCCATCCACCAATTCCTTAAGTCCCTTCTATTGCCATAGGCTGTTTTCCATGTAGAATTTTTCATTATTATTTTTATTATCAAGGTGATATACAGAGGGGTTACAGTTTCATACATAAGACAGTGAGTACATTTCTTGTCAAACTTGTTACCCCTCCCTCATTTTTCTCCCACCTTCCCTCATCCCCAGTGATCTCCCCCACGCCCGAGTTGTACAGCTGATTGACAACCCTATTGCTGTTGCATTGCTTCACCTTTTACCCTTTGTCTCAACATTTTGATGTTCCCCTTCCCTTCCCTAATTCAGACAAACATATATACAATACCCAGGGTACCAAAATCAGATACAGTGATGACAAGGGTAAAACCATAGGGAAAAAATAACAACAAAAGAAAAAGGAATAGTTTCACATAGTATGTTGAACATAACAACAGCAATGATGAACCACTTATTTCTATAACTTTGAGTTCATTATGAGCTCCAAGCTATGGAATTCTTTTATTAAGCCCCGGGAAAGAATGGCCACTCACCAAGCCTAAGGCCCAATGAAGGCTTTGTGATCCCAGGAAAACGTTTCCAGAATTTCCCTTATCGTGAAAGACAGGAGTCATTTCTCCCTCGCTTAAACCTTAGCTCCAGCCCTTAAGTTGTCATAATCTTCTTAGCGGTACATTCAGTGAGTATTTCTATAACTCACTTCTGGAGACAATCTGAGGATACCTTAGTTTTTTTGTCCTCTAACCTGAAGTAATCATACAGATACGTATGTCTGAGGCATTAAGTCATGTCAGGCTTGGGTTGTGCCTCTTGATTGGCAGCTTCTCTCTCCTGTTGGATGAAGCCCCTGTGTCAGAAATAAAATGAGGAAGACTTCATCTTATTATAGATACTTGAACTCAGGGAGTCAGCTACTTCTTATTAAGTCCAAAGGCATACCGTCAGAAGAGAGGATTGGACATCACAGAGAGAACATAAAATTGGAAAATAATACACCCAGAGTGAGTATGTATTGTAGAAAGTTTTGAACCGCTACAGCTATCATAAACTGGACAGCTTGTGAATGATAAGGTTATTCCTCTGAGGATTGGAGAATCTATGACCAAAGCAGATTCCCTATCTGAGAGCACAATTTCTTTTTCTTTAATTTTTTTAAAGACACATACAAGTTTAATAGTTTAGAGAAAGGAAAAAGAGGGCCAAATACGGTAGTATTTTCTTGTGCACATGATACAAACATGTTATTTGAGGCGGCAGAATTTCTGGATTAGAGATGGTGCCTACCTTGCTCTTATATTGAGGTTTAATGTGATAGAAGAAAGCAGTCTCTCCAGATCTCTTACAGGTTACTAATCCACACTCATAAAGGCCCTCACAGTCTCCTCCCAAAGACCTCACCTCCTAAAATATCACATTGGTGATTAGATCTCAACGGAAGAATTTTGCAAGCAAGCCTGTTCCAACATACCATTGTTCTGACCATATCATGTAAAAGGCACAAACTTAACCATCACCTACTCTTTGTAAGAAAATTATGAATAGTTTAACTGTATCTCAAAAGTCTTCCCCTTCCATTCCTTACTAAAGTGTGATCCCTTCTGAAGAAAGAAGAAAAGGCAACAGAACTTGCTGAACCTATCAAAAGATCAGGATAATGGTTTCTGGAGTATAGAAACTTAACATAGAAATTAAGAGTTCAATCCGGGGCTAGGAATATGGCCTAGCGGCAAGAGTGCTTGCCTCGTAAACATGAAGGTTCGACTCCTCAGCACCACATATATGTCAAATGGCCAGAAGTGGCGCTGTGGCTCAAGTGGGAGAGTGCTAGCCTTGAGCAAAAAGGAAGCCAGGGACAGTGCTCAGGCCCTGAGTTCAAGGCCCAGTACTGGCAAAAAGAAAAAGAAAAAGAAAAAAAAAAAGAGTTCAATCCATCTGGAGCCTGTGGCTCACACTTATAATCCTAGCTACTCAGGAGTCTGAGATCTGAGGATTAAGGCCATCCTGGGCAGAAAATTCCCCATCCTGAACTAATTTATATGACTAAAGAGACTGAGAAGCTCTCAAAACTGTGGTTAACAAGCTAAAAATGTAGGAGAGCTGTTATTGCAGTTTTCCTGCCCACGTCCTAAGGACTGCATGGCAGTGATGCAAGTTGCAGTCCCAATGCCAACACACTCAGACACAAACAGAGCCCCTACTTCAGTTGATGCCCCACACCGCATCGGTCTGACAACAAGCATTCTCATTTGCTCACCTATATAGTTCTGGCCCTCAGGTGAAAAGATGAGTCTCAGTTGCATCTGAGAGACAGTCTGCTTTGCTCAGGCTATAGATCAAAACACTACAGACCTTCCTTCACAGGTACAACCAGAATGTTTGGCCAAATACAAGGAAGGATCCAAGGTGATAGCCCAATCAAGTGGACACATAAAACTAACCTTGGTATGATATATCAAAAGACGGAGAATCAGAAAAATTCAGTATGAAAGTAGCTAGAAGTCCCAATGGACTTAGTTTTTTTGTCCCACCAGAAACACAGTGTGACTGGGATGTGAAAAAAATCAAGTCACTGTCATCTCGAGGAATGGGCTGGGAAGGGCCTATGCTCTCCTAATCCATGCAGATTAAAATGTCTAGAATAAAGGCTGACTGAGGCATTTCTTCATCATCAGAAGTGCAGAACGTACACCCTGGAATTGTCCATTTTTGCTTTTGAAATTTCTTTTGACTTTTGAAATTTTCTCTTTTGATCACACTTGTAAAAACCTGTCTGCAACAAACTCAGAAGTCAGGCAGGCCTGTGGTTTTGAATGAAAATTATTGATATAATTTGTAATCACACTGAAACACTTATATTCCTATCGCCACATTGCAAATGAAGAAAGTGAGCTTCCTGGAGCAACAGAATGCCCAAGGCTACGCAGCTTGTGAGAAGTAAATCCAAGCCCAAGTTCTTTTCTAGACAACGCTAAGGCTCCTAACTTCCCTGATATGCATTTTTCTTAGCTGACATAGCAGATTATTGCCTCTGTCTCATGGTATTGTCAGTCCTATCTGTCACTGCATAATCTGTTGTTCTTAATCTTGTGAAAAATGCTTTCCGCAAAGCAAACTGTGTCCAAAAAAAGCAAGGTAAAAGTTAATGTGCTTCGTGGGGCTCCAGTACCTCATACCTGTAATCCTAGCTACGCAAGAGGTTACCATCTGAGGATTCCTACTTGAAGCCAGCACAGACAGGAAAACCCCATGAGACTCTTATCTCCAATTAACCACCAAAAGCCAGAAGTGGAGTTGTGGCTTAAGTGGTAGAGCACTAGCCTTGAATAGAAAAAAATAGGCTAAAGGACAGTACTGAGACCCTAAGTACAAGCCCTAGGGCCAATACAAAAAAAATGTTAATGTGCTTAAGTGATAAAGTCAAAATCTTAAATTTGTTGAAAGGTAATGTGTCTTTCATGCAGTACTGAACTCAATCCATCCTGAGCAGGTGTAGCTTTTCCCTCGACAGTGGGCTCTCTTAGAGCCATATACCTGCAAACTCAAAATTATTAACATTCATGAAGCACTTAACTACTGTAGCTCAGTGTACCAAGTGCTGTTCTAGCACGTAGTTTGCAGGATGTCAATGTATCTACAAATCTGACAATTTGTAACTTTATTTTATACTGATCCATTTCTATGGAGCTAGTACATTATGAGCGGGAATTGTACAGATGTAACAGTGTTCAGGGTGAGATTCTGTGGGAGAGGAAGAATCTTTCCTTCCTTGGAGCCCTCAAATGCTGCTGGCTTGGACAGAAACAAACAAACAAACAAGCACAACACAGACAATATTAAAACATGACCAGTTTCTCATCTCCCTTCTTTAAACCAAGAACTTGGGTCAGGCCACATTCTCTTTCATGGGTGATACCTCCATACCCAATGGCCATTAGGTCAATCTTGAAGAACACTTCAACTTTATTAGTGTAAATAGTTTTAGCAGCATTTCAATCGCTAACAGTTAACTTAGGAAATCTATCTTGTAGCTAAAGTGACTTTGAAATGACCTAGATCTTAGGGATGACATAGAAAACACAGTGAATAGAAATGATACCTAATACCATAAACTTTAACCAAACCACTGAGCTAGGAGGCTTAAATAACTGTATGCAATTCATAATGCAAGGGTACTTTGTCCTCTTGTATATAAAATATGAACCATGATATTTTCTGAGATTTCAGGATTTTTGTAAGAATTGCATGAAAAGTACCAAATAAACACGTGCTGCTATTCATTACCCATGTTACTGCCATTGTTGATTTATGTTCTTTGCAGCTTAGTGTCCTCCAATCATAACAAAATAGATGACTTCTGCCTTTAGAATGTATTGTTGTACAATCTTTCTTAATATTCCTTTGTAACTATCAATATTAGACCTACTATCTCAGACTAATTGAGAGGTTCTCAGGTGGGAAGCAGCCCTCCATATTTAAATGCCTTCTCCATGTGCTTATATGAGAGAGAGAGAGAGAGAGAGAGAGAGAGAGAGAGAGAGAGAGAAACAGTCACCTCATCTTAGTTCCCATCTTCAGGATTTGTAGAAGCCTCTCTCTGATCTGCTTGGTACGGACAGCATAGACAATGGGGTTAAGGATTGGAGGAATGAGGAGATAGAAGTTGGCTAACAGAGTATGAATGGGAGGAGATACATGGTGGCCAAACCGGTGAATGAGAGAAGAAACAGCAATGGGAACATAAAAGATCAAGATGGCACACACATGAGAACCACATGTCCCCAGGGTTTTAAGCCTGGCCTCAGGGGTGGCCAGCCCCATCACAGCTCTGAAGATCATCACATAGGAGGCAGCAATAGCCACTGAATCCAGGATCAACACCAGAAAGCCAATGCTCAGTCCATAGACATTGTTAACTCTGCTGTCCCCACACGTCAAGCTGACCACAGCCATGTGCTCACAGTAGGAGTGGGAGATGATGTGAGTTCTGTAAAGAGGTAGCCGCAAGCGGATCATCAAAGGCAAAGGTCCAATGTAAATAATTCCTCGAAGAAGAGCAGCCAATCCTAAGCGACACACCAGTGTGTGAGTAAGGACTGTGGCATGCCGCAGAGGGTCACAAATGGCTACGTAGCGATCGAAAGCCATGGCCAGGAAGATGCCTGACTCGACTGTGGCAAAGCAGTGAATGAGAAACATTTGGCCTAAGCAGGCATCTAGGCCAATGCTTCCAGCACCAAACCAGAAGATTCCCAGAAGTTTGGGGATAGTGGAAGTGGACAGAACCAGGTCAATGACAGCCAGCATGCACAGAAAAAAGTACATGGGTTGATGCAGGCTGCGTTCTACCTTAACTACAGCCAGGATGGTGACGTTCCCCACCACAGCCAGCAGGTACATGGAGCCAAAGGGGATGGACAGCCAGGTGTGCAGGGCCTCGAGCCCCGGGATGCCCATGAGCTGGAAGGAGCTGGGTACCGAGCAGACATTATGAAAGGTAAGCATGGCTCTATCTGTCAACAAGTCTTCCCATTTGTGCCTAAAAATGCAGAATGTTTCCCCCTAGAAAGAGAGGGCAACAGTTTACTCTTGGGTCATGTAATTGTTTAAAAGATCATAAATACAGTAAGTCTTAAGAATAAAGTGTAGGATTTCATAGTATCCATGTCATTTTACATAGAAATATGCATGAAAACTCAAAATGCACAAGGAAAAATACATGTTTGAATGAACATATAAAGGATTTTAGGGGTGTTTTTTTTTTGGTAGCATGACCCTTGATGGAGTGATATTGTTGCACCAATGAATAAACTGACCTACAGCTGATATATACCCACTTGGTCATTTATCTCTGCACATGTATATGATGTGGTTGCTATTAGGATCACGTAGGATGCTGTATAAAGTGACAGTTCCTTGAAGAAGATCCAACAGATCTGAGACACAGGATAAAAATTGGGGGACAATCTATAGTAAGTTACAACTTAATCTTGGGACTAGCATCAACTTTTGAATAAACTGAAATGGTATCTAATATTCAGGCCCAAATCACAAGGCAGAGATATAGTCTGGGGAAGAGAGGACTTTCAGAAGATAGAAACAAGGTGAAATTTGAAAGCTAACAGATGCTTAGTTTGTGGATCTGATGCCCAAGGCAGAACCAGACAAAAGCCTCCTTCTCCCTTCATGAGGGCTGAAGATGAAGATAAGATTTCAAAAGCAGAGACGGCTAACACCAGGAAGAAGGAAAATGAAATCAATACCAAATTCTAGGAAGTTTAAGGGATCAGTGTTTTGCCTATGACGTGTACTGACTCAGACTCCAGAGCAACTGGCTCAAAGGGAGACGTCTGCAGAGAGGGCATGGAAAGCATTCGTGTTGTGTGTCTTTTTATTTGTTCTGTCTAAATGTTCAAAGAAAAATCTACTCCTTGTGCATGTCAAAGGAAGTAGAGGAGAGGTTAAAGAGCAGGGAAGAAGCAGTGTCTTCTGTGTCTTAGGCCTGGTTAAGTGGACTTTGGTGAAATGGTAGTGTAGCTTGGGAATTTTCCATATCTGACTTCACATCCTGACAGTGGGGACTTAGACAAATGCATCCCACTAGTGAAACACAACCAACTTCACTTTACAATGGACCTATTTGTAAAAAGCTGTGGCCTGGAGAAATTGTCCTGAAGACTGCCTATAGTGGCTGACACACTAATACCAAGCATCCGCTCTTGTATCCATTTGAGACCAATATGCAAACCAAGGCTCTGCTCAAGAAACTTCAAACAACTTTAACCTCTCCAGGGAGCACTGATACTGAGAGGATGGCCACATGGAAGGAAACTCATTGTAGTGTCTTCATTCTACAGAGCTCCACTCTGAAAGGCAGGCTCACCCAAAGGTTTACAAAGAATATTAAATGAGCATAACATTGGCTATAGCTGTAAAGCTAAGTTCGTCATGGAGACTGTGTGTAGATAGGAACTGGCCTGTCTCTGAGATTCTGGGAGACAGAAGCTTAGCGAGGAGGAGCCTTACTTGTCTTCTTTATCCGATTCCCTGATTCTTCTCCATATCCATTCTTCTCCATATCTTAGTGTGATGCTGACATTTACAAGCTATCTAAGCCAGAACTCCCTGTCTTCTAATTTCCATGAGTCTAGTCAATGTGAGATACCAGTAGATATTTTAAAAAGAGAATATTAAACACCAGAGACTTCTAAATTCCCTTCCCACCATCCATGTTTTAGCCTTCTGCCCAAAGCCCCAACACCTGAAAGGTAGCACCTCCTATTTTCTGATACTATCCGCGTCCTTACCTGGTAAGGCCTAGATTTGATCATGGTGATCCCTAGCAGTCCTAGAACTCACCTTTTCTTGTCCATTTCTTCAACCCTGCCTGTGCCACTGCAGCTGGTTCCAAAAAGCAGCTGCCTCTGTGATCATGCCACGTGTTCTTGTGGACATCAAGAGCTTCACGGTCGTTACCCAGTTTTTCCTCTTGCTTAGGCTCTGAGCCTCTTGAAGAGCGCTCAGGATGCAGGATCTGAGTTGGACAAGCCACAGAATGCGTGTGGGAAGAAAAAGAGCTGTAATCTCATGGCAGTCAGAAGTCAGAGAACATTTTTCCATGACTTTGAGATTTGTAGTAAAGGGAGACTAATCTGCTTCACACACTCCCCGCCCCCCAGTCCTCCACCCAATGGCTTCTAATAAAATAGCTTTCATAACTTGAACATGTCATGCTAAACGAAGCTACAATAGGGAAAACAATAGCTTTGCCTTATTCCAGGAAAGAGAGAGTCTGGATGGAACTATCGGTAAGACTTGCCAGGTGAATTCTTCTGTCCTCATGATTCCCTTGGCAACCATGGTCCTCTTGTTGCTTGAGAGTCTGTCTTCTTCCCTTGTGGCTAGAGTCCCTTCACTACTGCTCAGCAAGGTCGGTCCGTCCTAGGTTTAGACAGGGAAGCAATGTTACTGGAGGACCTCACAGCCTCAAATCACACAGAGGTTAAAGGCACACAAAGTTAACTAAAGATATAGGAGAAAATAGAAGGCATCTGATTTGCTAGATTCAAGCCAAATATCCCCCATCTTCCGATCTGACCTAAAGCTCTGAAAAGCTAGCCTTGATTTTTCTTCATTCCTTCCCTTTGCTTGACAACAGAGAGCTATTTTCCTGACGAATGTTCCTTCACTATTTCATCTCTTCCTAACAACTTCTGAACATATCATGAAACTGAACAGATATGCCTCACCTGCTAAATAAGAGTAGGCTAAGCTAATTTTTTTTTGTCCTAAGACCCTAACACTATGAGTGTCTCCTTATCACCCCCTAGTAAGAAGCAGACCTCATACCTTAAATGCATCAGGAGACTACAGCCAACACGCATGTGCAAGGATGGTGGAAGTATAAGGCTTCGCTGCAGAGCAATCTCCCATCTGAGCTCCCTATACCCATACATTCATCATGAACATCCACACCGCACTCACTACCTTCCAATGAGACTGAATGATCTTCTGCTTCTGAAGATCAGCCATGTTCTTTCCTAGGGTTGCCATAGTCCTATCTTCCCCATCAATTACAAATCTTAGCGTAGCAACTCTGACCCAGCTTACATCCCACTTTCTTAAGGAAGCCTAGTTCTATATTGAAGAGCTCTATGGATGGCCCACTGATATGCATGATTCTCTTTTTTTAAGTTTTTATTTTCAAACTGAATTACACAGAGGTTACAGTTTCATACATTAAGCATTGGATACATTTCTTGTACTGTTTGTTACCTCGTCCCTCATTCCCCCTTCCCCCTCCCCCTTTCCATTTTCCCCCCCAAGAGTTGTTGAGTTCATTTACACCAAACAGTTTTGCAAGTATTGCTTTTGTAGTTGTTTGTCTTTTTCTACCCTGTGTCTCTCAATTTTGGTATTCCCTTTCAATTTCCTAGTTCTAATACCAGTATACATGGTTTCCAATATACTCAGATAAGATAAAGAGATAGTGTAGGTACAACCACAGGAAGGTGATACAAGGAGATAATCAATAACAGAAGCTACAGTTACACATGGCACGTTGAAAGTTGTTACAACTGTGATATAACAATCGTTTCCATAACATGGAGTTCATTTCACTTAGCATCATCTTATGTGTTCATAAGGGTATAGCTATTGGGCTCTTGTGATCCTCTGCTGTGACTTGCCTAAACCTGTGCTAATTATTCCCTTTAAGGGAGACCATAGAGTCCATGTTTCTTAGGGTCTGGCTCACTTCACTTAGTGTAACTTTTTCCAATTCCTTCCATTTCCTTACAAATGGGGCAATATCATTCTTTCTGATAGAGGTATAAAATTCCACTGTGTATATGTACCACATTTTCCTGATCCATTCGTCTACTGAGGGGCATCTGGGTTGGTTCCAGATTCTAGCTATAACAAACTGTGCTGCGATGAACATTGTTGTGCTGGTGGCATTAGTGTGATTTTGTTTGTGGTCTTTTGGATAGATACCCAAAAGTGGGGCTGCTGGGTCATAGGGGAGTTCTATGTTTAGCCTTCAGTTTATGACAAACCAACAGCAAGCATAACTCTGAATGGTGAAAAACTAAAGCCATTCCCTTTAAAATCAGGAACAAGACAGGGATGTCCACTCTCTCCACTTCTCTTCAACATAGTACTAGAATTCCTAAGCAGAGCAATTCGGCAAGAAGAAAATATAAAGGGGATCCAAATAGGAAAAGATGAAGTTAAACTTTCTCTCTTCGCAGATGACATGATCCTATACCTAAAGAACCCCATAGACTCTACCCCCAAGCTACTAGAGCTGATCCAAAACTTTGGCAAAGTTGCAGGATATAAAATAAACCCTCAATAATCAATGGCCTTTCTCTATGCTAACAACCCAAAGACCGAGGCTGAAATCAGGAAATTAACTCCTTTTGCAATAGCCTCAAAAAACATAAAATACCTAGGAATAACCTTAACCAAAGAAGTGAAAGACCTCTATGATGAGAACTTTAAAAACATGAAAAATGAAATTAAGGCAGAACTAAGGAAATGGAAAAACCTCCCATGCTCCTAGATTGGGAGGATTAATATAATCAAAATGGCAATATTGCCAAAGGCTATCTACAACTTCAATGCAATACCCATTAATATCCCAACACCTTTTTTTAATGAAATAGAGGAAGCAATCCAGAAATTCATATGGAACAATAAAAGACCTAGAATAGCAAAAACAATCCTAAGCAGAAAGAACAGTGCATGATTCTGTAAACAGAATGTATGTTTCAAAAGAGCAAGGATTGTGCCTGTCTTGTTCTCAACCAAAAGCCCTGAGCTAGCACACTGCCAGATCTGCTGAATGACAATAAAATATACCTATTTCAAGTACCTGAAGAAGAGTCTTAGAGTTTTGCATTGGCATCCGTGAACTAGAATCCTCTTCAACATCTTTGAGTGTGATTGGCTGGTGACTCTACTTTTTAAGAGAAGTTCTTTCTTCTGGACTCATCCTGGAGACATATAGGAATATAATCTAAAGTTGGGCTGTCCAGGAGTGCTAGGTCTTTTCAGCTTTATGATTCAAGACCCCTGGTACATTTCTACATTCCCTTTATTAGGTGCTCTTACCTCGGCTGGATCATGTCAGAAGAGCTTGGGATCTGCATATGCCTCAGAGACTTGCACTTATAAACAATCTGCTCAAGAGTCCAGGGAATTCCATCGGAGCGCTGTCCAGAGGTTCAGAATCCAGTATAATAGAGTAATAGCCACGCTTGCCCCAGAAGGATGAGCACAGAATGGAAATGTGAGGGCTAGCTATGCCTAGCATGTCAAGGTTGGTGCAGAGGAGTCAAGGGGAAAGGCCAGGCCTCTTGAGTTATAATCTCTTGAGTCCATGTCCTACTCTTGCTTCTTATACCTGGCATAAGCAAAACTCAAAAAGGTTCCCCAAAGTAGCAATGAACCATCTTCTTAGATTCAAACATAAGGGATTAGAAATGGATTTCCAGATTAACCCCTAGGTTTTATCTCTTTACAATATTTGAGAGCAATGGCAAAATCCTGACATAGCAATGGCAGCAGTTCAAAAAGTTAGATAATGAAGGTGTTTTTCTTCACTGTGGCTAATGTCAGGAAACGGGTTCTTCGAACATATAAAGGACAGGAACCATGCTACCCACATTTTTTTGCCAGTCCTGGGGCTTGAACTCGGGGCCTAAGCACTATGCCTGGCTTCTTTTTGCTCAAGGTTAGCACTCTACCTCTTGAGCCACATTGCTACTTTTGGCTTTTTCTGTTTATGTGGTGCTGAGAAATCGAACCCAGAGCTTCATGCATGCTAGGCAAACATTCTACCAGTAAACCACATTCCCAGCCCTCTACCCACATTTTTATGAAGCCTACATTAGCACATACCTCTTTCCTCATAAAGTAGAAAAGACAAAGTTGGGAAGCAGCCGTGTCCTAATGAGATGCTCATGAATTAGTTGGGCATCTTATTCTAGGATATGTGATAAGGCACTGTCTACAGGCTCGGTTGTACAATTCCAGCCAGTCACATACTTAGTGCAGACCTCCATATTTTCCATTTATTTTGGTAGTTATTATGAGTTGATTGTGTATAGAAAGATGCTAGTAAGAAAGCATGCCTTAAAACAGCATTGTTTTGGGATCTTTAGGAAGAATACTTTGAGAAAAATGAGAGCTTCAAATTAGAAGTCCATGTGGCCAAGGGAAATGCTAATGCAGTAAAATTATTCCAAGAAGGATTCATTTTCTCCTCAATTCTTCTTGGAGGACATCCTATTTCTACATAATATCAGGATAAGGCAGAAGCTAGCCAAAATTACCCAAACACTAAGCTACATGTTCTGTGTGGATGTTCTACCTTCGGCCAAGTAAAGAATAAATGGGCATATATCATTCATTCACAATCATATCTAGCTCTGAAACATGGCTTCGTTATTATTGCCTCAAATAAATAAACTTAAGATATACCAGATGAAATAGTATTGTTGAAATTTGATATTTTACATGGTATTTAAAATTATGAATAATCAAGTCAGTTCAATTGTTGAATCATTGTTTAAGGTTAATAGTAATATTCCAGAAGGAAAGGGGGAGGCAAGGGAAAAATGAGGAAGGAGGTAACAAGTTGAACAAAAAATGTACTCACTGCCTTACATATGAGACTGTAACCCCTTTGTAGTTCACTTTGACAATAAAGGGGAAAATGGGGGGAAAAAACAACAATAAAATAAAATAAAAAGCTGTTCCTGAGTTGCAAAAAAGAAAAAAAAAAGTAATACTCCATCCCTTAAACCATCTTCATAAACCTAAGCTCAACCTTTTCATTGTTTTAGTTCATTGAGAATATGCACAGAATTTGAAAAACAACACTAAAAGCATTTGCTTTCCCGATAAATACTAAGTCTACATTAAATACTTCAGAAAAATATATATTCAGCCTTGGAAACAGATCTGAAATGGGAGCAAACAATTGTTGTTATAACACTGTCCAGGAGAGGGCATCTGACCCCCAAACTAGAGGGCAGGTTGGGTTCCACAATGCAAAAGAGAAACCAGAAGATTGATGTCATTACTTATATTAATCCTTCTCCTGTAAAATGATTCCACTTAATCCTCAGCTTGAGTTTTATCCAATCAATTCTCAGCTTTGGTTTCATGAATCAAACATGCAAAAGTGTTGGTCAAGCCAACACATGATATCAACAAACTGTTCTTTCATTTGTAAGTCGATTTATATTTCTGGCTAATACTTTTCCCAACAACCTTAGTGGGACACTCTACCTGAAATAATCTGTTTCTCATGTGCAATTCCCGGAGATTCAGAGTTCAATATAGCAGGATAAAAAGACCACACTTGTCCCAGAAGAAAGAGCACAGAATCCAAGTGTGAGGATAGCTCTTCCTAGCAGGTCAAAGTTGGTCTGTGAGACTCTTATCTCCAAATTACCACCACAAAGCCAGGCGGGAGGTATAGCTCAAGTGACATAGTACCAGACATAAACAAAGAAGCCAAGCAAGAGCACGTGGCCCTGAGTTCAAGCACCAGTACATAATGCAAGATTGCACACACACACACACACACACACACACACACACACACACACACACACACACACGATACAATCAGGCTAAAGAAGAGAAAATGTGATATGAATAATTGAGAAATCTAATTGAAGAAACTCATAATCAGCATGGTAATAGGGCTGGAGTTACAGCCCAGTGTTAGAGAGCATACTTAGCGTTCTCAAGGCCTTAGGTTCAATCCCCAGCATCAAAGAGGTGGAGGAGGGGGGCTGGGGATATAGCCTAGCGGCAAGAGTGCCTGCCTGGGATACACGAGGCCCTAGGTTCGATTCCCCAGTACCACATATACAGAAAACGGCCAGAAGCGGCGCTGTGGCTCAAGTGGCAGAGTGCTAGCCTTGAGCGGGAAGAAGCCAGGGACAGTGCTCAGGCCCTGAGTCCAAGGCCCAGGACTGGCAAAAAAAAAAAAAAAAAAAAAAAAAAGAGGTGGAGGAGGGGGGGATAGGAGACTGTGAAAATATTTCCTTGCTATGTATGTAAAGCTCTTGTAGAAAACAATCTTAGCAATATTTTCTCTTTCTTTTAGAATTTATTTTGGTTGTAAAGATGTACAAAGAGGTTACAGTTACATAGGTCAGGTAATGAATACATTTCTTTTTGAAATTCTCTTCCCTCGTTTTCTCCTAATTTTTTTCCCTTCTAAAGCCCCTCCCCCACAAGTTGTGTAGCTCATTTTCAACGTAGTGTCTAGTGCGTATCACTGCTGAATTAGTTCACCCTTTCTTCCCTCCCCCAAATAGATAAATTTACATTAAAAACAAAAAGGTACACCTCAGAAGGCTAAATATAGAACTCCCCTATGACCCAGCAGCCCCACTTTTGGGTATCTATCCAAAAGACCACAAACAAAATCACAGTAATGCCACCAGCACAACAATGTTCATCGCAGCACAATTTGTCATAGCGAGAATCTGGAACCAACCCAGATGCCCCTCAGTAGACGAATGGATCAGGAAAATGTGGTACATATACACAATGGAATTTTATGCCTCTATCAGAAAGAATGACATTGTCCCATTTGTAAGGAAATGGAAGGACTTGGAAAAAGTTATACTAAGTGAAGTGAGCCAGACCCTAAGAAAAATGGACTCTATGGTCTCCCTTATTGGGAATAATTAGTACAGGTTTAGACAAGTCATAGCAGAATATCACAAGGCCCTTATGAACACATAAGATGATGCTAAGTGAAATGAACTGCATGTTATAGAAACAATTGTTATGTCACAGTTGTAACTACTTTCAACGTCCCATGTGTATATGTAGCTTCTATTATTGATGATGTTCTTGTGTCACCTTCCTGTGGTTGTACTTACACTATCTCTGTAATCTTATCTGAGTATATTGGAAACCGTGTATACTGGTATTGGATGCAGGAAATTGAAAGGGAATACCAAATTTGAGAGATACAGGGTAAAAAAAGACAAACAACTACAAAAGCAATACTTGCAAAACTGTTTGGTGTAAGTGAACTGAACACCTCCGGGGGGGAGGGGGCGGGAAGGGAAAGGGGGAGGAGGGAGGGGGGTATGAGGGACAAGGTAACAAACAGTACAAGAAATGTATCCAATGCCTAACATATGAAATTGTAACCTCTCTGTACATCAGTTTGATAATAAAAATTTGAAAAAAAAAGGTACAAGAAATCAGAAACAGTGACAAAAGGGGAAAACAAATCACAAAACAAATCACAAAAATTAAAAAAATTTTAAACCCTCTTGTTTCCATTTCTTGGAGTTCATTTTAACAAACATCATTTTATATGATCATACTTGATATTTTTTGAAATATTCCTCTTCACATTACAGTAACTTATGAACATTAGGGACTGGCCTGGTGCCGTAGCTCACTCCTGTAATCCTAGCTACTCAGGAAGCTGAGACCTGAGTATCATGGTTTAAAATCAGCTTGAGCATGAAAGTCTGAGATTCTTATCTTTAACCACAAAAAAAGCTAATAGTGGAACTGTAGCTCAACCGGTAGAATGCTAGACTTGAGCATAAAAGCTCAGGGACTATGCCCTGTTCCTGAGTTCAAGCTCAAGCTCCAGAACACACACACACACACACACACACACACACACACACACACACCTATGATCAGTAAAAAGGGGAAAAATAACTTGTAAAATAAATATATTGGCAACAATTCTGTTCAATAAAGAAATATTTATATTCTAGAGAAATAAACACATAACAAGATCCTTTCTTCCTATCTATGAAAATTTATATTTTACGTTGCTTTAGGGAAATTCTTGAAGAAAAACTCACTTAACAATGAATTAAACATAGACTGGAAAGCTAGGCACTGGTGGCTCCCACCTGTAATCCTAGCTACTCAGGAGGCTGAGACCTGAGAATCAAGTTTCAAAGCCAGCTCAGGCAGAAAAGTCAGTGAGACTCTTTATCTCCAACTAACTACCAACCAGAGGTGGACCAATGAGTCAAGTAGCAGAGCACTATCCCTGAGTGCACTCCTAACGGGCAAAGCCCAAGCCCTGAGTTAAAACCCCAGTACTAACACACGCACACACACACACACACACACACACACACACACACACACACACACACGAACACACACAGCACAGGCTGGGAAAATGCTTTAAGAGGGAACTTCAAAACAAGATTCATGAGCTACCTAATTATCAATGATATCCCTTCTAAGATTCTGTCGGAAGCTTAGGAAGAAAAAAATATATTAACAAACATATCTGTGCCACTGTGGTAAAACTATCCTACTCTAGGAATTTTAAGTGAAGTCACCACACACATCTCTTTCAACTGATAATTATAACTATTCATTTTAAACAAAATTAGATTGAAGAAAGTATGTGCAAAACACAACATCACAATGTTAACATTTTTATGTAAGGCATTCCTTCTTTACATAGGACACGTTTGTTATAGATTTTCTTTTTTAATGGAAGCAAAATATCTACATGTTATACCAATACCCAATAGTTTTCCCCCATCTTGCGTTTATGAACTCTCTTGATATAACTCTTAAAGTTTGTGGCTATCTTAGGCTCCTAGGAGGGGAGTCGGAAACCTGAGGCCAGCTGAGAACCCGGCAGACAGATGAACAAGTCTGTGTTCTGGCCTTTGGAGATGGAGTGTGTGGGAGAGTAAAGCCTGCTCCTAAGGGGGTAACTAAAAGTCCAGAAGGATGTTTGCAAGCTTCTCTGTGCCACCCTTGGGAAGTAATTGGCTATTTTCAGAACCTAGAAAAGGGAGACCAAAGAAAGCCATCCAGGGCGTGGACTGCCCTGTCAGCTAAGTAGCTCCCAGCATCAAGACAAGAGCTGACATCTGTAGGGAAGGGGCTGTATCTCTGGACAGCATCCCATGGGTAAGCACACCCCACCAACTGCGAGACACAGTCAGTGGACGCAACCTCCAGGTTCCAAAGACTTTTCCTCACAGACAGGTCTACTCCAAAAGCAGAAGGAATAAATGGAGTAGCCTATTGGCTAAATTGAGTCAGAGAAAAACACAAGTTCCAGGGTAAAAGGCTTAGTGGCCCAGTACTTTCCTTTAGACCAGGAGAGAAAAGACAAGTCTGAATTCTTCTAACCCAAATGAATCTCTTGTGTTCTGTCCCAAGATCAGGCCATCTTCTCCCTTGACCTGACATCCCACCATCATGAGCACATCTCTGATTATATTCCTGCTTTAAAAAGCTAGTTGTAGCTTGGGGGCCAGTGGCTCACACCTGTAATCTTAGCTACCAGAGGCTGAGATCTGAGGGTGGCAGTTTGGAGCCAGCCTGGGCAGGAAACTCCGTGAGAGTCTTTTCACCAATAAACTACTCAAAAATGCTGGAAGTGGCGCTGTGGCCCAAGTGGTAAAGCACTTGCTTCAAGCATAAAGAAGCTCAGGGGCAGTGCCCAGGCCCAGAGCTCAAACCCTAGGACCAGCCAAAAGAAATTAAAAACTAATTATATAATCATGCACTTGGAAAAGAAAGAAATGGACTCTAACAATCATATAGAAGGAGCACCCTCTGTGTTCTGGGGAAAGGGGAAAGACTAGAGGGAAGGAGGAAGTAAAGGGAATCCACTGCCTATTCAGAAGCAGGACCTCCTAACACTTTGCCTTTTGTGGTTATATACACACACACATACACACACACGCACACACACTTGATTTGATTTATAAAGCAAGTCACTGGTAGCCTTTAGTATTCTTGCATTATAGACTAGGAAACAAAATTTTAAAGGCAAAGAAATTACATTGTCTAATATTAGAAAACTAGAAATAATTGAATTAATGTTTGAACCTCTCTTCCTTTTAATCCATGCTTATGTCACCATAATAAAATGTCTCTTCCAGAAGCCTCAGATCATGAGAATACCTCTGTGAGGGGGGCAGGCATGTCACGAGAGTCCAGGTAAGGATCCCTTCATTGGGCTGACAGAAAATATTTCTCTGGAATTCTCTAGATAAAACGACACAATTTAAGTGCCACAACCTAGTTTAGACCACTTCTGAAAATGGCCGTTTTAACTTAGCTATTTTAAATCCATGTGTTTGACATTCTCTTGGTCCTCGGTTAAAGCTCAGTGACACCTTCATTGGCTGAACTGGCTGTAACAAAAATCAAAGGTAAAAAGCTAGATTCAGGGTCATTCCTACACACTGATTTTCTTATGGTGAGTAACCAGCACCCTGAACTACAATGAGGTTGAGTAATGTTTTGCCCCTTTCTGCCTTCCAATGCTGCTCTATCACAGTGCACTTATAGAACAATTCTGACGTATCCCCTTGCTGTGTTTTTTTTTAATTGCATATTGACCAGTGTTTGCCATCAATCAATATCTCATGTAATCAGTTCCTGAACTTTCCAGGCATCCTCTAAGACATACCATGTAATGTAAACATTTGGGAAGTTATTCCAACTTTGTGAAATGCCTATTTCCTTACCAACTCTCCATAGTGAACAGTGGGAATTTCAGGGAGAGATAAGCTCTGTCATGTGCCAGGAGTTTTACCCTGTCTCTTTATAGCTCCATATAGTTTTTCTTTGCTATAAATGTCTCCCCCCACCCCATTTCACATATGGTTAAGCAGCTTGCTCAAACAGTGAGATGAAGGTCTAGAATGGGAGATCTGAGCCCTTTCTTATATGAACTACTTGAACTGCTAACTCAAGAGCAATCTCATATTTACTTGTACCCTGAAGAAATAACTTTATATGTGCTATCATATATTTACATATTTAAATACCCAAGCCACAGACAGTGAAAAAAAACTATGAACTATTTTAGATCTACAAAACTTTCATATTGTCAGCATCTATGCCATACTTGGTGACTAAAGGAACAAATACAAACTTGTGTATAGGAACCTGAACTACAGACCCATGAGGCTACACATACATACATAAAATGGAAATATAATTGGTATTCTACATGAGACAAAATGTACAATGTGTGTGGGCTTCTTTGAGACAATTTGGAGGCATTTAGTAACTATGGTCTTCACTTTTTATTCATTCATCGGGTGTAGGCTAAAGATACCACTGAGGGTTTTGCAGAATAAAGATGATCTGGAATGTGTTCTGAGAGATGGGCATGATGACATTTCTTAGCCAAAGAAGAAACTCACCATGTGTGAAGAAACTCAGCATGCACACATGGAACGTATGAGACCTGGGTCCTTGCTAGGAATCTGATGGAAAAGATGAAGAGGGAACGGACAGTAACCAGGGCTGTGCTCTCTGGTTCTGTACCCCAAGGTGGTGAAGCACCAAGACTTTTTAAAGTAGGACAAAAAGCAGACAAGGACTGCATAAACAATGGCCAGTACTTTAGTGATCTCCTTGGATCTCAAAACAAAACAAAAACAGAGACAAGAAAGGCACTACTTATTAGAAAGATCTTGCTGGCCGTTTTATTTCAGTTTATTCTTTTCATCAAATGGTTTATGTGTTCATCCTATTTCAGCATAAAATTTGACAAACTTAAATGAGAGAGTTTTTTTTCCTTAGAAATTGGATCCTGCCAGGCACTGGTGGCTCGTCCCTATAATCCTAGCTATCTAGGAGGCTAAGATCTGAGGATCATGGTTCAAAGCCATACCAGGCTGGAAAGCATACAAGCATTTATTTCCATTAAGTTCAAAAGCCAGAAGTGGAGCTGTGGCTCAAGTGGTAGAGCATTAGCATTGAACAAAAGAAGCTCAGGACAGTATCCAGTCCCTGAGTTCAAGCCTAGGACTGGCAAGGGGGGTGGAGAATAAATTAGGTCCTGTGTTAAATCTTTACAATTGCATTTCCCTAATATATTTTTCTAGTAAAACTATCCCTTTGCATTTTCTCAGGCCTTGATCATTTATAAGCTTATTTTTTCAAACTATAATAAACATGTATGCAAAAGGAAGAAAATGTAATGTTTTCATAATCCCATTGAACCGAAATCAACAAATACTAATATGGTATAAATCTCCCCATATAATTCTCTATTTAAATATATGTTTCTATATCACACGTACATTTTAATAAAAATTTAAGCACATTTAACTTGATCCCTGCTATTTTATTATTTATTATAATAGGTAAAAATTATACAGCAAATGCATATACCTAGAAGTGTTAACATAATTACAACTCATTGAGAGGGCATGGTAAAACCTACACAACTCCATATTTTTCAACTAGTGCCTCCAACTTTACAGGGATATAAAGATTTCCAACACCTAATTACTGGGCTAATGGGTGATAATGTTGCTATTTGTCAGTGATTAAGAAAAGAAAAAGAAGTGCAACTAGGTGCCAGTGACTCATACCTGTAATCCTAGCTACTCAGGAGACTGAGATCTAAGGATCTCAGTTCAAAGCCAGCCCAAGGAAGAAAAGTCTATGAGACTCTTATCTCTAATTAACCACAGAAAACCAGAAGTGGTGCTATGGCTCAAGTGGTAGAGCACTAGCCTTGAGCTGAAGAGCTCAGGGACAATAAACAAGCGCAGAGTTCAAGCCTGACAACCAACAACAATGGCAGCAAAAAGCATATGTGGGCACTAAAATGAATACATTGTATGGATTTATATTGAACCATTGCACAGTGACCTTTCTGGGGTCATTTTGTTGCTATTGGTGTTTTGTGTTTTGCTTTTGGGGGGTTTTGTTTGGGGAGGGTTGAAGTTCAGGGCCTTGTGCTTGCTAGGCAGGCATTCTTCATCTGAGCCACGTCCACCCACCCTCACAGAGATCTTTCTGTATTTTCCACTCCAAGTAGAAGTTTGCCAAATTAAAATGTTTTGGTCAAAATAATGCAGAATTTTGGAGATCTCTACCATACTGTCAGGCAGTTTGGCAGCAGCAATAACGAGAATGCCTGTTTTGACATTTAACAATATGAATACTTCTTATAAAATATAGGGGGTATAACGATTCTGCAAGTTCACATCTAGAATTCTTTGTCACAGATGCGGCCAGTTGCCCGGATGGAAATGAGGATCGACTCTCTATCCGTCAGGGGCAACATCTCTCAAAGGAGTAGAAACCTAAAACAAAGAGAGCTTGGATACTTTCACACTTCTCAACTATGTTCATTTCTCATAATGCCTGCTCCGTGCCCGCCTCATTCTGGCTCACGGGCATCCCGGGGCTCGAGGCCCTGCACACCTGGCTGTCCATCCCCTTTGGCTCCATGTACCTGCTGGCTGTGGTGGGGAACGTCACCATCCTGGCCATGATCAAGATGGAGCACAGCCTGCATCAACCCATGTACTTCTTCCTGTGCATGTTGGCTGTCATTGACTTGGTTCTGTCAACTTCTACCATACCCAAACTGTTGGCCATTTTCTGGTTTGGGGCTCACAACATTGGTCTGGGTGCCTGCTTGGTCCAGATGTTCTTCGTCCACTGCTTTGCCACTGTGGAGTCGGGCATCTTCCTGGCCATGGCTTTTGACCGCTATGTGGCCATCTGTGACCCATTACACCACACCTCCGTGCTCACCCATGCGGTGGTGGGTCGTTTAGGGCTGGCTGCTCTGCTCCGCGGGGTGTTCTACATTGGACCCCTGCCCTTACTAATTCACCTGAGGCTGCCCCTTTACCGGACCCAAGTCATTGCTCATTCCTACTGCGAACATATGGCTGTGGTCACCGTGGCATGTGGTGACACAAGGATCAATAATTTATACGGAATGGGAATTGGCTTCCTGGTATTAATCCTGGATTCACTAGCCATAGCTGCCTCGTATGTGATGATTTTCAGGGCTGTGTTGGGATTGGCCACTCCCGAAGCCAGGCTTAAAACCCTAGGTACGTGTGGTTCTCACATCTGCGCCATCCTCGTTTTCTATATCCCTATTGCTGTTTCCTCTCTTACCCACCGCTTCGGCCACCGTGTGCCTCCCCATATCCATATCCTTTTGGCCAACTTTTATCTTCTCATCCCACCCATCCTCAACCCCGTTGTCTATGCTGTTCGCACCAAGCAGATTCGAGAGAGACTTCTCCACATTATTAAAGCAGGAACTCAGCCCAGGTGACTGCCCTATGTCTGGGGGAAGTATAAATATTTAGTCATCCTCTCAGGAAAACCTAGGAAATACCATGGTCCCACCTCAATGGCGGAGAGAGGACTCTGAGAACAAGCTTAAAGTCTATTCTGTTTGGTCATGGACTTTTACAAGGCAGAATGTGTAGAGAGGGGAAATCAGGTCATAAGTTCTTGTGCCACCATTCTTTTTCTTATCTATTTAATTATATGAAATTCAACATATCAAGCATACACATACAGACCACAAGAAATGAGATCTCTCCTTTTTTATATATATGAGGTCTACTTTCACTATGAAGAATGTTATTTTAAAAAATTCCATAACACAGAATTCTACTCTACCACCTTCTTAAAGAACTTTTAGTTGAAATTTTACAATTGCTTTGGCAAATTGTTCCAGTCCTCTTGGCTTGCCCTCCCAAAATGACATTTATTAAAGATGGAGAAAATATGAATTGAGAAAACAGTTTTCCTTTGTTCTTCTGGTAATTGGGAGTTGAACTCAAGGCCTCATGCTTTCTAGGTAGGCACTCTACCGTGTAGTGAGCCACATCCCAAACTCGTTTGGCTCTAGCTATTTGGGGGATAGGGTCTCCCAGTTTTGCTCTAAGAATTTAGTGTCTTTGACCTGATTTGATTATTTGACCCTTGGTATTAATGGCAAGTCTGGGAATGGTAGAAAAAGTAGAAGGGGTTATAGAGGAAAAGAGAAGAGCATCCTAGGAAATATCTAATTCTTCCACATCTACACAAGCCAGTTTCTTTTATTTTACTTTTATTGTCAAGGAGATGTACAGAGGAGTTACAGTTACTTATGTATGGTAATGAGTACATTTCTTGTAGAACATTGTTACCCCCTCCCTCATTTTTATCCCACTTTCCCTACGCCCCCACTCCCTCCCACCAAGTTGTAAAGTTCATTTCCAACATAGTGTCTTGTGAGTAACGCTGTTGCATTGATTGGTTTACCCTTTGTCCTTTGTCTCACCATTTTATTGTTCCCCTTCCCTTCCCCAAATCAGATAAACGTATATACAAGGCACGGGGTACCAAAAACCTCTTTTCCTTATAACTTGTGACTTAAGATTCCTGAGTGTTTGGTCAGTAAGAATAGCAAATTTTACAAACATACAGCATGCTATGAATGTACAACAAGAGCTTGGGAGGAGGCAATAGATGAGAGGCTGAGCAGGTGAATACGATAGAAGTACATTGTACATAATTCACAAAGAATGAACGATTGCTCTCTTTCTTTTTTCCCCTTGCAAGCCTCACTGAGTTAAATCTAGAGCATGATGTTCCTGCTAGACAGGGACTGGCCATGAGAAATGCCTCTGCAAAAGACTGGGACTAGACATCTACAAGCCGAAAGAGGTATAGCCTTCTGGAGACCTCAGAAACCACGTCTCTGCAGTGTTACACCTTTACTTCAGTATTCTTAAAGAAAACCATTTACTTTTTTTTTTAATAATATGATTAGTGGATTGATTCTGTTTTCAGCCACTAAGGAAACTGAATTACTAGTTTTAGAGGAAAGAAACCAAACATAGGACAAATGTAAAATTATTATTGTTATTATTATTACCAAAATGAGTTCGATGAGAATTTGTTTTGCAAGGATTTCTCCTTCCCAAGAATATTTTCTGGTTCAGTCCTGCTGGCGAGGAAAGGTGGGTGGGAATGAGTTTTTGAAAGAAATACATAACCGATGGCTACAACTATGTTAAGGTTAAAATGAAATAGCTGTGATCAAATAGGTGAACAGAAAAGAGGTAGATCGCAGACAGATTTTCACTCAAGAAAGTCACTATTCTCTCCACCATCTTGGAAGAATACTGGGAACAGGACTTCTGAAATGCAAAATGTCAGAAAGGCTGTTGGGCAAGGCCACTTTTGCTGGCTATAAGTGGGATCTCCAGACTCAAAGGGAGCACAAGACTCTCCTTAACACTGAAGGTGTTTATACCCAAGGACATAACGATTTCTACCCGGGCAAGCGATGTGCTTATGCATACAAAGCAAAACACAACACAGTGACTCCTGCGGCAAACCAAATAAAACCAGAGTGATCTGAAGAAAGGTAGCTCATGTTCATGGAAACAGTGGGATGGTTCATGCCAAATTCCCAAGCAACCTTCCTGTTAAGGCCGTTGGACACAGAAGCCATGTAATGCCTTACCCTCCAGAATTTAAAGCAATGAAAACTAAAGTTGTGCTCTTGTGTTTTAAAAGAAAGTCACTGCTGTTCATTATTATTATCAATTATTGTTAACATGATTTCTAGTTGCATTGGATGCTGTGGGGGTGTTGTATAGGGTTGTTCTCTTGACAAGGCTGACATGGCACTTCCCAGATTAGCTCTCCCTCTGTGGTTCCCAGTGAGGACTGGCATGAGAGACATTTTTGTAACATCAGGAAGTAGAAACCAAACAACAATCATTATTTTCTGAAGGGCGGTGTAGAGTACAGATTCTGCTTTGGTGTATGTTCCTTGATACCAGCTTTCCATGTGCATTGCCATCTCAGAGCATCATCTCCCACAGGACCTTGTCCTTCCATTTCCCCAAGTCTGTTACCAGGGATGCTGTGAAGCTCTGTGGTGAAGGCTCGACTCGGTCCTTAAGATCCCCTTAGTACTGAGGTGTGGGGCCAAAGTGGATTCTAGGCTCTGCTTGTAGATTTCAGTCCTCTTCGTTGATTGTTCTTCATTCCTCTTTGTTGAGACATTAATCACATCCAAGTTTTCTTCCTGTCTGTTGACCATGAAGACCTAAGGCCTCGTATCTAAAATAAACCCTAGTTTCATTTTACGAATAGGCCTTACTGATCAAACCCACTGATATATCAGGCTTTTTCCTACAGGGCCTCCCCTACCCAATCCAAGGCAGAAATTAAAGCTATATAGTCAGAACTCTAAAGACAGTATGTGTTTTTAGAAGAGGCACAAAATCACCCTTACCTCAATTTTAATGTTTCATTGTCTTCTTGCCCAATCCTTTTGGCAACAAGAATGATATCTATCCCTAGCGCTAGGATGGCTTACTTCTGAAGGTTTCCTTCCCCCAAACTGCTGTTATAATTATTTCTTTGAAGATATGAACTACTACAGAGCATAGCTTCATTGTTAACTTAACATCTGAATAATAATATTCTATCACTATAGTAATTATTTCCTTACCTTCAGAAGTCTTAGCTTAAAGAGGGATAGGTGTTACTGCTGTTTCCACAGTCCATAATTCAAATACGGTACTCAAACCCTGTGCAGTGTCTCATGCCTATAATCAGAGCTATTCAAAAAGCTGATATCAGAACAATCACAATTTGAGCCATATCTCAAGCTAAAAGTTTAACCAATAAAAAGCTGTATACATAATAAAAATTAAAAAGTTATATGCATGATAATATGATTGACATAAAAGGTATGTCAGAAGACTCATTTGATAACTGTTCAATAAAGAAATTGTCTATGCATACAGCTCAAGAAACAAGTTAAGGGGCTAGGAATATGGCCTAGTGGCAATAGTGCTTGCCTTGTATACATGAAGCCCTGGGTTCAATTCCCAAGCACCACATATATAGAAAACGGCCAGAAGTGGTGCTGTGGCTCAAGTGGCAGAGTGCTAGCCTTGAGCAAAAAGAAGCCAGGGACAGTGCTCAGGCCCTTAGTCCAAGGCCCAGGACTAGGAGAGAAAGAAAGAAAGAAAGAAAGAAAGAAAGAAAGAAAGAAAGAAAGAAAGAAAGAAAGAAAGAAAGAAAGAAAGAAAGAAAGGAAGGAAGGAAGGAAGGAAGGAAGGAAGGAAGGAAGGAAGGAAGGAAGGAAGGAAGGAAGGAAGAGAGAAAGAAAGAAGTTAATAATTTGGGTTTTTGTTGTGGGGTTTTATTGTTTGTTTTTTGAGTTTGGGGTTTTTTTTGCCAAGTGGCAAGCACTCTACCACTAGGCCATATTCCCAGCGCAAGTTAATAATTTTATGTAATGGAAGGCATAAGTCTCTTCGTAAGTGGGCCTTGGTCAAGTGTAGAGGCAATAGCATTGAAAGGCAATAGGCTGAAAGTCACTTCTTAGAAGAGAAGATGAGGTGTTTTGTGTTGTGTCAGTCTTTAGGTCACCAGATTTGTAATTTGTTTGTTCACTCACACTCTAGATGGAGTAGGCACCACAATCTCATCAGCTTGAGCCAAGCTCCACAAATATTTCTACTCTTGTCCATGTAGCTAGCAATGTCATTTTAGGAATTTTTGCTTCCTTTAATCAGATGATTGATGATTATGATAAAGTAGGATGGTCACGCCTCTGCTATCAGATGGACTCCAGGGGCATGCCTCCTCTCATCTGACTTGGGAACCTCTGAGGAATGGAATTGTGAGACAAGAAATTTCTGCATTTATCCTAAGGCTTTTCCTTTCCATCCAACCTGTCATCCACTCAGGATAGGGTTGGTAGATAAGAAAAGAACTATCCATACATCTTTTCTTTGGAATAAACTGAGAACATGATCACGAACCTGTTTGGTCTTGACACCATAAATGATGGGATTGACCATGGGTGGGAAAAGAAGATAGAAGACAGCCAAGAGTATATGAACACGAGGGGCTGCTGTGCGAGCAACACGGTGCATGACTGAGGAGATGACCACAGGAGTGTAGAAGGATAAAATGGCCCCTATGTGCGACACACAGGTCCCAAATGCCTTGTAGCGGGCCTCCTGAGAAGCCAGCTGTAAAACAGCCCGAAGGATGAAGACATAAGACAAGACAACAAACAGCAGGTCCAACACCACAATAAACATGGCCACAGCAATGCCATAGATATTGTTGAAGCGCGTGTCCCCACACGCCAGCCTTACCACAGCCATGTGCTCGCAGTAGCAGTGGGCAATCGCTGGGCCTCGGCAGTAGTGAAAGCGCCTCAGCAGAAAGGGCAGTGGAGTCATGAGAGCCACAGCTCGAGTCACGGTGGCCGTGCCCATCTTGATGATAAGGGACCTGGTCAGGATCGTGGTGTAGTGCAGGGGCTTGCAGATGGCCACGTAGCGGTCAAAGGCCATGGCCAGCAGCACTGCTGACTCCATGATAGCAAAGGAGTGGAGAAAGAACATCTGGATGAGACAAGCATAGAAGTTGATCTCCCGGTCTCTGAACCAGAAAATAGCGAGCATTTGGGGAAGTGTTGTAGAAGAGAGAACTAAGTCAATGGCTGCCAACATGGCGAGGAAGAGGTACATGGGCTCGTGGAGGGCGGCATCAGCCTGAATGATGAAGAGAAGGCTACAAGTGACCAGTAGAGCCAAAGTATAGGCAATACAGAAAGGGATGGAAATCCAGATGTGTAAATGCTCCAAACCAGGAATTCCTACCAACAAAAAAGTTTCCTGGATGGGTTAAGGTGACATTGAAGGCTGACATGGCTCCCAGAAAACTCCTAGTTGATTTCCACAGGGCCACTTCACCTTCAATGCACGCATTCCATGGCACGCATGATAGAGTTCAACTTCTGATATGCCACCTTCGAGGGTGAAGTTCCCATTGTTAGGCTTTCAACGAAATCAACAAGTTCTCATAGAAATAGAGAAACATAATCCTCTTTCCAGACCTTGAGGAAATTTGATCATTATTGCGTGAGAAAATATTAAATATCCGCAGAATTCATAAGACAACTGCTATAAAGGAATGGAGAATCGGCCATGTTTTCTCTGTTCTTGATACCAGGAATATCTTGGGGGAGAAAAGGGAAGACAAAATGTTTATATAGATTTATTTCTTTAGCACATGCAGTTATATCTTCCAGGCAAGATAAACTCCTAGGCACGAAGGCCAGTTTTCTCTCTTTAAATTTCAGACTTCTGTGCACATACAAGTCAAACAAATAGATTTTTAAGAACACAGTGTGTTCTCTCTGGGACTACTCTGACATGGTCCTACATATGTCATATGCAGCTATATATGGGTTTTTTCCCCTTTGTGTGCCAGTCAGGAGCCTTGAACTCAGTGCCTAGATTCTGTCCATCAGCTTCTTTGCTTAAGGCCCAAGCGCTACCACGTGAGCCACACCTTTACTTCCAGTGTTTTGGGTGGTTCATTGGAGATGAGAGTCTCATTGACTTTCCTGCCTGTGCTGGCTTTGAGCTGTGATCCTCAGATCTCGGACTCCTAAGTATGTAGGATTACAAGCATGAACCACTGGCACCTAGATTAAATTTGTATTTCCTAAAAATAATTTTTTTTTTTTTTTTTTTGGCCAGTCCTGGGCCTTGGACTCAGGGCCTGAGCACTGTCCCTGGCTTCTTTTTGCTCAAGGCTACCACTCTGCCACTTGAGCCACAGCGCCCCTTCTGGCCATTTTCTATATATGTGGTGCTGGGGAATTGAACCCAGGGCTTCATGTATACAAGGCAAGCACTCTTGCCACTAGGCCATATCCCCAGCCAAAAATAAAATATTCTTTAGCCATACAAAACACTTCACTTGCTCAGCATCTGCCTTAACTAGTAACTACCGCATTGGTCCATTCAGAGACTATAAGCATCATTGCAGAACATTCCATCCAAAAGATTAACTCTAGAGGATATCTTCCAGATCCTTTTAACACCCATGGATCTCTGAATATAACCCTAGTGTATGGGGGTGGGGGGTGGAATTTTTTTGGTACATCATTGAAATTCATGTTAACTCTCTATTTTTTTTATTTTATTTTATTTTTTGGCCAGTCCTGGGCCTTGGACTCAGGGCCTGAGCACTGTCCCTGGCTTCTTCCCGCTCAAGGCTAGCACTCTGCCACTTGAGCCACAGCGCTGCTTCTGGCCGTTTTCTGTATATGTGGTGCTGGGGAATCGAACCTAGGGCCTCGTGTATCCGAGGCAGGCACTCTTGCCACTAGGCTATATCCCCAGCCCTTAACTCTCTATTTTTATGTAGCTCAAGTACAATCTAGAATTCTCTACAGCAGGCTCAACCTGCTCAAATATCGTTTGAACTTGAAATGTTCCACTCTGAATTCCACTTTCATTCCTTCCTGTAATTGCTTTCTTTAGGAGAATCAGTGGATTCCATAAGAATCACATCATTGTTCCTTCACTGTTTCAAGCAGCTCTACCTCTCAGAAACTTTCATCTTAGTTGAACATTCTTTCTTAAAGCCTAACTTTATACCTCATTTTATTGCTATTGCCCACTTCTCTGGATTCTCTTGTCAGTCTCCTGATTCTTTTTTTTTTTTCCTCTGAGGATTTACTTTCTTCGGGTTTCAAACTTGAACTCTGTTCATCTTGACATTCACAGAAAATTTAGTAAACAACTTCCATAAACTTAATGAAATACTTTTACTTAATAGGTTAAGGAAAAGTCTATGAACATCACAAATGACCTTTATTAGCAAAGCACTTGAATGTTTTAGGTAGGTAATAAAAACATTACTAGTTGAACATGGTGGCATGGGCCTATAATCCCAGTATTCAGGAGGCTGAGACAGGGACTGATTATAGTAAGATCCTGTCTCTCAATAACAACAAAAGTCTGTATTGATTAAATTACATCATACTATGGTATTAACTGTTTACAAATCCATTCAAAGTCATGTGAAGTCAGCACAACCAGAAAAGGGGAGAGAGGGAAATGGGAAGGGAGGGGGAGGGAGGAAGGGAAAAGGAAGGAAGGGAAAAGGAAGGAAGGAAGGAAGGAAGGAAGGAAGGAAGGAAGGAAGGAAGGAAGGAAGGAAGGAAGGAAGGAAGGAAGGAAGGAAGGAAAGGGACTGAGAAGTCAGCACAGCAGATTGGGTGAGAACGTATTAATATCAAAAATATTCAGGACAATAGCCTTGATAGGCTATTGAACACAGTATTTTTAAGGAGCAGAGAAATATTGCTATGTATTAATACTAATAATTAGTCAAATAATTGGAAAACAGAGCTGGGTTCTGTTTACAGATGCAGAAGACTGAATAAGTAGACAAAGCAATTTTAGCAGAATAAATGGGATGCAGAATAAGTTAGAGTAGAAAAAAAGAGGCAATGAAGACTAACAAAGGCCCCTTCTTGAGTGATTTTGTAGCAAAGCCTGGGAACTAAGTGTGGCACTGGAGCAAAGTGGAATCAGCAAGGTTGTTTTTGTTCACTTTTTTTTTTAAGTGAAATTTTACAGGCAAAGTATGCTGGCAAACCCTGTAACCTCAGCACTGGGATAGGACCCTGAGCTTGGGGCTTACCTGAACCTATCACTCAAGGGGGCAGCATGCTTCCAAACTACAGAGAAATGAAATACAGTGAACACTGCTTCAACGTTCCCAGAGCAGTACATCATTCTTAGAGATTCCACATATTTACCATAGTTTTCTTTTCATCCTAACATCTCAAATGCAAGTTTATAGCGTGCCCTCTACACTCCAGACTAGCATACCCAACTGGCCTCATACTCGTCTCACAGATATCACTGACCCATCACGTGATTCAGAACTTTTGATTACTCCCTTCCAAGTGTCTCTTCAGTGTCAGAAGACATCATCCTCTCCAAGCAGTTGTTGCTCAACCTAAAACCCAGTCCTCCTTGATTCTTTCCTTTCTCTTTGTGCCATATTCAATTTATCAGCAAGGAATATACGAATGTTCTCCACAGTTAAAGCAACACCTATTAAATCATCATTCTTCTTGTCTCTCAGCTACTATTTTTTAAAACATTGCATTTGGGTTCTCCAATACCTGTTCCTCAGACAGATTCTCACCACGTTGTAAAGTAAAGGGGCTATGACTTATTCACATCTCTAATGCACCAAACAAAGCATGACTACCAGACTATTGGGAACACACCTTCTGGCTCATCTCACAAGACCTTCTACACAAGCTCAAAATAGCTGTTTTGGGTGTGTGTGTGTGTGTGTGTGTGTGTGTGTGTGTGTGTGTGTGTGTGTGTGTGTGTCCTGGGGCTTGAACTTAGTATCTGGACACTTATTTTCTTACTTAAGCATTTCTTTCTCTTTTTTTGGTCAGTTATGGGGCTTGAACTCAGGGCCTGGATGCTGTCCCTGAGCTTTTTCACTAACCAATCTTTATGCAAATAAAAAGGCATCTCATCTGTCCGATTTCTTCTTCCAAACAGAAGATATCTAACAATTCATGAGTCTTACATCTATGGAAATGCATTCAAAATTTTCTCCACCCAGAACTCAGGAGAATAAAAGGAGCTCATCTACTTCACCTAATACCCAGGGCTCAATACTCCAAAGTAGATGTTTTACTCTACTTGAGGAGCCAAAATGTCCATGCCAAACCACAAGCATGCTCTTTCCCTCTCACTGGCTCTCATCCTCTCCTTCTCTCTCATAAACATGCATAAAGGAGACCTCTATGCCCATAAAATTCTCAGATTAAAAAAACTAATCAATACCCTATATTTTTAGCAAGATATGAGAATAAGCAGTTGAAAGATTAAAACTCAGCAACAGGAAGATATTCAACTAAAGCCTCTTAAGAATGTGGCTTCCCTCATCAAGTGGGCTAAAGACTTACAAAGAGACTTCTCTGATGAGGAAATGAGAATGGCCAAGAGACATATGAAAAAGTGCTCTACATCACTGGCCATAAAAGAAATGCAAATCAAAACAACATTGAGATTCCATCTCACCCCAGTAAGAATGTCATATATCAAGAAAACTAACAATAACAGTTGTTGGAGGGGATGTGGCCAGAAGGGAACCCTACTTCATTGTTGGTGGGAATGTAAACTGGTTCAGCCACTCTGGAAAGCAGTATGCAGATTCCTCAGAAGGCTAAATATAGAACTCCCCTATGACCCAGCAGCCCCACTGTTGGGTATCTATCCAAAAGACCACAAACAAAATCACAGGAATGCCACCAGCACAACAATGTTCATCGCAGCACAATTTGTCATAGCGAGAAGCTGGAACCAACCCAGATGCCCCTCAGTAGATGAATGGATCAGGAAAATGTGGTACATATACACAATGGAATTTTATGCCTCTATCAGAAAGAATGACATTGCCCCATTTGTAAGGAAATGGAAGGACTTGGAAAAAATTATACTAAATGAAGTGAGCCAGACCCAAAGAAACCTGGACTCTATGGTCTCCCTTATAGGGAATAATTAGTACAGGTTTAGGCAATAGCTATACCCTTATGAACACATAAGATGATGCTAAGTGAAATGAACTGCATGTTATGGAAATGGTTGTTATATCACAGTTGTAACTACTTTCAACATGCCATGTGTAACTGTAGCTTCTATTATTGATGATCTTCTTGTACCACCTTCCTGTGGTTGTACCTACACTATCTCTGTAATCTTATCTGAGTATATTGGAAACCGTGTATACTGGTGTTAGAACTCGGAAATTGAAAGGGAATACCAAAATTGTGAGACACAGGGTAAAAAAAGACAAACAATTACAAAAGCAATACTTGCAAAACTGTTTGGTGTAAGTGAACTGAACACCTCATGGGGGGAAAGGGAAAGGGAGAGGAGGGAGGGGGGAATGAGGGACGAGGTAACAAACAGTACAAGAAATGTATCCAATGCCTAACGTATGAAACTGTAACTGCTCTGTACATCAGTTTGATAATAAAAATTTGAAAAAAAAAAAAAAAAGAATGTGGCTTGAGGTAGCAGAACCTCCCAGAACCTTTCTTAGCACTCTCTGCTGTCTTTCTAGGTCATGTCTTACTTCTTCCCGGTCCAGTAGCGCAGCGGCCCTGAACTGGGAGGTTAGAGAAAGCAAGACTAGGAGAAGTGGCTGGACATAAACTGGAACAACCAGCTGAGATTCTCTGGAAATGGCTCAGTGTTTGGCCTAGAGAAGCAGGAACTCTTCGTAGGGAGAACGGATGTTTAGAGTGCATAGATGAATTAGTTGGGTGGGACTGCCAAGACTTGCCCTCCCTTGTGTAAAGCACAAATAGAAGCAATAAGAGGGTAGGAGAAAGATCAGGACTACAGGAAGTAACTGAGCATGCCCCGCCCCTGTCCTTCTCACCACAGCTCAGCCAGCTCTTTCCTCTTTGCCCCCAGATCCAACTCTGTCCACAGCCTCAGTCTGAAGTACAATTCTGGCCCTTTCTGTTATATTCGTGCATCCCTGTGCAGACTTCCTCTCCCTGTAAAACGTTTGGGTAAGAGGGACCTAGGAAAGGAACTGCTGGCTTTATCCTCACAAACCTCAGCCCTTGAGGTGTTGGAGCAGAAACCACCTCTCTTGCACAGAGTCTTCAGGGATTCCTGGAAGGCTTAGGCCTCTCCTCTAGGGTTCGCTACACAGAGAATCCCGACTTAGAGCCAGTATCCCAAGGGTATCCTGCAGGCCATACCCAGTCCCCATTTAGTGGCACTAAATCAATCCCCCCAAAGGTCACACCTTATCCCCAGAGGTTTTAAGGACTTTACCTGCAGCTTGCTTGTCTTTGCACTACTTCTTGATTATACTGATTATCTTCCTTGTACTTCTACAGAGAAAGACAGCTTCACTAGCACAAATGATACATTACCACCAACTCCTGTCTGAATATGACTTGGGAGGTCAGGGGTTCAGCCTGAGAGGCTAAGGCCATCCATTGGATGCTGTTTGAGCAGCTATTATGCTTATTGGTCTTAGCCATGCACTAACGTCCAGGCTGTGGCCTTGATATGGCACCTCTCTAATCCTCTATCTATTGCTTTATCTCTCATGTCGAGATAATATTCACAACTTGCCTATGAAAGTTGAATATTCATAGAGGGTATTACAAATGTAGTTACTTGTTAGCATCAACTATTTATAAAAACTAAAAGATGATCTTTCCATTTACAACTGAAGTCAGCATCTATTTTCAATAGCAAAATCTTGCTCTCATGCCCGCATTCCCCCATGGGTTCTGCCTGTCCTAAATCATTGCAATACTTTTGCAAAGCAATGCCAGTCTTGCACATTCCTGGACTTGACTTCTGAGGTATCCTAGACCTAACTTCATCTTCCATAACTGTAGCCTTCAAGGAATAAAGACTCAGTCTTCCCACATAATCTGATATCCTGGGATGTTGGGATAACATAGTGTTCCTACAAAATCCCTTTTAAATTGTAGCCTAAACTAACTATGCAGAGCCATGCCAACAAGATACAGATTGTATGGAAATCACTCCACCCAAACCTATATGGCAAAAACCAGTGAGAGACAAGAGAATAAAAGAACAGACATAGAAAAGTCATTCCCAGAGAGGGATACATTCCTCACCATGGCCTTGAGCACTTCTATATACAAACCGCTAGATATCACAGAGCCATGGCCTTGGGAAGTTATGCATTTAGACCCCTGGCCATCATACCATAGCCCATTGCCCCCAAACACCTGCAGATGAACAATGGATTTATTGGATCCCTGAGATGGAAGTCAAAATGAGCACCAGTCAGAGGAGCTAAATGCTGCATGGAAAGCTCCTGCTGGCTGCATTGGGGGTGGGGGCTGATTGGGTGGGGGGTGGGGGACTGAAATGACCCACAGGCTATCCAATGATCTTAGAACTCATGTAGTTTCTACAGACACCTTATAAACCTCAGGGAGTTCCCTTGGGAACATTTCTGTCCAGCAGGAGTTCTACTTCTCTTTTTTTTCAACAAACCTTTACCATTTTACGTCTTCTCTGTGTCCACATATACATATACATATGTGTGTGCACAAGTAAGTGTGAGGATATTTAATTTCTGACTAAAATATTTAGAAAAACAAAGATGTCACAAGATAAAAGTAAAACACTACATTTGAGGAAAACAACATTTTAGGGCTTGTCTGAGAAATCCAGTTGGATTGTCGAAATTAATAATAAGGAAGTATAGCTGTAATCCTATCTCCTCGGGAGGTTGAGATTTAGAGGATCGTAGTTCATAGCCAACCCAGTGAGAAAAGCCCCTGAGATTGCACCTCCAAAATAATAAGGAAAAATAAGGAATGGAGATGTGACTCAAGTAGTCAAGCACCAGCTGAGCAAGAAAGCCAAGTGAGCACAAGGCCCTGAATTTAAACCCCAGTATCAACAAATAAATAATAATAAAGAATAGTCTTACTATTAATCTTGCATGTAAGTTTGTATGAAACAATGGAAGAGAGGAAAATATAAAGTCCACTATTTCTACCTTTTATCTGTTTCATATTATTCATTTTTCTCCCATGTATTAGATTCTGAGATGGGTTTTTCAGAGAACAACATAAGCACGTATCTAACATGCATACCTTGATCTCCTATGTGCCCCCATTGCATAGAACAGACTTCCCTTGATCATTTAATAAACAAGAAATTCTATTGTTTGTGCTGGTCTTAGGACTTGGATTCAGGACCCACGTGCTGTCCCTGAGCTCTTTTTTGCTCAAGGCTAGTACTCTACCACTTGAGCCACAGCTCTGCTTCTAGCTTTGTTGGTTGTTAATTGAAGGTAAGAGTCTCACAGACTTTCCTACCTGGGTGGATTCAAACCGTGATTCTCAGATCTCAGCCTCTTGATTACAGGCATGAGGCACCAGCAAGCAGCCAACTGAAATTCACATTTTTATTGAGAACATATGTTACACAAATATGCAAAGAAGGTTTCACAATATATAAAGAAAAATCAGAGGATGTATTCTATTCAATGTGTCTAATGACAAAACGTGGCTGGGAGGATGGAGAGGTAAAAAGAAATTAAGAATGCACAGACTGGCTAGGTTAAAGAAATAACTATCTAATACACAAAGCTATCTCACTTGGAACCAACACCCTGTAATATTACAAACTTTCCAACACTGGGAGAACTTAGGAGCTAGACCATACCTGCAGTGAGGAAGGATTCCTACATTGATGTACTGTTGTTCACGCAGGCCTCCTACAATAAATAAATCACCAAATACCCAGGGATAAAAATTCAGATTCTCAGACTGCTCATACACAAATGACCTTGAGAGCACCTTTGCTTATCTATCTGAAGTCAACGGGAGGCAAGTGGATCATGACTCTGTCAGGTTACAGAAGGAAAGAAGGAAAGGCTGAAGGGTAGTACTCTCTTCAGCAGCAGCACATATACTAAAATTGGAACGATACAGAGAAGATTAGCACAATACACAATGATGGCATGCACATTTGCCAAATGTTCCAGATTAAAAAAGACTGAGGGGTCAGTAAAGTCATCAGTTGAAGTGCAGAGACAACAACATAGCCACATGTTACTATTCAGCTGCTCCTAGCTCTCCTTTCGCGTTCTTCCTCGGGAATAGTCCTAAGACTCGCTCACGAATCTGCTTGGTTTTGACACCATAAATGATGGGATTGACCATGGGCGGGAACAGCAGATAGAAATTGGCAAGAAGTATATGAACATGAGGGGCCGCTGTGCGAGCAACACGGTGCATGACTGAGGAGATGACCACAGGAGTGTAGAAGGATAAAATGGCCCCTATGTGCGACACACAGGTCCCAAATGCCTTGTAGCGGGCCTCCTGAGAAGCCAGCTGTAAAACAGCCCGAAGGATGAAGACATAAGACAAGACAACAAACAGCAGGTCCAACACCACAATAAACATGGCCACAGCAATGCCATAGATATTGTTGAAGCGCGTGTCCCCACACGCCAGCCTTACCACGGCCATGTGCTCGCAGTAGCAGTGGGCAATCGCTGGGCCTCGGCAGTAGTGGAAGCGCCTCAGCAGAAAGGGCAGTGGAGTCATGAGAGCCACAGCTCGAGTCACGGTGGCCGTGCCCATCTTGATGATAAGGGACCTGGTCAGGATCGTGGTGTAGTGCAGGGGCTTGCAGATGGCCACGTAGCGGTCAAAGGCCATGGCCAGCAGCACTGCTGACTCCATGATAGCAAAGGAGTGGAGAAAGAACATCTGGATGAGACAAGCATAGAAGTTGATCTCCCGGTCTCTGAACCAGAAAATAGCGAGCATTTTGGGTATTGTTGAAGAGGAAAGAACCAAATCAATGGCTGCCAACATGGCGAGGAAGAGGTACATGGGCTCGTGGAGGGCGGCATCAGCCTGAATGATGAGAAGGAGAGTGCAGTTACCAATCAGGGCCACTGAGTAGGCCGAGCAGAAAGGGATGGAGATCCAAATGTGTAGGTGCTCCAGGCCTGGGATCCCCATCAACAAGAAGGCCACGGGGTGCGTTGAGGTGGTATTGTAGGTCAACATGGTCACCAAGAATTCACTTCCTCCTTATCTGCATCCACAAAGATCTTCTAAAAGGATCCAGTATTAGCATTCAAGTTCAAATCCTGAGCATATGTACAGGGACCTTAAAAGAAATTGGGAAATAATCCTATGTATCATGGAACGTTCTACATGGTCCTTATCAACGCGATGTTTATAGAATTACTCATTGGTCAGGACATTAACTATCCACAGAGAAGCATCAAAAAAAAAAAAAACCTCTTAATATCATAAGTTCAAGGCCAGCCTAGGTTACAGAGCAAAACCTTGCCTCAAGCAAACAAAAAGTCAGCCTTAGTGAGAAATCAAGGGGTAGATGTGGACAGACATCTTTATAAAGGCTATAGTATTCCTGCTTAAGCCTTATAGTAAAAACACTCTGGATCTTTCTTTATCTTCCTAGTGCTTCAAACTACACTTATTACAAATAAATGTCATTTCCAAACGTTAAGCTTAGCGATTTGAAAAGTAAATACGCTTCGCGTCTTCTAGTATTTCTCTATGAATTGTATAGATTTTTTTCTTAGTGAGGGTCCCATTGGTCCTTAATTGACATGCAAACACTCTCCCACTAATGCCCTACCTCCATCTAAATTGAGGACATGGTAAATCCTTAGTTCTCCTTCACCTGGCTTAGTTCAACTTCCATCTTTACCTTCTTCTCCCTTTACTCACTTTCCTTCCTGGCTTTCATGATATGCAAAGACATAGACCACCCCATCAAGGCTGACCACTAATTTTGACATTATTCCTTTTCCAACTGCGATCTTCATCTTTATATTTCCTTTTTCCACCCTTTTATTGGATACCTTTGAAAATGCTTAAACATTGACTTCCAAAAAATTTTAAACTATACCTCTTTTCCTTTTGCCAAGTTCATCCCTTAAAAATGTTTCAAAAATTTTGAAATAAGGGAGGGGGGTATGAGGGACAAGGTAACAAACAGTACAAGAAATGTATCCAATGCCTAACGTGTGAAACAGTAACCTCTCTGTACATCAGTTTTATAATAAAAACTTAAAAAAAATTTTTTTGAAATAATCTTGTCAAACACATGGCACACATCTGAAGCAGAAAACACTTCATAAATGTGAGTGATTCTTTAAATTTTAAAAGAAACCTGAAAGTTGCCATTCATGGTCAAGTGGTTGGAAAATGTCAAATTTTAAGCTTGAATTTTGAGAACCTTGATTTCCTGCCTTCAAATCTCCTAAATTATTATACTCTTCTGTTTCCCCCGGCTTGTCAATCAAATCCACAATGGACATACAGCAATGCAATACAAACTCGTTACAATGGCATAGGTTTAGGATCTGAAGACTTGGGCTTGAATAACAATATTTACCCAGCCATCTACCAACAGAAAATAACACTGATCACAGATTTTTCTAAGGTTTCCACTTTCTCACCTATCCTTCCTCCAAAGACTGAGTTTCATTGTGAGGAAAGATGATATATGACAGTGGTCCTTGTAAATCTATACAACTCATAGAGAAATACCAGAAGACGCTAGGCATATTTACTTTTCAAATCGCTAAGCTTAACATTTGAAAACGTCAAATGCTACTTGTCATTATAATCTTCCTACCAATCTGCCCTCTTTTCTAAAATGTTTATCGTGATTAACGCATAATGCTGCATTCCTTGACCTTATATCTTCCCCCATCTAATCCCCCTAAACTCCATTCCCCTTCACAACAAAACTTCTTTACAGCATTGACTGCTAAGTTATGATTAGGAAGAAAAGGTTCTACAGGATGATATAGATAATGACAGCTGAAAGAAAGAATACCAATGTAAGATTAACCAGAAATTATAGATAGTTGATGAGACTGATATATTTAACCCAATCTGAACATTGCACAATGTTTACATGCATTGGAACACCACATGATACCCCATAAATATGTACCAATTTTACGAATCAGCTAAAAACAAATTTAAAGTTGACTCATTCTGAACTTCATTAGCTTGCTTAACTTTCAATGTCTTCCAATCTATCTTCCGGCTCTACCACTCTCCTTACTCTGATGTCTGGTCATTGCTTCTTTCTCCCTCCCTCTCTCCTTTTCTCTTCTTCCTCCTTTTCCTTTCCCTCCTTCTCCTTGCTTCTTCTCTTATTCCCATATTTCTCTCCTTCATTTCTTTGAACTTTTTCCATCTATGCTCAGAAAAATCTGCTCTGAATTATACTTCTCTTGAACATCTGTGAATGTCTCATAGCATCTCAAAAAAATAAATAAATAAAGGCCAAAAGTATCTTACTATCTACCTACCAACTATTTCCTCTCCTTTCTGAGTCAGTTCAGTGAATATCTACCATCCAATAAATCTTTTCCTTCTTCCTATCTAATTCATTAGTAAATATGGCCATTTACAAAATGTATTTCTGCCTCTACTTTTTCTGAAGCACACTTGTTTATAGTGTTTGCTTTGGAGAAGTTAAATTATCGTCATCTCTCATGCTGACAACAAACACTTCCTTACTGATGACTCCTACACGGCCTCTAACTAGCTGATACCAGCATGCGCGCCCCTCCCAGATCTGTTTACCTTCATCAGTCAGCATCAAAGACTTCACAGAATACTTTGCATTTGTTTTCTTCTACTATCATGGCCCATAGTATTCTCACTCCCTCAGAAAGTGGCTTGATTCCCTTTCCTTCCCTTTCCAGGGGCTGCAGGAAGAACTAGTTTAGTGAGAGGAGAAGGGAAATGGTGGAGTTGGAAGGAGTGGTCTGGCTATATCTTTAGTCAGCTACTCTTTTCCCAAAAGGAAAGCAAATAGCGGGCCTCTAAGGAACATCCTGACCAGGCCTCACAGGTACCTGACCTCTTCACTGGGGATAACTCCAGGGGCCTTGTATGCCTCACTCTGTAGCCTTCAGGATGGCACCAGTGAGCTCAACTACACAGTAATAGATTGTAGGTAGGATTATGGTCTTAGGCTGGCCCATGCAAAAACACAAGGCCCTACCTGAAAAACTAAAAGCAAGAAAGGGCTAGAAGAGTAGCTCCAGTGGTAGAGTGCCTGTGTACATACCTCAAGGCCCTGAACTCAAACATAGTACTGTCACACAAAAAAAGAGGAAAAAAGTAGATCTTTTAAAGTATAAGTTACAGCATAAATACATAATATTTTTCATAATGATTGAATAATGGCTCCCAGTCCTTTCCACTGTTTTAATATTTTATAATTACCATTCTAACCCCAAAGCACGTTTCAACATCCATTTATGGTATAGGTTGGCAGGAACATATTTCCCACTAGTATTAGATGCTCCACAAGAACAAAGACTTTGTCTTCTTTCTTTCCTACCACATTCTCAGAAATTAGAGACATTGACCCTGATAGGTGCTCAATAAGAGCTGCTTGTAGAATAACATTTATTCAGAATAAATTTTGTACTTATTTATAATAAATGCTATTGGTTTCCCAGTGGTAGCCCATCTCACACTAAGTATCCATAACTGTCTCTGGGAACTAAGGAGCTTTTTCCTTCCTCTCTCTCTCTCTCTCTCTCTCTCTCTCTCTCTCTCTCTCTCTCTCTCTCTCTCTCCCTCCCTTCATTCCGCCCTTCCTTTCTTTCTTTCTTTCTTTTCTTGGTCTTGGAGCTTGAACTCAGGGCCTGGGCGCTGTGTGCCCAAGTCTAGAGCTCAAGCCACAACACCATTTCCAAGTTTTTCCTAGTAGTTTATTGGAGATAAGAGTCTCACAGACTTTCCTGCCCCAGATGGCTTCAAACCACAATCCTCAGATCTCAGCCTGAGTGGCTAGGATTACAGGCGTGCGCCAGTAGTGCTTGGCTTTGAGGAGCGCTTGGAGACTTGACTCTTAAGCACTGTGGAGTTGTCAGAAAGTCTGAGTCATCTCATTTTTCTGTTTTGCCACAGTAACATCCGTTGTGTCTCTGGAAGAACTAAATCTCAGGATCCTCAAACCTTTTCCTTTTTGTATATTTTAGTATTTTTATTGTTATAAAGGTGATACATGCACAGAAGGATGACGCTTTCATAAGTCAGGTATCGAGTACATTTCTTTTTAGACAGCGTCACCCCTTCCTTCTCTCTCTCCCAGTTAACACTTTTCAGTCTTGATATGTCTGTTTTCTGTGAGTTTCCCAGGGAAGTCACATGCTCAGAAAATAAAACCTGCACCTTTTCCATTATCCTCCGGGCCTTGCCATTCTATGATGTCCTCCTTCACTACTGCTTACAAACAGGAATCTTTTCAGGTCTCTATCTCCAGGACAGTGACAGATAAATAGAAATTCATTGAGGTATACTCCTTTACTGGTTATCTGAAATCAAATTGCATGCCTGTCTAGTTTACATTTGATTGCAATCCTCTCCACTCATTTGACAGTCCATACCTTATACCCATAATCTTATGTTAAATGCTATTGGAGATAAATGAATTAACCCTCATCTCTGGCATCATAAAACAAGTTATATAGGAGGTTGTGTAAAATAAGGTAATGATCAAACCAATCTATTTAGTACTTGCCATGTTCCAGGCACTACACAAAACATTGGTATGTATATCTTATGATAACCTTCCCTATTTGGGGGGAAAGGGCAGGGGGGATACCAGTTCAGAAGTCCAAGAGTTTGAGCTCAGAATCTGGACACTGTTCCTGAGCGTTTTTACTTAAGGTTAGCACTCTGCTGCTTGAGCCATAGCTCTACTTCCAGCTTTTTGTTGGTTAATTAGAGATAAGATTCCCACGGACTTTCCTGCCCAGGCTGGTTTTGAACCACAATTCTCAGATCTCAGCCTACTAAGTAGCTAGGATTATAGGCATAAGCCACTGATGCCTGGATAAACCTTTCTCATTTTTAAAGAGAACAAGCAGCTAAAAACTACTACTTAAATTTACCTAAGATCACACCAACAAGATTTACAGTGGACCATGCCCTTCAGATAGCACCTGAAGCTGTCCTGTGGGAAAGAGAGAAACGCCATTCACTGTGGTCCAGGACATGAGAAGTCTCACAAAGCATTGGCTTTGGTCTTGACCGCTATTGTTCCCAGACCATCCCCCACCTGCTATGATGGTTTTTGTATGTTTTTCCTGCTGCTCCCTCAAGCCCATCTTATGTTTCTAAACCATCAGTTCTTTTTCTCTTTCTTTTTCTTTTTCTTTTTCTTTTTTTTTTTTGCCAGTCCTGGGGCTTGAACTCAGGGCCTGAACACTGTCCCTGGCTTTTCTCTACCACTTGAGCCACAGCGCCGCTTCTGGCTTTTTCTGTTTATGTGGTACTGAGGAATGGAACCCAGCAGGGCTTCATGCATGCTAGGCAAGCAATCTACCACTAAGCCACATTCCCAGCCCTAAACCATCAGTTCTGAACTGTTTGGAGTGAGACCTTTCCCAACTGAATAAGTCTCTCTGATTACTCTTTTTATGTCTACATATATTTAACTGAATTATAATTAATTTTTATTTGTCCTGTTCTAAACAAGACTATGACTTCCTTGAGAACAGGGGCAAGATTATTCTATTCTATGCCATAAAGTCTGTCATAGTCCTTCCCGTACAATAGATGTTTCATAATAATTGCTGAAATAGATAAAATAAGGTTTTTATTGGTTGCTTGGCATAGAACAGGTGAAAATGTTAAATGTCTTGTATAGATCATCTCACTCAATCTTCACACAGGCCCAATTTTACAGATAAAGACATATTTAGGAAAGTGAAGATGCTCGCTAAAAGAAATACTGAAAAAAAAAATCAAATATCTTGAATGAAGGCAGAGGTAGGGCCAAGAGAAAAAAAATAACAAAATTAATAAAATACTCTCAGATCTGCTTCTATGCCCAAAATCCATGAAGGTTATTTGTGTTCAGAGACCTCTCCAGCAACTTGCTTCCTACGTGTTATGATCTCAATGTGTCCTCCAAAGCTCATGTTGGAAATTTAAATGTCATTATAGCAGTACTGATAGCAGGGCCTTTGATGGGCGAGCAGTGGACTAGGGCAGGCTCCTGATTTTAAAATAAAAGGATGCGTTCAGCCTAGTTCTTTTCCTCTGCCTCATTCATGCTTGCTGGCCTTCCTGCCCCATAATAACACAGCAAGGAGGCCCTCACTCAATGGAGCTCTGGGATCTTAGACTTCCCAACCTTTAGAATTACTTCCAGTGCTTAATGGTTCGTCAAGTCTATGATATCTGTTGCAGAATCAGATGGCAGATTAAGATGCTGACCACATCGACCTCTCCTGGTATATGCTCCTTGATGACCTACACTCGCCCCCCCCACCTCCCCACAGCAAGGCCTAAACTTCTTCGCTTCAATTTTCTCCCTTTTTCTAGCATCCCAGAGGCCCTTAGAAATTGTTTTAGGGAATTTCTATTCTCAGCTAGGGCTCTAATGACAAGGTAAATACTTGAGCTCTTTTGCTCCAAAAACTTTAAGCTCTGCAGGACCTAGGATTTCACTAACTCCCTGATCAGACCTGGTAAGTCCTTTGTGTGCTCAGCCCTGCAATAGTGATGATGGCCACTGAGATGATTTCTCACTGATGTAGTCCTCACTTCAAATTAAAGGGACTTACAAATGAGCCACACTATTGGTCCATACTATGTGAATGGTTCTTCAGATAACTCTCTTAAAATAATCCAGATCACAGGTAAGAACATAGATTGACAGAGTTTAGATGACTTGAGAGACCATATAACTGGTGGGTTATAGAGCAGGGATTTGAATTGGACTATGTCCATGGTCTTCAATTAATAGGTGATAAATTGTTGATAAATAGCTTTCAGGTGCTCAAGAACATCTTGGGAAGATTAAGACCTTATTCCTTTCTTCACAACACAACTTTGTTCCAAGTACTTGAGTTCCTATTCTTATGTAGGAACATTTTACGTAAAATGCTACAATAATTCAAACAAACAACAGGGATAAGAAGCATGAAGTAGCTACTCCTTGGAGAAAGCTATCTAGAAGAAGCTGGGGGTCTGATTGCCTGATCTCAAGACACAGGACACAGATAGAAGATGAAGGTAATTCTAGAATATACCAGAAAGCTCACAGGTAGAGAGAAGAACACTGATGGAGACAGCAGCATCTCACCTTGGAGGAGAGGTTCCGTAGTCCTGGCCCTCAGTCCTCATTCTAGAACTTACTAAGTCAGACAGAGATGGAAAGGGCTCCTCTGGATGCTGATGAGCAAAATACATCTCTTGGCTTTCCTCATTTCCAAGCGCTCTGCAATCTTCCTATCCTGCAGGTTTCCATGAAGCTTAACTCACATATTAATTAAAGCCAGGAGGCAAGACATCTAAGGCTGATTCCTCAGCTCCGACCTCCTTACTGCCAGGTAAGAACATTGTGCCCTACACACGCTCTCCCACCTTCCCTTGCTCATCTGTGCCAATGGGGCTGGCAGTAGGAGGACCTTGCCGTCATTGTGATACATAGTTTCCAGGTCCAGAACAGAGTAACAGTGCTTTGAGTAGCAGCTCAGGGGCAAAGTACACCAAGCATAGTTATTAGTATGCAAAGTTCAGAGACAAAATGAAGGAAGGAAAAGAAAATAGGGCTGCCTCATTCATACCCGGATCGTTCTGTTCTCAGTTCTCTCCACACCAGAGAAAGGATTCTGAAGCGTGGATATTCTAAAAGGAGTGTCCTGTGAACATGTGAACCTACCTGGTCTATGTATTTTACACAGCAACCCACATGGACATACAAAACTTCCATGTTTAGGTACATGCACAGTGCACTCATCAAATAGAATGGTTTTACATATAGCATTTCACAAGGTCCCCCATACTCCAGTTTCTCTCACTGACCCTTCTACCGCCAGGAAGGCTGAAATCCCTTCTGGTGATGCTTGGGCCCAGGATAGGTAGTGGAAACTCAGGGAAGAAAATATCACAGACGATTAACAAGAAACACATCGAGAAAGAGACGATGAAACAGAAAGGGACAGGATTATTGGTTCATTATCAGAGTAACAGAAGCAACTGGTACTGGACAGAAAAAAGACGACCTCAAACAAGTTCTTTTCCACAGTTCATATTAGGAAATCTTGCCTTTCCCTCTGGCCTTTTTCCTCAAGACAATTTCTGAGCTCTCCAGGTACTGGTGGCTGATGTAAGGAATTGCAAGGAATAGTATTGCTTTATAGGTTCAAAGTGGTATTTCTAATGGGTTTATTTTGGTTCTAGCATTTCATTTAGCAACCAGAACACAATCATGTTGCATTATCAGCTCCTTTGCGATAGGTACACCTCTCTTTTTCTTTCTTTCCTATGTCTATTCTGGTTATTCTTCTCGTCTTTTCTGCTTTCCAGCTCCATGTCCTCTCCTTCTCTCCCTTTACTGTCTTCTTCCTGCCTTTTTTCTTGTTTAGTCTCTCAACTCTCTCAGTATCTCAATTACTGTCTAGCCAGTACATGAGAGACAAATAAGAAAGCACATGTAGGTGAGATATCAAGAAATCATTTTGTAATAGAAGATACAGGTACGGGTGTATAAATGCTTAGTATTATCTTTTGATCAAATTTGGTGTCTCTATTTGCTTATGGAGAATGTATGTGTGTTCTTTGTGACTAAAATTTGCTTCTCATTCTTTGATTTTTTATTATAAAATATGTTTGTACAAATGATCTCCCAGTGACCCTATAGATCATCTATAGTAGCTAAATCTGCCTGATGCCTACCACTACCAATTTTTCATTATCTCACTTGTCTCTTCCAACAATCCATACAGAAACCTGACACAAGAACATAACCCTAGTACTAAACATAGTCCAAACAACCTTGTGTGTGTGGTAAGCTACAAAAGACTGCGCCAGTCACCTGTGTTCTGATATTCCTAGTCCAAATGTAGGATTTGAGTATTATCTGTGAGTTATGGAATCAATAACTTTTTAATTTTTTTCCAATTTTTATTATCAAACTGATGTACAGAGAGATTACAGTTTCATACGTTAGGCATTGGATACATTACTTGTACTGTTTGTTACCCTTCCCTCGTACCCCCCCACTCTCCTCCCCCTTTCCCTTCCCCCCCATGAGGTGTTCAGTTCACTTACACCAAACAGTTTTGCAAGTATTGCTTTTGTAGTTGTTTTTCTTTTTTTACCCTGTGTCTCTCAATTTTGGTATTTCCTTTCCTGTGTTCTGATATTCCTAGTCCAAATGTAGGATTTGAGTATTATCTGTGAGTTATGGAATCAATAACTTTTTTAAAAAATCCATCCAAGATTTCCTTACCTTTCATGTTCTTCAGTCCTGATTTTTCAGCATGAAAAGTAATCCAATTTGGGCCTTCCACTCAAACCGTCTGACAGTTTAGTATTTACTTTCATTTTGTCACAGCAGTGACAACTCCAAATAAAATGGTACTGGGCAGAGAGTAGAACATTGTCAGAATCTCTAGCACTTACCTTCATCGTGCAGATGGTTGGGCAGCCCTGCTGCTGAGCCCACAGCCTAGACAATGTTTTGAATCAGACAGAAGAGAGAAGATCTCCTTTGCATCATTTCTCAGTGCCCTACCATCTTCTCATCCTGGATCCTTTCTATGAAGTCTAACTCAAATATTCCCTGCTGTCATTCCGCTATATTATAAGGATGACTTCCAGCTACTTCACCTTCCAGGGCTCCCGGGCGCTTAGAGCAAGGGAGTAAGATCTGTATCCACTCTCCTTGGGCCTGGCCATGCATCACAAAAACCACAGCCAGCAGAACCCAACCTCCTTCCTGCTCATAGGAATTCCTGGCCTGGAGGCGGCCCACTTTTGGATCGCGTTTCCTTTCTGTTCCATGTATGCCCTGGCAGTGCTCGGCAACGTGGCAGTTCTGCTGGTGGTGCGTTCAGAGCCTGCCCTGCACCAACCCATGTACCTATTCCTGTGTAAACTGTCTGCCATCGACCTGGTGCTTTGCACCTCCACTGTGCCCTAGCTCCTTGCACTGTTTTGGGCGAATGCTGCTGAGATTGCCTTTGGAGCCTGTGCTACCCAGATGTTCTTCATCCACGGCTTCTCGGCGGTCGAATCCGGTGTCCTGCTATCTATCTATCGGTGGCCTTGGACCGTTCCTTGGCCATCTGCCGGCCGCTACACTATGGGTCCCTGCTGCCCCCAGAGGCGGTGGGCAAGCCGGGGGGGCGGCGGCTCTGCTTCGTGGGTTGGGTCTCATGACCCCACTCCCCTGCTTCCTGGCAAGGCTGAGCTACTGCAGCAGGGTGGCGGTCCCCTCCCACTGTGAGCACATGGCGGTGGTGAAGCTGGCTTGCGGGGGCACACGGCCCAGCGACATCGACGGCATCACGGCGGCCACGTTGGTGGTGGGCACCGATTCCACCTTCATCGCTGTCTCCTATGCGCTCATCCTGCGGGCTGTGCTCGGCCTCTCCTCCACGGAGGCCAGGGCTAAGACCTGCGGCACGCGTGGCTCCCACCTGGGGAAGCCTTAGGCAAAAGGGAAGGTAGGCCTGATGCCGACCTCCCTTAGAGCTGCTGCGGCCTGACATCGCCCCTCCCTCCCGAGATAGCCCGTCAAGGGAGGAGGATACGCCTTTCATCTGAGGAGGAGGAGGAAGCCCGGCCTACAGGCTGTCCCCCACGCCTTCTTATCACAAAGATTCCATCTGCAAGTCACAGTCCATGAATGTACCACCGTTTATATCTATGTGTGAACACCTGGATGAGGTTTCCCGTTTTGGGGGTTATTATGAAGAAAGCTGTTGTGAGTATTTGTGAAGAAGTACAGTTGCTAGGACAGAAGGTAGGAGGATTGTGTTTAACTTTCGCGAAGTTGCTGAATGGTTTCCCAGTGTCACCGTGCCATTTTGTAATCTCACCCATGATGTAGAGAATTTCTGTGGGTCCGCCCCCTTGGTCACTCATCTCTGTACATTTTAACCATGCCAGTAAATATAAGCTAATAATTTATGGTGGTCTTTTTATTTGCATATGCTAACTTGATTAACATATGTTCATTGTAAAAAGGGGTTTCAGTGTAATGTTTCCATACATGTATATATTGTAGTTTGGTCCAATTCACCACTTTTATACTTCTTCTATGCCCTGTTTTCCATCCCCCTCCTTTATTTTAAAGTTGTTAATGGGTTTCATTATGCTCTTCTCATTGAAGTCTTACTTGCACTTTTCTGCTCACTTCTGTTGCTGTGCAGTCTCTCAGGCAGTGATTATTCATGCATATTCCTTTTATAAAATATTTTAAGTGTTATGGTCACATTTAAAATTTTGGTTTTGTTATTGATTTTTACTTGCTATTTTACTTACTATAGTCTGAAATCAAAGGTTTTGTCAAATACACAAAAATATTTTGTAGCCTGTTGTTTTTCTTGTTTATTAAAAAGAAACTTAGTTACAATGTGCAAATAACCTATTTTACTAAGGTTTTTGCTTGATTTTATACCATTAGTTGTTAATTTTAGAGCTTCTGTTCAACATGAATCATAACTCTGTGATGTGAAGTAGAATTCAAGATTCATTTTGCACATATGGATATCTGGTTGCTTCAAAAGTAATAGTCAGAAATGTTTTCTTTACCTAATTCAATTGTACCACTAACTTCATCAAGTCAACTCTTTCTGCATAGGCGTGTTTCAGGATTTTTTTCTTTGTCCTTGCCTACTATACTCTTTCTATAGTTTCATTAGAGCAATTATTTGCACAAGCTGAAATATCCATATATATACTTATATACATATAAATATATAGAATACATCCATATATACACAATATTCCTTGATCAGACCCATCTACCTCTTTCCTTTTTCCAAACGAAGCTCAACAAGCTGCCTTGTTCCATGTTCACCCATTTACATACAGTTTCAAACTCTTTGGGTGCCCTTACACTTTGGACTTCCATCATCCAGACCATAAGAAAGTGAATTTCAGTGGTTGAAATCACTGATGGTATTCTATTACAACAGCTAACCTGCCTAATGTAGATGGGCACAATGCCTACAGAGGCATGAGATGCAATGATGTTACGTTGAGTGGGAAACCATACAAGACACAGGGAACAGAGGCTGCAGCAGGCCCTGGAGTCCCCAGAAGACATGACAACAGCAAGAGACCTGGCCCTGCAACCCCAAGAGTAGTACAAGTAGCTCCTGAGGTCCTCTGTCTGGCCGACTGCCATCATAGCTAGAGGTGTATGGATGCAGGGTAATGCAATCTCAGTTCTTCACAGAGAAGAAAAAGCTGAAAAGTCTGATGGTTAAAAAAAAAAAAAAACTCAGTGGGGTAAAGCAAGAGAGCATGGTATCTGGAGGGTGGGGGTGGAGGAAAGAAAGTTTCACAGGGTGAAGTGATTGATCAATTGTGTCAAATGCTAAAATCAGGACAATGAATTGAGAAATAACATGGAACTGGGAATATAGAGTTCCTTAACATATTGGCAAAATCCCTCTCTCTCAATGATGTTAAAGAGCCAAAAGTCAGACCAGTATGAACACAATAAAATAACTGAACACACATACACACACACACACACACACAAATGAGAGGCGTGACAATGTTCTAAAAGAATTGCATTCATTTCCTTATGTTACTGCAACCCCTCTGTACATCACTTTCACAGTGTGTGTGTGTGTGTGTGTGTGTGTGTGTGTGTGTGTGTAATTGTATTGAGTAAAATTCTTACAAGTTCTTTTTTTGGCCAGTCCTGGGGCTTGAACATTGTCCCTGAGCCTCTCTGTGCTCAAGGCTAGTGCTCTACCACTTGAGCCACAGCACCACCACTTCTGTTTTTTTCTGTTTATATGGTACTGAGGAATTGAACCCAGGGCTTCATGCATGCTAGGCAAGCACTCTACCAGTAAGCCACATTCCCAGCCCTTCTTACAAGTTTTAAGTCAGCGGAAACATAGGATTCTAGCCAAAAGAAGATTGATGCTGAAAAATTAATAGAAATCCTGCCTTTGAGTTAATCTATATACCAACTTTCTCTGTTTAGGACTAAAACTTTTACCAGTATTAATTATAGAGTATGATTCTACCTCAATACAAAGGAATAAACTTGATTTTATCATATATTTTTTATTACATTTGGCCTTTAAGGTCTCTTAAGATTCTTATGCTCACATGAATGGCTGCATGACCCAGACATTACTTCCTAATCTAAGCTGCAACAAACTAAGCCATTTAGAAGTATAGTTTTGCATGTGTATGAGTTTGTTACACTAAAGATGGGCTGATAATATGGTGGCCTCTATTTAAAGTCTAAGACTAAAATGAGCTTTGTAAACCTACCCAACTGCCTGGGGTATGAGTGCTCCATTAGATTAATAAGGCTCACGTCTTCTCCAAAGGAGCCAAGAGGATGATATATATTAAAATTAAAATAAGATATTAATAAAAGAAACTACACTAGAAAATAAAAGACCAAAAAGAAAGTATCTTAAAAAATTGAAAATCAGGGGGCTGGGGATATGGCCTAGTGGCAAAAGAGCTTGCCTCGTATGCATGAAGCCCTGGGTTCGATTCCCCAGCACCACATATACAGAAAACGGCCAGAAGTGGCGCCGTGGCTCAAGTGGCAGAGTGCTAGCCTTGAGCAAAAGGAAGCCAGGGACAGTGCTCAGGCCCTGAGTCCAAGGCCCAGGACTGGCCAAAAAAAAAAAAAAGAAAAGAAATGTATTCACTGCCTTACATTTGAAAATGTAACCCCTCTGTAATTCACTTTGACAATAAAGGAAAAAAATAAAAATGAAAAAAAAATTGAAAATCAGAATCTTTAACTGCCATTTTCTGCATGAGGAACAGGAAATGTTTATTACTCTTCTCCATTTTTCTCTATTTTAACCATGCTAATATTAGAATAAATCCTTGCTAGAACTTACATATTGCAAAGGTCCAAAATGAGGCTTATATCATTACAAAAGGACAAGATGCTTTCTGAAAACACAAAATCTTGGTATGTAGCACTAGATGTGGACTCGTGCCTTATGTGTGCCTATTGCAGGACCGGAGCTTGTCACTTACAGTGAAATGGATGGACCTGGGAAAAATCACATGGAGTGAAGTAAGCCAGGCTCAGAGAGAGAAAGGACACACATTTTCCCTCATTTGTCACTGTTAGAGCTAAAACATAAATATCTAGATAAACACACACAGGCCATAAACATATACACATGATCAAACCAATTAAAGGACATATATGCAGGAGTGAGATTCCATGGTTTAATCCCTTTGAACAATGAGGCTGAAATGTCTTGACTGGGGGGAAGGGTGAAAAATGAAAGGAAAGAGGAAGACAAATGGGGAGGGGAATGGTGGGTGGATACTGTCATAATACTCCATGCGCACATGTGAAAATTAAACTAGGAAAGTTGATGAGGCCAATGGAGACACAACGGGTGAGGAGAATGGAATGATGAAAGGAAAGGGTGACTCCAATATCTGATCAAGATGCGTTGTACTTATAACACCTTAAATTGAAACTCCTTTGCTCAGCTATTTGAAGATAATACAACACTAAAATTAATCAAGAAGAACATGGATCGAATCAGTCAGAATCTTAATTTCAAATAATTGATCACCAGAAAAAAACCTATACTGTCAGGAAACGTTTTATTCATTCAACTGTGCTTTAAGTTTACATACATCAGCAGTATCTAGAATAAAGTTGACAGGGGAAAAAAACACTTCTTAGTGATAAATCATAGTCTATGAAGAAGATAATATACGTAACAAATACTTTACAAATGCCTTTACATAAACATGTAGAAATATACAACAGGAAATATAAACCTGGATTTGCATGAAAAGTCCTCTGTAAGCTTTGATAAAGTTGGAGCCTATTGTTCAAAAAGACATTTCAGAAAGAGTCTGTACAGCAAGCCCACAGGAATTTTCTTTTGCTATAAAAACAAGGAAGAGACAAACCAGCCTCCTGTTCTCTGCAATAATTAGATGTCATTTGTGTAAATACTTATAAGCTGTAGGTTGGAATTCAAATTAAGTCTAATTGTATTGCAAAATTGTGTCCGGAGTGGAGATATGGGGGAATTAGATGACTCTTAAGCTTGTGTTTGAAGCCAAGAGAGGTCTCTTGGGGTTCCCTAGAATTTTGATGAAGAATAATTAAATTAGGGTACCTGATCTGTGTGTGAGGAAGTTGTTGCCGGAAAAGTACGCAAGGTGACTGTCTTAGATGTTTGAGACTCTGGGGACATCTCATATTAACAGTTCTGTTGTTGTTACATTTTCTTGCATTTCTTGATATCCTACATATATGGTCCTATTTGATCTTCACAACTTTGTGAGGTGTAGAAATTTATAACCAAGTAACGTTAGTTGTTTCCACTCCAAAGCTACTGTATGCAAATTATATGAAGTTAATAATGATATTCCTTGCAACAAGTGTTTCTATCTATTGGACTCAATGAAAAAATAATCAGTTGTGTTACCATTTGCCAGGAATTCAACCCTTCACTTAAATTCATTCAACACAGAAAAGGGTTACAATATTCTAAGCCATGTTAAGCACTAGAGTTGGACAAGTCAAAATAAAAGTGTCTTCCTGTAGATCAGAGAAAAAGGCATTAATTGAATAACCACACACAAAAAAATGGGTGGATTCTCTGCTGTTTAGTGTATATTCTGTACACTATGTAACTAAACCTTCACAACATCTCTGTGAGGTAGGCATTTTCAATTATGACATGGAAATGGTGATTCAGAGTTGAAATATGGGACAGAATGAGATTTTGTAACTCAGGCTTTCTGCATGGGTAGGTAGCATTCGATTTAGCAGAAAGATTAAGAATGGAAGCTTTAGATTAGTCTACACAGATTATTTTATTGATACTAAACCCTAAGAGCCATTGTATATTGCATCCTAATAATCTTTATCTGGGTAACCTAATAGCAAAGCTTTTTAGAGACTCACAGATCTCTCCAGTGTCCAGCTCAACAGTAGTGGCTTGGCTTGATCCAGAAAGGAAAGTATGATGGGACAAGCTTCTAAGTCTGCATATTGGAATGGTTGTGAGGAAAAAGACCTTTCGATTGCTTCCAATTCTTGATGTTACTACAGCCACAAAATGCCCAACAATAAAACAGACATGGGCTGGGAATATGGCCTAGTGGCAAGAGTGCTTGCCCCGTATACATGAATCCCTGGGTTTGATTCTCCAGCACCACATATCTAGAAAACGGCCAGAAGTGGCGCTGTGGTTCAAGTGGCAGAGTGCTAGCCTTGAGCAAAAAGGAAGCCAGGGACAGTGCTCAGGCCCTGAGTCCAAGCCCCAGGACTGGCAAAAAAATAAATTAATTAATTAATTAAACAGATATGCTTCAATAATGGAGGCTGAGAGCTGAAAGACATAGTCCAGCTGAAAGCAGACGTCACATATAGGCAAACGTGACAAGGCCTAGGATCCCCACCATCCTAGACCGAGTGATGTCCAAGCTTTGCTCTGTTGGCACTGAATAAGAACTTTCAGCTCCCTAGCTCTGTGCACAGTGCTTCCTATTTTATTTCATTGTTGAGTAGTGTTTGTGGACCTGAATACTTCATGTCGGTCCAGGGCTTCTGATAGAGACTGGTGGAGCAATCTGTGAGAAGGACATGCTATCTCCCTGATGAGAACCTTGTTATTGGGGTGATAGGTGAGACAAAAAGGGGACTGAATAACAACTGCTTGTTCAACCCATAATTTATGATTCTGATGGGCTTGTAGCATAGTGCAAGCTATCTTTTCAAATCATCTCATTTTTGTTTTCTTTTTTGCCAGTCCTGGGGCTTGAACACTGTCCCTGGCTTCTTTTTGCTCAAAGATAGCACTCTACCACTTGAGCCACAGCGCCATTTGTGGCTTTTTCTATATGTGTGGTGTTGAGGAATCGAACCCTGGGCTTCATGTATGTGAGGCAACCACTCTATCACTAGGCCATATTCCCAACCTTCGAATTATCTCTTTTTCAAAGTGGCCAGTATAGTGAATTTACCACAGCCTTTTACTAACTACTACCAGACATGACAAATATGCCAAAATGGTAATTCTAAACACATGACATTTGCCATCACCGCTTGAGCTCTCTGGGAAATACCTGTGACCTTCAGGCATACCGGACTCATGAGCGTTTCTCTCCAGTTACTGATAGGCACAGAGCTCTAAGTTCCTTGGAATCCATGATGAAAACCAAGATGGCCAGAGTAAATATGATCTAGCAGAGAAAAGAGCCTTCCAAAGTAGATCCGATCATACAGGATTTACAGTGCCCCCCTCTGCTGTCCAAGTTCCTTATTCTTTGTGGTCCCAGTTCATGAAAATGGCTGAGAAATGACCACAATCATTAATTTTTCAAATTGCCTGGATGGCATAGATACAAAATACTTTCTAATATATCTATCATGGTTTCTACAAGTCATTTTCCACCAGAAGTATGAATATTTCCATGTATTTTAAAGGAATGTATGTGTATTTCAGAACAGAAATAATGATGGAATGTCCTTGAAATGTGAAAGTATCCTAAAAGTATGGAAGCAGTAGACTAGAAAGGAGTAGGAGTAGAATAGAAAGAGCTTCACAATATACATGGCTCCTTTCTAAGCTGCATCCTTAGATATGGCTGCCATAGTGATCATGAGATTAAGAGAGTCACACCTGCCCCAAGGTGTCTGACATCTATCCTCACCTCACTCCCTTCCAGTTTAACCGCCATTCTCACGGGCCACAGACATTCAGATCCTCCAGACTCCTCCTTTGCTGGGAATCATCTGTCAATCTTTTGCCCCTTCAGCTTTCCTATTTATGCTATTAATGCTGATTATACACCAATACACATACAGCCCCGAAGCCTCGAGGGGAGTTTAGATTCTAACAGTTTTAAATACTAGAGAGTTTAGATTCTAGTGAGCAGCTATTTCACTCTTGACACTGATCCCCAAGGAACACACAGAAGTTACAGTGAGCAACTTGCTTAGGCTTGACAATACCAACCTTTCTTGCCGGCTCAAAGCAGACAGGCGTGAAGACAAACAGAATGTAGCTGCCACTACCTAAACCACAAATAAGTGCCAGAGAAATTCAACATGTACAGTATTGTCACCTTTGTTCCTTACCTCCCATATCCCTTTCTATTTCTTGGTATAGGAGCTGGTAAATACTAAATTTGGGAGAAGCAACCAGTTGTGAAGTGAATATATTGTTTACTCCAATACTTCCTTAGGCTCTGAATCAAATTGAAAGGAAAAATCCAGTGGGGAAAAACAGAGGTGTTTCTGTACAGATAGACATGTACATCCTGACAGCATAGTTAAGTCCCTAGGGAAAAGAGATGTCACGTTATACATGGATCTGAGAGTTTTGCTCTAATGAGAGAGGACAATGAGAAGACTGTCAAGGTGATACTTGGATTGGCTCAGACTCCAAAATCTGTAATTCTAGAGAACAGACTCAACAGTAGCAGATACATTATTCAGAATGCTCAAAAATTGATTCCTTCCCGCTACACATCACCCACTCTCCAGACCCACGACTGTGGCCAGGGGCCACGGTTCTAAGAAACATCCACCCTCTTCTGCTGGAAGCGTTTTAGGAGGCCCTGGCGGATCTGCTTAGACTTGATGCAGTACACAATGGGGTTCATGAAGGGCGGGACCAAGAAGTGCAGGTTGGCCATGAGCACTGCTAGAGCAGGGTAGTTGTGTTTCTCCACTCGATGCAACACAGATAGCCCCAGTTTGGGCAAATAAAAAATGAGAACAATGCAGAGGTGCGAGACACAGGTGTTGAGTGCTTTGAGTTGTTCCCCAGGTGAGGCAATGCCCATCACAGTCCGTAGAATCAGAGCGTATGAGAGAATGATGAGGGAGGAGTCGAGGCCCAGTGAGAGGAGGATGGAGACCAGACCAACCAAGCTGTTGGCCCTGGTGTCGGAGCAGGCCAGTCCCACAAGGTCACAGTGCAGGCAGTAGCAATGAGAGAGTGCGCTGATCTGGGGAAAGAGCAGGCGCCGTAGGAGGATGGGTCCTGGGAGGTTAAGTAGGATGGCTCTTGCCAGAATGGCAACTCCCACTTTGGCCACTGCTGAGTGGGGAAGGATTGTGGCATAGTGCAGAGGGTCCCGGATGGCAATAAAGCGATCAAAGGCCATGGCCAGCAGCACACCCGATTCCACATAGGTGAAAGCATGGATGAAAAACATCTGTGCCGCACAGAGATCAAAAGGTAATTCTCGAACACCCAGCCAGAAGAGTCTCACCATGGTGGGGAAGGTGGAGGCACAGAGGCCCAGATCAGAGGCTGCCAACATGGACAGGAACTGGTACATGGGCTCGTGTAAGGCTGGTTCTGTGCGTATCAGGAAGAGGATGACACTATTACCCAGGATGGAAACCACACAGATGATGTTGATGGGAATGGAAACCCAATGCTGAGAGGCTTCCAAGCCTGGAAAGCCAGTGAGGAGGAAGGTAGAGTGACCGGAAGTGCTGGTGTTGCAAGAGAACATAGGGATTCCAGGAGGAAGTCGTCCACCCTAGGAGAGAGAGGCATCCATTCATTTGGTCTTCACTTAGGAAACCCCTCCTAAGTGTGGGCTGGAAAGGAGCAACTGCCTTGCAACCTATTCCATCATGGGAACCCTACCCTCCTTAGAAGCTCCTGGCTAGTTCCTAGCCAGGTTGTTTCTTTTTCTTTAAATCTAGTAGAATTGGTTATGTTTTCTAAGTTGATCTGTGCTTATTGTGTTGGGCTATTTCTCTTTTTTTCTTGAAAAGGTGATGTGTAGAGGGGATACAGTTACGTAAGTCACAGAATGAGCAGATTTCTTTTTGAACAGTGTCACCTCTTCCCTCGTCTTCTCCTATGTTTCCCCTCCCAATGCCCAACCCCACAAGTCGTATAGCTCATTTTCAACATAGTGTCTAATAAGTACCACAGCTGAATTCGTTCACCATTAGTCTCATTTCTGTGCTTCCCCTTGCCCTCCCCCAAACAGACAAACTTACATACAAGACAAAATGGACAGAAATCAAAAACAGTGACAAAAGAGGAGGGGGACAAAAAAAACCTAAAATTTAAAAAAGACTCTTGTGTTCATTTCTTGGAGTTCATTTCAACCAACATCATTTTGTATGATTTTGTATGCACATAGCTGTTGAGCCTTTTGTGATCCTCTTCTAAGAATATCCTCCTTTGGTCTCGCCGTGTGAATATTTAGTCTTGTCTAATTCATCATGGTTTTTCATTATTTCTTTAGCCACTAAGCAGTTACCTTCCCTAAACAATCTCCTTTTTTGTTGTTTTGTTGCTTAAGCCAAATATAGACTTTTAGGGCTGGGAATATGGCCTAGTGGCAAGAGTGCTTGCCTCCTACACATGAAGCTCTCGGTTCAATTCCCCAGCACCACATATATGGAAAACGGCCAGAAGGGGCGCTGTGGCTCAGGTGGCAGAGTGCTAGCCTTGAGCGGGAAGAAGCCAGGGATGGTGCTCAGGCCCTGAGTCCAAGGCCCAGGACTGGCCAAAAAGAACAAATATATATATATATATATATATATATATATATATATATATATATATATATAGAGAGAGAGAGAGAGAGAGAGAGAGAGAGAGAGAGAGAGAGAGACTTTTAAACATTTTAGTGAACATAGAATAAGTGCATGCTTAATGCACTTACGCTGTAATGTTTCAGTACATGTCTAGACTCTGTACTAATCAAACTAGCTACCTTAAATACTCAGAGGTGACAAATTATCTACTTGAAGAGGAAATATTTAACAGTTCTTCAAACTTAAGCCTGTAAGCATGATTGTAAGTAACAAAATGCATTCAAGTTTGTTAGTGTTTCTTTCCCAAACTTTCCTCCCCCTCATTGGCTACTTAAAGCTTGCACATTTCATTCCAACCCTGTCTTCACAACAGGCCTGTTGCTGTAGGCTCAAGGAGAAGGAATTTCCTCTTAAATATCTCATTTCCAGCATGCTTTTCCCTACTTTATTTCATCTCTCTCTCTGTCTCTGTCTCTGTCTCTCTGTCTCTCTGTCTCTCTCTGTGTCTGTCTGTCTGTCTGTCTGTCTCTCTCTCTCTCTCTCTCTCTGCCAGTCCTGAGGCTTTGAACTCAAGGCCTGGGCACTGTCTCTGAGCTTCTTTGGCACAAAGAAGCTTGACTTCTTCAGCAAGGGTGGTTCTCGACCAGTGACGCCACAGTGGACCGCCACATCCAAAAGCCAGAAACTGTACTGCTGATTCTATCTTCCTCGTTGGTAGGAGTCAGATAATAGGCATTACAACAGAGGGCGGGAGCAACGAATGTGATAATATGCCCACAGAGATCAGGTGAGGCGACTCAGATGAGAGAGTGGGAGAAAACACTTGCATCTTGAAACAGACTATTTGTCTTCCTTTGTGTTACACATCTAGTACCAACCATAGTGTCTGCCAGTGTCGTGTAGAGCTGACCTACCTTTTGTCCACAGCAGCCCAAAGTGATAACCACAAGTCTACAATCCCGACTAAAGACAAATGAGGGAGGGGTAACAAAATGGGCAAGAAATGTACTCACTACCTAACGCAGGTAACTGTAACCCCTCTGTACTTCACCTTGACAATAAAAAAATTAATTTGAAAAAAGAAAAGGCAGACAGCTGCCCCCCCAGAGCCTGAGATAAGGAAAATAATCTCTTTCTTTGTGGTTCCTACAGACTTACTGTGGTAGATTAAGGCTACCATGATCTGCCTAGTCTTTTCCTTTTTGTCATGTTCTTTGCTTTCTGATATATCTCTGTGTGTGTGTGTGTGTGTGTGTGTGTGTGTGTGTGTGTGTGTGTGCCATCCCTGGGACTTGAACTCAGGACCTGGCACTGCCCCTAAGCTTTTGTGCTCAAGGTTAGCACTCTACCACATGAAACCCAGCTCCAATTCTGACTTTTTGGTGTTTAATTGGAGATAAGAAGCTCACAGGCTTTTCCTGCCTGGGCTAGCTTCAAACCACAATCCTCACATCTCAGCCTCTTGAGCAGCTAGGATTCTAGGGCCATGAGCCACTGGCTCCAGGCTCTGACAGATCTTTATTGTCTTCATTCATTAAGTAACAGTAAGAATCAGCAAAAGACATGCTTGTCTCTCACACATGCATTTTAGTCATATGCTTTACTTAATCCCCTATTCTTGTAGGTTATATTTTTTCTGTTTTCTGTTCAGGAAATTGGAGTGAGGGAGGGTAAATGTCTTTCCCAAAGTTGTGAAGCTAGGTGGAAGAGGCAGGATTTAAATTTAAGTTACTCTAAAAACCAAAGCTATTCACTCAATGGCTTCACATTAGTTAAGAGTGACTCTTGACGTTTTTGTTTGTTTTTGTTTTTGTGTATTTTTTATTGTTGATGATGTTTTTGCCCATCCTGGGACTTGAACTCTGGGCTTGGACATTGTTCCTGAGCTTCTTTTGCTCAAGGCTAGTGCTCTACCACTTGAGCCACTGTTCCACTTCCAGCTTTTTTTTGAGTAATTTATTGGACATTAGAGTCTCACAAACTTTCCTGCCCAGGCTGGCTTTGAACCATGATCCTCAGATCTCAACCTCCTAAGTAGCTAGGATTACAGGGGTGAGCCACCGGCACCAGCGACTCTTGACTCTTGACATTTCATAATTATCAGAACCTCTGCCCACGAGCGATCGAAAAACCAGTTTTTCTGTGCTGTCCTTCCAACCCCATTTTCTTTTAAAGAAGATGAGACAGGAACAAAGTCAGCCCCAAAACTGACCAATCTAGACCAATCCAGAAAAAAAAAAGCTTACCTCCTATCACAACCATTTTTTTCCCCACCTTCCCACATATATTGTGGCTCGTTCTTGGTAGACAATGTAGAAACTACTGCCCCCTCCTAACTGTATCCAGGACCTAAGAATGAGTAATATCTGATACGAAGGAGATCATACACTCCTTCCTCTGCTCCAGTGCTGTGGGGTAACATAGACACTCATTGGAAAGCTCTGTCCTTTGACTGTCATAAAAGGACAATAGCACTGACCTCCCAGAGTGCTTGTGAAGAGGGAATAGTAGGTCCTGCCTAGAGTATGATGATAACCAGCCAGTAGCCTACGACCTCATAGCCACTATCTCCTCAAGTCTTCCCTGCTTCCAAAGCAGGTGACATCGTCTCCTTTCTGCAGACAAGAAAGTAGAACCTGAGAGGTGAGAAATTTTCATTCATGAAGAGAAAGCTGAGGAAGTGCTCTATGGCTCCAAAGTCCATGCCTGTGTGTGCTGCTCTGCATTTTCACCCCTAAAAAAATATTTATTTCATCTCTTAAAAAAATATTTATCTCTTGATGGTTATAAAGATTAAATGAGAATGTGTATAAATGAGTTAAAAACAAGGCTGGGAATATGGCCTAGTGGCAAGAGTGTTTGACTCCCATACATGAAACCCTGGGTTCAATTACCCAGCACCCCATATATGGAAAATGGCCAGAAGTGGGGCTGTGGCTCAAGTGGTAGAGTGCTAGCCTTGAGCAAAAAGAAGCCAGGGACAGTGCTCAGGCCCTGAGTCCAAGACTCAGGACTGGCCAAAAAAAAAAGAAAAAAGAAAACAATTCTTGGCACCTAATCAGCACTAAAATGGCTAGTACTTATTGAAAATTCACTACCTCATAAGATGGACATGGTTACCAACCTGTGTTGCACATGGCTAGATAACGCGTCTAAGATCACCAAGTTAGAACATGCATGAGCCAGAATACACGTCCTGGCAGTTTTCCCAGCCCGCGTGCTTAAGCACTACATTATGCTTCTTCTTTCTACTCTGTGTGATGATTATTAACAGTCACAATAGTGAACATACCTATCCCCAAAGAGAAGGAAGGGATTACAACCTTGCTGCGTCTTTCCCTATGCCTCTGTTGCCTTATATAATTATATAATCCCCAGCCACTCACAGGCATCATGCCTCGACAGTCCCCATAGGAAAGTCCTAAGACCATAATGAGCCCCGTGCACTTTACTGACTACCTTGTGTGTATGTTGTGCGAGTTAGGGTCTTAGCTTAGGAAGAAGAATTTCCTCCTCAAGGTTGTAATCTTTTTGAGAGAGCAACCTATATACTTGGTAAAAACAATGTGCGGGCAGAAAAATGAAGAAGGTGGAAAGAGACACAGGATAGGTAACTGAGGGTTATATGGAGGGATGGAAGAATGAATGGGCAGAGAATCAGTAAAGACTGAGGAAATGAAAACCAGAGTCTACTTTCTGTCCTACTCTCCCACTCCCACAGGTTACAGAAGAGTATTAATTTTTTTCACCAGAAGCTTATCCCCAAACGCCCTAAAAAGAAATAACCCAGCTTAGATATGAATGGAGATTCTCCCACCTAAGAAGGTTTCTATAGTAACCAAGCATCAGTTTCCAACACTCAAGGGAAAATATGAGGCATTAAGCCTCTGGCTTTGCCAACTGAGTCCTGGGACCAAAAAGGGAAGTTACACCAAAATAGGTGATGGCACTGCAGCCCTAATCTAGCAAAAACTACCAGGAGCCAGAAACGCAAGTTTCCCCCAAGTTCGTGATGCTATATGCTTTAGTCAAATTGGCCTAATTCTGCCCTTCTCTGCACTGCTCAGAGATAAGCTTTTGTAAACCTGTCCAGGTCAGACATTTTTAACCAGACAGTAGCAGATTATGAATCCCCAGATCCCTCTAAACAACCCATTTCACCTCCCATTGCTTTCTAACTGTTTCAAGTTCTTGTTGTGTGTTAGAAATGCATGCAGGGGGCTGGGAATATGGCCTAGTGGCAAGAGTGCTTGTCTCCTACACATGAAGCTCTCGGTTCGATTCCCCAGCACCACATATATGGAAAACGGCCAGAAGGGGCGCTGTGGCTCAGGTGGCAGAGTGCTGGCTTTGAGCGGGAAGCCAGGGATGGTGCTCAGGCCCTGAGTCCAAGGCCCGGGACTGGCCAAAAAAAAAGAAAGAAAGAAAAAAAAGAAATGCATGCAGGACTATGTATGATTTTGGTACACTGGGTATTGTAGATATGTTTACCCAAATTAAGGAAGGGAATGGGAACATCAGAATGGTGAGACAAAGAATAAAGGGAGAACCAATGCAATAGCGATACTCATAAGACATTATGTTGGAAAGGAACTGTACAACTAGCAGGCTAGAGGGAGGGAAGGTGAGAGAAAAATGAGGGAGGGTATAACAAGTATGACAAGAAATGTACTCACTACCTTATTATGTAACTGTAACCCCTCTGTACATCACCTTGACAATAAAATTAAGTTTAAAAAAAAGAAATGCATGTAGGAAAGCCAGGTGCCAAAGGCTCATACCTATAATCCTAGCTACACAAGAGGATGAAATCTGAGGATCATGGTCCAAAGCCAGTCCAGGCAGGAAAGTCCATGAGACTCTTAACTCCAATTAACCACCAGAAAACTGGAAGTGGAGCTGTAGCTCAAAATGGTAGAGTCCTTGCCTTGAGTGAAGAAGCTCAAGGACAGTGCTCAGGCCCTGAGTTCAAACTTCATGACCCACAAAAAAGAAAGAAAGAAAGAAAGAAAGAGAGAGACAGAGAGAGACAGAGAGAGAGAGAGAAAGAAAGAAAGAAAGAAAGAAAGAAAGAAAGAAAGAAAGAAAGAAAGAAAGAAAGAAAGAAAGAAAGAAGAAAGAAAGAAAGAAAGAAAGAAAGAAAGAAAGAAAGAAAGAAAGAAAGAAAGAAAGAAAGAAAAAAGAAGGAAATCAATGCAGGAGGTGAGAAATGTACTTGTTCTCCATATTTCCTTCCTTCTTACCATTTACAAACTGGGAGATACTCAGAGGCTACTGAGCAATATTAACATGACATTTAGATCTGAAATGCTGCCAATAAAATCTAATCAAATCTAATTACAGGAATAAAATCAGAGTATTTCATAAGGACTTCTTGGTTTGTTTTTATGAATTTTGGATTGCTATAAGAAAAAAATCATAATTAAATAAATTTGATCCTGTCAGTCTTTCTCCTGTTCTACTTAATCGCTTTAAATATTTTTGTTAAATTAATTTGTTTTCATTCCTTCTGTCTTATTAGCATATAGTAATTGCATAAGGGAGTTTTATTGTGGTATTTCCATACAAGCATATAATGTATTTTAATCTAATATTCCTTGAATCACTCTTTTATATTCCCCTCCTCCCTTTTTAAATAATTTAATGGATCTCATTATTCTAGATTACCTTCAAATCCAATGGTATAAATATCACCTTTGTTTGAAAGTTAATGACCAAAATCTTTGGTTAAAGCCAGGATCTGAAATGAGTTAGAATATATCTACTATTGTAAGATATTTAAGGTGATGGATGGGCAGATATAGATACATACATACATACATACATACATACATACATACATACATTGAAGAAGGAAGGAAGGAAGAAGGAAGAAAGGAAAGGAAGGAAGGAAGGAAGGAAGGAAGGAAGGAAGGAAGGAAATGAAAATAAGAAAAAAAGAATAGAATAGAATAGGAATGGAATAGAATGGAATCTACATGGTCTAGAGGTTTTCTCAGGTAAAAAAAATCACTGGAAGCCATTAATACTTTGTAACTGGGCCTTGCACTCTTCTCTCCAGGATTAACAGATAAGGGAGTCTGTGCTATGGCAATTGTGATCTCCCATTAAGTTCCCTGAACATCTTCAGTAGCTAGGTGTAGTGGTATATATCTGAATCCCAGCATTCAAGAAACTGAGCCAGGAAGATTTGAGAACAAAGCTAGTCTTGTACTCGATGAGTTCTTGTCTTAGAAACAAAGATTTGAATCCATATTTTACTGCTTATTATCTATAAGACCTGTCCGAATCTGCTTTACAGTCACTGAAGAAGATCCTGAAGAAACATGCATACATTGTTGTTGAATTATGCATCGATTTAATCAGTTGGTTGAGGGTTAAGAATTGAAGGGAGACAGTATTTCTGTTCATCTTGAAGTAACCATGGTCTTTGGCCCAGACAATGAAGAAAATAGCCAAGCCCACACAACAGGCCCACTAAACCCATTATCTAAAAACTGAGAATCAGAACGGTCTTAAAGTAACTGTCACCTCACAGTATGGAAAGACCTAGAGGGAAGTTGCCTGCCCTGAAGAGAAACGGTTCAGGTCTGCTCAGCTGTAGACATGCCGGTACTGGCTGGTGGTATAAGGCCTTGGCAGCCCTCACCCGGGGCCCAGCCTGACACCCTCATCCCTGCACTTACCATAGTCCCAGAACTCGAGTCTCCTCTCATCTGTTCCTCTGCCTGTGAAAAGCATTTTTTTGTTTTTGTCTAGAAAGGCCAATGACTTATAATCTTCCTGGTAGACATAGAGAAATAACAGGTCTGTTGGGATCCAAGTGCAAATCCATGAGATTTACGTAGCTGATCTTCCTGAGCCCCCTGAGTTCTGGGCCAGGCAGCTCTGGGACTTGGGGGAGGGGGTGAGTAAAGGCAGTGCACCCAGATGATTTAGCACCGGATGAGTTTTCTTAGGAGGCACTAAGATTCCCCATTCTGAATACATGTTCGTCCCAAAGCGCTATCCCTATGACTGGCATAGAACTCTATGAAGGCAATCGGCGGTCAAGAAGATAAATAGAAACTGGGACCTGTCCTTCTGGGGAAACAGAGCACAAGGAACTTGTACTTCTAAAAAGAATGGGCAGACCGTTGCCAAATTCTGCCAAAAGATATCAATCAATCAGTGTAGCTAGAGGTGTGGGGGGGGTGCTTTAGACTGGAGGAAGCATGTTAGGAAAAGAGTGGCTCTCCATCTGACTTGAAGGTTGTAGTTATGGAATGAGGATGGTTAAAAAGGAAGCTATACTGATGAAGCAATCTCTCTTTCTCTCCCAGTAATACCCTTGGAGATCCTCCTCAAGTATGATGTAGTGGAAAACCTATCATCTATTTCTGTCACTTACTAGCTCTATGATAATGAGCAAATTTCTTCCCCCCTCTTAGTCTTTATTAGCTTGGAATAATAGCTGCTTTATGGGACTCACTGTTAGAATGACATTAGGATACATGAAGGTACTAGCAAATGGGCTTACAAGCTTTACATCTGCACTTTGTACTTCCCAACAGGAAGAGCTGGATTCTTCTAAACCCGACATATCAAACATATCACACTAGTCTTCCCACATTCATTGGTTTGGATTTTTTTATTTTTTTTTATTTTGGGATAATTTTAGATCCACAGAAAAGTCTGGATAGTGTAAAGAGTTTTTGCACATCCTTGCCCCCATTCCCTTAATGTTAGTATCATACATCAGTACATTTGTCAAAGCCAGGAGGTAATGCTACTGTGTTAACTGTAGCCTAGACTTTATTTGAATTTCAGAGTTTTCCCACTAGTTTCTTTTTCCTTTTCCAGGGTCTGATTCAGTACATCACATTGCATTTCATCATGATGGCTCTTTACTCTCCCTTGTTCTGTAATAGTTTCTCAATCTTTTCCTGCTTCCATGACCTTGAGGCTCTTGCTAAGTACCGTGGAGGCATTGTGTAGAAAGTGAGTTTTTTTAATTTGTCATCTTCAACCACCCCCATTCTCATTTCATCATGGAGAGGTAAACAGTCTAGAGGTAGCATGCTGTACTAGCAGTGTTCTAAATTCTTTTCATTTCCCTGTAGGCCCTAATATGTTCTGGAAACTAGAAAACAGAGTATGTCCAGGTTTTGTTAGCTTGAGGCCCCTAGCATGTTCTGAGATCACCCAATGCTTCTTTCCACCTGGGGTCCAATCTCTGCCCTCTATGAACCGTACACTGACATACGACTTCACTTCCATGTATTGAGATTTAAGCTAGAATTATTTTATGTTCTAAAGTTAAGAAAATATTTTTAAAGAATTCAGACCTGTGTTTAAAATGTATCCCTCTGCTGAAATCTTCAGTTTCTGGAGAACTTCACTCTAGGATTCTTTTTGGCTTTAAAACTAGCAAATGGAAAGGAGTGACAATTGAACAAGATCCATTGTACTTGCAAAGTGATAGGTTGAATTGAAACTTCTTTGTACAACTACTTAATGATTTTTTTAAAGCAATGAAAATGACAATGCCTACTTGTCTCTCAAATCTAAGATGAAAGGGGAAAATGGTAAATGAAAGTGACAGGTAAAACACAAGATCAATTCTATCTGCTCACAGAGAGGCTGCTCCATTCTGCTCATTCTAAAACCTGTATTAGCCAATCATTATTTTAAATGGTTCACATAATTGGAGTTCTTTTATTTACTATGTTTCATCTACAGGTTAGCCATGTACCAAATCAATCTCAGGTATTTTATGAACCTGAAAGACAGTACTGCCCATGTGCAAAAAAAAAGAATAGCTGACATTACTTTCTGGCAAATAAGGAAATCTTTATATAAGGAAGGATTATTTTTAAGAGTGTGTTGGCCTCAAAAAATGTAAAAATAAAAGGCTTGTCATCATTATGGATAATACCATTATATACGGCAAGACCTAAGTTCCTAACTAACCAACTAGACCTAGGACAATTTTATCCAATACTGCTATGTAAAATTAATGCTATTTACAAAACACTAACTAGATCTTTAGCCCATGTGCTCTCAGATCCACTTCTTTTCCCTGCTCTGCTCCTCCTTGCAAGTGAGTTAATTACACCTGCTGAGGTTCTCAGGATTTCTTAGAATCTGGTTGCCAACTGGATTGATGCATTGCAAATATTGGAGAGAAGTTAATCAGATCCTTTAGATGAGCTTGAGGTAAGATTAAACTAATGATACTTAGTTTAGAAGGCAATGAGAGGTTAAAAAACAAGCAATCAGAAGTAGGTGAAAGGAAAGAAAGACAAGGAAAATGCAAAATAAGGCAATAGACTTATTACACTGAATAAGAATGCAAAATTACTTTCAAAAAAGACACAGCAGCTCCCTCAGGATAGGCTTGCTCATCAGAAGAATCACAAAGAGGAATGACACCTTCAAATCATCCATAGAGAAGAAAAGGGAAGCTGGGTGGTGCCTATAATCCTAGCAGAGGCAAGAAGATAATGAGTTTAAGGCCAGTAAGACCTTGTTGGAGATGAGAGGGGGGAGGGGGAAAAGGATGGGGGGTGAGGAAGTGGAGGAAGGATGAAGCATAAGAGATAAAAAGAGAAAGGAAGGGGAAGGATAATGGGAAGAGGAAGGAAACAGGAAGGAAGGAAGATAGGAAGGGAAGGAAGGAAAACTCATGGTTTCCATTTCTCACTGATCAATGTTCACACTATGGAAAACTAACTCCTATATTAGTGAGAGTTTTCTAGAGCAAGAGAAGCAACAGAAAATACATACCTATAACATGACATTTATTGGATTAATTCATATGCTCACAGGGGCTTTAAAATCTTTCGTTGGGCTATGTGCCAATGGGACTGTGCTCAGGTCTTGAGTTCAAACATCAGGACTGGCACCAAAAATTAAAGTTTTACATTCTGCCAGGTACTGGTGCTTGAGCCTGTTATCCTAACTACAGGGGCTAAGATCTGAGGATCACAGTTCTCAGGACTTTCCTGCTCACAGCAAAGTCAGATTTAACCATCAAAAGATTATACGCTATGGCTCAAGTGGTAAAGCACTAGCCTTGAGCAGAAAGAAAAAAAGGAAGCAAGGGAGGGAGGGAGGGAGGGAGGGAAGGAGGGAGACAGGACTGGGCCTAAGCCTTGAGTTCAAGCCTCAGGACCAGCACACACCAAATAAACAAACAAAAAAAAACAAAAGTGTTACCTTAGCCACTTCCAGTCTGAAGAAACACAGAAACCAATAGCTCTTCAGTTCAAGACCTCAGAAGTCTCAGAACAAGAGAAAGACCATTGGTGTATCTCCAGTTCAAGGCTGAAAGCCCTTACAGAGATCTTGGGGGCAAGTCCACAGCCGAAGGCTGAGGAGCCGGAATCTGATGTCCACAGGGACTGATGTGTTTTTACATTTCCTAGACCTACAAATATTAATGAAAGTTCAACTAATGTGTTTTACCTTAAGTTACAGAGGACAAAAAGCAAAGATAATTATATAGGTTGGAAAGAATTGAGAAACTGTCCTCACCACCTTTCTATGTAGTGTACGATCACCCCTGCTGGCTGCCTCGCAGTTTCTGTTATTCTGGGGGTTATCCCTAAAGTGAGGCCTCAGATCTTGGATATTAACTCTCCTCTGCCTAGGTCATCCCCAGCAAATAGCTTTGCTCCGTTCAGCTTTAGTGTCTCCCTCTGTAGGTAGAAGTGATTGGCAGAGCTTAAATAACCTGATCTGATGTACATCATTAAACCAAACAGCCAAGAGGGGAAAGCAGCCCAACAGTCCAGCAACAGATGAACAGATAAACAAAATGTATATGCATACAGTGACATGTCAGTATTAAAGAGGAAGCCAGTCCTGACATAGGATACCAAATGGATGAATGTAGAGGACAATGTGCTGAGTGCATAAGTGAAATAACCAATCAGAAAAGGACAAATGCTTCCGTTCCACTTACAAGGGGTACAGTTCAAACTCATAGCAACAAAAAGTAGAGTGGTAGAAATGTGTATATTTAATGTTTAATGGGTAGAGAATCTCAAGTTAGGATAGGAAAAAGTTCTGGATGAGAATTCATTGTATATACCACAAAATTAAGAAAAGTACGGGAAGGAGTGGGTTGGAGGGGGATGAGAATGTTGAAGGGGTGACACTGATCAGGACTCATTATATTCATGAACAGCTTTATTAAATGGCACCTCCTTTGTACAACTACTTAAAGATAGGAAAAATAACTGAAGAAAGAAAAGCTCTTAGAAATGGGTTATGGGATGGTTGCACAACAATATGAGTGTCCTCATTAGCACTAAACTGTTCACCTAAAAAATTCTAGGATGGCTAGCTCACACTTGCAATCCCAGCTACTCAAGAGGCTGAGATCTGAGGATCATGCTTCGAAACTCAGCCCAGGCAGCAAAGTCCCTGAGACTCTTATCTCTAATTGTCTGAAAAATGGAAATGGAACTGTGGCTCAAAGTGGTAGATAGCTAGCCTTGAGCAAAAAAAAAAACAAAAACCCTCAGGTTCAGTGCCTAGGTCCTGAGTTCAAGCCCTAGGACCAACCCCCCCCCCCCCCAAAAAATTCTAAGATCGCCCAAGAAGGAGAGAGGGGAGAGGAAAGAGAGTGATAGAGGAGGAGATGGGTTTTTTCGGGATACATTATATGCCTACGTGGAAACAGCACCACGAAACGCCTCTGTACAACTGACATATGTTAATCAGAATTGGGGAGACTATGAGGATGCTTTATCATGTCCTATCTATCATGTTCTACCTTATGACAATTAATGTGGCCTGAAATTATTCCGTGTCCAGTGACAAGAATACAGTGGGCGCTCATTAAACGCCAGCCTCCTCTTACCACTCACTGGAGCGACACCCACTTGGAGGTCAGGCAGAACGATGTTCTCAGATCTGAAAGGCCCCTAAGTCAGGTGGAAAGGAGTAAGACTCTGGGAATAAGAAGCGGGTGATGATGACACGTGGGGGGAGGGAGGGCATCCGGACCTCACACAGAGCCTCCCAGGGTCAGGTGAAGACCCGAGTCAAAGACAAAGGGGAAAGAAGACGACAACAACAACACATCCCTCGGAGTTCATTTCCTAAAATGTGATTTTCTATGACCTCCAAGGACAAGGTGAGCTTCCTCCCGTCCAGCCTGGATCTCCCCCGGAAGCTCCAGGCTGGGACAGCGGAGGCTGGGACCGCCCTCCCCCTGCTCCGCCCTCTCTCCTCCCACTCCCCCTCCCCGGTCCCCTCCTCCTCCCCCGCCCCTGTGGACGCGCCACTGGGAGGAAATTGAAAGTGAAATAAGGAGCTGGCCGCCGACTCTGAGTGCCCTGGTCAGGTGAGGGAAGCTGCCTGATGGTGATACCCATCCCCCCCACCCCCGCCCTAGGGACCCTGGGCCCCCCCCCTCCCCGCCCCCGATCTGAGGGCCCCCTCCCCTCCCTCCAGTCACCCTCCTAGAGCCTTCCCCCTCGGTCCTTCTTTGAAGCTAGAGTCGCTGCAGGTGGCCCAGCGCCCTCTTGCACCCCGGCCTGCCCGGCTGGCTGGCTGGCGGGCTGGCTGGGCGGAGGCCGGGCTCTGAGTTGTGACTTCAGGCTCTGCTGCTGCTGCTGCCAGGGCTCCGGCCAGCCTGATGCTGCTGTCACCTGAGCTGGGGCCCCAGGGGGCTGGGGAAAGTGGGAAAATCCAGACCCCTGGAGACCCTGACCCTTCCTGATGAGGGAGGGGAGGGGCTGCCTGCTTGGGGTGGTCAGCTAGAAACTTCTGTGGCTTCTGTGGGCTCAGTGCCCTAGAGGAAACTGAGATAGGAACTAGGTTTTGAGCAGCTCAGAAAAAAAAAAAAAATCTCAGGCAGTTGCTCACTGCACACACATGCATGAACACACATGCACACATAGACATATACACTTGTACACTTATAAGCACATAATACACCTATAGAGATATAGTCTATGTATATAGGTGTGGATATAGTCTCATATATATGAGACTCATATATATAGCCTCACATATATGAGACTATATCAGGATAAACACACGTGTGTATACATGTTTTATGTAGCCATGCGTCCCTCAACTTTAAGGACAAGGATCTAATCTGAGAAATGCGCTCTTAGGTGATTCACTGTGTGTGCAAACCTCACGGAGTGGATTTAGGTTAACCTAGAGCCTCACCTGCTACACACCTAGGCTGTACGGCATACGCCATCACGACAGCCTCATATACTGCACACAGTCCATCATTGACCAGAATGCCATGCGGCACGTGACTGCCGTTCTCCTGACTGCCAATGGGAAGGTGCACGCAAATGGTCACTGCTCTGATTCTCTGCAACATGGCGGTACAATGGGAGACAGTGGGGAAAGCACCGACAGTGAGGATGTATGCAGGGGTGGATGTGATGTTTGGTTTCTGACATGCCCATCACGATTCTCTGTTTTTTCTGGAAACTCCATTTCTTTTCTTGTTGGTCTGGATCAATAGGCCACACTATGGAGGAAAGTCTCAGGTTGACATTCTTGCCTTCCCTCATTTTTACTCCTCTATTTTTATTTTCCCACATGTTTTCCTTTACGTTGTTTCAGGGAAGTTGGTTTTTGGAGACAGCGTCTGGCTGTGTCAACCAGAATGGCCTAGAACTTGCTATGTAGTTCAGATTGGTCTCAAAGTCTTGACCCTCCCCGCCTCTGCGTCCTAGTGCTGACGTTACAGTCATGTACCACCACACCTGGCTCGTTTTGTTTTTCACATGCAAACCTTTTCTCTCCCCATCCCTCAAGGTCTCAACAGTGCTCCTTCACGGGGACATCGCATCAATGGACACAGAAATGCCCCTGGCAAAGATGTGGGAGGAGGTCACCTGTTCTATCTGCTTGGATCCCATGGTGGAGCCGGTGAGCATTGACTGTGGCCACAGCTTTTGCCAGGAATGCATCTCTCAGGTGGGGAAAGATGGAGGTAGTTCGTGTCCTGTGTGCCGGAAACGCTTTCTGCTCAAGAACTTCAGGCCCAACCGACACCTAGCCAACATGGTGGAAAACCTTAAACAAATAGGCCAGGATAATACCAAGAAGGGCACCCAAGGGAAACCGTGTGTGACTCATGGAGAAAAGCTTCACCTGTTTTGTGAGAAAGATGAACAGGCCCTTTGCTGGGTGTGCGTCCAATCCCGGAAACACCGAGATCACACCATGGTCCCTATTGAGGAGGCTGCTCAGGTGTACCAGGTAAGACCCTAACGCAGGGACAAATAGGTATAAAGGTGGATCCTGATAAATGCCTTGTTTCCCCCAAAGAGGGGATAGGAGAGAGCCACGGATGGAGTTGAGAAGCTGGGAAGCAAGAGAACATTTCAGGCTAAACATTAACCTCCCCATTCCGCAGGAGCTTTGCCATCAGGAAATAGAATTCCTGTTCCAATCAGACTCTAGTCCTCCCTCTTTCCTCCCCTCAATTCAGCTTTTTTCCAGTGATCAAGCCCTACTCCTACACACACACACACACACACACACACACACACACACACACACTTTCTTAACCTGTCTGAGGAGTAACCATCTCTTCTTTTCCACAGGAAAAGCTCCAAACGGCCTTAGGAAAACTGAGACAAGAGCAGCTGTGGACTGAGAAGTTGGAGATGGATCTTGAGATAAAGAGAAAAGACTGGAAGGCAAGAGCCCAGAGGCTGGGCAGGGTCTAGGGACTTAGGCTCAAGAAACCCTTCACCAAACCTTTGTCTTATCTAAGTAGTGATGGAGTTGGTATATATCTAACTATCCAAGAACATCTCTCCTCTATCTGCAGATACAGGGAAGTCAACTCACTCAAAGAAAACTCCCACTGAGGCACAAAGATCACCAATCACTGGGAAAGGGTGCTGATGCTGAAAGGCTCAAGCTGTGTTTTTTTTTTAAGTCCTCACCGCTCTGAGCCCAATCTCTACAGAGAAAAAAGCCCAACTGTTAGGCCTTTTAGAAAATGATAAAGAAGGGCTGGGACTATGGCCTAGTGGCAAGAGTCCTTGCCTCGTGTACATGAAGCCCTGGATTCAATTCCCCTGCACCACGTATGTAGAAAATGGCCAGAAGTGACGCTGTGGCTCAAGTGGCAGAGTGCTAGCCTTGAGCAAAAAGAAGCCAGGGACAGTGCTCAGGTCCTGAGTCCAATCCCCAGGACTGGCAAAAAAAAAAAGAAAATGATAAAGAAGAATTGGGAAAAAAACAGACTTCAAAGATCTATCAAGCTTTGAGGTAGAAAAACCAGTCTGGCCGCTTAATTTCTTAGCCGCGACCAGATCACTGGTTCAAAGTCTAATGGAAAACTAAAGCCTGTTCCGCACTGGTGATTTGCTAGTAGGAAAGGAATAGAAGGAGCTTACAACCAGTAGCTATCAGAAGAGAAAGAATTGGGATTGAGGAAGGCTGAGCCAGGTTGTGGTGACACAGGACACCATCCTGTGTCACAGGTGACCCCCAGCTGCCAACAAGAGCAGGCAAAGAATGTCCATGCCACCCTTACCCCAGGACGTAGGAATAGTATTGAGAGCCCATCCTTTGGAAGTCGTCAGGAGTAGGGATGGCTTTCACTCTATAACTCACTGAGAAAAGAGACTCATTTGGGTGGTGACTAGGTTTTGGAAGTGGTATAGAAAAGAGTCTTCTGGTGGCAGCAGTTACTATAGCTATGGTTGTAGGACACATAAGTGTCCCCAGGAGCCTCACGTACTCACCTGCCTTATCTCCCCTGCAACGTTGAGTGTCCCGTGTTTGTATTCCCAAACCTAACCAGAACGATGAGTCTCCCAGAGAGAGAAACACCTCCATCTCCAAAGATCCAGAACATTCAGTGAAAACGCTCTCTTTCCTTTTCTTGACACCAAAGCGGAAGGTTGAGACACACAGACTGAGGATTCACGCAGAGTTTGCACAGCAGAAAAGCTTCCTGGCTGAAGAGGAACAGAGGCAGATGCAGAAGCTGGAGAAGGATGAGCGAGAAGAGCTGAGAATCCTGGGGGAGGCAGAGGCGGAGCTGGCCCGGCAGAGCCAGGCCCTCCAGGAGCTAATCTCAGAGCTGGAGTGGAGGAGTCGGAGTTCAGCAGTGGAGATGTTACAGGTAAAACTAGGAGAGAGATTCAAGGAGTAACCGAGAAAAGCCAAAAGCAACTCTTACAACAAGCAGAATCCTAATCCTTGGGGTATTCTTAAATAGGAATTCAGCTCATGAATGGTATACACTCAAGGCATAGAAGACAGTAGATTTAGGAAGAAATATTCTGCACAACAAATAACAGGAATCAGCATCCTTGGTAAGCATCTAACATTTAGCAAGTAGGGAAACTTGAGAAAGTTCCTCAATCTTTCTGGGCATCAGATTTCTCATACCTTAAACAGATTGTGTGTGTGTGTGTGTGTGTGTGTGTGTGTGTGTGTGTGTGTATGTGTGTGTGTGTGACAGAGAGAGAGAGACAGAGAGAGAGAACTAGAGCTTGATTTTAAAGCCTTACCTTTTACATTCAAGGCTGGCATGCTGCCACTTAAACTATAGTTCTACTTGCAGTTTTTTGGCGGCTAATAGGCAATGAGAATCTCCCACCCAGGCTGGCTTCAAACTGCAATCTTCAGATCTCTGCTTCCAGAGTAGCTTAGATGGCAGGTGGAAACAACCAGGAGCACCCAGCTTAAATGGATTTTGTAACATTGCATACCTACATGGATTGGGAGAGAATTATATGAGGAAATGCACTATAGCTTTTAAATGAATATCTGCCTGTGATAACACTATAAAAATTAGTTTCATTGTTATGGTCTTACTGTTCAGCCTAAAAATACTGAACTGAAAATTGAGTCAGTAGCTTCATTCCCTAGTTCTCTACATAACTATGCATTGTGGAAATAAGTTAGACCATTTCTTCTGTCTAGATCCAATTTCTCAATTTCTGAAAGAATGGAATGACCGGACTATCAAGAATTCTCCCTGTTAGTCATACATGCATCTTTACACTTCCTGCAGTTTCTCTGGACTAGTAAATGATCTTAACATATATCTTACACATTATCTTACACTTTTCCCTGAATAAATTGAGCTTAAGACAATTTTTTTCCCCAAAGAAGTACTAGCTAAAATATCATGTATTGATGTAACTGCTGGGGGGGCGGGGGGAGCAGAGAGGAGTCATTTTAACTTATTCCTACCAGTAATCGTAACAGCACATTCCTAGCTAGCACTCCCCAAAATTCAGGTGGGAATAAGAATGCCATTTTTTAGGTGAGAAAATGAAAGAGAGATGCAAAGAGACTTAGCGAGACATTAAAGCTAAATGACTCGATTGGTTCACCAGAGTGGTAATTGGAAGAGTTCAGATTAAAATAAGCCTGTAACTTTTTAAGAAGACATCGAAGCCCATTCTACTGGAAATCTTCTGGCTTCCAGCAGTGATACGTTGGCCTCCGTTTGGCAAACTATGGACTTCCTGGGTTCAGAAGTCCATGCTGCTCTAACATTCTAGAATTCTTTTTCCATACTTTCTCACGGTCCCTTGGTTAGAATCATGAAGATGTTTCTTTCTGGCTGTGTAAAGCATCTGATTGTATTCATTTCACCCAACAGGTTCTCTTCTTGCCCCATATTGAATTTTTAGATCCCACTTTGGGCTTAGGAGCTTTTCACGTGAGACCTTCCTAATCCCTACCAAATAACATTCTCAGCTGGTTTAACTTCATATACAAGAGAGAGCTCTAACCAACCAGTAATATACAAGATAGAGCTTTAGCCAACCAATCCTTTCTCCCAAACAACTCGAGCCCGCAAGTGAAAGGAAGCCGTTCTGGGCATCTGACTTTGGCTGTTTTTTTTCCCCAATAACCATCTCTGGGTTTCAGCCAGGTTGTGCTCTTTGCTCTACTCCATTCCTCCAACCAAGAATCTGGCCTTCCTTTTGGCTTTTGGCATCAGAATCTTTAACCTGAGGGTTTTTCTAGCTATAGGTCATAGTGTTGCTGGGTTTCCGGTTACTCCATACATGTGCACACATCCCTTCCCATGCAAGCTGGTCAGACTTGTCTGGAGACATCAGACAAGAGCCCTGAGGCGGCCTGGCCCTTACCTGTGTGAAATCTCAGTAGTGGACCAGCATCGCCAACCCTTAACTCTTTGTCTCTTTTTTCCTCAGGAGGTGAGAATTGTACTGGAAAGGTAAGGAGACGTTTTCTTCCTTGGCAGAGAGGGTGGAAAAGGCCATGCCTGCCTATGAAAAGGGTTTTTGAGTTAGGAATACATGCACTGAAATTTCTCCTGTGCTTCATTATTTATTCTCAAAGAACTGATCCTCTATTTATTTAAAAAACAAACTTCTGGTCCCAGAAGACTAATAAATGGTCATCTCAACTAGAAAATTACCCCAATTTATAATATTTTCACATAGTATGGCCCAACAAATAAGGACATCTGGAAAGTTCTGAGTCTATAGCTTCCTGAACTCCTTTTTTTCTTTTCCGTTTGTTTTTTAGAAGCACTGGGACTTGAACTCAGAGCCTTGCATTCTTGCAGGCACTGTATTACTTGAGCCCCGTGCCCAGCCCTTTATTGCATTAGTTATTTTTCAGATGGAGTCTCATATTTTTAGCAGGGCCAGTCTTATACCCCAATCCTATCTGCACCTCCTGTAGTTGAAACGAATGCACGCAGCACCATACCGAGCTTATTGACTGAGATAGAGTCATACTTACTTTTCCCTCAAGACTAGTTTCAAGCCACAATCCTCCCAATCTCTCCCTCATGAGTACCTAGAACTATAAGCATAAACTACCACACCTTGGCTAAGAAACTTGGGGGTTTTGTTTGTTTGTTTTTGTGTAGACCCTAGGGCTTGAACTCAGGACCTTGGCACTGCCCCTGAGCTTTTTCACTCAAGGTTAGCACTCTACCACTTGCGCCACAGCTCCACTTCTGGCTTCTGGGTGGCTAATTAGAGCTCAGAGAATCACAGACTTTCCTGCCCACTCTGGATACAAACTGTGATCCTCACATCTCAGCCTTCTCAGGGATCTAGGATTACAGGTGTGAGCTACTGGAGCCTGACACGGGGCTCTTTTTATAACTGGAATCTAACAAGTTAGAAAACTCTCAGAATGAGTCATGAGTAAGATCTGCAGCATGGATAAGACTCCTTGAGGGATACTATAGAAGCAGCTCAGCCTGTACCAGATGCCTACCCAGCTGATAAACTCAAATAGAATGCATCTGCATGTTAACCTGAGCTTTAGAGAGAGACCGTGTGCTACAGACATTCACGGAACCAGGAACTCCTGGATAGAAACTGAACCCTACTTTATTTTTGCCTTTTATCTGCATGCTTGAGGTGTAACGGGTGTTAGTAAATTTGTATTGAATTAAATTATCAGACTCTTCCACAAAGGTGGTCCTTGGGCCCTAGGGCAAGGGGAAAGAATGGTCTCCAACTCTCTTTCCCCCAGGATTGAATCCTGGAAGCTGAAGAAGCTGGACATTATCTCCCCAGACATAAGAAGTGTGTGCCACGTGCCAGGGCTGAAGAAGATGCTGAGGACATACGGAGGTGAGGCGGCTTCTAAGCACTGGGCTGGAGCAGGAGAGAAGGGTGGATGTAGGCTCAGGGAGAAGAGACGGAAGGCAGCATGGAGGAGAGTCGGAGGGTTGAAGTAGGTGGGACAAAAACAGATTGAGAAAATGTCCCTCAAAGATGAGAGAAAGAGCCCAAGTTGTCTGCGCGGCATTTCCTGCCACGATGAACGCCAAGCTCAGCCCTCTCACCCACGGGTGCGTGGTTACTGACTCGCCCCATCCCCACGCATGCGCACTCCTGACTGTCACCATCTTTCTCACCTTTCCGCAGTATACATCACTCTGGATCAAGACACCGCCAACCCCTGGCTCATCCTTTCTGAGGATCGGAGACAAGTGAGGCTTGGAAACATGCAACAAGAGGTGCCCGAGAATGAAGCGAGATTTGATTCGTACCCCATGGTCCTGGGTACCCAGCTCATCACCTCTGGGAAAGTCTACTGGGAGGTAGATGTGACAGGAAAAGAGTCCTGGGACCTGGGGGTTTGTAGGAACTCTGTGCAGAGGAAGGGACATTTTTTGCTGAGCCCTGACAATGGCTTCTGGACCATTTGGTTGTGGAAAAACGAGAAGTACGAGGCCGGCACCTGCCCCCAGTCCTCTCTCCACCTTCAGGTGCCGCCGTGTCAAATCGGCATTTTCCTGGACTATGAGGCTGGCATTGTCTCCTTCTACAACGTCACTGACCACGGCTCCCTCATCTACACCTTCCCTGAGTGTCATTTCGGTGGGCCCCTGCGGCCCTTCTTCAGCCCTGGTTTCAACGACGGAGGAGGAAACGCAGCCCCTCTGACCCTCTGTCCCCTCAAGATGGGAAGACCAGCATCCGCAGATGACTGAAGGCTTCCCCAGGACACTGTCACCCCCTTCCTGTTGGTGACCCTCTCAGCCAGGAGCTCTGCCTCCTTTTCTTATTAACTGTGAAACCCCTTTTCTTCCAGAGGTCATGATGAGCCCAAGTTTTGGCACTGAAAGTTCATGTAAAAAAAACCTCCAACACAACACCCTAGCCCTGGAGTCCTTTATGATTCCATCTCCTGAAGTAACTCCTCAGATTTGGCCCAAACTCGTTACTAGCCAGACACCAGTGCCTTGCTACTCAGGAGGTCGAGACTAGAGACAGGGTTCAAAGCCAGCCCAGCAGACAAATCGATGAGATTGTATCTCCAGTTAACCAGCAAAAAAAAAAAAAAAAAAAAAGCCAGAAGTGGAGGCATGGCTTGAATGGTAGAGTACCAGCCATGAAAAAAATGGCCAAACAAGAGCACAGGCCCTGAGTTCAAGCCTCAGTACTGGCACACACACACACACACACACACACACACACACACACACACACACACAATGTTTCTGCCTCCATTGTCTGACTTGCTTTGTTTTTTTGTCTCTGTCGCTAGGCCATTGCTTTTGGTCACCTCTCCATTATTGTATCTTTCACAGCCTCCCCCACACTCCAAAAAAAAGCCTACGTCTGTCCCATTCAGTCACTCAGTACTGGCCCTTAGGGGACTCCAAATACATGACTGATGTTGATGTGCCTTTAAAAGTGCACATGTTCTGCCCATACCTGGAGTGGCCTGTCCATGTTGACATCTGAAGGCACAGATCAAGAATATCAAGATGCCGGGCTGGGAATATGGCCTAGTGGCAAGAGTGCTTGCCTCGCATACATGAAGCCCTGGGTTCGATTCCCCAGCACCACATATACAGAAAACGGCCAGAAGTGGCGCTGTGGCTCAGGTGGCAGAGTGCTAGCCTGAGAAAAAAGAAGCCAGGGACAGTGCTTAGGCCCTGAGTCCCAAGCCCCAGGACTGGAAAAAAAAAAAAAAGAATATCAAGATGCCCCATAGCAGTTACTATGGTGCTAAAGGCCATTCGCCACCCAAAGGGATGTTCCCTCCTCACAGTGAAGTTCATTATTTTGAAAGACTTGACTTCTGTCGCTGATACTTAGAGACCTGAGACCGTTTCTAGCCATTTTCCCATGCATCTCCCAGAGATCACATCAGTTTCTGGAGCTCTCTGTCCATAGAGGGACAAGTTGGGATGCCTCTAATTTCAGTGTTTTTCCCAGAAGATGGCAAACTCTTCCTCCCCCTTCCATACCCTTCCTGTCCTCTTTTACTCTCACGTCTCCTCCCACCAGGTTCCACTGATGACAGAACAAACACCTGCAGCACCCATCCTGGTGGAGCTGGTTTATGTCCTTTAATATCATGGTATCCAGTTCCATCCAATGGATGATCCAACGATATCATACTCATCTGTGAATATGTCATAACATCCCCCTTGCTATGTGCAATTAATATATTCTAATTTCAAAAAAAGGTCTTCATATTCCATAATCTACTCCCAATGTCACTTCCAGTATTACAGAATCCATCCCTTCCATCCTTAAAATCATTTCTGCTTTGAAAACAAGATATAAACCGTTTGGTCTGGCATCTGTTTTGTCTTGACCCCACGAAGGCTGGCATTCAGCACGGGTAGAGCCAGCACGCACACACTGGCCGGCAGGATACGAGCCTGAGGTGGAAGCTGTCTTCCGAAGTGCGAAGGGGGAGCTGAGGAGACGCCAGGCTCACCTAAGCGCTTGATGACTCGGACGTGGGAGCCGCAGGTGCTGAGAGCCTGTGGAGTGCATCTTGGGAAGGGATGTGGAAAATCGCGTGGAGAATCAGAACAATCAACGCAATAGCAATGGTCTAGGATCACTGTTGACATGAAGACAAACCAACAATATCAGATATTTACTCATATTTCATCACATTCAAAGCAGTGACATAGGACATGAAGGAAAGGACCTAAATCCAGATGTGCTAGTCCTCTAAGCCAGGGATGCCCAGCAAGCAGAAGATGGTATGACTAACACCGCTATGATTTAGGGCAGCCATGTGACAAGACCACCACCACCTATCTATACACAGACACACATAAATACAGACTACACTCAGAGGTGTTCTTTGCTGCCACCAGTACTTTGGCCACCTGCGTTATACCGTTCAATTCAGAGGATGTCAAGAGCTATGTTCTGCATAAAGATAAGCCAGGGTTTGGGGTTGTTTTCTGTTTTTGTTTTTTATGCCCTTGCATTCAGGGCTTGAGCACTGTCCACGAAATTCTTTTTGCTCAAGGCTAGCACTTGAGCCACAGCACCACTCGGCTTTTTTTCTTGATGTGGTACTGAGGAATTGAACCCAGGGCTTCATGCATGCTAGGCAAGCACTCTACCACTAAGCCAGTTCTCCTAGGCTTTGAAAACTGAATTCAAAGCAAGTAAGTTACTGATTGATGTGTGTGGAAATATTTTGCAGGGGAATAGATGTGTATCACAATAAGACTACAGGGTGGACTTAACGTGACTCATGATGGGTGTCTGATAGTATTCAGAGCTTTGCCTAGAGTAAACCAGAAAAAGTGAAAAGTCAAATCCTAAGAAGGAATGAGGAATGAGTAGAGTGGAAATGTGCCTGGGAGGAGGAGGAGAGAACAGAATGGGACAGCTGGGGGGGAGGGAGATTTCCAGTCCTCTACACCTCTCCTAAGAAGGTTTATGTAGGTCCTGATGAGTGTATCCTGTCACTTCTTTACTGGGTCACCCAGCATGTTACATTCTGAAAATACGTATAAGAAAAACAAGTCTCAGAAATGAACAAACTCTGAATAAGTAAATGGGGATTTCCACAGGAAGCTTAACTCCTTGTCAAAGGAGTCAAGACTTCCCCTTTTTGTTCTCCAAGAGCATTCAACACCCACTGGTGGGTAGAAGCTAGTCCTTTTGATAGCTCCTCTTTATTGACTCAGAATTATTTGGCTTTCTCTGCATCTCCTTTTCAATGCTTTTTGTTCAAGAGTGCGGTACACACAGTTTGCAACCCCTTCTAGAATTTTCATATTTGTTTTTATTCTTGTCACCTTCCTCTAGAAGGAAGGCTTTCTCAAAGCAGGGGAGCATATATTTTCATGTTGTCTGTGTACCAGACTGGTGTGTGGTAGTCAAAAGTCCACAGTAGGGCTTGATCAACTGGTCCCCACCCACACCTGCCCCAGCGCAAGTCTGTCCTGACTTTCTGCTACATGGCTTTCTTGCCAATATAGTTCAGGATTTTCCTCAGAGTGGGGCAGAAATGGCAAAAGGGAAGGACTGAATGATTATGTGTAATCACGATGCACTAGGCACAGAGGCAAGCATCACTAAGTCACCGCAGAATCTAGCGGATGGACATTAGTGCTTCCTCATCTCTTGGCTCCCCAAATGCCTCATCACCTGTGAACTTGTCACTGCATGGGGCTCTGCGCATTCTCGAGACTGGGAATGTGCAGATCAAATTTAATGCACGTCTGTGATGGTGTGGAGAGAGAATGCCCTGGAGCAGAACTTCTCAGCCTTGGGCTGCTGACATTTTGACTGAGGTGAGTGTCGATGACGTTAGCCTACGCACTGGCGGATGCAGTCGCATCTCTGGTCTCTGCCCACTAGATGCCAGGAAAGACAACCAAGAAGTCCCCAGAAATTCCTAAATGTTTATTGGGGAATGAAATTACTGCCATTTGAAGACCATTGACCTAGACATTGGCCTTGAAAATAAAAGCATTTATTGTCTTGGGTAATAATTCATCCTCTGGCTATTAAATCACTGGGGTCTCCTCTAGATTATTTAAATCGGAATCTGCTTGACTTATTCATCTCCACATCATTTAGATTGGGTCCATTTGACGCTGTGCTTTGCTAGCAGCTGGGCACCTTTCTTTCTGGGCTTTGTGCAAGACAGCCTTTTCTGTTTCTCAACATTCAACTTACCTGGGTACATAATTATTTTTCTGCACACAGAAAACAGAAATATCAAAACCTGCTGGAATTTTGATCACCAATTCTTTCCACTTGCGTGTGGTATTTGATCTGTTGTATGGAAAGAAGATGGAAAGACTGGCTATCTACTCAGGGCTGCCCTCAAAGTTTGATCCCCAAACACAGACTTGTCTATTTTTCTCAGTTCTCTAAAGTCACTTGCCCTTGATTTAGTTCACAAGGCAGAAAATGGTGTACTCTACACTTAAAGAAACTTTAACTACAAGCTGTGTTCCTTTCCAGCTGAACCAAGTTCGACAACACTCAACTGTTTACTCTGAATATTTAAAGATGATAACATCTACTTCCCTGCACTGTTTCAAACATAAAGGAGGTACTGCATGTGATGTGTTCTTATACCTGTGCCTGATACAGATATTATCTTAAAAATTGTTTTATGAATTCTATTTCACTGTAAAAAAAATTCATGTGTCAATCCCATATTTATTCTAGTAAAGAAAAGCCGACACATTCCTTTAAAAACTATTTCTCTTTTCTAATCTGTTCTCTTTAACTACTACAGAGCATCCAATTAATGCCCTTCAAAAGCTTAGAAATCCACAGTGGTTGCCCATATCCTTTCTGGATAATGTCCTTGCTCCTCAACTTGTAATTATAGCTGGTATACTTTTGTTTCTATCTTTTTACCATTGCATATGCAATCACACACCTGCCTTAATGCATTAAATATTTGTAGGGTGATAGACTTTTCTTAATCTCTCAAATGACTTTACCCCATTCCTCACCTCATTCACCTACATCCAACAAGATCGTACAAATAAGCAGAACAAATGACACTTTCCTTTGTATTCCCATAGACCTTTTTTTTGTATATGAGTATGTTCCCTTGATACATTATTTTAGCAATCTGTGTAAAACTATCTTGTACTGAAGCAATGACAATAATCTACACCCAGGCACACTGTCTGTGATTAATACTCAGTCACACAATGTAAGTTTCTCTGCTTGGAGTATGAGATGAGGTCTTAACTCTGTCTCCCAGTTCATCTGCCTCAGGTATGGCTACCATAAAACACAGGGCATTAGCTACACAGTCTTCCACTTGCTGGGCATCCCTGGCTTTGAAGACAAACACGTTTGAATTTCAATCCCATTCTTCCGGTCCTTTGTCACTGCTCTGTCTGGAAACTCCCTGCTCATCTTCATTATCCTCACTAAGCAGTCTCCATGGACCCATGGACTTCTTCCTCCGCATGCTGGTGGGAACTGACATTGTTCTCTCCACAGCCACAATTCCTCAGGCCTTGGCCATCTTAGGGTTCCAAGCAAGGGAGGTCTCTCGGCATTCCTGCGTCACACAAGTCTTCTTCCTCCATTGCACCTTCAGCTATGAGTTGGGGGGGTCTTGTTGGTAATGGTGTTTGATCGCTACATTGCTATATGCTACTCACTGAGGTTCACCACTATTCCTACCGACTCCCCCAGTGGAAAAATTGGAGCAACTGTCTTTCTAAGAAGTTGTTCCCTAAAGTGTTTCTTTTGAAAAGATCAACACTTTGCAGAAGTAACATTCTCCCCAACATTGGTGGTGAGCACATTGGTTTGGCCAAATATACTTGCAATGGCATTCGAGTCAACTCTAAGTTTAGATATGGTGTTAATTTTTGCTTCCTATATGCTTATTCCCCATGCTGACTTCCGCATCCCATCTCAAGAGGCTCATCACAAAGCTCTCAATATGTGTGGCTCCTATGTCTGTGTTATACTCTTCTTCTATGGGCCTGGGATCTTCTCCATCCCTACTCACTGGTTTGGACAACATGTTTCAACATGTTCTTCTAGCAGGTTTCTGTGTTCTGTCTCCACCTATGCAGAATTCCATCATTGATGGGGTCAAAACCAAACAGATTTGGAACCAAGTGCCTCGCATATTGTTTCCAAAAGCTATATGACTTCAGAAATGTTAAAACAACTGTTACATTCTGAATATTTCTAGGTATGCATGCGGTAAACTTCAGCAACCACAGTAGGTAAGGGACAGCTGAGACTAGATATAGCAATGCCATTGCCTCTAAACTCACTAATCAATAATAAGAGATCGAATTCTTGGACAGCAAATGAATTTTCTCACTCAAAATCTTAGAATTAAACCTGCTCAACCTTTTAAATCACCCCTAAGTCTATCATCTTCTATCGTTATTTGAAAAGAGAAGATCTACGGATAGCTGCTGAACTGTTCTTTCCTGGTTTGTTTCATGTCTTTGTGTGCCAAAGCAAGTGCTGGGATACTGCTCTAGATATTCTGCCTTCAATCCCTCTGAAATTTTTATCTTTTACAGGAGCATTTCTATCTTCATACATTTTTCTTCCTAATGGGAAAAAGAAAGGAAAGAAGGGAAAGAGATGGAAGAAGAAAAGGAAAAAAATCAGCATTCGTATTTCTCTTGTACTCTTTCATTCTTCCCTTCCCCCTCCTTTTCTTTATTCCTTCTCCCTCCCTGTCTCCCACTCTGCCTCACCTTTGCCCTAGCCCTGTTCTCTCTTTTCCTCTTCTTCTCCCTGTCCTTTCCATTCTCACTTGTTACTACTCCCTCTCCATTACAGCAAAACATCCTGAAAGGGCTGGGAATATGGCCTAGTGGTAAAGTGCTTGCCTCATATACATGAAACCCCTGGGTTCGATTCCTCAGTACCACATAAACAGAAAACAGCTAGAAGTGGTGCTGTGGCTCAAGTGGCAGAGTGCTAGCCTTGAACAAAAAGAAGCCAGGGACAGTGTTCAGGCCCTGAGTCCAAGCCTCAGGACTGGTGGAAAACAAACAAACAAAACATCCTGAAAGAACTGTTGAGACTTTTTTTGGTGTCATCCTGGGGCTTGAACTCAGAACCTGGGTGCTGTCTCTGAGTTTTTATTGCTCAAAGCTAGCTCTCTACCACTTGAACCACAGATCCACTTCTGACTTATTTCTTATATTATTTTTTTAACTTTTTTATTGTCAAAGTAATGTACAGAAGGGTTACAGCTACATGCATAAGGCAGTGAGTACATTTCTTATCCTCCTTTTTGGGGGTACTTTATTGGAGTTTAAAGTCTCACACACTTGCCTGCCTAGGTTAACTTCAAATTGCAATCTTCAAATCTTATCCTCCTGAGTAGCTAGGATTACAGGCATGAGTCACCTGTGCCTAGCTGCACAGATATTCTTCACTTCGTGTTTTTATTTATCATAACTGTGTTTGTAGCATATGATATATTTCCAAACAGACAAAGGTGTTAATATAAATGAAGATAAAGTACAGAACTAGGTAGTTACACATACGGAAATACGTGGACTTAAATCTAAAGACAAATGTACAGCTATAAGAAGTTTGTGATCACAAAATTGTGAGTTATAGGATTATAGGTTTGTAAGTTTATTCCAGAATTTTCTTTTGATAATTTCTGTTTTCTACCAAAAAAAACAACACCATAGATTTTTGTCAAATGACAACATAAAATGTGGACAACAGGCTGTTTTTCTCATGAAGGAAGTTTCAGGTTAAATATGTTGAAAAGGACTTAGGGCTCAAGAGAAGGTCCCAGAAGAGATGACATGAGGATTAGATATGGAACAATCATTTTCTACAAGTCTTGGGAGGTTCCTAAGGCAAAGTACAGGTTCACGAAGAGTCTGGTCAGTGCATGGTCTGGTGTGTGAAGAGACCTAAACACTTTGAATGACCCACTGAGGAGTGGATCACAGAAGAGCACAGCCCAACATGGAGACTAAAGAGCTTCCACTTCCTGGTCTTCCTTCCAGCTTACACCTTCCCTTTAGGAACCGCATGAGTCCCATCCCAGTACAAGAGGGCTCAGGCTCAGATGCAAGGGTTGTTCACCGAATACAAATCACACGATTTACATTCTTCTCTTTCAGACTTGCATAGTCAGAAGCTACAAGTTATGATACAAAATAATTTGCAAAGCCTGAGAGTCACTGATTTCTCTGTGGTCTTCCAGAGATAGAATGAATGGCTCAGCACCTGAGAAACTCAGTTCAGAGCAGCCAAACAAATCCCAAGACCAGCACACAGCTCCACACATCATGCTAGTGCCAGTCAGGGCACATGGCTTCTGAAAACAAATGTACTATGTCTCGGGCTCCATGCAAAAGGGATTTTGTTCAGGTGAACATGGAAGGATTAGGGTCTTTATTAGAAGAGAAAAAACTATAGCATATGAGGCAACGCTTATTTCAGCCTATCTGATGTGTATGTATGTATGTATGTATGTTTATATTTTTCCAAGTGTTATCATTTTTATTTTAAGTAGTTGTACAAGGCAGGTGCCACTTAACAAAGCAATTTATGAATATAATGCCTCTTTGATCAGTTTTACCACCCCCCTTAATATCCTCACTCCCCTTCAATCCACCCCTTCCCCACTTTTCTTGGGGTCTGGGCATTGTCCCTGACCTTTTTTTGCTCAAGGCTAGAACTTTGCCACTTTGAGCCACAGTGCCACTTCTAGTTTTCTGGTGGTTAATTAGAGCTAAGAGTCTCATGGACTTCCCTGCCTGGGTTAACTTTGAGTCATGATCCTCAGATCTCAGCCTCCTGAATAGCTAGGATTACAGACATGAACCATCAGCTCCTAGCTTTGTTTTCTTAATTTTGTGATATGTATACAATGAAGTCCTGACTTCATTCTCCTCCTTCCACCTGTTGTTTTTATATTATAAATACATACTCTTTTTTGTCTGTTGAAAATTATAAGAGAAAGTGAGATCATGGAACATAAATTTTATCGTACTTCTACAATAAAACAATATGCAAAGATGAAATAGGCCCGTTAGAAAGGACTTCTTACTCTGTAAACACTTCACTCACTGTTCTGGGCATCAAACTAGGACTGGTTTGTAGAAGAATGCTAGGCTTCACACAGGATAGACAGAGCACTGCCTCGCTCCCTAGGAGAGCTTCTTAGAATTTGAAAGACAGGAGAGAACGTAATCATCTCAATTTTCAACCTTTAAGAGAATTCCACCAACCAGTCTGGGCCATCACATGGAAGCTTCGTCAAGCTTGGGAGTTATTGAGATCCCTGTGGTTGGCAAGCAGTGCAGTATAACCAAAGTTCAATAACACCCACATCTATGAAGCTTTAATGACTGACATAATTTGCACTGTCATCTGAACAATTTTTATCTTAACAAATTTGCAAGTGTGTGTGTGTGTGTGTGTGTGTGTGTGTGTGTGTGTGTGTGTGTCCTGGGACTTGAACTCAGGGCCTGAGCACCATCCCTGAGCTTTTTTACTCAAGGCTAACACTCTATCATTTGAGCCATAGGTCCACTTGCAGTCTTTCTGGTAGTTCATTGGAGATAAGGGCTTCACAAGTTTTCCTGCCCAAGCTGACTTCAAATTTCAGTCTTCAGATCCCAGCCTTCTGAGTAGCTAGGATTACAGGAGTGAGCCACTGGTACCTGGTTTTGCTTCAACTTTCATTCTTTCTAGCATCTATGAAAAAACATGGTATTAGTATTTATAACATGTACTTTCTTATTTGTTTTCTTTTTTTTTTTTTCGGTTGTATGGCTTGAACTCAGGGCCTAGGCACTGTCCCTGAGCCTCTCTGTGCTCAAGGCTAGCACTGTACCGCTTGGGCCACAGCCCCACTTCTGGATTTTGAGTGGTTAGTTGGGGATAAGAGTTTCATGGAGACTTTTCTGCCAATGATGGCTTCAAACTGCGATCCTCAGATCTCAGCCTTCTGAGTAGCCAGGATTACAGGCGTGAGCCACCAGCTCCTGGCTAACATGTACTTTCTTGACACTTTGTTCACATTTATTTTGGCCAGAAATAAATGAAATATTTTTTTTAATTTTAAGAAAAGCACCTGTGCAAAAAAAAAAAAGTGGAAAACTGAGACAAAAGTTTAGGACAATTGGGTTTTTTTTTTCTTTTTTCTCATTCTTTTTTTTCTTTATTGTCAAAGTGTGATACACAGAGGGGTTGCAGATTCATATGAAAGGCAGTGAGTACATTTCTTGTTCTGTTTGTTACCTCCTCCCTCATTTCCCCCCCTTCCCCTGCTCCCTTCCCCCCAAAAGTTGTGCAGTTGGTTTACACCAAATGGTTTTGTATAGGACAATTGTTTTTACAACTTTATTGACACTAGCAGCCACTTGAAAAGCATCAACAAGAATTTAGTAGCAGGCTAAATGGAACACATTATATTTTACAACATATTATCATATAAAATATATCATGCGATATTAAATGTAGCTTCATAGTTGTGTGGCTTATTTTGCACACCAAAGAAAATTCTTTTTTATTAACATCAATTAGTTGCACAAGAGCATTTCATTTTTACATGTCCATATGCACATCAGAAATACTTTGATCAGACTCATCTCTGTCTCTCTCCCTCATCTCCTCTACCCCCTCACAAACCAGTCTCAACCAGCTTTATTGTTCCATGTTCACAATTGTACATAAAGCATTTTGATCATATTCTTCCTCTTACACTCTTCTGGTTTTCCCTCTCCCCCTCCCCCACTAGTACCCACACCCACAGGACATGTCTCCCCTCCCTAACATTTTTGTTACAAATGCATGTTTGGTTGAGAATGTTGAAAGGGGTACCACTGATCAAGATATATTACAACTGCCTTGTTAAATGGCAACCTCTTTGCCCAACTACTTAAAGATTTAAGATAATTTTAAAAATAAAAACGTACATTACTTTTTCAAAGGGGATTCACTGTTATATCTCACACATGCAGATACCATGCTTTAATCGTATTGATCATATGAACTGCATAGTGTATTTTATGTAACAGTATTATTATCTATTATACATTAATGGCCTCCAGACCCATCTATGTTCTTGCTGATGACATTTTGTTATCCTTTTTTTCTGACTAAAATTTCCTTGTGTGTACGTACCACATCTTCTTGCTCCACTCATCAGCTGTAGGGCGTCTGGGCTGTTTCCATAGCTTGACTATTGTGCTGCACTAAGCATGGGTGTGCGGTGCCTCCCTTATATCCTGACTTACATTTCTTTGGATACCATGCAGTATTGAGCGAAGCTTCAAATAACTGTGTAGAATTTTACATGCCAAAGAAAATTATTGCTGTGTAACATTAAATAAAAACTTATCTCATTCCTGTCATCTCAGCTACTTGGAAGGTGGTGATTGGGAAGATCACTGTTCGAGGCCAGCCTGGGCAAAAGCCTGAGAGACTCCATCTTATCAGATACAGCATAGTAACACAGACCTGTAATCTCAGATGGAAGTAGGAAGATAGAAGACCAAGATTGTCCCAGACAAAAAGTATAAAAATCCTATCTGAAAACATAAAGAAAAAATGGCTTTTTATATATCTTCAGTGGTGGAGCACTTACTTGCCTAACAAGCACAAGGCCCTGAGCTCAAACTCAAAAAATAAACACATAAGTAATTAAATAAATAAATAAATTTAAAACGGGTGAAAGTAAGAAGTGGACTACCTGGGAGGTAAAAAGGGAAAGAGGAAGGAGAAGACCAGCAGTAGGACTAAAGGGAAGACACGTGAACAAATTACATTATAAGCATGATTGGAAATATAGTAACACCTCTTTCTTTGCACTATCAGTATACGTTAATGAAACAATTCTTAAGAATTAAATAACATTATATGATAGCATATAAAGAAAAGCTGAAAAACAGATGTTTTCTAGATATTAATCATATTTCATAGGAATGACTATCTGGAAGTATAATGTTTACTTATAAAGTATTTGTAAGGAAAAGATGTCATTAGTCTAATAAATTTCAGTTTTAAAGGCTAAGACAAACAGAACAAAAAGTGCAAGCAGTGAACTCGTTTAAAAATGAGAAACACTGATGTAAAAAGCCAAGAGTGAACATGAACAGGAAGACAGGTGATCTGGCTGCATGGCGCCATTTACGAGTGCAAGACGTCTTGATCAGCGCCGCCCCCTCCATCGCTCTCCCTACCTTTCCCACCCACCCCTCAGAGATTCATATGCTGACCTGAAACCCTGTTTGTCCAACTACTTAAAGATATAAAATAAAATGGAGAATCACTGCTTGAAACCAGCCTAGACCAAAAAAAAAAAAAAAAAAGTTCTTCATGAGACTCCATCTCCAAAATAACCAGGCTAGAGGCACAGCTCAAGTGTCAGCAGAGCAAGTATGAAACCCTGAGCTCAAACCCCAGTACCTCCAAGAAGAAAATGGAGGGAGAGCAGAAGGAAGAAGAGGAGGAGAAGGAAAAAATAAATGAAAATCCTGACCTACTTCAGAAAATGGCACCAGGTATCTTGAGAGGATGGATGGGGCTAAAAGAGATGTGGAGAGAATGACAGAAGCAGTCATATTGATCAAGATGCATTGTACTCATAAACCAGCATGTTGAATTAAAACTCCTTTGTATAACAACTTAAGGATAATAATAGCTCAATTATATAACTCAAGAAATACAATATAGTTTATGTACCTTTAAAGATGTAAGCAGCTGTTTTCTGCTGAGCTCCTACACATATATTCTAGTTGGAATAAACAAATAGTTAACCAAAAAGAAAAAATATTATTACGACTCTGCCAAGTTTAGTTTCATTGAGATGTATGAGTAAAAGCCAAAGTAAAGCCAGGCATGGTGGCTCATGTCTGTAATCCCAAACCACTTGAGAGAAATTGTAAATCTCAATCTAGCCAAGCCCAGCTAAAAAATGAGTCCACATCCAAAAAACAATAAAAGCAGAAAGGGCTGGAGTCATCGCTTGGTGGTAGAGCACTTACATAGTAAGCATGAAGACCTGACTTCAAACCCCAATACCAAAAACTAAATGGGGTAGAGTCAACAGTAGAGGACCAAAAACTGAAATCTATAAAAGGAAAAGGCCATAGATGATACTTTACTATAAGATGAAGAATATAAATAAAATAACAGCAATTTAAGATGAATTCAAGGATTCTTAATTTTCTGTTATGCTGTTACACTGGAGAAAGAATGTCATGAATGGGGTAGGAATGAACTGTAAAGAAGAAAGCTTTAGGGGCTGGGAATGTGGCTTAGTGGTAGAGAGCTTGCCTAGCATGCATGAAATCCTGGGTTCGATTCCTCGGTACTACATAAACAGAAAACGCCAGAAGTGGTGGAGTGGCTCAACTGGTAGAGTGCTAGCCTTGAGCAAAAGAAGCTCAGGGACAGTGCCCAGGCCCTGAGTTCAAGCCCCAGGACTGGCAAAATAAATAAAGCTTTAAAATGTGGAGGACAAAGAGAAGAATGTTTTATGCTTGATAAGATGGTTCAAAGCATCAGATTCCCTGAGAAAGGATAGTTCTGCAATTGCCAGAAAAGGCCACTGGCATAGCTTCTACTCCAAGGTTACAGAGGCAACAAAGATTTCATGAGATGGTCCAACATACTTCACAACTCTATGGGGCAAAAAATAAAAGGAAACTAAGCCCCCAAAGACACTGCTATTTAGTGTCAGATTAGAGGCTTTGGAATCAATATGCTCTAAAAGCTCACTGAGGAAACTACTTGGGACACAACACTCTCACAACCTGCAGCAACCGGGGACAAGACAATAATGGACACCAGACCGTGGAACTGAGGTTTGGGGCACCTGGGGCCTGAAGGCTTCCGCCAGCTTCCAGTGCCCTGGCTCCATTTTACAAGTTATTTATTGAGTAAAGAGTGAAGTCACAATTTCCTTGGAGCTACAAACACCAATCATGTGGTATATCATCACTCAAGTGATAAGTATCTTCTTTATCTTAAGAAGCAGGTGTAAGCAGTAAATGACTTACGGTTAGCATACATTTTTGGGTATCCCCAAGTTCCCAGAAAGTTTGGGGTGGAATTAGCCTGCACCCAGGATAGGAATCTGAATCCCCTTCAAGCCAGAACTGATTGACCTTTTGGGGAAACTCTCGGTGTTCTGAGGGTTCTGGGAGGAGCTAGTCCATCCTCCCAATCCTTTCACGTCTCACAGCTTGGCTTTGGGGGACTCCCACACAACACCAAGAGTAATTCGTCTGATAGCTTACCTGCTGCCTTGTACTGATATGAAAGCTTACCTCAGACATGGAGAAAATGGCTCAGCCATAAAGAATGCCAGCTTCCAGCAGCAGTCATTTCTGCTTTAGAAACAACACATGAGCCACCTGGTCCCGGATCTGTTTGGTCTTGACCCCGTAAATGATGGGATTCAGCATAGGTGGAAAGAGAATGCAGACATCGGCTAACAGGACATGGACATGTGGTGTGATGTGGCGTCCAAATCTCTGAGTAAGGGTGGTAAAGATGCCAGGCCCATAAAAAAGGATGATGACACAGACGTGAGAGCCACAAGTATTGAGAGCTTTGTGGCGAGCATCTTGGGATGGCATGTGGAAGACAGTACGGAGAATAAGCACATAGGAAATAAACACTAGCACGATATCTAAGACCACTGTTGACATGAGGACAAAGAACCCATACCAGATGTTGATGCGGATGTCATCACAGGAAGCATGAGCCAGGACGATGTGCTTACAACCTGTGTTTGGGAGGGTAGTACTTTTGCAGAATGTTAGTCTCCTCGCTAAAAATATTATAGGAAAAATGGTACCATAACTCCTCAGAAAGACAGTCACTCCAACTTTCCCAATGAAGGAGTTTGTAAGAATAGTGGTGTACCTCAGTGGGTAGCATATAGCAATGTAGCGGTCAAACGCCATGGCCAACAAGATCCCCGACTCAGAGACAAAGGTGGAATGGGTGAAGAAGAGCTGAGTGATGCAGAGGTCCAGGGAGATCTCCCCAGCACGGAACCAGAAGATGGCCAAAGCTTGTGGCACTGTGGTTGTGGAGAGCACAATGTCTGCTCCCGCCAGCATGCAGAGGAAGAGGAACATGGGTCCATGGAGACTTCGCTTAGTGAGGATAACAAAGATGAGTAAGCCATTCCCAAACAGAGCCGTGACGTAGGAAATGAAGAAGGGGATGGAAATCCAGATGTGCTGGTCCTCTAAGCCAGGGATGCCCAGCAACCGGAAGACTGGGTGGCTAATTCCAGTGTGATTTAAAGTAGTCATATGTGAAACAGATAACCTGGAAACCTCACCTCCTAGTCATAGAATAAAGTCCAGATTACACTCAAAGATTTTCATGTATTCCTTGGGGGATTTTCACATGTGTCTAATTTTACCCCAATCTGAGGGTACCACTGAGTTTGCTATATAAAAGGAAATCAAATATAGCCTGTTTTCTGAATGCAGTCTCAATCCCTAAATAAGATAGACATATATGCAGCTAATGAAAATAAAATTATTGACATTTTAGTGACACAAGAAAAAAATCTTCATATGGGAAACCAATAGAAATAATTCTTATGGTTCATGTTTGTAAGAGACTTGAGAATGAGCTCATATCCAAATATAATACTGTATGAACAATACTGTATGATCTCACTTGTATGTGGACTCCAGAAAGCTTGAGTTTACAGAGTTAGAAAACATAAAAGTGGTTTCCAGAGGCTAGAGAGAGAAGGAGAAATATGTATGTTTGTCAAAAAGTTGCTTAGTTTTGGTTAGATGAGAAAAATAATATTTGAGATCTACTACAATATGACTATTATTAACAATCTAATAATAATGTAATGACATGTCAAAATTACTCAGGAAGTAGATTTTAAGTGTCCTAACAATAAAAAAATGTTGAGTATGTGAGGTGATGGATATACTAATTCACTTGATTTAATGATTCCATAATGTATATTCAAACTCAAATACCACATTGGACCCCACAAATCTATTATTTGTCAATTAAAAATAAAGTTGTTGCCAGGTGCCAGTAACTCATGCCTATAATCCTAGCTACTCAGGAGGCTGAGATCTGAGGCTAATGGTTCAAATCCAGCCCAGGAAGGAAAGTCCATGAGACTCTTATCTCCAATTAACCACCAGAAAACTGGCAGAGGAGCCGTGGCTCAAAGTGGTAGAGCACTAGCCTTGACCAAAAGTGCTCAGGGACAGCACCCAGGCCCTGAGTTCAAACCCCACAACCAACAAAAAATAAAAATGTAAATCAATAAATAAATTTATGAAGAGATACAACTTTATTTTTGTAGTGATGAGAATTAAACAATACCAGCTGGCTAGGCAATGTTCTTTCACCGAACTGCATCATTATCCACTGAAAAGATACCACTTAAAAAATATGTAAACTGCTAGGAAGGGAAGACTTTATAATGTTTAGCAGTTACTTCCATGAAAATACTTGCCTTCTGAGGGAGGAGGGAACAAAGAGTACAAGAAATGTATCCAATGCCTACCATATGAAACTGTAACCAGTCTGTACATCAGTTTGACAATAAAAAATTTTTTAAAAAGAAAATACTTGTCTTCTGCATTTTCAAACTGCCTATATAATGTCCCTCTAGGTAGAATTGGGGGGAAAAAACTCTTATCAACTGTTATGAACTGGCTCCAGCACACACCTGCTCTTTCACGCCCATTCTACTCGCTTAATCCCATACAAAGGTTCTAATATATACTCAGCCATTGACCTTAGGATCTACTCCCCCATAACTCTAATCTTCCTCTGGAAATTTCATCCCACAGTAAAAAAGCAGTCGCTCACCTTCCTCAACAGGAGTCCTGATGGTTTGGAATGGGATGAGTCACAGAGGACGCTGAGCAATGAACATAAGAAGCCAGATATTTCAGGTTATTTGTCTAAAGATGGCACACACAGCTAATACACAAGGGACCTCAGAAGTAATGCACTTGGGTCAAGTCATTCCACTTCTTTAGTCTTGCCCTCACCACCTCCTCCCTGGAGAGGAGTACATCTAGTGGTGCAATCCATCCCTAGATTACATGTGTCCCTGTATTCTTTTCAGTAAATACATTGTTTACATTGATATGTGAAGTATGTATTTGAGGTGGAATGTGGCTCAATGGTAATTTTCCTACCAAGTGTGAGGCCCTTGGTTTAATCTTCAGGATATATATTTGCATGTATCTATATATGCACATACATATATACACAACTTGGGATGGGATTGTATCACAATAAAAAGTTTCTACATGCAAAAGAAAATAATTATTTGCTGAGCAAGAAGCCTTCCACCTATAATCCTAGCTTCTTGGGAGGCAGAGATCAAGAGGATCATGGTTCCAGGCCAACTCAGGCAAAAAGTTCACAAAATCTCATCATGCACGCGTGTGTGCGCGCACATACACACACACACACACACACACACACACGTGCTGGTCCTAGGGCTGGGCATTATCCCTGAGTTTCTTTTGCTCGAGGCTAGCACTCTACCACCTGAGCCACAGCTCTACTTCCAACGTTTTGGGGCTGGTTTATTGGAGATGAACATTTCATAGACATTCCTGCACAGGCTGGCTTCAAACCAGTCCTCAGACCTCAGTCTCCTGAGTAGCTAGGATTACAGATATAAGCCACCAGCACCTGGCACAAGACCTCGTCTTAACAAATGCAAGGGCATGATGGCATATGCCTGTCATCCCAGCTACGAGGGAAGCATAAATAGGAAGATAGCAGTCCAGATATGTATTTGTAAAGCACGCATCTGATAAAAGACTTATATCTATGATACACAAAGCACTCTCAACACTCAAAAAAAAAAACCTATTGTCAGCAAGATCCCTGACTCAGGAATGGAGGTGGAAGGGATGAAGAGAACTGAGTGGCGTAGCCATGCAGGGGCCTCTAAGGGAGCCAGAAGATAGCAAGACCCTGGAGCATGCAGAGGAATGCCCTCTGTGGTCAGCAGGTAGCAGAAGAGGCACATGGCCCCAGGTTTCCTGGGAGATGTCTGCTTCATGCAGACAAAGAAGATGAGAAGTTCCCAAGTCAAACAATGGCAAAGAAAATGAAGAAAGGAATGGAAGGCCACATGGACTGGTCTTCTAGGCCAGGGAGGTCCAGCAGGTAGAGGACTACATGGCTGACATCTGTGTGGTTTAAAGTAGCCATGCCTGGAAAGATATATCAGGACTTCCCTTCTTACTCACAGAGACTGAGTGGCTTGGTCTGTTTTTAGGTGGTAGTAGAATACATAGACTGTATAATTTATAAGCAATGGGAATTTATTTCCTGTCGGGGTCTGGCTATACCTAAGAGACAGGCCCCTTCTCTGGGCCTGGGGCTGCTTGGCTGCTATCCCCTCCTACCCGCTTCCAGGTTCTACTGGAAGAGATAGCAAACCAGCCCTGCCTTCCACCTCGGCCACATGTGCTATCGTAATGGCGCCTGGCCAAGCCCAAGAAGGCAGTTCTGTGGGCCGTGGTCTCCGCCTCTGCCGGAAGTTCCATGACATCACCGTGATGGACAGTTCATTAGCCAATCGTTAATACCCAGTTAGTCCCTCCTCTTCCTGCCGCCATTACTGTTATATAAACCCCTCCCTTGAATAAAACCTTTGGAAGCCGGTAGACCATCGGACGGCTCTCCCGAAATCTCCATGTCCAGTGTCTGCTCTTGCACATAAGGGGGGGGGGGGGGTGACGGCGCGGGGATGCGGGGGGTTTCGGCGGCCCCATCTCATCTCAGCTTAGCCCCAACCGGGACACACTCTAGCCTCCCGTGGCCGGCAAGGTGGGAGAAGTGTGTAGGGCTGTCCCCAAAACCAGTGTAGCGCAACAATTTCCCACAGTCTCAAGCCCAAGACACCATCGTCTCTTGACTAATGTCAGTCTTCTTGCTGGAATCTGAAGTGGCAGAAGCTGGAAGGGCAAGCCAGTCAAAAACTATATCAAGAGTCCTCATCCCAGCCAGAAGCCAGTAGCTCACACCTGTAATTCTAGCTATCAGAAGGCTGAGATTTGAGGATCATGGTTCAAAGCCAACCCAAGCAGAAAAGTCCCTATAAGACTCTTATCTCCAATTATCCATTCAAAAACTGGAAGAAAGCAAGAAAGGGAGATATATTTCCCTCTCCCATACTTGTTCCAAGTGCAGAGGATAAATCTCCTTCATAGATCACTAATAAGAAACAGGATGGGGGAAATCTCCAAATAAAATTTATGCACATACTTTGAGTATTCCAGAAATAGAGTAACAATTCATAAAGTCATATCCATTTTCAATGCAGATAGTAGTGTTTAGGATGGCCAACAGTTATAATGTAAATAGTGCTTAAGCTAAGGGGCAAAATATTTAACTTAAAATCTCAGCCACAGTGAGTGAAGGCGACCATATTTTTATTTACCTCCTCCCTTCAAGTTGACAGTATCAGACTTTCGGATCATCCCTTAGTGGATTTTCTCCTGCTTTTGCCCCAGTTTTGGAAATGAAGCCCTGACCTTGGTCATCACACTAGAATGGATTTCATCACATAATACTAAACATCTGTGTCCATACATGGTGTCCCTGTTGTATGTCAGATGCTGGGCTTCTGACATTGATCTCTAATTGTGTAAGTTTATCATTATCATTGCTAATACCAGCCCTCAAATAACACAAAGGAAAAGTGGCTCTCAAATCCATTTTCCAAGATCTGGAGAGGTTTTTGTTTATCAAAACCGGGTAAGGACATGTAAGGAAGAATCTTGATTTTCTCCACTGATTTTCTACTACTATCATTGTCTCTGATATTTCCTTGGAAAAACTTGTGTGGTTGCTTTTTCCTACACAAAGTAGTTTATTTATTTGTTTGTTTGTTTATTTATTGAATGCCAACTGGGTGTACTATAACTTAATTCAATTCTAACTGCCCAATTATTATCACAATTTACCCCCCCAAGTTAAAGGGTCCGTCCTGTAAAACTGCACCCCCTACATGCACCATCACACACACACACACACACACACAGTCACACACTTCAAATGCCAACCTGTCCAACTTTGCCGCACAGCAGAGGTTCTCACGCCTCTGGAGAGTAGAACGAAAGCTAAGTTCTTGGGAATGGCCCTCGGGCTGCCTGCTCACATACAGCCTGTTGGCCCTCAGAGGGAGGGGCGTCAGGTCTGTTGTCTTCATCCCATCTGCAGGCGGGTTCTCTGAGCACACCATTCCCAGTAACACCCAGCCCTCTGCCACTTTCCCTAGATCCAGCCCTTTTTTTTTTTTTCCTGAAAGCTCCACTTCCACTTTTTTGGTGACTCGTTGGAAAGAAAAGACTCGCAGACTCGCTAAATTTGGCATTCAGGATAACATATAGACCTAATTTTCAAATCTACTGGCTGATTACAGCCCCGAGTTAACACCAAAGCTGCTTCTCTTGTGAGAGAATTTCCCTCTTAGCGTCCAGTCCAGCAGCCGAGGGGACACCGGAAGCTCCAGATTCTCCTGACCTGACTGATTCCCGGAAGAAGAGACCCCACAGCCAGCCACTTTCTCCAGCCACAGGCCTAAGGAAGGGCTCTCCGAGACACAACGGCCTTTCCAACAGCCCAGAGACAGTCAGAACTGCTTGTTCCAGAGTCTCAAACAGATGACTTGTTCTTGAAGTAGTTGCTGAACGATAAGCCGCTGATAAGATCATATCTGAAAGAGCATTATGAACTGTGAAAGCCCCTGGCACATAGTAGAGACACGTAAGGGAGAAACCAGGTTGGTGACCAGGGGCTGTGCTAGCATGTGAACATTCTGGAGGCACTGCCAACGATAGAAGCAGACCTTCCTGACACAAATATTTCACATATAGTCTGTCTGCCAAGGAGGGCACCGTGCCAGGAATGGCCACAGGGAAGAGATTAGCTGTGGCAGGAACTGGCCGAGAGAAGCTGGAGCTTCTCCAAGAAGGAGCCTCGACCTGCCAACTTCTCACAGAGGGCAGAGGCAGAAATGGCCCCCAGGAGGGCTCTGCTCCCAGGAGTGGCGCAGGGAGCTCGTGCCAAGTATGGCAAAGAAGAAGCTGGCAGTCTGCTGAACACTCGTGGCCAACCTTTGGGAGTAGATATTAGAGCCCCCTGTGAACTGGACTGTGAACTGGCACCTGCAACTCTCCTCACTGCAGCTGAGAACGATGGCATGCCTGCCAGGATCTGTCACTAGAGGGAAGAATCCAGGTGCCCAGAACAGAACCCCTACCCTCCTGCCTCCTCCCTCAGTACAAGGGTGAGTATCACAATATGACCGTGCACTGCACAGCAATGTGTCTATCAGTGACAACCAGTGTACAAGAGGGGCCGGAAATGATTACAGCACAGCTTCACTCTTCCTGTCCTATGGCATCATCATGTCGAAGCACAGCATATCACTTGTGTAACACAAGTGCCAGTTATAGCACGTCCAGTCATGTGTGGCCTTCACAATCATAGTAACCAAGTATGTTACTGGTTATATACTACACTTTTGTCTCTTTTTTGGCAGTACTGGCTCGATCCCCAGGGTATTGTACATGCTAGGCAAGTGCTCTCACTAAGCTACACCCCCATCCCACATTGTTATTTTACAGCCTGCTCCTCCTTGCTGTAAGCAGTAACCAGCGTTATACTGACCAGAACCTCGTGCACCTGCTGTTTACCCTGTGTCTTAGTTGTATCATTTCCTCATGCTTAATCCAACCTCGTGTTGTTTTGTTCATCATTACCAGTGAAAGGCTACACTGTGCAATACCCCATATAGCCAGGATGCATAATAGACTGTCCAAGGTTCTGTACATACACTCCAATGTTCACACAGTGAATTTGCCTAATAGGAATTTCGTAGAATGCAGCCCCGCCATTAAACAAGGCAAACCTGTGCTGACTGTCAGCTCCTACAGGTCATTAGTGGAGGCAAAGCCACAGCCCACGGAACCAGAAGTTCATCTGGGGATGCCAACAGTTTCCCTGGATAAGTTCACCTTCTGGCCAAGAGAGGACACCCAGAGAAGAACCATGACCCAAGGACTACAGGAGCTGATAGACTATGGACTACAAACAGTCCAGGGTAGACAAACAGTCCAGAGAACCAGAGTGGCTGGCCTCAGCCATTTCCAAATTATACCTCATGCTTCACTATTTTAGTAAGCTCCCTCACACCTGGCCCATGGGCTCAATAGCAAGGCTGCCCTTAAATGCTTCCCAAAATCAGCTATGGCCCACAGGAAGGGCTTCCGGGATGTTTCCCAGCTTGTTATGGCGATACAATACCTCACATCAACGAGAGAAAAGATTGGTTGTGGCTTGTGGTGTCCTAAGTCCCTAGCCAGCTGTCTTACATTGTTTTAAGCATAAGACGAAGCAGAGCATGGTGGCAAGAGTGTGTGGCGGGGCACAGCACGGGGCTCCTTTTCTAGCAGATAAAGAAGCAGGGAACAGCCAAGCACCAGTGGCTCACACCTATAATCCGCTCTACTCAGGAGGCTGAGATGCTAATGACTGGCATTTGAAGCCAATCTGGACAAGAAAATGCATGAGACGCTTACCTCTAATTGACCACTAAAATGCTGGAAGTGGGGCTGGGATTTAAGTGGGAGAGCACTGACCTGGAGTGAAAAGGCTGAGGGGCAGTGCCCAGGCCTGAGTCCTACAAGAAGAAGAAAGCAAGCGGAGAGGAAGGAGTGAAGAACAAAATATAAGCCCAAGAACACATCTTTGATGACTCGCCCCCTCAACGAGGTCCCCTTCCTAAGTTCCCATCACGTCTAAGTATCTCATCAAGTTAAGAATCCATTAACCAAACACAGGCGCTGTAGCCAACCCATCTATGTATGGCCCACGTTCACCTCTGTAAGTCTTGAGAGAACCAAGGGTCATTGGGCCATCTTCAAGCCAAAAGTCACTCTGCCATCCAGGGTAGTACTCAATTTCTTACAAAAGGCCTTCCTCCTGCAGGCCAAAGATGTCCATTCCTTCCTGCCTCGCTAGGCTCAGATGAGGATATGGGGGCATTTAAGAACTGAAAGTTCTCTTAAAGATTATTTTGCCCAAGATTCTGATAAAGATTGAAAACTGACTTGTCCATAACCACAGTGAATTGGAGACTGAGCAAAGAAGTAGAACCCGTATCTAACTTCCATGTGAGAGACTAGCTCTGCAGACTCGGGAGAGACCCTTTGAGCATGGAAGAAACCTCCCTTCTCGGTTCTCAGCTCCCTCCCCTGACATGGAACCTTAACAAGAAGTAGGCCACTTCGAGGCCTTGGGAAACAGTAAGGACTACAGATGGGATCGTCCTGGCTGGCCTCACGGCAGGGCTACTGCAGGGATTTGGTTTGTTGGCAGCTTTGTTTTGCTCAGAATACAGTGGGGGGAGGGGGGTCAGGAGGACAGTGCCACCAAGGTGTCTAAGCCCTATAGACACCAGCCTGGTTCCAGAACCATCTCTACCTTCGGAAAGAGAGAAGCTATTGTTGTCACTCTGTGTGGACGTGCTTATTTCAGTGCAGCTGTCAGAAGTTACAGTGACGATTGCAATCTCAGAGAGTAAGCCAGGAGGGGTGGGAACACATGGTATCGCCTACCCTTCCCCTCACAAAAAAAATCTCTGCCTTGGAGCCAAACAGTTGTCATGCACTGTATCATACCATTCCCTAATGACACAGTGCCAGGGTTCCAATACCAAGCCTTACCTAAGAACACTGCCGTTAGCCTAGGTGCAGCCTCAAGAGGCAACCAAGAGTAAATGGTGACGAAGATGCTTAGGGGAAAGCTGTGTGCAGTATCTCAAGCCTGCAACCCTAGTTACTTCAGAGTTGCAGACCTTGGGAATGCTGTTAGAAGCCAGCCTGGGCGTAAAAGTTCATGGGCCTCCAACTCAATCAATGTCAAGTATGGTGGCATGTTCCTATTTTTCCAGCTAGCAGAGAAGCACAATGTCTGGGCACGGTGGACATGTGCCTGTCATCCCCAGGGTCACAAGTAAAAGGATCAAAGCCCAGGCCAGCCCTAGCAAACAGGGAGCCCTTACCTGGAAACAATTACCCAATACAAAAAGGAGCGGGAAGTATAGTTCAAGGGGTAGACTGCCTGCCTAGCAAGCATGAGGCCCTGAGTTCAGTCTCTAGTACTATCAAAAAAGAAAGAGAAAGAAAGAAAGCAGGGGCTAAGTTCCTCTGGAATCCAGGCAAGCCTACCTTGAAGGTAGGGTTCGAATGTGGCCTGTACATTTGAAAGGGAAATAGAAAATACCTTATAAAATAAAGTATTTTGAAGACCCACAAAGAGAGGGCACATAGCAGCAAAGTCTTCCCTATCCTATTCTAGTCTATTTGAGACAGGTAGTGACCAGCACAAGGCAAGTCATCTCTGGGCCCTTAACCTGTTCCCATATAAAAAGCATGCTTTCAACAGGGCGCCTATAAACCTGGCTACTCCAAAGGCGGAGATCAGAGGACCTTGGTTCAGGGCCAGTCCAGGCAGGAAAGACCATCAGATTCTTACATCTAATTACCAAAAGAGCCAGATGTTTAGTGTGGCTCAAGTGGTAGAATGCTAGCTTTGAGCAAAAAAAAGCTCAGGGACAGCACCCCAGCCCTGAGTTCAAGCTGCAGCACCGCTCCCCCCGCCCCCCCCCCCCAAAAAAAAACATGCTTTCTGCAGATTTGTCATAAAGCACCAGATTGGATCCAAATGTTTAGACTAAGCCCCTTATGACAGACCAAGTTAAAATTAGTGGGATTCAAAATGACAAATAATAAACACAAAGGGGAAAGATGACAGCAGGGAAAAACCTGCCTCGTGAATAGTCCACAGGAAGCACCCAGAACCAACCCTGATGTCAGTCTGTCACAGCACAATTCTATTCGCCCTTAGGTCACTAATTTTTGGTGTCACACAGCTCAGCAATACACTTAGTTTCACACTGGTTTTCACTGTAGAAAATACGTGTGGTGCTTGGGTCATGCTACCAGTTATGTGGGTTATTTTGCAGAAACTTAAAGGATGCTTTTGCTTAGAATTTTTTAAAGGACTTCATTGGAGCCTCCTACAGATATCTGATAAAAGGGGGCACAAGACTCAGCATCCATCTTTGTGTTGTGTCTTTTTGTGTGCAGTCTTACCCCTCGGGTCAGATGCCAGTGGGTTCTGCATGTAGACATACTGAACCCGCTAACTCTGGTTCATTTAAACAAAACGATGAGTAACTCCACCCTCACGGAGTTACCTGGGTCCCCTGTTAGCTTGAAAACCTCAAGGCCAGAAAGCGCTTGTAAACAGGAAAGCAAGCATCTTCTAAAACCATCACCAATGAGTCACCAAATCTTAGCCGCCTCTCCCACCTACCAAAAAAAAAGTCAATTAAAGCTTGTTGCCCTTTTGCTTATTGATCAGAAGCCTGATTCCCCTGTCAGTAGTAAATCATTGCTGTATCCTTCTGTGCTAGCTGACATCTGCCAGCCCGGGCTGAAGTTTCAATACAAAAGCCCTGCTGTCTGTGACAAGTCTCGTGTGGCCCTGAGTAAACTGGATTCGGGAGTCGAGAAGGGTTACTCCTCTTTTTTTCTCTCTCTCTTTCTTCTCTGACAATGAAGCTGTCAACACCTTGATGGTGAACTTCTCAGCCACCAGGACTGGGAGACAGAAATGCTTACCTTCCCTAGTCTGTATTTTATAATAGCAGCCAGAGATGGTTAGGTAGAATATTCCTTGCCAACTCAGACAGTACAGTGGGCCCAACAGCCAGGGGGGCACGCCGTAGAGGAGGACTTAGGTGTTGGGATTAGCTATTAGCTAACAAGTAGCATTATGGCTTCCTAGGCCGAGGCAGACGAGGACAGTACTACAAATGAGGAGGGCAGGCCGTGGTGGATCCACACGGGGGGTGGGGGGCAAAAGGCAGCTGAGGCCCAAGGGCAGTGATCTCGGGCTCCTCCCGAGCTTGACTGGGGCCTTGATGAGCGCAAACGCTCGTTCCCTTGCTCGGGGCTGCAGGATGGAGCTAGAGAGCAAGTGCAAACTGCGGGAGAGGATGGGTGGGGCTGGGCCGGCGGCGGAGGAGGGCGAATCCTAGCCGGGGTGGTGCCGGGCAGCGCTCACGGGCACGCTGCACCGAAAAGGATGATCCACTTCTAACCGTCGCCGAGAAAAACAGACGTGTGCCGGATCGAGGCCGCTGGCCACCATGCGACCATGCGGGGCGCGAACACGCCGCGCTGCAGCGGCGCCTCGGTCCCGGTGGCCGCTCGGGGCCAAGGCCGCTCCGCGCTGGCTCGTTCCGTGGGCTCGGGCGCCCCCGCGCGGCCGCGGCGGAGCGGCGCAGCCCCGACTCCCCCGCGCCCGGTCTCGCGAGGCCCAGCGCTCGCCAGCCCGGGGTCCGCGCGGAGGCCCGGGGCCGCCGGGCCTCTCCCGGGGCCTCGTCAGCGCGCGCCAGGCCGCGCTTGTTTGCCAAGTCGCGGGGCTCCCCCCGGGCCGGGCCGCGAGCTAACGAGCCCCGCCGGAGCGCGGCGTTGGCGACCCAGCGCGCCCCCCCTCCCCGTCCCTCAGGCGGGCTCCGGGCTCCCTCCCTGTCCCTCCCCGCGAACTTCCCGCGGGCCGCTTCCCATACTGCCCCGCGGCGATGGCGCCATAGAGATCCGCGGAGCAGAGAGTCTCTTTTCCCCCGACACCCCTCACCCCGCCGCCGGCTCCCGGGGCATTGTGGGATAGCGGGAGCCGCCGAGGCCTTCGCTGAACCCCAGGCCTTCCCTGAGGCCCAGCCAGGGCGAGCACCCAGGTCAGCGCCCTCGGCCTGGGTGCCCGAGCTCTTTCCCCGGGCTGGAAAAGCTCGGCTCACAGCAGTAAGGACAGCAATGGCTCCCCTCCATAGGTTTTGCAACCTGTGAATAAAGCAAGGGCTTTGTGTGACTTATCCCGCTGATTCTCTTCCTGTTGGTGAGTTGGAATCTCTGGGAAGAAAACTGCTTAGCATGGTTCAATCAGGAGCTTTCCAGGCTTATTTGAACAGAGAGTCCTTTTTTTAAAAAAAAGATACTCACATACAGGGGAACTAATTCGTGAAATACACCTTGGAACACACTGGCCCCTCAAAAGTTCATTGTTTTCAGGGGTGCTGCCCCTGGCCTTAAGGGAATATGGCATTGAGAACTGACACCAACTGACAAACATTAGCTATTCCTCTCACTAACACACACACACACACCCTTACCAGGAATCGAACCCAGGGTTTCATGCAAGTACTCTGCCTCTTGAGTCACATGCCTCTTTCATTTGTATTTTATTTTGGGTATAGGGTTACACTAACTTTGCTCACACTGACATTGAACTTGGAGACTCCCAGCCTCTGCTTCTCAAGCATTTCAATCTCCAAGATTACCCAGGTATACACACGCACGCACTAATATCTGAGGATTAAATGAGTAATCCATGTAAAAATCTACAGGACTCAAAAAGTTCTTAGGAAAAAATAAAAATTTTAAAGTCCTTAGAATTACTAAATAAGCATTTGATATTGTCACCCCCATTTTGCAAGGAAGGAAAACTGAGGCAGCGAGATGCAGTGCTTAGCACTAGTAGCTAGTGAGCTGAAACCCAGGCAGCCAAGGGCAGGGCCTATGCTAGTATAGTATCCCTGTAGTATCTACCCTGCCTCGGCCATGTGTGCACAAGAAACCCCAGAACCAGGCCCTCAGTAGCTAAGCCAGAATTCCCTGTAAGAGACTCTTCTTGCCAGGCGCCAGTGGCTCATGCTTGTTCCTAGCCACCCAGGAGGCTGAGCTCTGAGGATCAAGGTTCAAAGCCAGCTCAGGCAGAAAGGCCCAAGAGACTCTCATCTCCACTCAACCACCAAAAAGCTGGAAGTCGATGTATGCCTCTCGTGATAGAGAGCTAGCCTTGAGCAAAATAGCTCAAGGACAGTGACTAAACCCTGAGTTCAAGCCCCAGGACTGGCATGCACACACACACACACACACACACACACACGAGTCTCTTGTCTACCTAATACCTCCTGTCACTACCTAGTATAACTACCACCATGAATACCCTCACAGGAGAAAGAGGACAGGATTTGGGGCTAGATAGCTATAGATTTGACCCTGATTTCACCATTCAGTGGCTGTGTGACCTTAGACAAGTAACCATCAGTTCCTCTTCAGGAAGAAGAAAAACAAAAAGCAGTCATGGGGGCTGGGGATATGGCCTAGTGGCAAGAGAGCTTGCCTCGTTTACATGAGGCCCTGGGTTCGATTCCCCAGCACCACATATACAGAAAACAGCCAGAAGCGGCGCTGTGGCTCAAGTGGCAGAGTGCTAGCCTTGAGCAAAAAGGAAACCAGGGACAGTGCTCAGGCCCTGAGTCCAAGGCCCAGGACTGGCCAAAAAAAAAGCAGTCATGTAAGGATAGAGAGATAATGAAGGCAAAGCACTTAGCGTGAGATGCAGCCCATATAGTAAGCACCCCACTTCCAACTCCCCTGGGAAGCCTTCCATGAGTGTGCTTCCCTCCCACCTCCAGGCTGGTGTGCCCCATGCTTTTCCCCTGCCTTTAGTTTTGAAAGTATAGCCTTAGGTGCCATTTCCTCCATAAAACTGAGCTCCTAGGGGCCAACCGTGGGCACTGCTCTGCCACAGGGACTGGCATCATCAAGCTGAGCACATACTAGGAGCCCAATAAATATATGATAACCTAATGACTGAACCATAATAACTGGAAAGATGTCTAATATTCATTATTGATAGGCCACTGCACCCTAGGCCCAGTTCTAGACATCTCGCATGGATTCACGTGGATTCTTGTTCAACCTGCCTATGCAGTAAATGTCAGTGTTTTTCCATCTAAGGAAACAGAGGCACAAGATGAACCCACAAAATAGTAAAAACCAGTACATGCACCTAGTCATTCAGGCACTAGAGTCTGCAAAATAAACTACAATAAGCAAGTGGGCAGATGGAGACCTACCTATACTCTCAGGACCTCTGAGAATCCGGTCCAAAGCTGTGACAGGGCTATACGTGCATAGTGCATTACTGTAACTAGCCTGGAAAAGGAAGGAGTACCCGTCAGGGCCTGCTTCTCCCTGGCCTACATTCCATCTGTGCAGTAAACACTAGGTAATAAAAGGCCCCTGCCCTCACCTGTGTGCAGACCTAGGAAACACTGGAGAGGGGGAGGGGAAGGCTAGGCTGGAAGAGAGAGACCAAAAAGATAAACAGGTATGTAAACACACGGAGGGGCATATAATATATACATATGCATACTATATCATACGTATACTATATTATATACAATATTTGTAACTGTGGAAATGTTTGGGAGGATTAGAGAAGAGTAAAAGGAACGTCAGAGAGTGAATGATACGTTGTGAACCAAGTTAGCAAAGGGAAGCTCACTGAAAGTGAGAGCACGCAGGGGGTCAGCCTGGTTGAAGTGCTGTGTCGGCCTGGGTGGCAGAGCATAGCAAAACTCTTTTAAACCACCAGTATTCACCAAAAAGTCAATGGCAGGCTGAGGCCTGTCTGGGGTGTGGGTACAAATAGGTTGGGGGGGCGGGGATGGAGAAGGTGAATGGGCGAACAGAGCCAATGCATTTGATGTGTATGTGTGAAGTGGAACCAGGAAGCTTGTTTGAGACAGGAGAAGGAAACTGATGGATGGGAGTGTCTGCAAATCACTCGGCAAGCCTGCCTCGGGGACAGAGCGCTAAGCTCAGAGTGAGAACGGTCTCCTCCCACACGGCCTATGATCAAGGCACGGTGCACGCATGCGTGGACATTGCACACACACACACACACACACACACACACCCTCCTTGTGTAACGAGTGGCTGTTGAGCAACATCAGTGAGCAGCGTGGTATTCGATGGGCCCCGCTCAGAGCAGACAGAAGGCCGGCCAGGGACCAGCGGATGAGGAAGGGCCGCCCCGGGCAATCAGCAGGCAAAGGAGACATGCGGCCATTTTCCTCATTAAAAGTTTGGCCAGGCTGGCAAAGTGGGCGCCTGGGGCGAGGGCATCTCCTGGGGGGCGCGGGCCGCAGCTGGGCCTGGCATCACGCCGGGTTGCCCTAATTGGGCCCCGGGTGTCCACTGAGCCCGTCCCTTCTCCTTCACCACGGTCCAGCTCATTAGGGCCTAATTAGTGGCAGATGGCTCGGCGAGCCTCGGGGACTGAGCGGTGAGCTCAGAGGGGGAAAAGTGGGAGCCATCACGACTTCCTCCCCCGTGGCCTCCGACTTGCTCTGCAGCAGCCCAAACTTTGTCCCGCCCTCAGGGACACGCAGGTCCCTGGGGTGCCCAGGTGCACTGCCTCTCCCTGGCCATCGAGGCTCCCAGCATGGCCTCCGTGGGGGAGGGGGCACCCCAGCTCTGCCCTCCGCCCCATCCTGAGACCGCTGGGGCGGCCTGGACAAGGCCAGGGCCAAGCACTACAGCCTAGAAGGAACCAAGAGGTCTGACCACGCAGCTGAGCAGGGTCCCCCCACACACACCCCATCCCAGGCGGGTCCCCTCGGCAGCCACAGGGTGATGTGAGAAACTGCTGCTATTTCGGAGCTAAAGGGCATAGATACGTGCATCGCCCCCTTGCCCTCCGGAGAAGCGCTGGGACGTCATTACCACCCCCGTTTTGGAGATAAATAAACAGATTCTAAGGCATGGAGCTCATCTACCCCATGCAGCCATACCCTGCAGAGAAAGCTAGGTTTGGGGGAGTCTGGGCTGGACCCCGGCTCCGCCACTCAGCTCGCTGCGTCAATGCAAGCGCGCCCGTTAGTTATTTACCTCCCGTGAGGCTTTTCTTCATCTGTGCAGGGGGGTTCGCGCCTCCCTTTACTTCCTAACATTGTAAAGATGGAAGACAGTGTCTATAATGGCCTGACGTGGGCCTGGCCTCGCAGGAGCCATTCAGGAAATGGCGACTTTGGCTGCGGTGTGATAGACTGGGTGACGTCTTGGTGGAATGAAAAGAGCACAACACTCAGGGCCAAGTTCTGCTCCCTTGCTCGGTGTCAGTTTGCGTAGCAGGCATGGCGTCTGGGAAGGGGAAGATGGGAACGCAGTGCAGCGCGGTGGACGCTGGAGGCGAGATCAGGCTCAGGTGTGTGACCCGGTGCGGCTTTCTGTGCCCAACTTTGCCATCTGTGAGATGGGGCGGTGCCTGTCCTCGCAGCTTAGGGTGAAAGCCAAGTTCCATGGGGCGTTCAACAGTGGCCGGCACGATCCATAGCCCCTGCCACCTCAAAGATGAGGTTGCCAAGCCCGAGACCACCGCTCAAGGTGCACAGCTGGAGGCCGGCCGTGCCCGGCGTGAAGCCCGGGGCTTTCCTGCTGGACAGTGCTTGAGAGGCAGGATCCCAGGCCCCGTAGGAGACAGGCCTGGCCTCCTCCCAGGGAACGCATAGCATCCGGTCGTAGGCCCAGCAGGCGGTGCTCAGAGGACTCAGTGAAAGGGAAACACAGGCCTGGTCCTGGTGCAAGCAGACCTGCTTCTAGGTGTCTCCTGTGAGCTTCAAGGACTCTCTCTCTCTCTCTCTCTCTCTCTCTCTCTCTTTCTTTCCCTCTCTCTCTCTCTTTCTCTGCCACTTCCACCACTCCAAATAAGCTCACAACCTTCCAGAAGCAGAGAGCGTGCTAGCAAACACAGCTTTACACCTCGCCAGGCAAGGGAGGAGCTCTCAGCGCCCCCAGCACTGACTCTTGGGGAGGGGTGTCAGCTCAGAGGTCCCACTCTGTGCCCTGTGTGTTCATGTCTAAGGCCAGAACGGAATGCAGGCCTCTGGCCCATGTTCTTTAACGACCTGAGTCCTACCTCCAGCAGAAGTGAGCTGGGCCCGGGACCTGTGGGGAGCTATGAATCAACAGTGGTCTCTCCCTTTTTCTTTCTTTCTTTTTTTTTTTTTTTGTGCCAGTCCTGGGGATTGAACTCAGGACCTAGTCGCTGTCCCTGAGCTTTTGCTCAAGGCTAGCTCCCTACCATTTGAAACACAGTGCCACTTCCAGCTTTTCCTGTGTATGTGGTGCTGAGGACTCAAACCCAGGGCTTCATGCACGGTAGGCAAGCACTCTACCATTAAGCCACATTCCCAGCCCTACAGTGGTCTCTTGATGACCAATGGCCTTCCTTCCAGTCCCCACCAGGACCAAACCTGCAGGAGGAGTGGGGACTTGGCGGTGACCGATGGGGAAGGCCCAAAGTCCTCCGGACTCCTGGAGGAAGCCATATCCATCCCTAAGTGTGTTGGGTTTAGGAGTTGGCAGCCCGGGTCCAAGTTCTAATTGTGTGGCCCTGGGCAAAGGCCTTTACTTGTGCCCTCCTCCATGTTAGATAATAATAGGACCTGCACACTGGGTTGTTGCAAGAACTAGAAGCCACACTGTAGTCTCCCAGCAGCCTCAGTCCTACGGGCACAGGCCTGAGCACAGCGGCCTCACAGTGTGTGGTGCTTGGGTGCCACCTCGTGGCTTCTTTGGGAAATGCAGTCTCTCATACCAGGAAGCTGCTGGTCAAGGCCAGTCTGGAGGCCAGAAGAGGCATCTCCTGGGTGAGGCCTCCCCCAGCCTAGGCGTGGATGCAAAGGACAGGCTGCTCCAGGAGGTTTGCTCAGAAAGCCCCCCCACCACCACCACAGCCAAATAACTTGCGTATTGGGTTGGAAGGAACGGAGTTCGTACAGCTGGTTGCTGTCTGTGTCAATAGGGTCCTGAGGCCCTGTGACTTTCTGGAACACCAGCCCCAGATAGCCTCTCACCTGCCTCTTCCATACAAGGAGCCATGTCACAAGCCATTTGCCAGATTCCCCTCACCCCACTCCCTCTCCCGGTCCCAAGCCTTGTTTCTTGGGGCTGGGACGCTCAGCAGGAAGGACCACGGGAATGCACTGTTTCCACCCTTTCTCCATGTCCCTAAGGCCACAGCGGGGTGCAAGCGGCCCATGGTCACACCGGCGAAGGCCTGGACTCTCACTGGACGGTGGATGCCCAGGAAGCCCCTCCCCCTCTCCTGAACAAAAACTGCAGAGTGCCGTGACTCAGTTCTGCTTTCGTGGACTCTGTATGCAGTGTCCCTTCAGAATGCCCTTCAGCCGGCCCAGGCCCGTAGTCTCCCTCCACCCCACCCCTTAGACCAGGACTCAAGGTATCCAACACTTTGCTCATGGGTGGACGGACCCACACCTCCAACCCCTGGGCCAACAGTCTTAAGGGCTCAGCCTTGACTCTAAGCTAAATCCCAACACTGCTACTTACCAGTACTGAGTGTGGCCTGGTAAACTGAGCCTGGGCTACAGGGTGGGAGGAGACAGGTAAAAGGAGATGACCAGCCTGGGAGCAGGCAGAGAGGGCAGGGCCAGTGGCAGCCATGATGGCATCTACCTTCCATTCCCCCTCCCCAGTGGACCTGCTTTAAAGTCCCAGCCATGATCTTCAGAACCTGCCTTGGTGCCCTGCCCCTCAGTGGACGCCGCCCCTGCAGGGGGCTCCCCAAGCCTGAGAGAGGCCCACTCCACTGTGACAAGACACGGGAAAGACGCACCCAGGCGGGCCTGGTGGGGAGGAGACCCGAGGTGTCGCCTCGGCCTGAGCGCTCGCCCCACCCTCCCGAGGCTGTGTTTCCCCGCAGTAAGCTGTTGAGGCTTACCCACTGAGGGGTGAAGCCTTCTGCCAAACCCATGACTGGGCCGGGCCCCACCCTTCTGACCTGCTCCCCTGAAGTCTAGGACTTTATCACGGAACAGAGGGGGCCTCCTCGGAGTAGGCCTTGGCTCCCCACTGCCGGGCTAGATTCACCTCCCCTGGTGCGGGGATGCTAAGCTCACTCCCTTATCAGTGCTCCCCTTTTCACCCTCTCCCCTGGGCGCCCGACCCGCGGGTATCCATGGTGAGGCAAAGGGACACAGGCTAGCCTAAGGTGCACGTGGCTGAACGAGATCCCCTTTTCCTCCCTCCTTACCCACTAAGGAAGCCAGGCGCAGACGGATCTCGGAGACGCTTGGGAGAGCAATCTCATTTAATCAGGAGGGGCTCACAGTGATATAGTAGTGATGACAAGGATTGAGCAGGAGCTGGCGATAGGCTGGCGAGCTTGTCCATCCAAGAGCAGCTCCCAAGGACCTCCCTCATGGGCTAACGTCACTTCCCATAGAACCGCCCTGTGGGCAAAACCCGCGTGAAAAGGGAGCACATGTGCTCACTGGCGCAAGGTGGGGGATGGTCTCAAAGCTACCCCTTCTGGTTCCGGACCCAGAAGGAGATAGGTGTGGCTCACTTCCACACTGACCCAGGGCTGGGGGAAGGGCGGCGTCTCGGGAGCGCTCTCCTCGCCCTTCCCCCCTTAAGGCCAAGATGAATCCCCAACACCCACCACGGCTGACACACTCACCCCTATATTAGCCCTCTGCCCCCAAGCCGGCCAAGGCCAAGTCACTACCCCCGCTCCCCCAGGGTGAAATAGACTGAATGGTCACACACACACACACACACACACACACACACACACACGTGTTCGGGTCCAGGAGCCTGTGAGTGTGGCCTTCTTTAGGAAAAGGGTCTTGATGGATGTGACTCATTTCAGGATCTTCAGATGAGGTCATGTTGGGTTACCCAGATGGGCTGTAAATCCAGCCGTCAATGGAGACGGGTGAAGACAGGCAGAGCTGCGTGACACCTCACAGGCCGAGGAACTCGGGGAGCCACCATGGCGCGACCTCCTCTAAAGTCTGCCCAGGGCGCCTGGCCTGCAGACCCCGCGGTCTGGGGCTTCTGTGAGAGGACACTGTGTCTGAAGCACCCATTTTTTGAGGAGCCCTAGGACCCTCGTACAGAGCCTGCAGCAAACCCGATTCCCAGGGCTGAGTTGAGCGCAGTGGGGGTGTGCAGCGGGAATGGGGTCCTGGGGCCACCAAAGGAGGCGCTGAGCAGCTGCCGGGCCCAGGTGACTCCCCACAGGAGCGAGGATGACATGGGGACAGACTAGAGGGGCCTAGGGCACCCGGGGAGAGGAGCAAGTCCTGGGGGTGCTGGGCCCAGGGAAGGATCCCAGGCGGTGAGTCCCCCCACGGGTGAAGAAGGGCCTCTTCTTGATAAACTCCACACACGGGTCTGGAGGAGGGCGCGTAGGGCTTCTCCTGTCCCCAAGGCTGTCCAGCCCTGACTGTCCGCTGAGCACCCCCAAGCTGCCTCCCCAGCCCAGCAAGGCGGGGTGCCCCAGAATCCAAGCCGCATCATCTCGCCATAGCCCAGGCCTCAGGTTGGCCCTCGGGTCACCACCCCCAAGCCGGCCTGCCCTGGCCACCAGAGGCCCCCCTCCCCCATTCTCTACCTACACGGGAACAAGCAATCCACAAAGCGAATACGCCCAACGAGATGCTTTCACCTTTTAAGTCATTTGAGTTCCACACGGGCACCAGTGAGTCAGTGTGAGCCCCTCTCACTTCCCCGGAAACCCACTCGGACGCCGTCAACCATTTGTGTTATGTGACCCAGGAAGGTCACCTCCAAAATCTTCCTTGAGGAACTGATGCGACGTCAAGGCAAGGATGTATTCAAAACTATGAATCTTGGGCTGGGAATATGGCCTAGTGGGAAAGTGCTCGCTTCGTATACATGAAGCCCTGGGTTCGGTTCCTCAGCACCACATATATAGAAAAAGCCAGAAGTGGCGCTGCGGCTCAAGTGGTAGAGTGCTAGCCTTGAGCAAAAAGAAGCCAGGGACAGTGCTCAGGCCCTGAGTTCAAGGCCCAGGACTGGCCAAAAACAAAACAACATCCTACCATTCTTCCATCTTGGGGCCAAAATGTCCGGGTGGAGCAACGGCAGCTTCAACGGGTCCTACAGCAGCTTCGTCCTGGTGGCTTCCCGGGGCTGCAGGAGTCCCGGGGCCTCCTGGTGCTGCCCGCCATGCTCTTCAGTTTCTCGGTCGCTTCAACTGCATCTCGCTGCCCCGCCGCCTGCTCCAGATGTTCGGCCTCAACTCCCCCCCCACCCCCCACCAGGCAAGGCAGATCCAGGATATGGGCACCCGTGGGAAAGGGGATAGTGATCGGAGAGATGGGAGCAAAATGAAAATGGACAACCTACTTTAGCCGCGTGTGTGAAAATAGAACAGTGAACTTGTTGAGATTTTGGCTTGGGAAAGTGGGGAAGAGAGAGTGACGGAGAAGAGTCTGATCTCAGTACAGTGGGTGTGTGTGTACACACACACACACACACACTTATGGACATGTCAAAATGAAAGCTAATTGATGCTAATTAAAACATTTAAAAATAAGTGTTGATATGGTAGGTACGGTGAGTGGTTGTACCTGTATGGGGATAGGAGCTATAGGAGAACTCTGTATGTTCTGCTCAGTTTTTCTATGAACTTAAAACTTTATGTGAAAATGACACATACTTGAGGGGCTAAGCTGGCTGTGGTAGTGCACAACTCTTTATATGGAGACATAAAAGAACCCAACTTCACCAGGTGCCAGTGGCTCATGCCTATAATCCTAGCTACTCAGGCAGCTGAGATCTGAGGATCGAGGTTCAAAGCCAGCCTTGGCAGGAAAAGTCCATGAGACTCTTATTCTCCAATTAACCACCAGGAAACCAGAAGTGGCGCTGTGGCTCAAAGCGGTAGAGCACTAGCCTGTAGCTGAAGAGCTCAGGGACAGCGCCCAGTCGCAGAGTTCAAGCCCCATGACCAACAACAACAACCAAAAAAACCCAAACTTCAGAAATAATCCTGAGTAAGGGCTGGAAATGTGGCCTAGTGGTAGAGTGTTTGCGTAGCGTGCATGAAGGCCTGGGTTCTATTCCTTATACCACATAAACAGAAAAGGCCAGAAGTGATGCTATGACTCAAATGGTAGAGTGCTAGCCTTGAGCAAAGAAGCTCAGAGACAGTGCCCAGGCTCTGAGTCCAAGCTCCAAGACTGGCAAAATAATCATCATAATAATAAGCCTGAGGAAAATGAGTGTTGCTGGAGATGACACAATACTAGATTTCAAGTTATATTACAGAATCAGAGGGGGAAAAGCAGATACACAAAAGCAGGGTCACAAAAGTAAATACAAAGATCAATAGAACAGGAGACAAGAAATGAAAACACACAGCTACCACAATCTAATTTTTTTTTTTTTTTTTTTTTGGCCAGTCCTGGGCCTTGGACTCAGGGCCTGAGCACTGTCCCTGGCTTCTTCCCGCTCAAGGCTAGCACTCTGCCACTTGAGCCACAGCGCCACTTCTGGCCATTTTCTGTATATGTGGTGCTGGGGAATTGAACCCAGAGCCTCATGTATACGAGGCAAGCTCTCTTGCCACTAGGCCATATCCCCAGCCCCACAATCTAATTTTTGACAAAAAAAAAAAAAAGCCAAAACATATACTGAAGAAAAGACCATCATTTTTTACAAATGGTACCAGGAAAACTGGTTATCTGCATATAGAAGACTGAAACTGAGGCCCTATCAATCACACTGCATAAATGTCGACTCCAATGGCTCCAAGATGTAAATATCAGATATGAAACACCGAAACTGCTGCAGGAAATGGGGGAAGGGAGTGGAAGATAGAAGCACAGGTAGTTATTTCCTTTTGCTTTTTCTTCCCCTCCCCCCTCCCAACTTTTGAACTCAGGGCCTGGACTTTGTCTCTTAGCTTTTTGGCTACTAATTGGAGGTAGAAGTCTCACTAGACTTTCCTGTCCACGAGGCCTTTCAACTGCAGTCCTCAGGTCTCAGCCTCCTGAGTGGCTAGGATGACAGGCGTGAGCCACTGCTGCCCAGCTCCCAGTAATTATTTTCTCTCCCTCTCTCTCTTTTGTTTTTTATCCAAAACTAGGACTCAAACTCACTATCTGATATTTTCACTCATTGGCTGGCTCTCTATCATCTGAGCCACACATCCAACCCTGTATTTTCTTCTCTGTGTGTATGTACCAGTCCTGGAGCTTGAACTCAGGGCCTAGGCTCTGTCATGGAGCTTCTTTTGCTCAAGTCTAGCACCCTACTACTTGAGCCACAACCCCACTTCTGGATTTTCTTTTCTTTTCTTTTCTTTTTTCTTTTTTTTTTTTTTTTTTTGGTAGTTTAGTGGAGGTAACAGTCTTGTGGACTTTCCTGCCCTGGCTGGCTTCAAACTGCCATTCTCAGATCTCAGCCTCTGGAGTAGCTAGGATTCTAAGTGTGAGCCACTGGCGTCCAGTATTTTCTTAACAGGACTCCATTTACCCATAAATTAAAGACAAGAATTAACAAATGAACGTTTCTGTACTTCAAAAGAAATAGTTATCAGGGGCTGGGAATATGGCCTAGTGGTAGAGTGCTTGCCTCATATACATGAAGCCCTGGGTTTGATTCCTCAGCACCACATATATGGAAAAAGCCAGAAGCAGCGCTGTGGCTCAAGTGGCAGAATGCTAGCCTTAAGCAGAAAGAAGCTCAGGCTCTGAGTTCAAGCCCCAGGACTGCCAAAAGAGAAGTGAGCAGAAAATTAAGACAGTCCTCAGAAGAAGAAATACAATTGACTAGTAAGTACGCAAAGAAATGTTTAACAGCCTTAGTCATAAAAGAAATGCAAATAAAAACTACACCATCTCACCTGAGTTAGAATAATAATCAAGAAAACCAACAACAAAGATGGGGGGGGGGGGGGAATCTTCATACATTATGGGAATGTAAGCTGGTGCAACCACAAGGGAAGTCAGTATGGAGGGTCCTCAAAAAGACAAGAATAGATCTACCCCGTGACCAGGCCGTGCTACTCTTAGGCATACATCTGAGTGGTATGAATCAATATGCAAGAGGGAGGTCTCCATGTGCATGTGCACTGCTGGCCTCTGTTCACAATCGACAAACCGTGCAATCAGTCAAGGTGCCCAACAACTATATGTTGTGCGTATGTCATAGGATATCACTCCACTATTAAAAAATGAAAACATGGGGCAGAGTGCTAGACTTGAGCAAAAAGAAGCCAGGGACAGTGCTCAGGCCCTGGGTCCAAGCCCCAGTCCTGGCCAAAAGAAAAGAAAAGAACCTCAGTGATTTGTAGTGATATTTACATAGGCAAGTCTAGGATTATTTTACAGTAATATTTCCTCATCAAGAATTTAAATGAGGGAGGGGAGAAAGATGGCGCCGAAACAATAGGGAGGCACCCCGACTCGCACCAACTGAATAGCGAGCTGGGAACTCCAACACCCAACACTCCACCAAGAACCCAGCAAAACCAGCATCCAGAAGCAGTGGAGAAACGCAGGAAAACAAAAGGAGCAAAAAAGAAGAACCGAAAACCTACACGGAGCCGGAGATTCACTGGGGCACCCTCCCCCCACCAGCCGGCCCTGGCCCAAACAGGGTCAGGCTGGGAAAGGGAAACCCGGCGATCGGCAGACAGGTTGCCAGGAGCGCAGAATCCATATAGCGGGAGACCCCACGGACACAAAGCAGGGTGCGGACCAAGACACACCCGGCAGCGACGAGAAGTTCGGGTCCACACCGGATTCGGACAAGGGAACCCAGCGCGGCAGAAAGAGGGAACGGGGGAGCCACCACGACACTTCGCCAACCCCTGAAGGGCCAACGGCGGTGCGGGACACACACACAAAGCAGCAAAAGTGAGTCCCCCATAATCCCTTCCCCCAACGGGAGACCCAAGCCCGACAAAGAAGCTATAGCTCCCTCCCTCCCCCTCCCCACTCCCGTGGGAACAAAGGATCCCCAAATCAGGCGGGGAAGCTCCCATCAGGCGCTGGGAAGCCAGTCTAGCAGGGGAAGGGCGGAACAGCCCCAAGCCCCCAAAGGTTCCTGAACTGGCAGAACCGGCCCCGTCCCCTTCCCAACAGGGGCCGGGGACGGCCGGCAGGGCAAGCCCCACCCGAGGCGCCTAGACCTTGCGGACTCTTACAACTAAAATCACAGGCGCTGGTGGGCAATACCAGCCCAGCAGGGTCACCTGAGCCTGATCTCGTTCCCCCTCCTCGCAGCGGAGGCGAGGTCTGAGAGTGCCAAGCCACACCCGGACAGTCGATCCCACTGGGCCCCACACATACTGCCTCCCCCCCCCAACGGACTCTCGGGAGGGCGCAAGCACAACCCAACAACCCAGGGCTCGCTCTGGGAGGCAGACCCCACTTAAGTGCCTGTTGTAGGGGACTCACAGTGCACAGGAGGGCGGGGCCCCGGCGAAAGCGCTGGTAGGCGTGCCCTGCACTGGTGGGCGGGGCCACAGCGACAGCACCTGCTGACGCAGACACGCCTACACAGAAGGGAGGGAAGATCTACACAGACTTCCAGATGCGCAAATCACAAAGAAACATAACTCAGTTCATCAAAGGACAAGCCAACTCGCCAGCTCCAAAAAGCAGCACGACTGGAGAGGAGATGGAGAATAAAAAAGCAAATGAGGACATGTTAACAGGAATGATCGAAACCGTCAGAAATGAAATCAGAAAACAATTCCAGGAGTTTAGAGCGGAAATCTGGAAGGACACCCAGGAAGCCAAGAAAGAAATGGAAGCAAAACTGGATACAATGCAAGCCTCGTTTAAAGAAATGGAAGCAAAAATGGATACAATGCAAGCCGCCTTTAAAGAAAATCTCCACACCCTGAGAATTGAAATGCATGAAAAAATAGATTTAAAATACAACTCTTTAAAGGAAGAAATTTCCACGATCAGAGCTGATATGACAACCATGAATAGCTCTCTGACATCCATAAACTCCGCAATTGAAACCATAACACAAAGAGTGGACCATATGGAATCCAGAATCTCTCGCCTGGACGATGAAGCAGCTGACAACAACCAGAAAATGACCACACTCCAAGAAAAGGTGAAGCTTCAGGGAAGATTACTCCAGGAACTAATGGACAAAGACAAGAGATATAATCTGCGCATAATTGGAATAGAAGAAGGAGCCGAATATCAGAGCAGAGGGCTTAATCATGTTCTCAATAAAGTTATTGCAGAAAACTTCCCCAATCTCACAGGGGACCCCATCCAGGTAACCGAAGCCTATAGGACACCTGGCAGGCCAGACCCCAGGAAAACCACCCCAAGGCACATAATATTCAAGACTACAGACCTCAAGATTAAAGAGCAAATTCTGAATTCAGCCAAAGCGAAGAAGGAAACTTTTTTCAATGGGAAGAGGATTCGAATAACATCCGACTTATCCACACAAACTTACCAAGCTCGAAGTGAGTGGAAGAACACCATCCAAGTACTTCAGAATAACAACTTACAACCTCGGATCAAATATCCAGCGAAACTGGAGTTCACATTCGAAGGGAGAACCAGATCTTTCCACACCAAAGAGGAGCTAAAGGAGTATGTGAATAAAAAACCAGCCCTACAGCGAATATTAAGAGGGGAAGCCCACCCAACAGAGATCGTAAAAAACACACAGACAGATCCAGAAAGAAACTTCAATAGCCAAAGTCCAGCAGAAACACAAGCTCACTAAAGACAAGAAGAAAAAAAAAAAAAAAAACAACAGGAAAAAAACAGCCCAACAAGAAAATGGAAGGAGAAAAAACACCCTTATCCTTGATCTCTTTAAATATAAATGGCTTAAACTCCCCGATCAAGAGGAGCAGACTGGCAGAATGGATCCGCAAGCAAAAAGTTGACATCTGTTGTCTACAAGAGACCCACCTTACAGCAAGGGACAAAAACAGGCTTCGAATGAAAGGATGGAGCAAGATCTACCAAGCAAATGCACCCACCAAAAAGGCAGGTGTAGCCATCCTGATCTCAGACAAGCTGGATTTCTCTTTAAAGTCCACTCAAAAAGACAAAGAAGGACACTACATATTGATACAAGGAAAAATCCAGAATCAAGACATCACGGTGATAAATGTATACTCACCGAACAAAAGAGGCCCGACATATGTCAAGCAAATTCTCACAGAATTACAGAGCAAGATAGATGCAAACACAATCATAGTGGGTGACTTTAATACTCCTCTCTCTCCAAGAGACAGATCCAACACCCAGAGGATTAGTAAGGGAGCTGAGGACCTAAATAACACCATTGCCCAAATGGATCTAACAGACCTATATAGAACCTTCCACCCTACAGAGACCCAATACACCTTCTTTTCAGCAGCCCATGGATCATATTCCAAAATAGACCACGTCATAGCCCACACAAAGAACCTCAGCAAATACAAAAGAATTGACATCATCCCATGTATTATATCTGATCACAGTGGATTAAAGGTAACCCTCAACAACAAAGGATACCACAGAGCCTATACACACTCTTGGAGGCTAAACCCCACGCTGCTATCCAACACTTGGGCCACAGATCAAATTAAAGATGAAATCAACGAATTCATAAGCCACAATGACAAAGAAAACACATCACAAAGAAACCTATGGGACACAGCTAAGGCAGTACTGAGGGGCAAGATCATTGCACTCAGTACCCACATTAAAAGAATGGAAGCAGAGCAGGTGAATACCCTCACGATGAAACTAAAACAACTGGAGAAACAAGAAATGACAGAATCTAAAACGACTAGGAGGGGAGAGATTACAAAGATTAAAGAAGAGATAAATCTGATTGAAAATAGAAAGACCATTCAACAAATAAATAAGACTAAAAGCTGGTTCTTTGAGAAAATAAACAAAATTGACAGACCCCTTGCAAGACTCACAAAAAAAAGAAGAGAAGAGACTCATATTCGTAAAATCAGGGACTCCACAGGAAAAATTACAACAAATACACACGATATTCAAACAATCATAAGGAGCTATTTCCAAAACCTCTACTCAACAAAAAACAATAATTTTACAGAGATGGATCAATTCTTAGAGAAATACAAACTGCCCAAACTGAACCAAGAAGAAATAAATCAACTAAATAAACCAATAACTTACGGTGAGATACAGGAGGTAATCAAGAACCTCCCTACTAAGAAAAGCCCAGGCCCAGATGGATTCACCAATGAATTCTACAAAACCTTTAGTGAGGAGCTAATTCCAATACTCCTCAAACTCTTCCGCGAAATAGAAACGGAGGGAAAAATCCCGAACTCATTCTACGAAGCTAATATCATACTCATCCCCAAACCAGGCAAAGATCCAACAAAAAAAGAGAACTACAGACCAATATCACTAATGAACACAGATGCAAAGCTCCTCAATAAAATATTAGCTAACAGGATCCAGAAAGTGATCAAGAATATCATACATCATGACCAAGTAGGCTTCATCCCTCAGTCACAAGGATGGTTCAACATCCGTAAATCAATCAATGTAATTCACCACATAAACAGAACTAAAATCAAGAATCACATTGTTATCTCAGTCGATGCCCAAAAAGCCTTTGACAAAATACAACATCCATACCTATTAAAAGCTTTGGAGAGAACAGGAATAGATGGAACATTCCTCAAAACAATAAAAGCCATATACAACAGACCAACTGCTAATATCATATTAAATGGAGAGAAACTTAAATCATTCCCCCTAAACACAGGAACAAGACAAGGATGCCCACTCTCCCCACTTCTGTTCAACATAGTACTGGAATCCCTAGCCATAGCAATAAGGCAAGAGGAAGACATCAAAGGGATCCACATCGGCAAGGAAGAAATCAAGTTATCCCTATTCGCAGACGACATGATCTTATATCTCAAGGACCCAAAAAACTCAGTACCCAAACTCCTACATCTAATAAACCAATTTGGCAAAGTAGCAGGATACAAAATCAATCCACAAAAGTCAGCAGCTTTTCTGTACACCAGCAATAGACAAACAGAAAAGGAAATTATGGAAACGATTCCATTTACAGTAGCCAAAAAAAGAATAAAGTACCTAGGGATCAACTTAACCAAGGACGTGACGGACCTATTCAATGAAAACTACAAAAATCTAATAAGGGAAATCAAAGAAGACACAAGGAGATGGAAAGACCTCCCATGCTCATGGGTAGGCAGAATCAATATAGTGAAAATGGCCATACTGCCCAAATTGTTATACAAATTCAATGCAATACCTATCAAAATCCCAGCCACATTCTTCACTGAAATAGAGAAACCAATCCATAAATTCATATGGAACAGCAAAAAACCTAGAATAGCCAAAGCAATTCTAGGCAAAAAACATAGTGCAGGAGGTATCACCATACCAGACTTCAAGCTCTACTACAAGGCCATCATAACAAAAACAGCATGGTATTGGTATAAAAACAGATCGGAAGACCAGTGGATTAGAATTGAAGACCCAGAAATAAAACCGCACTCTTACAGCCAACTGATATTCGACAAAGGAGCTAAAGACATACAATGGAATAAACATAGCCTCTTCAACTACTGGTGCTGGGAGAACTGGGCAGCCATATGCAGAAAACTCAAAGTAGACCCAAGCCTATCACCATGTACCAAGATCGACTCAAAATGGATCAAGGACCTCAACATCAGACCTGAATCCTTGAAACTACTGAAGGACAGAGTAGGAAAGACACTAGAACTTATAGGCACAGGAAGGAACTTCCTGAATAGAGTCCCAGGCGCACAACAAATAGGGGAAAGACTCAACAAATGGGACTACTACAAATTAAAAAGTTTCTGCACAGCTAAGGTCATAGCCACCAAAATAGAAAGACAGCCAACGATATGGGAAAGGATATTTACCAGCACAGCAACAGACAAAGGCCTGATATCTGTCATCTACAGAGAACTCAAAAAACTAAGCCCCTCCAAGCCCAATAAACCTATTAGGAAATGGGCAAAAGAGCTAAAGAGAGACTTCACAAGAGAAGATATAAAAATGGCAAAGAAACACATGAGGAAATGCTCAACATCCCTGCTAGTAAAGGAAATGCAAATAAAAACAACCCTGAGATACCACCTCACCCCAGTTAGAATGGCCTATACTCTGAACTCAGGAAACAACAAATGCTGGAGGGGCTGTGGGGAAAGAGGAACCCTTCTCCATTGTTGGTGGGAGTGCAAATTAGTACAGCCACTTTGGAGAACAGTATGGAGGTTTCTCAAAAAGCTCAATATAGACCTACCCTATGACCCAGCCATACCACTCCTAGGCATCTATCCTAAACAGCAAAACCCAAGATATCAAAAGGACATTTGTACTTCCATGTTTATCGCAGCACAATTCACAATAGCCAAAATTTGGAAACAACCCAGATGCCCCTCCACAGATGAATGGATCCAAAAAATATGGTACTTATACACAATGGAATACTACATAGCGATTAGGAATGGTGAAATATTGTTATTCGCAGGGAAATGGTCAGAACTCGAACAAATAATGTTGAGTGAGACAAGCCTAGAACACAGAAAACAAAGGGGCATGATCTCCCTGATATATGACTGTTAACAAAGGGAGATGGAGAGACAGTAGAGACCAAGTCTGTGAACACTGTATATGTGCTTGATACATTGTATACTGCATATGGGTCTACCTGACCTAGACAAGGGATGGGAAAACAGGTTGTAAGATATCACAAGAAATGTACACAATGCCCTACTATGTAACTGCACCCTCTTTGCACAGCACCTTGTAAAAAAAAAAATTTATGTTCAATTGATAATAAAAAAAAATTTAAAAAAAAAAAAAAAAAAAAAAAAAATGAAAACATGTCACTTGCAGGACAGTGGATGGAACTGGAGATTATGATGATCAATAAACCAAGATCAATAAGTCAAATATTATATATTTTTTTCTCATTGATGGAATCTAGACCTAAAAGATATACTCAGATATGCATATACATATACGTATACCAACATAATTGTGACTATGGGGTGATGGGGAAGTGAGGGGGAGGAAGAGAATGATAGAGAACAGATCAAAACTCATTGTGTCTGTGTATGAAGAGGAACCAAGGAAACTCACTCAAAGCTGTTGAACAATAGGGAGTATAGGTAATGAGGAAAGAGAGAACTAAAGAGCAGGCTAATCTGACTAAATGATGACAAGCACACTGTGAAAGACTCTGGTAAAAACCCCCTTGTACAATTAATATGCACTGAAAATGGGCAACGATGAAGGAAAGCAAAACGGGCTATGTGGAGGATGAATCCATGCAAGAAGGGGGCTACTGGAGGAGAGAGTGAAGGTGATATGGCTGAATGCATTTATAATCTATTCTCCTTCTCCCTCTCCCTCACCCTCCCCCCCCCCCGGCCCCCCAGGCTGCCTATTCCACAAAACATGAGGTAGCCATTTCCAACAGAGAGAACACATGACCATGTTTTATACTGAGCATGACTTGATACATTGGTGCTTCCTAGGAATCATTCCAGGGGACACTTCCAATAAGCAGTTGAGCGGGTCTGGATACAGCCAGATGAAATCACCTGGAGGGTCCCAGAGAGCAACTCCGCAGGGACCCTGAACTCTTCCCCACAAGCCCCCTCCTGCTCCCGGTAAGAGCTGCGGCCCCTCGCTCTCCCTGCCCCCAGGACTCTGTGGGGCGCATGCTCACCCTGGCTACCCCCAAGGCCCTGCTAATTGCCTAAGTCAGAGCCCCAAGAGAGGAATTGAGAGCATTTAATTCACTCGGGGAGCCCAGGCCTGGCTTGGCCTGGCCTTACTGTCCCTGCCTGTGTTATCGGTCCTGGTGAGTAAGGGCGGGGAAGAGGGGGAGGCCCCCAGCTGGGAGAAAATAGAGTTTAGCTCTGGAAATAAGGGCGTCCACAGCACCGCTATGCCTCCTAGGACCCTCCCCCCGTGCAGGGAGCGAGAACGGGATGTCTGTAGACTCGTATTCCCAGCCTCTAACTACGGGCTTCGGGGTCTTTGCAGTTGGCCATGCCTCCTGAATTCATCATCTGAGTCCAACCCAGAGCCATGTTGTAGGACACTGAGGCCCGTGCGCTCCTTTTCTCCTCGGTGGAGAGAATCGAATCCTAGCCTGTGCTACAGACGCTCACGCAGCAGCTCAGAAGGAAACCTCTGTGCCAGTGCCACTGGCCCACAGCTGCCATCCTAGCTGCTCAAAAGGCTGAGCGTGGAGGATTGTGGTTCAAAGCCAGCCTGGGCAGGAAAGCTGGTGAGATTCTGAGCTCCAATGAACTGCCAGAAGGATCAAAGGGGGGGGGGGGGTACGGTTCAAGCAGTAGGGTGATGGCCTTGAGAGAAAAATCGAAAGGATAGCACCAGGCCTTGAGTTCAAGCACACACACACACACACACACACACACACACACACACGAAAATCCAATCAGTCTGCACCTTTCTCATTGCCCCTGCCCACAAGCTTCTCTGCTTTGTATTAACGTAACCACGTACATGGAGCAAGTCTGTGTGCCTAGGAACTCGGGGTTCTGCCAAGACAGCACCCCAATCAGCCCTGAGCAACTGCAGCTAACCGCCTGGAAGCCCCCGCTTTACCCGAGGACAGAGGGAAGGCTGAACCTTCCCTGTTCCGCACAGATGGAGACTGAGCTGTATGACACGTATGTCTACAGAGCCGGGAGTAGAATGGGGGACACTCTCTGTGTCTGTCCCTAAGTCCGCTGAGCAGGGCAGCCGGCTTTCTTCTGTCTCAAACTCCTTTCTTAGCTTCAGAGTTGGGGACCAAACTCCCTTCCTTCAGAAAAGAGAGGAACAATAGCAGCGCCGCAGGAAGCACTTCCCAACAGCCCTCCCTTAGAGCCAAAGGCTCCTGGACTTCGGAGGTCTCTGGCGCCGTGGTTCTCTGATCCTATGAGCCCAGTGGAGGCCAAGAAAGAACAGGGCTAATCAGCCTTCCCTCTGCCCTGCCCCGTGCTCCCTACCATTAAATAACTTGAGATCTCAGCAGTTCCTGCCTCCTTGCTACTCTCCAGATCACCTATGAGAACCCTAGACTAGGGTCCCTCTCCTTAGTCTCGGCTCCAGGGTCCCCAATGTAACCCCTCCTTTTCTTGAAGACCCTCAGGTCAGCCTAGGATGGTCCCCAGGATTTGAGAGCCTCCTTCCTAAAGGGGCCACAGCTGCGCAGCCAGGGTTGGGAGAATGATGTTTCTAGGTGATTGTTCCAACAAAGGAGAAGTTGGGCAGGAAGCGTAGAGCGAGGGAGGAAGAACCAATGGCACAGAGTTTTGTATGGCACAGTAATAAAAGATGACAGAAGGAAACTGTTGGTCTGTTCTATTTTCATATTCTAAAAAAGGAAGAACCTAGTGGAGAAGGAAATTAAACCCAAGATGGGGAAGAAAAACTCAAGACAATGCCCCTAAAAGTTGAGTTCTGGGTTACTGAGAAAACTGGCAAATATTCTTGTAGTCTTGGAGCGATGGAAAAAGAGTGGAAACTAGCTAGACATCAAGTCACCAAAGCGAGGAGGGAAATGGCAACTCAGAGTCAGTCCTCCTACATGGCGTCAAACTCCTAGATCCTGTCTCTAAACAGCGGACAGAGGAACACGCCCGTGCGCGAGGGAAGATGGTCCTTGAATAGTGCCCAGTGTAGCTAGCAAAGCCTGTGGCTTTGTGTTTCCTAGCATTAGACTTTTAAATGCAAAACAATCCAAGAAGTCACCAACACGTACACAAAAACAAGCACGAGGCCAAGAAGAGCTGAACAGAGAGTTGGGAGCTTGAAGACAGATTCTACAGCAAATAAAGATTCAGAAAACCACAGGGCACGGGTGGCTCATGCCTGTAATCCTAGCTACTCAAGAGGGCTCAGGCTCTGAGGATAGAGGGTTGAAGCCAACACCAGCAGGACCGTCTGTCAGACTCTTCTCTCCAGCTAACCACCAAAAGAATAAATAAATAAAAGAAGTAGAACTGTGGCTCAAGTGGTAGAGCGCTAGCCTGGAGCACAAAAGTTCAGGAACAGCACCCAGGCCCTGAGTTCAAGTCTCGAGACCAGTACAAAACAAAATTGAGAAAACAGAAAGAGGTCTTGAAGTTACAGCCATTCAAATGGTATGAGGAGGCAGAGGAGGAGAGAAAACTATATCAGCTAAAAACAAAACAACAAAGACAGGAAAAAAAGAGAAACAGGAAGTTGATGTCTATGTTATAATCTGATAAAAAGGCTCTGGTATTTTCTGTCACCTTGACAGAAGTAAGTAGAAAAGTGGTCCATTGAAGACTTATTCTCTGATACTTGGTGAAATCCTCAAACCATTCATGGACTCTCTGGAGCACTGTGACTGCATTAATAGGGGCATTGGTTGTTTCTTTTTGCTTTGCTATTTCATTTCACTTCATTCTCTGTCACTTTGGCTGTGAAGCGCTTTGGGAGGCTTGCACTATTCTGGGATCTCCTTGTTTGACAGGGAAGTCTTGTCAGTATGTTCTGTTAGGATCTAAGTAAGGGGTTTACCAAACAGAAAAGGGAAAATGCTGCGTGGATGTTAAAGGTAATAAAAGAAAAGGGTAGAGGTGAAAGAATGAAAATGTGGGATTCAAATACTCGGTAGTTTTCAGATTTGCCACAGGAGATGCTATTTTTAGAATGTCATAAGAAAGAGTGACTTGAAAAAGAATATATATGCACATATTTTTTTCAGAATTTCAGCACTAATGGACTACGTATATATACTTCAATTGTTTTTAATAATTTTATAATTGATATTTATTGAACTGAGGAATTAAGAATACAAACTGTAATTTTTATCTTTGGTTTTTCTTGGATATTATTTTTATGGCTTAAATTTTATTTTATTTACTCACTTATTTATCCATTTGTTTTTGGTAGTGGTGGTGGTAGTCGTGGAGCTTGAACTCTGGGCCTGGGTGCTGTCCCTAAGCTCTTCAGCTCAAGGCTAGCGCTCTACCACTTTGAGCCACAGCAACAGTTCCAGTTTCTAGTGTTTAATTGAAGATAAGAGTCTCACAGACTTTCCTGCCTGGGCTGGCTTTGAACCATGATCCTCAGATCTCAGCCTCCTGAGTAGCTAAGATTACAGACATGAGCTGGCTGGCTTAAATTTTATAACAATTTATATTTGAGGAAACTCTAGGTCGTTTGGAATTTTGGACTCTTTATAAAGGAAAACTTGTAAGAATATCAACACTTTATTTTCTTGACTGTCGTTTTGTGTTTTGTGTTACAAAAGCTTTTCTGCTTTGTATGTGCCAATACTGGGGCTTGCGCTCTAGGCTTGAGCTCCGTCCTTAGCGTTTTCACTCAAGGTGCTACTCTACCACCCAGTCACACTCCACTCCCATCTTTTTTGGTGGTTAATTGGAGATTAGAGTCTCATGGACTTTCCTGCCCAGGCTGGCTTCAAACCACAATCCTCAGATCTCATTCTCTTGAATAGCTAGGATTTTAGGTGCAAGCCACCAGTGCCTGGCTAGCTTTTCTGCTTTCAAAAAAGTGCCTATTAACCTAAATATATAATTTGTTATACTGTACAACATTTCTCACTTTGAAGCAGTAATGTTTTATCTGAGTGGATGTTCACTTATACATCCTGATCATTGTTTAAACAGGTCTTTAACCTTATACTGGTTGAAAAATAAATCTTAACATTGAAACTAAGTAGAAAAAAAAATAGACCAAGAAGCATGTAAAGCCAACAAAAGAAGGAGAGACTCTCTAGACAATCAGGAATGAATTCACCAAGAACACAAGATTCTGGCCAAGTGTATTTTTGACAGGATTACTGAAAGTGGTACATCCTAGCATATATATATGGATGTAATTGGATTTTGCTGCTATGTTCTTACAAAGCCTTGAAATCCTCGTGCCCTGCCTGCTACCCTTATAGGATGTGGGAAAGGAAAAATGTGAGCTCTCTCCAACATGTGCTGTCTCTCAACTCTTTAATCTCAAACTTCTTAAGCTTTCCAGGTGGGCAGTGGGGTACCCAGGGTGTAATCATTTGCACCCATCCTGTAAATTTTACCCCAGCGCCTGACTTTGAAAGGAGGAGCAAGTATTTGCTTTGTGTGTTCGTCTTAGGTTTAGGACAGACAGGGCTCTGTTACTGCATTTTCTTTCTTTCTTGTCACTTCAGGTTTGTGCGATGCATTGTGAGTTCACTCGAAACATTATCCATGATCCATTATCCATGAGGTCCTGCAAGCCCCGCAGGCATAGAAACTAGAATAATGTAGTTCTCGTTCTAGTTTCCATGGTTCTCTATGGAAAGTGATTTCTTGACGGTCAAGTTCACCAAGAACGCTTGTTTTTTTTTCTCTGCAGAACTCCAGTCGGTCATGAAGCACGAAGCACCCCGGGCGGCCTAGAGAGGCTGGGGCCGAGGCAGCTGGGTTCTGGCCCTCGCGCCCCTGGGCCTCCGCCTCAGACCCACCCTTGCTCTCTCGGGAAGGATGTCCGGGTGGAGCGACGGCAGCTTCAACGGGTCCTACAGCAGCTTCGTCCTGGTGGGCTTCCCGGGGCTGCAGGAGTCCCGGGGGCTGCTGGTGCTGCCCTTCCTCGGCCTCTACCTGGTGATCCTGGGTAGCAACGGCCTGGTCATCGGCACGGTGTGGGCGCAGAGGAGCCTGCACCAGCCCATGCACCTGCTCATCGCCCTGCTGCTGGCCGTCAACGTCTGCGCCGCCACCACCGTGCTGCCCGCCATGCTCTTCAGCTTCTCGGCGCGCTTCAACCGCATCTCGCTGCCCCGCTGCCTGCTGCAGATGTTCTGCATCTACTTCCTCATCGTCTTGGACTGCAACATCCTCCTGGTCATGGCGCTGGATCGCTACGTGGCCATCTGCCACCCTCTGCGCTACCCGGAGATCGTCACGGGCCGGCTCCTGGCCGGCCTGGTCGGGGTGGCCGCGGCCCGGAGCACGGCCGTCGTGGCCCCCGTGGTGGTGCTGGCTTCCCGGGTGCGCTTCTGCCGCTCGCACGTCATCCATCACTTCGCCTGCGAGCACATGGCCCTGATGAAGCTGTCCTGCGGGGACGTGTCCCTGAACAAGGCGGTGGGGCTGGCGATCCGCGTCTTCAACCGGGTGCTGGACCTGCTGCTCCTGGCCGCGTCCTACTCGCGCATCGCGCGCGCCGCCCTGCGCATCTCCGCGGGCGCCGCGCGCGCCAAGGCGCTGCACACGTGCGGCTCGCACCTGCTGGTCGTCGTCACCGTCTACGCCTCCACCGTGTCCTCGTCCGTCGTCTACCGCGCGGCCCGCGGGGCCTCCCAAGACGTGCACAACCTGCTCAGCGCCTTCTACCTGCTGCTCCCGTGCCTGCTCAACCCCGTCATCTACGGCGCCAGGACCAAGGAAATCAGGCAGCACCTCCCCACGCGGCTGCTCCGCGGGGCGCCGCGCCCGGGCCCGGCCCCCAAACCCCAGGCCCCGCACCCACCCAGGGAGCTGCCTCGATGAATCCTGACCGGGAGGGTCACCCCCGGCTGCATGTTGGCTTGCCTATCTATCCTCCTCCCCCCTCACCCCCCGTTTTGCGAGTCTTCTATCCGTTTTCTGAAAAGCAGCCCCCTCGGCCATCGCTATATAACAATAACCAGCCGCAAAGCCAGCTCCTGCCTCGAGCTTGTAAGCTTTCTTCCCTCCCCTCCGCTCCCTTCAGCCAGGCGCTTGTGTATCATCGCTTGTTTGTTATACAGACGCGATTGCAAAGGCAGAGGGCTCCTCTAGCAAGCTGTAGAAACATGCCCTTCCGGGGCTGGGAATATGGCACAGGGCAAAGGAGGAGGATGGAGCAGTGGCCATGTTAACTCCTCAGATGGGTCAAGGAGAATGGGGACCACTTCCCTTGACTTTGATGGACAAGTTGCGGATGCTCACTTTAGCCAAGGAAGATTCTTTTAACCCTAAAGACACCATACAGAGCATCACATGGCTTTTGCCTTCAGTGGACTTAATGTTTAGAGTACAGGGCTGGGACTATGGCTCCATAGTAGAGCCCATGTTTAGCTTGCCTAGTATTCTGCATTTAATCACAAGCACCCCCTCCCATCACCGCCACCCAAGAAATAAATAATAAACAAGTTCAGAGCATGCATAGCATACAATTTCAATGCGGTGAAATGGTAGGGCCGAAATCAAAGCCACCATGGTTCTAGATGGGTCCAGTGGAGAGAAGCGTTCAGAAGGAAGCAGAAAGGAGCAGGGGGAAGGAAAAACAAAGAGGATGTGGGTAAACTGCAAAGTGGGAGGCATGAGAGGCTTCAGTAGGGCAAGGGCTGAGTTTTATTCCTGCTTCAGCCATGTACAGGTTGAAAGACTAGGGAGCAACCTTAGAATTCTCCTGAATCTCCATCTTCTCTTCTGCAAGATGGTGCCTGCTTCATGGGAACTTGATGAGGAGTCCACAGAGAAGGAAGCCCAGGAGGAGCCATTCCATGAGGTACTATGTATGAAAAAGCAAGAAAGCTAGGTCCTAAAAGAAGAAAGGATCCTTCTCTTATTGAAGCGGGGGGGGGGGGGGGGGGGGAGCCAGGCACCAGTGACACCAGCTGTGATTCTAGCTACTTAGAAAGCTGAGATCTGACGATAGAGGTTTAAAGCCAACTTGGGGCAAACAAATGCAAGAGACGCTCTCATCTCCAATTAACCAGCAACAAGCCTGAAGCAGAGGTGTGGCTCAAATGACGAACCACCATCCTTGATCAACAAAGTCAAGCAAGAGCACAAAGCCCTGAGTACCAGTACACACACACACACACACACACACACACACACACACACACACACACGGGGCAGGGGGGTGTCGAGAAGAGCAGCAGCCTAGGCATAGCCTTCATCCAGTTGTCAGAGTGCAAAGCAGAAGCTGGAGTGTTAGGGTGCGTGACTGGGCTGTCTCACACTCAAGTGTGAGAAGAGCAGAGGAGGGGATTGTGAAATATAAAAGTAGGTGTGAAGGACAGACTAGGATGGCTGGGAAGAAAGACACTAAAATACGGGGTATTTCTAGATGGAATATTTCTAGGTGACGATCATGTTCGTTTGGGGCTAGTAGACTACACGGAGACTATATCACTTGCACTAAAGAAAGCAAATAGCCACTAAAAACTATGCTGTTTGGATAATTGGCAAAGATCAACTCTGCCGTCACCCTCCAGGGTGCACGTGTACATGCATACACACACATGCACACACATGCACACATACCATGCCCAAACTTGAAGGTGTTCCAGTCACTTTTATAAAATGGCAGAGTATTTGCATGTAACCTGTCCCCGTTTTCCCACGTGTTAAGGCATATCTAGATTGCTTAGGATGCCACACAGTGTAAATATTACCTGAATCACAGTTTTGCTATATTTTTTGGTGAATCTTAGCAAGAACAAAGTCTAGGCCAGTAATGGGGGTGTACACATCATGTCATCTGGCTGTTTAAGAGGCAACGGTCAGGAAAATTGGAGTTTGAGGTCAATTTGAGCAAAACATTAGTGAGACTATATTCAACAAAGTAAGCTGGATGTAAAAATATAAGCCTTATAATCCCAGCTATGTGGGCGGCCATGGGTAGAATGTTACAGTCTGAGGCTGGATCTGGGCAAAAGCATAACTAAAACAAAGAGAGAGGGAGGGAGGGAGGGAGGGAGGGAGGGAGGGAGGGAGGGAGGGAGGGAGGGAGGGAGGGAGGGAGGGAGGGAGGGAGGATTTACTCAGTGTAGATGCAGTTTAAAATTTTTCGGCCTTGGGACTTGCACTTGCTAGGCAGGTGCTTCACCATTGGAGTCATACTCCAGCCATTTTGGCTGTTGTTACTTTTCAAATAGGTTGTTGTGTATATGCGCAGGACAGCCTGCAGCATGATCCTCTTATTTACCTTTCCTGTGTAGCTGAGATTATAGGCATGTGCCACTCTGGTCAGCTATTGTTTGTGAAGAGATCTCATAAATTTGTTTTTGTCTTGACTGGCCTTGAACTGCAGTCCTTCTGATTTCCACCTCCTGAATATCTAGGATCATAAACATGAGCCACTACACCAACTTTGTTGAGAAGAAAACATATGAATATATTATATATAATAGTAAATATGTAGTATTTATATATTAGCATAGCTTTTATAAGAGTACATCTTTGAATGCCATGTGAAACCATAGCTTTTTGTTGTTGATCCTCTTGTATCCCTTTCCTGTGGTTGTCTCCATGCTATCAGTACATCTCATCTGAATACCCTGGATACTGTATATACATGTACTAGAATTAGAGAAGGGAAAGGAAATATCAAAATCGAGAGACAAAGAATAAAAAGACAAATGACTCCAAAAGCAATACCTACAAAACCATTTGGTGTAAACCAACTGAACAACTCATGGGGGGAGAGATGAAGGGGGAGGGGGAGGGGGGAGAGAGGGAGGAGGCAACAAATTGTACAAGAAATATACCCACTGCCTTAGGTATGAAACTGTAACCCCTCTGTACATCACTTTGACAAAAAGTAAATAATCATTCAGAAAAAAGAGTATATCTTTGAGACATTGGGCAATAAAAATATTATTAAAAGTGTACAAAAATCACTAGCATTTTTATAAAGGAAAAGAGAGAAAGTGGTATAAATTTGACTAGATTAAAATTAAGAACTTTTAAAAAAAATAAAATTAAATTAAGAACTTTTGTTAACGATAGGCAGAGCTGCCACTTTTATAGTTCATTTTCTGCACTGCACTGCACAAAGGCATCTGACAAGAGCAACTAGAAGCAACTAGAAGATGAAAAGCAATCCACACTACACTTTTCAGACCATCAAAGAGACTGCTTTGTGACTTGTGCAAACATGCCCTGTGCACTGGACAGGATTTGACCAAGAAATATTGCAAAACTGGGTGTGGTGATCTATGCCTACAATTCCAGCCTGTAGGCGAAAGTGCAAAGCCAAGGGCTGAGGGTATATAGCTCAGTAGTAGGTCATGGGCCTAGCTAGCTTGCCCTGGGTTCCATTTCCAGCACTGAGACAAAAAAAACAAAAAACAAAAAAGAAAGAAAAAGAAAAAAAGAGGAGGGGAGTTAAATGGCAAGCTACAAATTTGGGGAAGATAGTTTCAATAAATTTAACTAATGAAGAACTAGTATGCAGAATATATAAAGAGCAACTATAAACCAATAAGAGAAAAACAGATGGTAGCAAAACAGGCAAAAGACTTAGCATTTCAAAAAATATGTGTAAAGTTATCTCAAATCTCTCACATACAGCTATCCAGGTTGTACACTGTATACCCACCACACCTGTCATGGTAACCTAATAGACTTGAATATATAATTCATATTTTATATATTACATGCATAATATATTATCTATTACATGTATTGTGTATATTATATATGAAGCATCAATTCCCCTGGAGATGTCAATGATACTCTCATATATTATTGATGATACTATAAATTATTACAACCACTTTGGATGATCTGTCATGATCTAGTAAAATTGAAAATATGCTGTCTCACAAATGTGAGACACATGCGCATCAAAAAAAAATATACATACAAGAATGCTCACAGTGCCCTTGTTTGGGGGGTTGTTACTGTTGTTTTGGTTTGGCTTTTGTATGTGTGTGTTTTTCATGCTAGTACCAAAGCTTGAACTCGGGGCCTTGCACTCTTGCTTGACATTTTTGTTCACAGTTGATGCTCTCCCACCTAAGCCACACCTCTATCTTGATGGTTGATGGTTAAGTGGAGATGGACTTTTTGTGTCTGGGCTGGCTTTAAATCTAGATCCTCAATTCTCAGTTTCAGAGTAGGTAAAATTATAGTAATGAGCCACCAGGACCTGCCTGTGACTTTGTTCCTAATTGTGAAAAACAGCATATAACAAATATCCTTCAGCAAAAAAAAATAGGTAGATGATAGATAGAATGATAGAGAGAGAGACAGGCAGGCAGGCAGATAGATATCATAGTAGTCTCAGGTAAGAAGGGAAAAAGGAGCATTAAAGCATAGAAAAAAGGTAGACAGGCATAATCAATACATAATATATTTATATGTGGCAATATCACAAGAGAGCCTATTAATTTGTGAAATTAATGTGTGTTTTAACTACAATCTTTGAAATCTAAAAAAAAAATGATGTATGCTAATCTCACAACAAAGAGGGACAACAGCTTCTTCTGAGGTCCCCTTGTTTCATGCTTTGAGTCCCTGGACACGACCATCCTCCGGGAATCTCCTTCAGCATCTCCTTGGGGCCACAGGAACAATTACCTACCCCTCCCCAGCCTCACCAATCCACACTGACCTCGGGCTTTACCTCTCCAGAGGCGGAACAAAGCTCCAGCAGACCACAACCCAGTCAGAAGCCACCGCAGGCTGCACGGTGAGAAGAGCTCTGTAGGGTATTTGGAGGGAGGGAAAGCTGAGATTGGAATGAACTCTACCCTTCACCACTGGCAAAGTTAGGCTCCTACCCAGCCCTATCCCTCAATACCTATGGTATTTGAATGAGGTAATTTAACCTCTCTAAACCTCAGTGTCCTCCTCTACAAAGTGGGATAATAAGTAGAATTGTTTTCTCAGAGTTAACCATGAGACATTAAATCCATGGGAAACTCTTGGAACATGTGTGCTTTGTAGTAAGTACTCAGGACAGGTTAACTCTCAGTGTTGCTGCTGAGATGAGTTCTTGCAAGCTTGGCAAGTGCTGTGTTTATTGGGGATCTGAGAGTTGTAGAGCAGTCTGAGGAGACCTGGAATTGAGGGTGGCTCTGCTTGCTAAGCGAGACTCAGCGTATAACTGGAAATTCCTGCTCCTCAACAGGGTTATGCTTTCTTTCATTCAACCTCCAAGGGTTGCTCCAAGGGTTCAGTAAGATGGCTTTGTGGACTTGTTAATCCCTTCAGCACGGCGTGTTTATTTCCTAGTGCTGGGGGTTCACCTCAAGGTCTCAAGCTTGCAAAACCATGCTGGCAGCCTCTCCTCGTATTCATTATTTCTGGAATAACCAATGGTGCTTTATAACCACGGCCACTTGGGTTGCAATCTTCCCACTTGTGTTTTCCCATGTTGCTGGGGATGACAAGAGGGTGCCACTGCACCGAGCCACTAGTTAAGATGGGGTCTCAAAAACTTCTTTCCCAGGGCTGGCCTCAAACCATGATCTCCTCGATCTTTATCGTCAAAACAGCTTGAATGACAGGTTTGAGCCACTATACCTGGCTGACATTTGAGCACCTCCATTCTGCAATAGACTGTATGCTGGGCACTGGGGCACAGAGGATCCCCACTTTCAATCTGGTGGGGAGATCAGGAGGTCAGTGACTGCAATGAGAAAGACATTCAAGAGCTTAGCTTTAAAACGCGAGGAGAAAGACTGGGATCTCAAAGGCTCTGTAGAGTTAAGAAAACGTTTCCTTTCTCCAGCAACAGAGACTTGAACTTTTTTCATCAGGTCAAGGGAAAGAAGTGAGATGTGAGATGTTGCGAAGGCAGAGAGAGAAAGCCATCTCCTCTGGAGCTGAAGGAAGGAAGAGGATGAGAGGGGAGGGCAGCTTGTGCGGACAGGAGGGGACTGACTGACGTTCTTGTCTGGGGCTTACATGTGCCTCTTCCCCCAGGACTCCTCATTTCAGTTCTGTCTGTCCCACTCTTCTGCTGCTCAGAACATCAATCCTTTTAGGGTAATTTAGCTGCCTTCCACTCCCTCCTCTACTCATCACTAAGTTCTTATACCATGAAGCCTCCAGAGCAACCAAATCTCTTCAAATGCTGGTGTGAACCAAATTCTGGTTTCCAGCACCGTTTGCTACCGGTGCTCATTCTGCCTGCTTCCCTTCTTTTCTTTCTTTACACAATCCTCTCTTTGTGGTGTGTGTGCCAGTCTTGTTTGAACTCAGGGCTTTGGCACTGTCTTTGAGCTTTTTTGACTCAAACCTAGCATTCTCCTACTGGAGCACAGCTCCAATTCCCCGGCTTCCCTTGTTTTAGTCACTTGCATTGATCTATTTATTTGGCCTACAATCATGGGGCTTGAACTCAGGGCATGGGTGCTGTCACTGAGCTTTTTTGCTCAAGGCTAGTGCTCTACTCCTTTGAGCCACAGTGCCACTTTGTTTTCTGGTGATTAATTGAAGAGGTTGAGTCTCACAGGCTTTCCCGTCTGCACTGACTTCAAACTGCAATCCTCAGATCTCAGCCTCCTGAGTAGCTAGGATTACAGGTATGAGCCATAGCTGCCCAGTTTAGCATTATATCCTAAAAATGAGTACATTATAATCCCAACACTTTCATCTCCAGGTTAATTCCTCATGAGCTCTTCACTCTTAGCTACAGTTATTGATTGGACCGTTAGTCCTCAAGATATCAAAATGAAGTTTATTAATGGTACTTCCTAGCACTCTTAGCCCTTTCCCTTTTTCAGGTTGTAGCAGCTTTAACATGCTTATATATATGGTCAGTTGTAGGGCTTGAACTCAGAGCCTGGGCACTATCCCTGAGCCTCAAGGTTAGTGCTCTACCACTTGAACCACAGCAACTACTTCTGGTTTTTGAGTGGTTAGTTGGAGATATGAGTTTTACATGGACTATTCCACCCGAGCTGGCTTCAAACTGTGATCCTCATATCTTAGCCTCCTGAATAGCTAGGATTACAGGTGTGAGTCACCAGTGCCCAGCTTTATATATCTTTTTAGTATTTACTTATTTTTTATTAAATAGTTGTACAAAGGAGTTTCAATTCCAGAAGTCAGGTTACGAGTACAATGCATCTTAATCAATGTCGTCCTCTCCATCATTCTCTCTCATCTTAAAAAAGCAAAATAAACAACCTTTGAAGTTGAGTTTAAAAAACATGAAATTAAGGGGCTGGGAATATGGCCTAGTGGCAAGAGTGCTTGCCCCATATACATGAAGCCCTGGGTTCGATTCCCCAGCACCACATATATAGAAAACAGCCAGAAGTGGTGCTGTGGCTCAAGTGGCAGAGTGCTAGCCTTGAGCAAAAGGAAGCCAGGGACAGTGCTCAGGCCCTGAGTCCAAGGCCCAGGACTGGCAAAAAAAAAAAAAAGAAAGAAATTAAAAGGTTGATTTCTAGCTGGGCACTGGTGGCTCACACCTGTAATCCTAGCTACTCAGGAGGCTGAGATCTGAGGATCATGGTTCAAAGCCAGCCCAAGGAAGAAAAGTCTGTAAGATTCCTGTCTCCAATTAACTACCAGAAAACCAGAAGTGCGCTATGGCTCAAAGTGGTAGAGCACTAGCCTTGAGCCAAAAAGCTCAGGGACAGTGCGTAGGTTCTGAGTTCAAGTACCACGACCAACAACAAAAGTTGATTTCTCTCTACTTCTAATTGGTTCTTAAATCAGATTAGTTTGTCTCTAGAAACATCCACCCTACCCCCACCCCACTTCATCTTTCCTAAGTTCTTTCTGTTTTATTTATTTATTTATTTATTTTTGCCAGTCCTGGGGTGTGAACTCAGGGCCTGTGCACTGTCCCTGGCTTTATGCTCAAGGCTAGCACTCTACCACTTAAGCCACAGTGCTACTTCAGGCTTTTTCTGTTTATGTGGTGCTGAGGAATCCAATCCAAGGCTTCATGCATGCAAGGTGGGCACTCTACCACTAAGCCACATTCCCAGCCCCTAAGTTCTTTCTTAAGCCAGTTAACTGACATTTCCATCTCTCACAGTTCTTTTCATCTCTTTGGTTCCCACTTTGCAGGGTTGTTATTCTACACCAATTTTATTGACTACTTTGGGCCTCATGTCAGAGAAGCCCCTTAAGGAATCTACCTGAGGAGACCAATTGACAGTCACATGACAGAAACAGAGCAATCTTGCCCAGTGAAGAAATTCATGAACATCTTGAATTATTTTTCTCCCTAAAATATGGCCACTCTCCAACATGTGTGGAGAAAAGGACAATGAGTTTCCTTCACTCTTTCGTTTCTAGGACTGGGGCTTGAACTCAGGACTGGGTGCTGTCCCTTAGATGTTTTTGCTCAAGGCTGGTACTTTACTACTTGATTCACATCTCTGCTTGCCACATTTTGGTGGTTAATTAGAGATGAAGAGTCTCATGGACTTCCCTGCACGGGCTGGCTTCAAGTGGTAATTCTTAGATATCAGCCTCCAGCATAGCTGGGATTACAGGCTGAGCCACCAGCACCTGACAGGTCTCTTCATCTCTCACCTCACTCCACTGCCATGTTCACTCTCCTCCCGAAAGGTCTTCCACAGACTCCACTAGAATTGTTACCACCTTCCCACAAGGGTTGTCTGACACTTGTCCAATCTCAACAAACATACTTCCCAAATCTATGTTCTGCTTTTGAATTCAATGTTCTAAGGCTTCCAGAAATACACCCAAGGGGGCTTTGGGATTCCCAATCCATGTCCCCTTGAGTTCTCCTTGTAGTGTGAATATGAGATCCAGGTGTCCCTTTTTCCTCTGTGGCTATTATAACACGTGACACACAGTGATTTTTCAAAGACAATATATTCAAGCTTAGTGAAAAGGAAGAAAAATATATCCATATTGTTCCACTATCTATAAGTTATCTCTAATCTTCGGTGTAGCTAATATTAATACAGATAAAGTGGCAGCTGCCTAGTCTACGTGACATTTCAGACTTCCAGCCCTATAACCCAGCAAATCTTAGGTAAAGCACAATAAATTGTTATCCTAAAATTACTAAAAGAATAGATCTGAGAAGTGACTCCTCAGGTTCAAATTCAACTGTGTTATTTTTGTTTATTTGTTTTGTTCTTGTTGCCAGTCCTGGGGCTTGGATTCAGGGCCTGAGCACTGTCCCTGGCTTCTTTTTGCTCAAGGCTAGCACTCTACCACTAGAGTCACAGCGCCACTTCTGGCCGTTTTCTATATATGTGGTGCTGAGGAATCAAACCCAGGTCTTCATGTATACGAGGCGAGCACTTTACCAGTAGGCCATATTCCCAGCCCCCAACTCTGCTATTTAATAGCCATAAAACCTTAAATGGGGCTGAACCTTTACTTTGTCTCAGTTTCCTCATGGATAAAATCAGAAGTTTTTAAAAGTTAACATACAAAAGCATCTTGGATGTTTCCAAATGTATACTCAATGTTCAATAAGCATTAGCTGTATCTTTGTATATCAGTCATCACATCAAACTGTGCTTCCTAGGAATCTGGGTAAGACAGCTCTGCCTTGCTGAATTATGTATCTTCCCATTTCTACTCCCTTAATTATGCAAAAAGTTCTGTTCTACGCATCCAATTACATGTGTGGCCTGCTCCATCGTCTTCTTACTCCTCACCCACGGACTCACAAGCAATGCTTGTGAGCTTGGAGCTCTGGGCAGCACTGGAGGCATGCCCTCCCAGAACTCAGAAAGGAAAGCAAGGTCATCATCAAGGACACTGAAGATGAGGCCAGGTAGGAGGACAAGACCATTTGAGTGGGCCTTAAGAAAGAACCAGGCTCTTATAACAGGTTGCTTTTGGTCCAGAAAGACCAACTTCCTCAGCAACGTTCCTCTGGCTTAGCTTCAGCGTGCCTGAGCAGTGAGCCCACCGTTCCTGGCTGGTTTTTCCCTCCCCACGAACGTGTCTGTCCTTCTCACGCTCTTTAAATCAAAGTTCTTCACGTTTTCTCTTCCTAACAAAGGACTCTTCTTCTTCAGCCTCTCTGGTGTTACCTTTGCCCATCATTATTTTACCCTCCCCGTTCCTATAGCATATTTACATTTTTCTCCTTACCTTCTATTTGGCAATCAAATGCCTGTAATATAGATAAACAAGGATCTTGAGTTTCCATGAGCTCCTAGAGGACAAGAAAATCTGTGTAGCTTCCACAACCCCTCACATTGTACTGTCTGCTCCAAAGTACAAGACACACAGACAGACAGACAGACAGATTTTCATAAAATCCTCAGGCCCACAAAATAACCATTTCATTCTTACTGCCTCTGATCCCCATTCCTGGTGCCAGCCCAGGTCTGAAGCTAATGGGTGAGGACGGAAATATCACCCTCTTCAACATCTCCTATACCAGCTTCTTCCTGGTGGGTTTTCCTGGACTGCAACAGGGGAGGTCCCTTTTGGTCCTGCCTCTCACCTTCCTCTACGTGACCATCATTACTGCCAATGCTCTGGTCATCTACACGGTGGCGGCTCAGCGGGGTCTGCACCAGCCCATGTATGTACTTATTGCGCTGCTCCTGGCTGTGAATATCTGTGCCGCCACAGCTGTGATGCCTAAAATGCTCGAAGGCTTTGTCCATTATGCGAATCCCATTTCGCTGCCTGGCTGCCTGGCCCAGATGTTCTTCATCTACTTCACCCTTCTTCTGGATTACAATCTCCTGCTGGCCATGGCCCTGGACCGCTACGTGGCCATCTGCCACCCACTCCGTTACTCTGACCTGATGACCTCCCGCCTGCTGGGCCTACTGGCCATCTTTGCCCTGACACGGAGCCTGGGCGTGGCAGCACCGTTGGTGGTACTGACTGCACAAGCCCGCTTCTGCCACACAGCTGTGATTCGACACTTCACCTGTGAGTACATCGCACTGCTAAGCATAGCTTGTGGAGACCTGACCTTCAACAACCAACTGGGATTGGCTATGCGGTTGATCACGGTGACCTTTGACCTGGTCCTGCTGGGCACTTCCTATACTCGAATCATCTATGCCGCTTTCCGAATCTCCTCTGGGGGAGCCCGCGCCAAGGCCCTGAACACCTGTGGCTCCCACTTGCTGGTCATCCTTACCATCTACCTCTCTGGTCTTTCCACTTCCATTGTGTTTCGAGTAGCCAAGACGGTGTCCCAGGATGTGCAGAATCTCCTCAGTGCCATCTATTTGCTGCTGCCAGGAACCTTGAATCCTCTCATTTATGGGGTGAGGACTAGGGAGATCCGGGAACATGTAGGAAAGATGCTCTGTGGGAAGGAGCCACGTCAGGAGGTGGGAAAGGTATCCCAGACCTTACAGAACATGAGAGGAGAGAGGAAACTGCCAGGGTAAGGAGACAACTGAGAAGCTGGGGCTGTGACCTCTAGGAACAAGAACTAGGCAAGCAGTACTGAGACAGGCTGCAATTTCCTTACATTATAGGCTCAACAGCAGAGCTATTGTTGGTCAACTATGATTATTTATTTATTTTTTCCAGTCCTGGGGCTTGGACTCAGGGTCTGAGCACTGTCCCTGGCTTCTTTCCTTTTTGCTCAAGGCTAGCACACTACCACTTGAGCCACAGCGCTGTATATGCGGTGCTGAGGAATCGAACCCAGGGCTTCATGTATACAAGGCGAGCACTTGACCACTATTTGTTGAATTATTAGAATGTTCTGTCTTTACCCCAATAATAAAACTGCTTGTAACTACTTATCCTTATTTGGCTCTGTCCTCTGATCCTTGGGAAAGCACAAATTAACATGTGAATACATGTAGCTTTACTAGGATACATACAGAACCTGCCTGAACTTTGAGTGAGAAGCAAGCAGTTCAAGCCCTTACCTAGGGCTGTCTCTCCCAAAATTAGCCTAAGTCTAGACATGAAGTTCAGTGTGGCCAAACATGCTGTCAGCCTTGAGGTTTCTATTCTAATTCAAGAACTAGGCTAGTATGATCTGCCCTTGTCAGGGTAGTGTATAGTCTCTACTACTCAATAGGCTGAGGCAGCAAGATCTCCTGAGTCAAGTTCAGTGCCAGCCTGGATAGTACATGAGACACTGTGTCCAAACTTAAAAACAGTAAGTTAAAAAGTAACTCCTTTGCTTAAAAGACATATAGCTTCCTGTCATCTCTAGAAGGGAGCTATGTTGCCTGCACACTGCATAAAACCACTGATTTTTTCTCTTTCCCTGTCAACTCACCAGAGTGGACTCATGAGGCCATAGATACAGATAGGGAGAGAGATGGCAGTGTCGCAGGAGCAGGGGCCACCACATTTGAGCGGTTTCTCCGTATGTCACTGGGGTCTTCAGTGCCTGCTTGAGTTAGATCTTGTCTATCAATTCTACTTGAGGATGGGGTGCTGCCCTATGTGTCCAAATGAAACCACACAAAGCTAATGAACCCCTATCCCATTGGAATTACCATTACCTTTACCATAACCCCTTGTCATGCTACAATGTCCCTTTTCTGCAAAACCCAAACAGGTAAGTTGAATGGGGACAGGTTAGAAATTCCCGCTCTTGAGTTCTTCACATCAGTGGTGGTGCTAATCTTTGCCATCCTTCCAGAAAGGCATTGCTAATGTTGGCTGGCCACTTCCTTAGTGACTTACACTTGGCTTTTCCTGTTCTAACAGCCCTAGCTCCAGAAGCAGGAAATCAATGTGAGGTATGTCTTTCACAATTATGCATTACAGGACTGAAGAAATAACCACAGGATAGTTTCTGGAATGCACAAGATGGACCAGAACAAAGACTCCATTATCACCTGACCTCCATAAGCTTTTACTCCACAGTGACATTTGGGGTTTCCTGTATCAGCTCAATGCCTGTGCCCAGAAATCCCTGATTTATTTCCTTTTGTCCAATATAGTCACTCTAGTAAAAGGCCACAGGCTCCTATGGACTGTACTAGAGTAAGGTAAGATTAAATATATATATTTGGCAGTGTAGTGTAACTAGATACTATAATGTAAATCAGAAGGGTGAATTAAACCAAAAGATGATACCAATTTCTTGGAAGTCTCTTTGATGAAACCTAAACATGAAGTTCTATTTAAAAAAACAAACTGGACTGGGAATGTGGCTTAGGGGTAGAGTGCTTGCCTAGCATACACAAAGCCCTGGGTTCGATTCTTCAGCACCACATGAACAGAAAAAGCTGGAAGTGGCGCTGTGACTCAAGAGGTAGAGTGCTAGCCTTGAGAAAAAATAAGCTCAGGGACAGTGCTCAGGCCTTGAGTTCAAGCCCCAGAACTGGGAAAAAAAAAATAAACTATCCAAAAAAATCCCTATATTTGGGGCTGGGGATATGGCCTAGTGGCAAGACTGCTTGCCCCGTATACATAAGGCCCTGGGTTCAATTCCCCAGCACCACATATATAGAAAATGGCCAGAAGTGGCGCTGTGACTCAAGTGGCAGAGTGCTAGCCTTGAGCAAAAAGAAGCCAGGGACAGTGCTCAGGCCCTGAGCCCAAGTCCCAGGACTGGCAAAAAAAAAAAAAAAAAAAAAAATCCCTATATTTATATCACATTAAAGAAAAAGGAATTTACCATGTCAAGTGAAGGAAGAGAGTGACATTGTCTAAGCAGCCCTGTACTCATTACCTTAATTTATGGAATTGGAACTCCTTTGTACAACTTAATAATAATATAAAAAAGAAAGAAAATAAAAGAGAACTTACCATATAGTCAGGCACTGGTGGTTCACACCTGTAAGCCTACTCAGGAGGCTAAGATCTAAGAATCATGGTTCAAAGCCAGCCTGGGCAGGAAAGTCCATGAGATTCTCATCTCCAATTAGCCATCAAAATAGCTAGAACATAGAGCTGTGACTCAAGCTGTAGAGTGCTAGCCTTAAGCACAAAACATGCGGGACAGTGCCCAGGCCCTGAGTTCAAGCCTCAGTAATGGCACACGCGCACGCATGCGTGCGCACACACACACTCACTCGCACCAAAAAAAAACCCAACATGTGGCAGATATTTCTTAAGTTCCAAGCTTCATTTTTCTTGTGAATTTTAAAGTATTTGATAAAAATCTTGTATGTCCAATGTGTTAATGGCTTGATACATGCAAATGCTGCGTTATGATTATCAATATCCAGACCTTATTAATCTTACCACTGAAAGTTTGTAACTACTGGCTAGCATTTTTTTAATATCAAATAGATTGTACTATCTAGTTAATACTGTTTTCATTTAAAAATGAAAAGACTGCATGTTCTTTTTTTTTTCAGAATTTTATCAAGAATTGCCCACCATTTTGCAAAATCCCATTCGGGTCTGTCATGGTATATTACCAACAGTTTGTTGGGTTTTTTCCTCACTTTGCTCTCATTACTTCTTGCCTACCCCCCAATGGTCTCCTTCCTCTTCCCTAGCAAGTCTTTTTCTTTTAGAGTTAGTTTCCACGTGATAGACTGTAAAATGTCATGTCTGTCCTTCTAAGTCTGGCTTGTTTTGCTTAACAAGATAATCTCCAGTTCTATCTATTTTCATACAAATGATATATTTTCATTCTTCCTTATGGCTAAGTAAAACTCCACTATGTATAACACATTTTTTAATCCATTCTTCTCTTGGGTACTTAGCTTAATGCCAGTAAACATAGGTGTAGAGGTGTCTCTGGTCTACTGACTTATAATTCTGTGGGTAGATGTCCCAAAATTGGTATAGATGGGTCATACAGTAGTTTCACTTTTTTAAGTTGTTTTGAGGAACCATTATACTATTATAGTGGCTGGGCTAATTTATATTCCTGCTAACAAAAGTTGTCTTATATACTCAAAACGCTAAAGGAAAACACAAAAGAAGTACAGAAAGACAATTAACAAAACCAGTCTATCAACAAAAATAAACGCATCAGGGCTGAGAATGCGGCTTAGTGGTAGAGTGCTTGAGAGTGCTTGCCTAGCATGCACAATGCCCCTGGGTTCAATTCCTCAGTACCATATAAACAGAAAAAGCCAGAAGTGGCACTGTGGCTCAAGTGGTAGAGTACTATTCTAAAGCAAATGAAGCTCAAGGACAATGCCCAGGCCCCAAGTTCATGCCCCAGGATTGGTAAAAAACAAAAAAACACATCAATAAAAATAAAAATATAAAAAAAAAATCAAATTCTGGAACTGAAAAGCATCATAATAAAAAATTCATGAGAGGGGCAGGAAGAAGTATCAACAAACTTGAAGGTAGGACTAGAGAAATGATCAAGTAGTAGGAAACAAAGGAAAAAGAAAAATGAACAGAGCCTAAAGGGACCCAAGGGCCATCATTAGATGAGCCACCAAAAGTTACATTATTAGAGTTCCATAAAGAAAGAAACAAGCAAACAGTAATCTGAAGAAATAATAGTCCCAAACGTCTCAATTTTCTAATTTATTTTTTTAAGTGCTCGTGTCAGCAGCACAACACTAAAATTAGAATGATACAGAGAAGATTAGTGGGGCCCCTGCGCAAGGATGACACGCAAATTTGTGAAGTGTTCCCTTTCTTTTTTTGTATGTATGTTTGTCTGAATCAAGGAAGGGAAGAGGAACATCAAAATGGTGAGACAAAGGGTAAAAGGCTAACCAATGCAACAGCAATACTTACAAGACAATATGCTGTAAACTAACTGTATAACTCAAGGGGGAGGGAAATTGGAGAGGAGGAAAGGTGGGAGAAAAATTAGAGAGGAGGTAGCAAGTTTGACAAGAAATGTACTCACTACCTTATGTGTGTAACTGCAACCCCTCTGTACATCAACTTGGTAATAAAAATTAAACCCCAAAACATGTATTTATAGGTCTAGGAAGCCTAAGGGGGGAAAAAATCCAAAACAAAAAAACCACCTCAGATAATCATGGCAAGAAACACTAGAATAAAATGGTTAAAGCCATTAGCATGGCTACTATAGAAATTATGAAAAACAGGGGGCTGGGGATATGGCCTAGTGGCAAGAGAGCTTGCCTCGTACACATGAGGCCCTGGGTTCGATTCCCCAGCACCACATATACAGAAGTGGCGCTGTGGCTCAAGTGGCAGAGTGCTAGCCTTGAACAAAAGGAAGCCAGGGACAGTGCTCAGGCCCTGAGTCCAAGGCCCAGGACTGGCCAAAAAAAAAAAAAGAAATTATGAAAAACAGTTGACCGTGAAGATGTAGAGAAACTAGACGCTCAGAGTATCACTGGTGGAAATACGAAATGGTACAGCTGATATGGAAAAGTTAAACGCAGAAGTGTCACATAGTCCTAGACTTTTTTTCAATGTACACAGTCCAAATAATTGAAAGTAGGAATAAATTCAATAGATGTTTGTACACCAATGTTCCTAATGCCATCATTCCCAATACTCAAATAGAAGAAACCACCCAAACAGATGAATGACTTAACAAAATAGCTCATGTATGTGTATATATATATATATATATACATATATATATACCATGAAAATATGCCAAGTGGAATAAGTCAGACACAAAAGGACAAATACATATCCCACTTATATGAAGACCCTAGGATAGAAAAAAATCATAGAGACATAAAGTAGAACAGAGGCTACCAGGGAATGAGAAGAGAATGAGGAGTTGTAATGGTTTAGTTTTCTACTCCTGGGTTTTGAACTCAGGGCCTGGGTGCTGTCCCAGAGCTTCTTTGTGCTCAAGGCTAGCGCTCTACCACTTGAGCCACAGCGCCACTTCTGCTTTTTCTGCATAGTTTATTAGAGATAAAGAGTCTCACAGACTTTTCTGCCCAGGCTGGCTTCAAACTGCGATCCTCAGACTTCACCCTCCTGAGTAGCTAGGATTACAGGCATGAGTTACCAGCAGTGGACTTAGTTATGTTTTGATGAATCCTGTTTCTATTTGGAAAGATTCAAAAGTTATGGATATGGATAGTACTGATGGTCATACAAGACACTGAATGTACTAAATGCCACTGAACTGTACATTTAAAAATGGGTCAGAAAATAAATCTGATGTTATAGAAATTTTACTGCAGCTGTACAGTAGAGGAAAAGGTCACAGCAACATCCATACAGTCTAATACCTCAAAAAACTTTCTTCACTCAATTGTCAGAGAAGTTTTTGGTTTTTTTTGGTCAAATATGACCTGTGTATGAAAATAAGTAACAAAACGTATCACACAATCATTTAGAAATGCTCATCTTTATTTCAGAATGTCCTATAGAACTTGACTCCTTGTCCACAGTTTTGAGCCCAGGAAACCAATCAAAGCAGCAAAATTCAACCAGTGTCCTTCCCAAACTGAAAACATCAGAAAAGGAATACCAGAGGGGTTGATGAACCCTTACTAAACCACTTCCTATTTCCATGAGGACTTCTTTTGCAACCCTAAAACTCTACTCTGATTCCCCAAATAGCATTTTCCTGTTTTTGGTTTTCTTAAAAATCATTATCTTCCCACTATATAGAAACTACTTTAAATCAATTGCTGCTTTTGAGGCGGTGAAGTCCAGCAAAGCCTTACCATTTCCAGCAAACCCACTGTGTCTATCTACACGCAATCAGGTAGGTGTGCCCGGGCAGATGCGCTGGTCTCTTTCAGGCTGTCCTCAGGATCCACACATCAGACACTCCTCTCTGTTCTCCAAAGAGCACACCATGGCTGCTGTGTTCCTCTCCTTCTCTTCTTCCTCTTTCAATGTCTTCTCCTTCTCTCTCAGCTTTTCTTTATTTATGGTGAACTGGATTGGGTTAGCTGCAGGTCTTGTCCTTAAATAATACATCCCAGTCTTTAAACCCTGGAAGAGAAGAAAATACAACTACTAGGAAAAACTTTGCAAGAACACTAGACATTCCCACATATGTTACAACATTAATTTAATTCAAAAAAAACCTCCACAAACCAGGTTGGGTAATACTGGTCAAGATGCACTGTACTCAGAACCTGACTTATGGAATTGAAACCTCTTCATATAATTATTAAAACATTTTTTTTGTTTTGTTTTTTGCCAGTCCTGGGGCTTGAAATCGGGGCCTAAGCACTGTCCTTGGCTTCTTTTTGCTCAAGGCTAGCACTCTACCACTTGAGCCACAGCACCACTCCCGGCTTTTTCTATATATGTGGTGCTAAGGAATCGAACCCAGGGCTTCATGTATACGAGATGAGCACTTTACCACTAGGCATATTCCCAGCACCTATTTTTAAAATTTTTTAAAGATGCATTATACCCATAAACTGACATGTTGAATTAAAATTCTTTTGTACAACTACTTAATGATTATAAAAAAATATTTTTTTAACTTGCATTTCTATCTCCCCTAGGAAGTACTCTCAAATATTTTTATTAGGTCACATTTACTTTTATGTATGAGACTTCCAGGTTTGCCAAAGGCAACATAGATTCTAACTACTTACAGAGCTAAAAATAAGCGTCTGTATTAACAGACTATAAATACTTCAAGGATCGAGATTGTCATCTTCTGTTCTATGTCCCCAGTACTGGCACAATGTAGCAGCTCAAGAAGAGTATGTTATATAAGAAAACAAATTTAAAATGAGGGAGGGGATAATAGTGTTTAAAAAGAAATGTACTTGGGGCTGGGAATGCGGCTTAGCAGTAGAGTGCTTGCCTAGCATGCATGAAGCCCTGGGTTCGATTCCTTAGCACCACATAAACAGAAAAAGCCAGAAGTGGTGCTGTGGCTCAAGTGGTAGAAGAGTGCTAACCTTGAGCAAAAAGAAGCCAGGGACAGTGCTCAGGCCCTAAGTCCGAGCCCCAGGACTGGCAGAAGAAAAAGAAAAAAAGAAATGCACTCATAACCTTACTTATTGTAACCTTCCTGTTCATCAACTTCACAATAAAGATTTTTTAAAAATAAGAAAAGGAAAACAAATTTATGATTGTATATAAAAATCCAGCATATCGCCATTGGTGGCTCATATCTGTCATCCTGGTTACTCAGGAGGCTGAGATCTGAGGCTGCTAGTTTGAAACCAGCCCAGGCAGGAAAATCTATGAGATTCTTATTTCCAACTAAGCAACAAAAAGCTGGAAGTTGAGCTGTGGCTCAAGTGGTAGAGCATTAGCCTTGGGCAAAAAACTCAAAGCACCAGGCCCTGAGTCCAAGCTCCAGGACCAGTAAAAAATAAAAACCACCAAAAATCCATCACATTGCCAAGGAATAAGAATAGAATCCAGATTCCTAGGACTTTACAGTGGGCTTTTACTGTCAATAAAATGTGAAAACACAGATACGGGTTGACATGGGGAAAGGAATGGCAGCAGTGCAGAAGATGGTTTGAAACAATACACTAGGACAAAGAGATCAGCTCAGAATAATGGCAATGGAAGAGGCGAAGAGACATCCAAACATAAAAGAATAACCAAGACAATTTGGTAAGTAATTTTAACAATAAAGGAAATGGGAAGGATCATAAATAGTAACTCAAACCCAGGAAGAAATAATCCCAGGAGAAACATCAAGCTCCAAAGCAAGAGCTGATACGGTACAAATACTATGGGTTGGTTTTAATACATCTGAATTTGAAGTAAAAGAATGTCTAGATAGTAATATTTAATAGGTAGTTAGGATGAAAACCAAAACAAAACAAAAAAACTATTCCTGGGCTAGTTAAACCCCACTACTAAAAAAGAAAACAAAATGAAAACACCAAAAAAATCCCATCCCATGCCAACAATTAAATTGTTCTCAACTTCCTCTACCAACCTGCTTCCATCCATAGAAGTGCATACTAGTAAGTTTGCCATAGTTAGGCTCAGCAATATGGATGTTCAAAGACTGGCTTTGATCAATGAAAGCACCTCTCTCAGCAGCCATCTTGAGAACAGTTTTCTGAGAGATTTCCCATACAGTCTTATAAAGTTGTTTCAGATCATCAGGAATTTCTGGTATGCTCTGAAAAAGGGGAAACAAATTATTACTCTACCCTAGTAAAGAAACCAGTATGACTAATAGTAATGAAAAGATCTAGTCTTCCTGCAAGATTTAACCGTACAATTCATTCAGTACACAAAGATCCTTGTCAAGTTTTTCCAGACTGCTTATGCCTACTGCTTGCTTAGAAAGTCAAAGTCCTCTAACCAATCATCCATCCAAAGATTTAAGTATCCATCTTTAAGAATATGGCCAAAAATGTTATTATTCTAGAGGTGTTTAGGAAGGGAAAATCAGAGATAAACAGCAATAAATGATCCTTGGGTTTTGCAGAAAACACAAATAACCAAGACTAGAATTCACAGGGACATAATAAAGGGAGGCAATGAGACAAGTAAGCTACAAATCCACAAACTCCATTTGGAGTCTAAGTCAGTCCAGTTTCTTAGGTCTAGAGTTAATCTGCCTTGAAACGACAAACTGATGCTAGTTTCTGCCATCAAAAATTAAAATGTTATAGGATTCTTTATGTTGCCAAGCAGAGCAATATTTAGATTTCTACCTACAATTAAATGCTTCTTGATTCTCAACTGAAAATATTTTGTTATTAAACAACTCTTTGTGACTATCTGTCGATCTTCAAAGTATGCCTTTTAAGCTTAATGCTCATTTTAGACTTAAAAAATTGGTGTTTCCCAAGTTTTTTTTTTTTTTTTTTAGTTTTTATTATAAAACTTGTTTCCCAAGTTTTCAAGCATTCTGGAACTAGAAAAGGAATCTTTAACCATCTCTCCTAGACATTCTTACTTTATTAGCAAGGAGTGTGACCTAAGCTACAAATTTTAAAAATTCCTCATGTACAGAAAATTTAGGAACGAATGTTTTACTGAACAAATGACAGGATCAAGAATATGTAAAGATGTACACAATCCTAGTACAACAATGCAGAAATAACACATCTATATAAGCAGAGTCTATGACTACAACAAATGGGAATTTTCTCTTCATTGCCTGAGATAAGAGAGGTAAGACCATAATGTTCAACTTGGCTTCTAAAGCCACTTATTTTCATTCTGTACCTGGATGGAGCCATTGCAAGCAATAATCTGGTTTTTCATCTCTTCATTCCACAAGCCCCGTTCAGTAAGATCTTTCAATAAGTGAGGATTTACAATCTGAATTGAGAAGCAGAAAATGTGAAGAATTTAGTAACAACCTACACAGAATTGCAGACATAGAGCTCAAAGTAAGTAAGATGACTAATGAATTATTTAACATTAAATTGCTTGGTAAAATCTATTTTTCACAAACTAAGAGGTCCATTTTACCACATGAAATTTATATTCTTTTAAGAACTTGATGTCTAAGCTGGGCACAATAGCACATACCTGTAACCCCAGCTACTCAGAAGTAGAGGCAGGAGGATCAAGTTTGAGGCCAACATGGGCAAGACAGCAGCAAGATCCTATCCTGTTCCAAAACCAACATACAAGCCAAAGGGCTGGGGGAATAGCTCATGTAGTAAAGCTCTTGCCTTGCCTAGCACACATGAGACACTCTGTTCAATCCCCAATACCACAAATCATCATCACCACCATCATTTTGAAATCTATCATTTAAAAATCATAATAGGGCTGGGAATGTGGCTGAATGGTAGAGTGCTTGCCTAGCATGCATGAAGCCCTAAGTTCAATTCCTAAGTCCTATATATAAATAGAAAAAGCCGGTAGTGGCACTGTGGCTCAAGTGATAGAATGCTAATAACTGCGCAAAAGAAGCTCGGGGACAGTGCCCAGGTCCTGAGTTCAAGCTCTAGGACTGGCAAAAAAAAAAAAAAAAAAAAAAGCATAATATATTGTGGTTATCCTTATGCAATGTATATAAAGATCATACTGTGTAGTTTGCAAAAGTGAAAACAACAATATTGCCTAAGCTAAATAAAACTAAATGAACTGATTTTGTTTTACTTATTGTAAGTGTGCAATACATTTCTGATTAAAAAAAAAAACCAGGTCACATCCCAAGCAAGAGTTGACATGGGGTACTCCCATTATTCCTGTTATACACAGGAAGTGTAAATGGGAGGATCAAATGACCTAGGTAAAAAAGTGAGACCCAGTAACAAAAATAATGAAAACAAAAAGGGCTAGGATGTAAGTTCAAGTGATAGAGAGCCTGACTAGCAAGTTCAAGTCTCTAAATTCAAATCTAATACTAGGGGAAAAAAAAGAAGAAAACAGAGAGAAAGGAAGAGAGAAAAAATGGGAGGGAAGGAGGAGGGAGGGAGGGAGGGAGGGAGGGAGGGAGGAAGGAAGGAAGGAAGGAAGGAAGGAAGGAAGGAAGGAAGGAAGGAAGGAAGGAAGGAAGGAAGGAAGGAAGGAAGGCTCCCTAAAGCAAGCCAAAAATTTACTCAGGATGTGTGGAAATTCACATATTATAAAAAGAAATCTTTCAAATTAGTAGTTCACAACCCCCGCTACATATAAAAATCACCTGGGAACTTGAAAACAACAACACTGGTCTCATCTGCCAGAAACTCTAAGTAGTAACCAAGTCTGAGAACCAGACTTTTTTTTAATAAAAAACAAAAAACAGGTCTTGCTATAAAAAGTAGGCTGGCCTCAAGCTTGCAACCCTCCCTGCATCAGCCTCAGGAGTACTGGGATTATAGGTGTATGCAAGTATGCCAGGCTAATGCTTCTATATACACCTCAGTATCCCAACTTAAGCAGATAAGGTTGCAGCACATAACTCTATGAACACATAACACTTAGAAAACAATGCCAATGTCCACTCTAAAATCAGTAACTTTCATAGTCAACTCCTACACATTCATTCTTTCGGCAGATATCTATTAAATATTAAATGCCTATATCTTTCTGTAAAACTGGTTGTCAACTTCTCACCTGAAATTCTCCTGACAAGACTCTGCGAGTATAGATGTTACTGGTATATGGCTCAATGGACTCATTATTCCCCAGGATCTGAGCAGTTGAAGCAGTAGGCATCGGGGCAAGAAGCAGGCTGTTTCTTATACCATACCTAAAGAAAAAGTTATTAGATGCAGATGCTAAGATGATAATCTTCTAGGAAGCAAGCAACTTTAAGTCACTGTAGGATATATCAGACATACCACAGGCATGCATTTGGCTCACATGTTGACTTCTGAGTTAAACTCGTATAGGTCTGTAGGCATGCAACTCCATAGTAAGGACAACCCTATTGCCCACCTGTCTGAAAAGCGTGATTCTTGAGTAGAATTAGCACAATTTTTACTGCTGGCAATTCTTTTTTTTTTTTTTTGGCCAGTCCTGGGCCTTGGACTCAGGGCCTGAGCACTGTCCCTGGCTTTCTTTTTGCTCAAGACTAGCACTCTGCCACCTGAGCCACAGCGCCCCTTCTGGCCGTTTTCTGTATACGTGGTGCTGGGGAATCGAACCTAGGGCTTCATGTATGGGAGGCAAGCACTCTTGCCACTAGGCCATATCCCCAACCCCTGCTGGCAATTCTTACAACGTCCTAACTTATGCCACTTGCACTGTGGTACTCAAGAAACACACAAATCAGGACTGAAGAGATGTCCACCTGTATCAGGGTCCATTCATTCTTTTCTAATTTCTTCTATCTTTGTGGTACTGGAAATTGAACCTAAGGCCCTGTACTTCCTAAGCAAGTGCTCTACCAAAACCTTTGTTTCATTTTTTTTTTCTTTGTTTGTTTGGGCAGTTACTGGGGCTTGAACGCAGGGCCCTGTGCTTGCTAGGCAAGTGTCTGCAACTTGTGCCACACCACCAGGCTTCCTATTTTTGTATTTGGGATAAGGTGTTACTAGCTTTGTCCAGTCTAGTCTTGAACTGTCGATCCTCCCTCCCCAACTTATGCCTCCCAAGTAGCACCAGTAGCTCATGCCTATAATCCTAGCTACTTAGGAAGCTGAGAGCTGAGGAGCAATGTTGGAAGCCAGTCCAGGCAGGAAAGTCTATGAGACTCTTATCTCCAATTAACCACTAAAGACGCTGAAAATAGAGCTGTGGCTCAAGTGATAAAGAACCAACCTTGAGCAGAAAACAAACAACAAAACTAAGAGACAGCACCAAGGCCCTGAGTTTAAGCCCCAGTACCAGCACAAAGGACAAATAAATAAATAAAGCTGAGATTATTGCTATAATAGGCATGTCTGGCTCTCCTCATTCTTTTCTTTTTTTATACTTTTTTTAAATTGTCAAACTGATATACAGAGAGGTTAGAGTTTCATACGTTAGGCATTGGATACATTTCTTGTACTGTTTGTTACCTCCTCCCTCATTCCCCCTTCCCCCCTCCCTCTTTCCTTCTCCCCCCATGAATTGTTCAGTTGGTTTACACTAAACCGTTTTGCAAGTATTGCTTTTGTAGTTGCTTGTCTTTTTATCCTTTGTCTCTCGATTTGGGTATTCCCTTCCACTTTCCTAGTTGTAATACCAGTATACACAGTTTCCAATGTATTCAGATAAGATACAGTGATAGTGCAGGTACAACCACAGGAAGGGGATACAAGGGGATCATCAACAACAGTGATATAACAGTCGTTTCCATAACATGGAGTTCATTTCACTTAGCATCATCTTATGTGTTCATAAGGGCATAACTATTGGGCTTTTGTGAGCCTCTGCTGTGACTAGCCTAAACCTGTGCTAATTATTCCCTATGAGGGAGACCATAGAGTCCATGTTTCTTTGGGTCTGGCTCACTTCACTTAGTATAATTTTTTTCCAAGTCCTTCCATTTCCTTACGAATCCTCATTCTTTTGTAAGAATCTATATGATCACCATGCTACACCATTTCAGCAAACACAGTGATGTAAAAGTGGCCTGAACTAGTTATTATCCTGTGAAAGAGAAAAATTATGCTCAAAGTATAGTCCCAACTATAAGTAAATTTTAAGCTAGAAGGTTAACATCTTTGTGCATGTGTGTGCTGGTCCTGGAGCTCGAACTCAGGGCTTGGGCACGGTTCTGAGCTTTTTCACTCAAAGTGAGTACTTGACCATTTAAGCCACAGCTCCACTTCTGGCTTTCTTTGGTACTTAATTGGAGATAAGTCTCATGGACTTTACTGCCGGGGCTGACTTCAAACCTTGGTTCTCAGAACTCAGCTTCCAAAATAGCGAGGATTACAGTCATGAGCCGTTGGCACCTGGCTATGGTTACTTTTTCAACTGGTTTTTTTTTTTTTTTTTTTGCCAGTCCTGGGCCTTGGACTCAGGGCCTGAGCACTATCCCTGGCTTCTTTTTGCTCAAAGCTAGCATTCTGCCACTTGAGCCACAGTGCCCCTTCTGGCTGTTTTCTATATATGTGGTACTGGGGAATCGAACCCAGGGCTTCATGTATACGATGCAAGCGCTCTTGCCACTAGGCCATATTCCCAGCCCCTTTTTCAACTTTTTAAATTTAAAAATTTTTAATTCTGTGCCAAAGCATTAAGGCCTGAGACATATTTTTTTAAACAACTAAGTATTTAAGGAAGAATATGCTATGTAACACCCTTGAGAAGTCTTCAAAGCTTAACCCAAGAGACACCAACTCCAACACTTTTATCTGACCAGGCAGACAAAAAGTACACGTGTCAAAACAATTTGTAAGAATGATACCTTTACATATAGTTTATTTGTTTACATGTTTTGCCTCAGTCATCAGGTTCTAACTCAAAGCATTCTACACCTGTAGATTCACATACGACTTAGCACTGAGTCTCATATCCTGATGGAATCTTACAACCAAGCTCTAGACATCACCACTTTCTAGTTGTGTATTTAAGTCATTCTTTGTTAAATAGCAGCATCTATTTGCAGACAGGAAAACTATGTGTCTGTGTATCTATCTACAACTGCTCAGGTTCTAGTTTGAATATACCATTCCTGCAGTTGAACCTGTAGGCACTGGGGCAATTGTCCATAATTATTAAAAACATTAAGTAGGCTTCCATGTACTAAAAAGAAAGGTCTCTAAAACAAAACACTAAACACAAAGTCGCAGAATATCTCACTTGATCACCTTTACATGACAAAACTATGTGTCTGTGTATCTATCTACACATGTACTGAAAAGGGTTTAAAAAATACACATCATTAACAAAGATTATTGCAGGGAAAAGGAAAAAGTCAAGTTTTTTTATGGGACAAGTGGTTGTCAGAAGAATAAAAAAAAGGCTTTTATTTCATTTTATTTTTTAATTTGAACTCAATGAACATGAACTCATATATTAATTTTAATGAGATAATGGAGTGGCTCAATCATGTATTAATGTTGAATTGAAAAGAAATGTACATTAAAAATAAAACTCCAAAACACAGCATCCTGAACAACAAAAAAGGTCCTACTAACAAAAACAAATGTAGTACAGGATGAGTTTTGTAAACATAAACTTGCATGTAATATACACATGCACACACACTCAAAAGAAATGTCAAGGATGACAGTTACCAAGATGCAAACAGGTGGTACTGATAAAATTTTCATCTTCCTTCCTCTCCGTGTTTATGTTTTCTACAGCTTCTTAAAAGCTGCTGCTCCCTTCCTCAAACTAGTCTGCCTCTTTATTACCCATAAGAGACAAATTCAGCAAGATAGAAAATAAAATAATGGTTTCATTATTCATTCAGTCTACCTACCCCCAAATCACTTCTTTGTTGTTGGTGGTGGTGGTGGTAGTTAATCATGGAACTTGAACTCAGGGCCTGGACACTATCTCAGAGCTCTTTTGCTCAAGGCTAGCACTCTACCACTTTGAGCCACAGCTCCACTTCTGGTTTTCTGATGGTTAATTAAGGATAAGCATCTCATGGACTTTCCTGCTTGGGCTGGCTTTGAACTGAACCTCAGATCTCTGCCTCCTGAGCAGCTAGGTTTATAGGCTTAAGCCCCAAGTGCCCAGCCCAAATCACTTCTGATCACTAGCTTGAAAAGCCTACAGTGACTCATTTTGGGAGAAGGAGAACTGGAACTTAAATCCAAGGTTTTGCATATGGTATGCAGGCACTCTTATCACTAGGCTATGTCCTTAGCCCCCAAGATTCCATTTTTAATATTTCTCTTCTACATTACCCTTTCATTACTCTTTCAAAATCTCTAACTTATTCCTATAACCACCAATTAAAACAAAATTCATTTGTAAATCCAGTATGTATAAAATTGTGAATGAATAAAAGTAAAAAACAGTTTTTAAAAACAGGAATATAAGCTAGACACCAGTTTCTCACACCTATATAATCCTAGCTATTCAGGAGGCTGAGATCTGAAGATCACAGTTCAAAGCCAGCCTAGGCAGGAAAGTTTGTGAGACTCTTTATCTCCAATTAACCACCAGAAAACTGGAAGTCTCCCTGTAGCTTACAGTGGTGGAGAGCTAGCCAGCGCTAGCTTTGAGCACAAGAGCTCAGGGACAGCAACCAGCCAAGTTCAATCACCATGACCAACAAAAAGACAAAAACAACAACAAAAAACAACACACAACCAACATGAATATAGGGCTGATAGTATGGTATGGCTCAAGTGGTAGAGTGTCTGCTTACCAAGCAGACAAAGCCCTGAGTTCAACCTCTAGTAAGTTTTTGTAAAAAGCAAGAATATTTGGAAAAGTTAAACCCCTTAAACAAAAGCAACATGCTATGTTTTGAAATGCCTTCACTACGCTAACAACTTGCAGGCTACTATGTATTTTCTTACTAAACATTGTTCCAAAATCTGCTCTAGCATAAATAACTTTAAAACTGGAGAAAATAAGCTGGTGGCTCATACCCGTAATCCTATCTACTCAAGAAATTGAGATCTGAGGATCATGGTTCAAAGCCAGGAAAGTCCATGAGACTCTGATCTCCAATTAATCACCAAAAAAGCTGGAAGTGGAGCTGTAGCTCAAATAGTAGAGAGCTAACCTTGAGCTGAAAAAGCTCAGGGAGAATACCTAGGACCTGAGTACAGGCTCAGAACTGGCAAAAAAGGGAGAGAGGAAAAAAAAAATGAGTTTCAGAATTTACAATGACACACCTAGCTTCAAAAAAGCCAAGAAAATCCATGTCCTCCTAACTTAATGCTAACTTTACTTACTTTGCAATCTTCTCCTTGAGAAGTTTCCAGTCCCATAGGTCTGTAGGAGTAACATTCCACATATCATACTGAAGAATCTAAGAGATAAAGAGCCCAAATATATGTCATTCTATAGCAACTTAAAACTATGACCAAAAAAAAAAAGTTGCCATGTCAACAAATGCTGTCTTCTAGTCAACCTACATAAAGGAATAACAAGATTCAGAGATTTTCCTTGATAACTAACTTGCAGGCAGAAGCAGGCTAAGAAAACATGTTAAGGTCTCTTTCCTGTATCCCCTTGAGTCTTCTTATCTATTACATCTACAAACCAGGAAATATTCACACACACACGAAAGTATGTTGCCAAGATATTCTTTTGATAATAAAAGCATCTTCTAACTTTGATGCTTACTTCAGATCATTATTTTTATTGTTTATGCAGGTAAACAATTTCAAACAATCATACATGAAAATTCCTAAAGATCAGCAGAAATGTAAAACTTTTTAAAACTTCACAAGGGAGAGAATCCCACTACTGATAAAAAAATAAATAAAAATTTTTTAAAGGCAGTGCAGCAGCATAATTTTAAGAAATCTCCCCCAAATTCTTAGTCCCTAGCAGAAAGGCCACAGATTAGCTGAATGTGGATAGGATCTGGAAATGTGATATATGCCATGTCCATGGTTACGGTAAAGGTGAATATGTAGTTAAGGTTACAATCAATTAACTTGAACTCAAGCAAAAAGAGAGGAACTAACTTGATCAGATAAAATCCCTTAGACGTACCCAGCACTGGTGGCTTAATGCCTGTACTTCTAGCACTGTCTCTTAAGAGACTCTACCATTTGAACCACACCTCTACTTCCAGCTTTTTGGTGGTTAACTGGAGATAAGAGTCTCAAAGACTTTGCTGCTCAGGCTGGGCTTTGAACCTCAATCCTCAGATCTTAGCCTCCTGAGTAGCTAGGATTACAAGCATGAGTTTGTACCTGGTACAAAAGTATATTATTTTAATCCACTAAATTTAGTAATAGAAAGTAGCATCTCTCTTCAGTTATTTTAGCAATGACCAGTTATTAATGCAAGAGATTAAAACTGAGTATCCTTTACAGTCTAGAGGAGAAAGGTATTAAAGTTTCCTATGGCTAGTATAACAAAATACCTTGGTAAGTTAAAATAACAAAAAAATGTACTCTCATGCTTCTGAAGGCCACAAGCACAAAATCTACATGTTGGGATGACCTTGTTTCCTCCAGAGATTCTAGTCCTTGTTTCTTCTAGTTACCATGGCCCCTTATGCCTCTATCACCCCAATCTCTGCCTTCATGATCCTCTTGCTTCCCCTTTTCCTCAGTCTCTCTAATAGGACAACTGTCATAAAATTTAGGGCCCACTTGAATAATCCAGGATGATCTCTCTAAGATCCTTCATTGAATTGCAAAGACTCTTTCTCTTTTATTTTGGCCAGCCCTGGGGCTTGAACTCAGGGCCTGAGCACTGTCCCTGGCTTCTTTTTGTTCAAGGCTAGCACTCTACCACTTGAGCCACAGCGCCACTTCTGGCTGTTTTCTATATATGTGGTGCAAGGGAATTGAACCCAGCCAGGGCTTCATGTATACGAGACAAGCACTCTTGCCACTAGGCCATATTCCCAGCCCCAAAGACTTTCTTGAACAGATTCCAGAGGTTAGGGTGTGGCCATCTCCTGAGATTTGGCCCAGTATCCACGCTCACAGAAAAGAAGGAATTTCCTTCGCATACTTACTCCTTTGCTTACTGGAGAGCCTTCATAGGTTTCATATGGGCCGTACTCCTTGGCTAGGTCACAACTGGCTTCCAGGGCTCCATAATAAATAGTTTCAAAGATTTGTTTATTTAATAACTGAGCTTCTGGACTCTCAAAAGGATATCTCATCAGGATAAACGCATCTGCTAGACCTTGCACCCCAATTCCAATAGGGCGATGGCGTTTATTTGATAAGCTTGCCTTTGTGTAAAAAGATTTAGAAAGAAAAAGAGAAAACATCACTGAAAACAAAAAATAGCATTCAACATTGATAACATCACTTCGTTGCTTGTTTCGTAAGACAAGGTGTTACCTGATAACCCAGTCTGACCTGGAAACTCAGGATTCTCCTGCTTCAGCTTCGTAAGTTCTAGAACTACAGGTATGCACCACCACACATGGCCACACAATCCCTATGTGTTTCAGTTTTCTCACCCAATTCCAATAACAACCATTTACATTATGACTTTCAGACTTAGAAATCCATCTTGGATTTCAATAATTATTGATAAAGACAGAACTCTATTCATACCTCTGGAATAGGGTAGTAGTTTATGTCAATAATTTTATTCAAATTGCGAACAACGACTTTAGTGACTTCAGCCAATTTCTTAAAATCAAACGTGTGTTCTGATGTGACATACATATTCAGGGCCAGGGAAGCCAAGTTACACACAGCAACCTAGAAGGAAAATAAAAGGGGGTTAGGATCATACAATTTTAATTTCTTTTCCCTGTGCCTATGGAACTACTACACTCAAGACATGAAAATTTCAAATGTGTCTAGTTTCTGTATTTATCATTCATCAGTATATTTCTAACTCTCATGAATTCTCTTCAATATGCAGTGACGTCTGAGTTGTAAGACACAGGTAACCTGAAGGGAGAATTGTGAGTTTTATAACATATAGTCTTATTAACAAACCTATATCACATTATGATATGATGATGCTCTTAGGTATATATCTTAGTATTCAGTAAATGGGCACTGTAGCCACTAGCAACATGTAGCTATTTAATAAAAAATAAAACTTTAGGGCTGAGGTGTGCGTCTGTTGGTAGAGCACTTGCATAGCAAGTGAAAACCCCTCAGTTCAAACATTGAAAGAAAAAAAAAGTACAACTATAAAATCAATTTCGAGTGCCCAAAAGCCACAAGACATTTCCATCACTACAGAAAACTCTTCTAAAATACCACCTCACCTTTACTGATAATTCTTTTTTTTATTTTTTTATTTTTTTCCTAGTCCTGGGGTTTGAACGCAGGGCCTGAGCACTGTCCCTGGCTTCTTTTTGCTCAAGGCTAGCACACTACCGCTAGAGTCACAGTGCCATTTCTGGCCTTTTCTATATATTTGGTGCTAAGGAATCGAACCCAGAGCTTCATGTATACAAGGCAAGCACTCTACCACTAGGCCATAGTCCCAGACCCAATTCTTTTCTTTGGTTTTTTTTTTTTTTTGGCTGTTTCTGGGGCTTGAACTCTGTGCTTAGGTGCTATCACTGAGCTTTTGTGTGCAAGGTTAGTGCTCTACCATTTGAGTCACAGTTTCACTTCTAGCCTTTTGTGGTTAATTGGAGATAAGAGTCTCACAGACTTTTCTGCCTGAGCAAGCTTAGAACTATGATCCTCAGACATGAGCCTTCTGAGTAACTAGAATTACAGATGTGAGCCCAGCTTCATTGATGATTTTGACAAGCCCTTATATCTGTAAGGTCCACCCCCGAGAGGGGGCCTCCTTGCCCCCCGTTTAAGTCTGTGCCCAGTACCTGCTGTTACCTAGATAACTGGCACACCTGGAGGCAGTTACCACCCCCTTCTATGAGGTTACATCCAATCCACCTGGCCATACCTCCCACCCCTGCCCTAGATAAGGCATTGTCCTTTGATGGTTCAGCCCTTCTCTCCTGCCATGCATCATCTTGGGCACAGGCATGCAGTTCGGGGAAAAAAACTTTTCTTTCCTGCCTGTATATCACGTGGTGTTCTCCTTTATTAGCTTACTTAATTTAATAAATCTTACATTATCAACATAGAATCCATGAGGATTTTTGAAAAAGCACTTCAGGTTATTTCCCCCACTAAAATACATTAGGTAATGGGCTTCAGGCAGGGGCTATATAATTTATTCTTAAAAAAAAAAACAACTAGCACCTTATCTAGCATTTAATAAATGCTTAATAATGTTGAATGAATACATCTTTAGTTCCATTTTGATTATGATTCTGCCAATGTAAGGTCTCAACTCCTACCACCTTAAATTCTGAAATAGTTTCAATTCTCTGATACTCTTCACATCCACTTTATTCTGTGTATGTTGCCAAATGCCTATTGTTAAAATTCAGATTGCATTGTGTCAGTATGATATATGGAAGGGAGAAAAGGCAGAAAGAGACATGATGTAATGGGAAGTAAGGATAGAGCAAGTGTCATTTTTAAATGGAATTGTCAAGAAAGACCTCAATGAGACCATGACACATGAGTAAAGAATTGAAGTGGTTAAGTACATGGCTTGCTGGGGAAAAGAGCATTTTACACTTAAGGTAAAATAAAGAACAAAAGTCCCGAGGAAAGAGCATGCTTGACACATATGAGGAACATATATGAAAAATAGGAGACCTGAGGCAGTGAACAAGCACATGAACAGCACATGAGGTGGAAGTATTCAGTTTTATAGAGCCTTACAGAGAGGGTCTTAAGAGCTCTGGAGGGAAGGAATAAGTAGAGATACAATCTACCAAGTAGGCCTTAGAGAAAGAAGCCAGAGACAAGGGCCACATATTACGTATTCGTATGTAATGTCCACAGTAGGGAAAATCTAGAGACAGATAACATATTAATCATTGTCAGAAACTGGGGAAAGAGAAGCAAAAAGCAAAACAAGGAGTACAAATGGGTACAGGGTTTCATTATTAAGATAATGAAAATGTTCTACAGTTAGACAGTGGTAATATCTACAAAGTCTTATTGGGGATATTAAGCAACAATGAGTACAAGGTTGAATCTTATGAAATGTAAATTATATCTCAATTAAAAGAATTCTGCATTGGCTGGTGAGCTAACAAAGAATTTTGTGCAGACAAATGACACAAACTGATTTTTGTTTTAAAAGCATCACTCTAACACAATCTATCGTGCATAAGTCACTTGAGTATATGTCAATTTCTTCCAACTAAACAAAATTTCCAGGAGGCAGTGACTGAGCTGCATTATGTTTCTTTCTCTTCTCAGAACTTTTAGCATATGATATTTTATACACAGCTGATACTAAATAATTTGAATTAAACTGCAATCTTAGGAGTATGTCTAACCCATTTACTCTGACTTTTTCCACCTTCTACTTCCCTTCTGACCTAAGCTATTTCTGTATATATTAAGCCTTAAATTATTCATTCCATGAAAACAAACTTACTTGACATTCTGTGCAAAAACTAGACCTATCTCTATGTGACATGTAGGGTTTCTCCAAAATGGAAAGCCTTTCCCTAAACCTTTTTCTTTCTTCTTACGGTTCTGGGGATTAAACCTAGTATATGGGCTCTGCAACCATGCTATATTTTTAGTACTTTTATTTTAAAAACAAATCCTTTATCCTATTTTTAGTATTCTTTCTTTATCCCCTCAAAGATTAGCAATTAGGAATTTGTCTCAACATTCTCTAAAAGACTATATATGCTTGCTCAGTTTAAAGTGGAGGAGTTCCCTGAAACATTTTTGTATTTTTCCTAAATGCTATACATGGTTATTTTTCTCAAGTACATTTTAGAGTGACATTGGTAAAGAAAAAATGACAATCTCTCATATGTAGCTTAAACTACAAAAGAACCCTTTACAGGCAGAGATGATGTCTTTTCTTTCCTTTGTAACCTGTCTTGACACTCTTGCTTCAATGAAATGAAAACTCCCTGCAGCCATCTAAAGTGAACTACCTAAGATTTTTTTCTCTCAGTATTCTAGGTGGAAGTTTTTCTACTCACCTCATCTTTGCTGGTATATTCTACTATTTCTGTACACAGGTTGCTGCATTTGATTGTTCCCAGATTCTGCTGGTTGCTCTTCCGATTACAGGAGTCTTTATAGACCATGTATGGGGTGCCTGTCTCTGTCTGAGACTCAATAATGGCATACCAAAGCTGCTGAGCTTTTACAACTTTGCGGACACGACCCTGTTTCTCATAACTGAAAGGCAAAGGTAAGATCATTCATTCATGGGGCTGGGAATATGGCCTAGTGGTAAAGTGCTCGCCTCACATACATGAAGCCCTGGGTTCGATTCCTTAGCACCACATATATAGAAAAAAGCTGGAAGTGGCACTGTGGCTCAAGAGGTAGAGTGCTAGCCTTGAGTAGAAAGAAGCCAGGGACAGTGCACAGGCCCTGAGTCCAAGGCCCAGGACTGGCAAAAAAAAAAAAAAAAATCATTCATTTTGTGGTATAGGGATTTGAACTCAGGGCCTAGTTTTTGCTAGGCAAGCATCTACCACTTGAACCATACTCTCAGATCTGTAATATGTAGGAAAGTCTTAATTACAGACAATTTGAAGAAAGATACTAAAATATGAAATTGTACAAATTCTTAAATTTTCACTGTTTTACTAATAAAAAAAAAAAGAAGAACATACTATTCATTATGCTCTGGATAAAACCAGAGGAAAACAAGACAGCTTTCAATACTGTGTGTGTGGTATGTGTGTGTGTATGCCAGTCCAGAAAAAAAAGTTTTCAACAGTGTGTGCGTGCAGGTGTATTCCAGCTTTCAATAGTGTGTGTGTGTGTGTGTGTGTGTGTGTGTGTGTGTCCATCCTGGGGCTTGAACTCAGGGTGTGTGTGTGTGTGTGTGTGTGTGTGTGTGTGTGTCCATCCTGGGGCTTGAACTCAGGGTCTGGGTACTGTCCTTGAGCTGCTTTGCTCAAGGCTTGCATTTTACCACTTGAGCCACATAGTTCTACTTCCAGCTTTTTGATGGGGAACTGGAATAAGAGTTTCATGGACTTTCCTTCCCAGGCTGGCTTTGACCCATGATCCACAGATCTCAGCCTCCTTAGAACTAAGATCACAGACATGAGCTACCCGTATCCAGCTCTTTCAATACTTTTAAATGACCCCCAACTCCACCAAATCATTCATACTTTTCATAACAAAAAGAGAAAAAAATCTACCATAAAAATCTCTTACCACCATGCCAGATTCCAGTGGCTCATGCCTATTATCTTGGCTACTCAGAAGCCTGAGATCTGAGGACACGGTTGAAATTAGCCTGAGCAAGAAAGCCCATGAGTCTCTTATCTTCAATTAACCACCAAAAAGCTGGAAGTGGAGCCATGGCTCAAGTGGTACTGTTAGCTAGCTTTGAGCAGAAAAGGCTTAGGGACAATGCCTAGGCCCTGATTCAAGCCCCAAGACACAAAATCTCTTAAAACTAGCAAATTTTAATGAGCTATTAAAACATGTATCTTAGTCACTTGTGCAATATAATGTATAACTTGCTTATCAAAAGGAACATTCTGAGAGGGACGCCAATGGCTCACACCTTTAATCCTAGAAGGATGAAATATGAGGATCAGTTTGAAGTCAGCCTGGGTAGAGAAGTCTATTCTGTGGGAGGGTGGCAGGGAGGACACAGAATCTGAGGAAAAAGAGTGAAAAGTGCAGCACTGGAGCACACTGGACATTGATAAAAGTGAAGTATACAATTTGTAGGTGGAGACAGGAGGGAAGGAATGGGAGAGAATGAGGTAACAGATGACACTGTGTGAAAGGAAATGTATTTATTACCTGAGTCATGTAAATGTAACCTGTCCATATCTCACCTCTAAAATAATAAAGACCTTATCTCCAATTAACCAGAAAAATGATAAATTGGGTATATGACTTAAGAGGCATAAGAGCTGTGAATGAAAAAGCTAAGTAAGAGATAGCTTATGACCCTGAGTTTGCCCAGGTATTGGCAAAAAAAAAGCCCCAAAAAACTGTAAAATACTAACCCTGCTAGTTGTCTCTCTCTCTCTCTCTCTTTTTTTTTTTTTTTTTGCCAGTCCTGGGGACTGAACTCAGGGCCTGCGCAATGTCCCTGTCTTCGTTTTGCTCAAGGCTAGCACTCGACCTCTTGAGCCACAGCTCCACTTCTTTTTCAGTTTATGTTGTGCTGAGGAATCAAACCCAGGGCTTCATGCATGCAAGGCAAGCACTCTACCACTAAGCCACATTCCCAGCCCCCTACTAGTTGCCATTACTCAGGTTATACAAGGATCTGTTTAAAAACCAAAATACCTGTTTACATGTCCAAAAGTTTTAAGACAAAAAACAATTTTTAGGATGAATCAGGAAACAAATCTGACCAAAATTAAATTACTAAACATATTGTCTAGATGTACCCAAAGATTCCTAAAAAACAAGATATTGATTTAAATACTCCTTTGTTGCAGTGCTTCAGTGAACCAGGGCCTCACTAAAGCAAGTATTCTATCCCAGTCTCATCCCAACTCAAATGAAATATATTTGATATTCAGATTCCCCCCCAATCAAAGACATCTTTAAAATACTTTTACTTTCATATTTTCCTCATACCTTTCATATAACTTCTCAAATTCCTCTCCCCAAACTTCATCCAGACCAGGGCATTCATTTGGACACATCAAAGACCAGTCCTAGAAGTAGTAATAAGGATCGGATAAATTCATCTAAGTATACAATATGAATCCATGTAAATATCACAATGAAACCCCACTATACAACTAATTTATGCTAATGAAAAAAAATTTAAACAGAGAACAACTAAAGCAGTGACAATGATCCAGATGCATTGTACATGTAAATTGATTTGTTAAATTATAAGCTCTTTGTACAAGTAAAGATAATAAACTAAAATTTTTTAAAGAACACTCCTCCAAGGGAAAAACAATACCACCCACAAGAAAGTTCAAATAGCCAACCATACGTATCTCATTAGAAACATTTTGACAGAAAGGTGGTTTTCATAGACTCTCTTGGAAATTTGCTATAGAAACAACCATTTCAGGCTAATCTTCTAAATACTAAGATCAGGTAGCAGCTACTATATAAAGAATAGAAATGCAAGAAAGGCTTGGCATGTGTTCCATGGAATCACAAGTGGGTTCTTCCCAAGCGAAACACAATGAAAATGACAAAAGCTCCTATGAAGTCAAGTCCCTATTACCTATAGGTACCTCTATCTCTCTCACCTGATTAGTCTCCACTCTTTTCATGAAAAGATCTGGAATCCAAAGAGCAAAGAAAAGATCTCTGGCACGCTGCTCTTCCTTCCCTGTGTTCTTCTTTAAATCAAGGAACTCAAAGATGTCTAAATGCCAAGGCTCCAGGTAAATAGCAAATGCCCCAGGACGCTAAAAGAAAAAAAAATATATCACTCTTTTCAGAATCAAAACAAAACAACTTCATATTTTCAAAGATATTTCCTTTTCACTAGAATTAAGCGAAATACAGATAAAAAGTACTATAAAACATGAAGTAATAAGTTTTCTTTTACAATTCTAAGAGTAAGAAAAAACAACTAACATAAAGGTGGTCTGCCTCATCAAGATCACTGAAGTCCATTAGAAAACAACTCATAAGGGGCTGGGGATATGGCCTAGTAGCAAGAGTACTTGCCTTATATACATGAAGCCCTGGGTTCGATTCCCCAGCACCACATATATAGAAAACGGCCAGAAGTGGCGCTGTGGCTCAAGTGGCAGAGTGCTAGCCTTGAGCAAAAAAGAAGCCAGGGACAGTGCTCAGGCCCTGAGTCCAAGGCCCAGGACTGGCCAAAAAAAAAAAAAAAAAAGAAAGAAAACAACTCATAAATAGATGATTAGTGTGCCTACAAATTCATATGATGATAACTATGTAAACAACACAGTTCTCTCAACTCTTGGGTGAGTTTTGTTTTTTGATTTTGTTTTTTAAGAAAACCTAGAACACATACCATATTACAATTCCATGTCAAGGCTAGATGTTATTATGAGTCACAACTTGAGAAATTTTTTTGCAAATAAACTGGTATCAAAATGCTGACTAGATCAATGGCTGCTTGAGCCAGGGATAAAGTTATATGTGGGTTGGAGTGACAGAGTAATAGAATACTAGAGTGCACAAGCAACATTTTGGGGTAATGTAATGTATCTTAGCTGGTATGATGATTACTTAAAACCTACAAAACTATATATTTATAATGTGTACTTTGACATACATTGGTGGCTCATGCCTGTAATCCTGGCTATTCAGGAGGCTGAGATTTGAGGATCATAGTTCAAGTTACCAGTCAGGAAAGTCCATAAGACTCTTATCTCCAATTAAGTACCAGAAAACTTCAAGTGGTGCTTTGGGTCGAAGTGGTAGAGCACTAGATTTGAACAAAAAGAGCACAGGGACAGCACCCAGGCCCTGAGTTCAAACCCCATGACCAACAAAAAAATAAGTAAATAAAAATTAAATGAATGTATTTTTAAAGGAGTAATTTATGTCTCCTTAAGTAGATTTTAAAAGTTAAGAAAAAAACTATTCTCTGAGGCCAGCCTGGGCCATATAGCAAGATCCTGTCTCAAAACATAACCTGCACCCCCTAAAAAAATTAAGTTGGAAAATATATAAAATTGAACCAAAGTATACATAGCTAAAGATTTTTAGTTCCGGGCTGGGAATATGGCCTAGTGGCAAGAGTGCTCACCTCGTATACATGAAGCCCTGGGTTCGATTTCCCAGCACCACATATACAGAAAATGGCCAGAAGTGGCGCTGTGGCTCAAGTGGCAGAGTGCTAGCCTTGAGCAAAAGGAAGCCAGGGACAGTGCTCAGCCCCTGAGTCCAAGGCCCAGGACTGGCCAAAAAAAAAAAAAAAAAAAAAAAGATTTTTAGTTCCAGTACCTTCAGGTAACAGAGCATACCTTGTTTCCACCTTGGTCCACATATCGAGCTGTGTTGTTATATACTCTCAGCATGGGCACAAGGCCATTAGAATTGCCATTAGTCTAAAAGAAAGGACAAGAATCAAGTGATCTAAAAGAGAAAGGAGGGGCTCTGCAAGCAAAAGAATAAAATGCCCCAAAAGTGATCAATTCTTTCCTAATCTTTCATCGCAGAGTACCTAATTTCTAGCAATCTACAAAGTTTTATCTGCTCTCCATCTTTATCTCTGTTACAAGTGACTAACATGAAATCAACAAAATGTTAAATAAATCACAACTGAATAAACCGTTATTCCATCACATCTCTAATTTTCAATGAGGTGTAACTATCAACCAAACTAAAAATCAAGGAAGCCAAATACAAACTCTATAACCTTCTAAAGGTCATTATATAAACACATACTTTGGATTTAAAATAACTTACATAAGAACTATATGAAATGGAAATATCAAGGCAATAAATAAGGTTAATGGAAATTTCATCATTCAGTAAATGGATTATATAACAAGGCCAATAAAACGGCTTACAAAATAGTGATTAGAAGATACTTATAAGAGACTTCATCAAATTATTTCATCCTTTTAACCTCACAGATAAGTCTCTCAACAGTAGAGAAAGTGAGCAACAAGTTATAATGAGGATTACATGACAGTTGGCACATCATGAGCAATAATAAATGATGTCTTCTAATATTGCTAAAAACAAAATTTTAGCTTAAGAGATTCCAGAGATCATCTACTATAACTTAAGTCACTAACAGACAAAAATGAAGCCAGCAAAAATAAAATGAAATTATTCATGCCCAAGTCACACAACTAGCTAATAATGAACAGAAACCCAGGCCTCCCAAACATTAGCATTATGAAAATGGTTCCCTCTGGATCACAGGCATGGTTGCTTGTGGATCTCAATCTCCCTTTTTTTGAGTTCTATGATAGACACTTACCCCAGCAATGTAGCTGCCAGTAGCCCTAATACAACTCACAGCAACACCAATCCCCCCAGCAGACTTAGAAATCAATGCACACTGCTTTAGAGTGTCATAAATTCCTTCAATGCTGTCATCTTTCATGCTCAGAAGGAAGCAACTATGGGGGGGGAAAAGGTACAACTCAGGACAAGAAAAATGATCAGTCACAAAAATGATTAGACAATCCAAAGTCAGTTAAGCTAGCAAATTAAAGATGTGAAGTTTACAAGGTCCCTAAGCATTTTTACAAGGGGAATTGTCACTGAATATAACACAATGAAGCTCCTCAACATATTATTTAAAACCATCTTGCTGGGCTGGGAATATGGCCTAGTGGCAAGAGTGCTTGCCTCATATACATGAGGCCCTGGGTTCAATTCCCCAGCACCACATATACAGAAAATGGCCAGAAGGGGCGCTGTGGCTCAAGTGGCAGAGTGCTAGCCTTGAGCAAAAAGAAGCCAGGGACAGTGCACAGGCCCTGAGTCCAAGGCCCAGGACTAGCCAAAAAATAAAAAAAAAGGCACATGGTAAGAAGGGGAACTGAGGAGATGTGGATAGGCATAAATGATCACCTGCACTACTTTGAGCAGAGTCAGATGGAGAAGCCACAAATTTATGACTTAATACATTTTGGCCCTATATCTGTGGGATTTTCCGTCTTTTTCTTGTAAGTTAACATGCTAACATGTTGCAAACATATTTTCCCAGTGTACTTGCTTTTTATTTTGTTTTTGATTTGCAGGAACCTTTAATCGTAATGTAGCCAATTTTCTCAATGTGTTGAATCATGATATTTTGCTTTTCTTTTTTTTTAAATTAAATTTTATTGATAAGATGATGCACAGAGAGGGTGCAGTTACATAATAAGGTAGTGAGTACATTTCTTGTCACATTTGTTACACCCTCCTTCATTTTTCTTTCCCTTCCCCAGTTCAGATAAGCATATATACAATATCCAGTGTACCAGAATCATATACATAAAGGCAGGGAATTAGCCAGGAAGCAGGCTACTCATGTGGGTATCTTTTATCAAATTAAGGAAGTCATTTTTTACGTATTTTGCTTAAGTATTTAGTTATGAAGGAACATTACATTATATAAAAGTATATTACATTAAGTTTAAAATGTATTATGTTAACGTATTTATTTTGCCTTATCTTTGACTTCCTAGAATAACCAACTTCTTACATTTTTTCCCCTGCCATGCTGAGAATTCTGTATTCTTACAGGAAGGACATTGCACATGCTAAGCACATGTTCTACCAATGAGCTACACCCCCAGCCCAACTTTATTATTTAAACAGCTTTATTAAAATATAACTTATATATGATACCATTCCCTGCTTAAAATATACTATTTACCTGAGGGCCGGCAGCTTCCACCTATAATCCTAGCTACTCAGGAGGCTGAGATCTGAGGATTGTAGTTCAAAGCTATCCTGGGCAAGAAAGTCCGTAAGACTGCTATCTACAAGTAACTACCCCCAAAAAAGCTGGAAGTAGAGCTAGAATGTCAGCCTTGTGCACAAAAGGTCAGGGATAACATCTAGGCCCTGAGTTCAAGTGCCAGGGCTGATATAAATAAACAAATATGTATACTATTCAATGGATTTTAGAATATTCAGATTTGTCCACCCACCACCACTACAATCAATTCTAGAAAATGTTCACTACCAGAATTTGCCTTCTTACAATTCATTTATTGCAAGCAGAGGTCATTTCCGAATGCAAATACATGTAATCAGAGTACAGGGTAATAAGTCTGCTTGTCTGTCTGATTTGGCAGTACTGGATTTTGAACTCAGAGCCTTGAGCTTGCACTAAGCAAGCACTCTCCCACTTGAGCCAGGCTCCCCAGCTGTGTTTCTTACTATTTCTCTAGTCAAAATTATTTCAAAATATTAAAAGCAGCCATATATAACATATACCTTGACAACTGTGGGCGGTTGGTACCAGCATTGAAGAGAGTGGGAGAGGCATGAGTGAACCACTTCTCAGAAAGAAGGTTGTATGTTTCAATGGCTGCATCAATGTCTTCTTTGTGAATCCCCACAGATACCCTCATCAACATATGCTGTGGTCTTTCAGCCACTGTAAACAAAACACAAGTTTTCACATGATGAGATGTGGCAGAAAAACTAGACCAAAACATTTATGAACCAAAACTAAAATAGGCCAAGCACCAGTGGCTACTCACTCAGGAGCCTGAGATCTCAGGATCCCACTTTGAAAGCCAGTCTAGACAAAAAAGTCCATGAGTCTCATCTCCATTGACCATCAGAAAGCTGAAAGTGGAGCTGTGGCTCAAATGATACTGTGCTAGCCTTGAGCAAAAAAGCTCAGGGACAGTGCCCAGTCCCTGAGTTCAAGGCCAGCACACACAAAAAAGTAAAAATAAAAATATACCAACAATTTTTACATGATTAGGCACAACAATGGCCTATAAAATAAACCTAAAAATGTTATCTAGATTCTGAATAGAAATGTTAAGCTATGGGCTGAGGGTGAAATTCAATGGCAGAGCACTTGCCTAGCATGAGCAAGGCCTTAAGTTTGATCCCCAGGTACTACAAGAAAACAAAAAGTGCCAGGTGCTGGTGGGTCACACCTGTAGTCCTCGCTACACAGGAGGCTGAGATCTGAGGATTGCAGTTCAAAATGAGCTCAGGTAGGAAAGTCTATGAAACTCTTAGCTCCAATTAACCACCAGAAAACCAGAAGCTATGGCGCTGTGGCTGAAAGTGATAGAGGACAAGCCTTGGGCAAAAGAGTTCAAGGACAGCACTCGGGCTCAGAGTTCAAGCCCCACAACCTTAAAAAAAAAAAGAAGAAAATCTAAAGCTAACAGTGCATTGCTCTGTATTCAATATAATGACCAATGTAATACAGAAATGTTTTTATTTCTCACCTTTCCCATTGATCTTCAACAAATAGGATCGCTCCAATGTCTAGAAAGTAAAAGTAGCCGATATATTTTCAGAGCAGATTTTACAGATATGGTATGTATATGTGTGTATGTAATTTGCAGCAGGGTGGTATTTAAATATCCTCAACTCTCATATAATTGTAAATTAAAATAAGAGCACACTATTTTTCCTATCTCCAGTCAAGAACATTATTACTTGGTGTCTTCTTTGAACAAAGACTGCATGAAAATTCCTGCAAAAAATACCACCTTTGTATGTGTTAATACCATAAGTTATGGTATTCATCATGAGAAACAGTACCATAAACACAAATATTCATCTCATACTTGGCTATTCATCTCATATTTGCTTGTAAAAGGTGAGGCACTAACAGAAGCAAAATAGAGATTGAATACTCAATATAAATTCATTAGTTGAAATTTGAGAAAAAGGAAATACTGTTATACTTGTATCAAATATACAATTAAAAGGTTATAATGAAAAGGTTAATCATTTCCTATCATAAAAAAGTTAATAATTTTGCTGAATGTTTTAAGTTGAAGTTACTTCAAGATATTTCCTGGATATCATAACCATGAAATGCGTTTGGACAACACAGAAGGAACTGTTCTTTTTTTTTTTTAATGTTTTAAGTATCAAAGGCAGCCTCAGCTAAAGAGTAAGTTAGTAGGTGTTGTCTTTTCTAATTTGTACTGTAATATTCTTTATATTTTTAATATATCTATTTCTCAAGTAAACAACTCATTTTTTCCATACAGCTTTCTTTCTAATGCAGAGTTCAGGTTAGTTAATATTTTACTTCATCTGATAAGGTATTCTATATTCAAAGCATCTTACTTTTCACTAACATTCTGGTGATTTTATGTGCTGCAATAAAATTCTGATGTGTTTAAGAAAAAAAACAACCTGCATTTTCTGATTTAAAGAGGAATTTCCACTTATTTGAAAACCATTTTTTACTTACCTTAAAGCCAAAGTAATTGTAAGAGAAATCTCGGTCATAGATAATAGCAGAATTCAGGCGCTGAAGAGGGTAAAGAGAAGCTATAATTAAAATAGACATCCTAATAAAATCTGATCTTTTAGCCCTGACTCCAGAACTAAAATTGAAATGATACAAAATAGATAACACTATCTTCTGCTATACAACAAAAAAAAAACATTAAAAGAAGAGATGAGGATATAAGATATCACAGAAATTTATTCACTGCCTTATTATGTAACTGTACCCCCTTTGCATAACACCTTGTCAATAAAATTTAATTTAAAAAATAAAATTAAAAAAGAAGAGAATATCTGCGTGCTGGTGGCTCATACCTGTAATCCTAGCTACTTGGGAGGCTGAGATCTAAGGATTGTGGCTCGGATTCAGCCCAGGAAGAAAAGTCCTCATGAGACTCTTAATCTCCAACTAACCACTCGAAACCAGAAGTGGCCCCGTGGCTCAAGGTGGTACAGCACTCACCTTGAGCAACAAGGAACTCAGGGACAGTGCCCAGGTCTGGAGTTCAAGCCCCACATCCAACAACAACAACAAAAAAAAACAGGCACCTTTGGCTCACGCCTGTAATCCTAGTTACTCAGAAAAGTGAAATCTGAGGATTGTAATTCAAAGCCAGCCAGGGCTGAAAAGTCTCCATGAGACTCAGCTCCAATTAACCACCAAAAAAAACCCTGAAAGTGATGCTGTGGCTCAAAGTGATAGAGTGATAGACTTGAGCAAAAAAGCGTTAGGGACAGCACCCAGGCCCTGAGTTCAAGCCCCATAACTGACCAAAAAAAAAAAAAGGAGGTAAACTGAGTATACTAGTTGGGCTTAAAAACATGCATGTTATTATCCAAGAAACACTGGAATTAACCTCTTTATACAACTCCTTAATAATAATAAACAATTAAGTTTAAAATGCACGTTAAGTGACATTTACTCTTACTCAACAATTACTCTTAAGAATTTATCTTACAGTATATTCATCTGTGGGCAAAAGATCTACCACACAATGGTATTCACTGCAGTGAAAGATGGAAACAGATATTCATCAACAGAGAAATTTTTACTCATAGATACAATGACAATGCATCTGTAAAATGGAATGTTATTTAGTCTCTAAGGTGTACTCATAAGTGAAAAAAGTATCGTTAGGAAGAGTATACACAGTATGTTAGACACATACCTGGATGCATATTCAGAATAGCCTTGTAATGTTTAAGAATGTAGAAATGGCCAGGTACCAGTGGCTCACACCTGTAATCCTAGCTACTCAGGAGAATGAGAATTGTGGATCACAGTTTGAGGCCAACTAAGGCAAGAAAAGTCATGAGCCTCTTATCTCCGATTAACCACCCAAAACCTGAAGCTCAAGTAGTAGAGCCACCAGCCTTGAGTGAAAAAGCTAAGGGAGAACACACAAGCCCTGAGTTCAAATCACCATAAGAGCACCAAGAAAACAAAACAAAACAAAAAAGCTTTAGGGCTGGGAATATGGCCTAGTGGCAAGAGTGCTTGCCTCGTATACATGAAGCCCTGGGTTTGATTCCCCAGCACCACATATATAGAAAACAACCAGAAGTGGCACTGTGGCTCAGGTGGCAGAGTGCTAGCCTTGAGCAAAGAGAAGCCAGGGACAATGCTCAGGCCCTGAATCCAAGCCCCAAGACTGGCCTATATATATATAAATAAATAAACCTCACTTTAAAAAAAAAACAAAAAACTTTAAAATAACATTTTACAGAAGAAAATCAGGATTAAGAGAAAAGTTTTTTACCTATACCTTTTGTAGTGTTTAAATTTTTCTTTAGTGTGTTTTTAATCTATTAACATTTTTTTTATCCAGAAGAGAAAACATAATAAAAACTTTCCACCAGAAAAATATTGTACATACATCTTTATTGGCCAAAACAATATCCAGCGTTGATTTGGCCACCATGGAAGAATGTTTGCCATTATGTGGATTGATGTAGTTGTAGAGATCTTCCATCACATCTAAAATAAAGCAATAAAAATGTCAAAACTGTTCATAACTGATGAGATTGAGAGTCACTGTTTTATGATCCAATTTTATATCAACCTACTTCAGTAGTTTATTGAAAGTGCTCAATAAACATATCCTTACTGAATAAAAATATCTGATAATACTTCATATAAGGAAACTATCTTCCAGAGTTAGAATGAATATAAGCTCTTGTAATTTAAAAGATTTCTAGATGAGACCAGGCACAGTGGCTTATGCCTATAATCCCAGTGATTTCGAAGGCAGAAATCGGAAAGATAATGGTTGAAGGTCAATCTGGGCAAAAAGTTAGCATGACCTTGTCTCAAATAATAAGCTAGGCATGGTGGCCTCTATCTGTCATCCTAGCTATATAGGAGGCACAAATAGGAAGATCAAAGTCTAGGTGTGTCAATAAAAAAAAAAAAAGCAAGACCCTATTAGGAAAATAACATAAGCAAAGGGCTGGGCATGTGGCTCAAGTAGTAGAGTGCTTGCCTAGCACCTGTGAGGCCCAGCAAATGGTCCTGATACTAAATCCCATTTGAGGATTACTAGTTGAAAGTAAGTAAATATGGAAATAAAAATTTCTCCTCACCAGTTTTTATTGCATCAGAACAGAAACCCAAACAGTTCATTTATGTAAAAGCACACATACAATAAGCTTTGCCTGCTCTTCAAAATGTCACAGCAGTAATTGGTCCCTCTACATTTAACTTGAAACTCACATACACATATAAAATACTGCTTTGGGATTAAATTGGATCTGTAGATCCATTTAAGAGAAATGGCATCTTCATAATAAAAAAATATATAGTGGTTAGCCTCACTTAATGGATCTGGAATCAAGAACCAAAAGATTTTTAAGTTGAGTTTACCAGCTCGTTCCTTATAAGCAAAAGAAAATATATGTAAATATTCCTTTGCCCGGATTCCTAGCTATTAAAAAAGTGGTGGGAGCCAGGGGCTAGTGGCTCACATCTGTAATCCTAGTAATTCAGGTTGACATTTGAGGACTGAAGTTCAATGTAAGCCCCAAAAGACAAATCTGACAGATTCTTCTGCAAATAGACAGCAAAAAGCTGGAAATAGAAATGTGGCTTAACCACCAGCACAACAATGTTCATCGAAGCACAATTTGTCATAGCTAGAATCTGGAACCAACCCAGATGCCCCTCAGTAGACGAATGGATCAGGAAAATGTGGTACATATACACAATGGAATTTTATGCCTCTATCAGAAAGAATGACATTGCCCCATTTGTAGGGAAATGGAAGAACTTGGAAAAAATTATACTAAGTGAAGTGAGCCAGACCCAAAGAAACATGGACTCTATGGTCTCCCTTATAGGGAATAATTAGCACAGGTTTAGGCTAGTGACAGCAGAGGATCACAAGAGCCCAATAGCTATACCCTTATGAACACATAAGATGATGCTGAGTGATATGAACTCCATGTTATGGAAACAATTGTTATATCACTGTTGTAACTACTGTCAACATGCTATGTGTAACTGTAGCTTCTATTATTGATGATCCTCCTGTATCCCCTTCCTGTGGTTGTACCTGCACTATCACTGTATCTTATCTGAGTATATTGGAAACCATGTATACTGGTAAACAGTGGTATATAGGGTAAAAAAGTACAAACAACTACAAAAGCAATACTTGCAAAACTATTTGGTGTAAATGAACTGAACGACTCATGGGGGGAAAGGGAAAGGAGGAGCGGGGAGGGGAGAATGAGGGACGAGGTAACAAACAGTACAAGAAATGTATCCAAGCCTAACGTATGAAACTATAACCTCTCTATACATCAGTTTGATAATAATAATTTGAAAAAAAAAAAAAAAGAAATGTGGCTTAAATGGTAGAGCACCAGCCATGAAGAAAGAAGCTGAGTGAGAGTTCAAGCCCTGAGTATAAGCCTAATACCAGACCAGATTAAAAAAAAAAAAAAGGGGGGGGCTGGGAATATGGCCTAGTGGCAAGAGTGCTTGCCTCGTATACGTGAAGCCCTAGGTTTGATTCCCAAGCACCACATATATAGAAAATGTCCAGAAGTGGTGCTGTGGCTCAAGTGGCAGAGTGCTAGCCTTGAGCAAAAAGAAGTCAGGGAGAGTGCTCAGGCCCTGAGTCCAAGGCCCAGGACTGGCAAAAAAAAAAAAAAAAAAAAGGAGAACTGATGAAATGTATAAGGGTTTTGGAAAAAAAAGATCAACAGTAACATGTTGGACTTATTTCCTTTTAGCCAAGGGAGAGTTTGAATACTGTCCCACACTGCCCTAAGTTTGCAGTTAAGTTTTCTGAATTTGGGGAAATTTCAAGGGTCAGCACACCCAGAGTGCAATAAGTCAGACTTGCCCTGGGAAAACCACCTTCATAACTGATCATGGTATCTCCAGCTACATAAGTATTTTAACATTCTGTTTAACCCAGAACTTGTCATTTTTTTCCAAACATACCAACGACAAGCCAAAAGGTGAGCTTCAAGAAAAGAGACTAGTTCAGCACTGGTAGCTCACCCCTATAATCCTAGCTACTCAGGAGGCTCAGATTTGACAATCAAGGTTCAAAACTGCCTGGGCAGAAAAGTTCATGACACTTCTATCTCTAATTAACCACCAGAAAACTGGGAGTGGAGCTGTGGCTCAAAATGGTAGTGCACTAGACTTGAGCAAATAAGCTTAGGGACAGCACCCAGGCCTTGAGTTCAAGCCCTATGACCGATTAAAAAAAAAAAAAAAGATAACCAAAACATATAAAGGTCCATTCATCTTTCCACGCAACACAGAAAACAGAAAGTTCTTGTTCTTTTTCTGCCACTAACTATAATAATCATATGCCTTCTTTGCTTTTTAAAAATAAGATGTGGCTTAGTGTTAGTGCTTGCCTAGCATGCAGGAGGCCCTGGGCTCCATTCCTTAGTACCGCATAAACAAAAAAAGTTATTAAATAAATTATAAAAACTAAAATAGGATGTAACTTTTTAAAGTCATGCAGTTTCACCACTTTCTGACACTAAGTTATTTTCCACCTGACTCACCACTAAACACTTTCTTTGTTTCTTTGTGTAAGTTGGAGACTGCAATCCTTGCTGCCAAGATGGCATAGTCAGGGTGTTTAGTAGTCAAGGTGGCAGCTGTCTCAGCAGCTAACGTATCCAGTTCCACTGTGGTGACCCCACTGTAGAGGCCTTGGATTACCTTCATGGTGATCTGAGCCTATAAAAGTAAAATCAAGAGTTACCTCAGCTTTCCCAAGAAACAACTGCTTCCTTAAAATAACAATTCAGAAAACAATCAAATTCATATCATAATACAGACAACTTTCTCTTCTGAATAATTCTTTCAGAATGTGAGAAACTTGCTAATTAAAATTCATCAACCACCAAAACTGCCAGTAAAAAGATGCTATATATACAATAAAGAAGTGTTACTTTAGAAGAAGCTTCATCTTTAAGAAGATCAATGGAGGGCTGGGAATATAGCCTAGTGGCAAGAGTGCCTGCCTCGGATACACGAGGCCCTAGGTTCGATTCCCCAGCACCACATATACAGAAAACGGCCAGAAGCGGCGCTGTGGCTCAAGTGGCAGAGTGCTAGCCTTGAGCGGGAAGAAGCCAGGGACAGTGCTCAGGCCCTGAGTTCAAGGCCCAGGACTGGCCAAAAAAAAAAAGAAGATCAATGGAAGCTGGGTGCCAGTGGCTCACACCTATAATTCTAGCTACTCAGGAGGCTGAGATCTGAGGATCACAGTTCAAAGCCAGCCTGGGCAGGAAAGTCTATGAGACTCTTATCTCCAATAAACTATTCAGAAAAAGCCGGAAGTGGCACTGTGGTTCAAGTGATGGAGCACTAGCCTGGAGCACAAAGAAGCTGAGGGGCAGAGCCCAGGACTAGGAAAAAAAAAAAAAAAAGATTAATGGTCTTCCAAGGAAACAGCTAAAAATGGACTAATGGTTTTGTAAGTATTTTTTATCTTTTATTCAAATTATCCCTATAGGATCAGGGCTCCAACTCCATATTCATCCACTTTCCCCTAGTTTCACTTAAGAATAAGTAGAGGAAATAAAATGAATAAAGTTATAATCATTCCAGTTAAAGGAGATGATGGAATGAATTAGAACTGGGGCTGAATCATCTAATAATGACTACTCTCAGGCCAGGGATGCAGCTCAGTGGCAGAGCACCTGCCTAACATGTGTGACAACCCAGCTTCACTCTCAAGCACAAGGGGTGGGAGGGGCAGGGAGTGGAGTAGAGTGTAACATTCATAAATCATGACTACTCTTTCTTTTGCAAAGTATAAAGTATTTCAACCTTTCAATCACTGACATTTCACAATCATATTATTTTACCTCAGCACGCAATGACTAAAGCACATTATGTGTACGTATGGAGAGGAAAAGCTGTTTCCTCACGTTAGTCAAGTAAACATTTACTAAGTACCTAACTAGACACAAGCCAAGCCCTGTGGCTACCAAAAGAATGAGACATCCTTAATCCTGGGAGATGGCAGAAATATGAGGGCGAGCCCAGGTATTATACTGGGACAATACTGGTGGGCTTGGAAAAAGGTTTCTTGAGACTTTCATCTTAGAAAGATCACTTTGTAAACAATGATGGATTTGAAATGGGCATGCTCAAAGAAACAATAGGTCATTTCTGAGACAACTATCAAAGCAGTCCAGATAAGGGATGGTGAGCAAAGGTGCCACAATACTAAGGAAATAACAGAGTAACTTGCATATAAGAGTTTGTTCTCTTGAGTGAGATGCCAGTGGCTCACACCACTCAGCTACTCAGTAAGAGGCTAAGACCTGAGGACAGTGGTTTGAAGCCAGCCCCAGAACTGGCACCAAAAAAAAAAAAAAAAAAATCATTGTTTAGCTCAAGATAGCCAGATACCATGGCTCATGCCTGTAATCCTAGCTCCTTAGCAGGCTGAGATTGGGAAGATGGCAGTTTGAGGCCAGCCTGGGCAGAAAAGTTTGTGAGACTCCTTTTCAACTGAGAGTTGGGCCTAGTACACAATTGCTATCCTGTTTATAATAGAATGTTTAACACAGAAAATGTCCAGATGTGCACCCTGGTAGGAAGCAATGCCCTAGCTCAAAAGAAAAAAAAAATCAGGAAAAATAATTGGCTGGAGCTGTGTGGTTCAGCACTAAGAGTACCTGTCTTGAAAGTTTGAGATCAAACCCTAGTGCTACACCTACATCTACACACACACACACACACACACACACACACACACACACTCTCACACATATTCATAGTTCCCTGGAAAGACAAAAATGCACAGAACAGACGGAAATTAAGAAAATAAGTTTGTGAAAGTCACAGTTTACAACTAAAGGAATAGCTATGATCTTGAGTATACCGAACAAGTTAAAAGCTAGAGGTAAGAGACAAGTAGAAAGGAAGCAAGGAACCCAAGATATCAATTATATTTACTTACAGGATCAACAAAGTCCATATTGAGTCCATAACAAAGCTTCTGAATTCGAGATGTAATTTTATCAAACATAACTCGCTCTTGGCGGCCATCTGAAAAATCAAAGTGGAGAGTTCATGCTAGCACCAATTAAGACAGAAATGTCAAAGAGTCAAAGAGGCAGGTGTGGCTCAGCAGCAGACTGCTTGGCAAGCTCAAGGCCCTGAGTTCAAACCAAAACACTGCCAAAAGAGAATCAAATATAACCAATATGTGAACTTTTGAATTGACTAACATAAAAGATTCATACCACCAACAGGGATTGTTTTCTCTTTCCTTATATCATCTTCAGATGTTGTGCCCTGTCCCTCACCCACTTTGTCCTATAAAGTAGCCAGAATTATCCTCTAAAGCTCAAGTAAAAATCATATTATTACCTCCTTCAAAGACCCTAAAGATAACATCTCATCTCCTTCAAAATAAGTCAAAATCATTAGAACAGTCCGCAAAAGTCCTATCCTATCCTATGCACACACATCTGTCCAACCTCTGTATCTCCCCCTTCCTTCTCTACTCCACCTTGCAAACCCTAGTCACACTATTTAACCTCTCTAGATCTCAATGTCATCTCATCAGCCAGGCTTTCCCTGATACCTCTGTTTAAATTGCAGTACTCCAAATATACCCCAGTTCTTCCTATCCCTTCTTCTCCCTTTTTTTTTTTTTTGGCCAGTCCTGGGCCTTGGACTCAGGGCCTGAGCACTGTCCTTGGCCTCTTCTTGCTCAAGGCTAGCACTCTGCCACTTGAGCCACAGCGCCCCCTCTGGCCGTTTTCCATATATGTGGTGCTGGGGAATCGAACTGAGAGCTTCATGTGTAGGAGGCAAGCACTCTTGCCTCTAGGCCATACTCCCAGCCCCTCTTCTCCCTTCTTTGATTTACTTTCCCCATAGCACTTATTACCATGACATACTATGTTCCTTACTTGCTTATAACTCCTCCTACTCATTCAAATCAAGACAAAATTTTTTAAAGGATGAAGATTTTTACACTTTCTTACCAATGTATTCATTAATGCCCAAGCAAGGGACCAAGGCCTAGTGTATAATAAGCACTCAAATATTGAGTGCTAAGTAATTCCTAAACATGTCACAATTATAATACCTTCACAATAAATTTGGCTTGCATACCCTCCTAGGATAATATACGTCATACCATGCAAAGAAGAATCTTCTTTTTTTAATTCAAGACAATTTCCAGAGGTAATTCCTTAATTTTAACATGCTGAGGTTATGGTAAGCCAATATATGTGGACTTCATCTACTTAGTCCTTTCATAAGTATTTTTTTTTTTGGGGGGGGGGGTCCTTGGGTTTGAACTCAGAACCTGGGCATTGTTCCTGAGTTTCTTTTTTTGCTCAAGGCTAGCACTCTACCACTTGAGCCACAGCGCCACTTCTGGTTTTTTCTCTTTATGTGGTACTGAGGAATCAAACCCAGGGCTTCATGCATGCTAGGCAAGCACTCTACCACTAAGCCACATTCCCAGCCCTTCTTTCATAACTTTGAACTTAGATGACATTCCTCTTTGTCCTTTCAGACAACAGGTGTCACTATTCTTGGTTGGAATAGTAGATATATCCCACCACCACACAACACAGTCATTTCACAGATCTTCATTGCAGAAAAGGAATAGTATATCAATTTTGTTTACTTTGTCAACACTTTTTGTTATAACAAATTTACTTTTTTTTTTTAATTGTGTGTCAGTCTTGGGGCTTGAACTCAGGGCCCAAGTGCTGTCCCTGAGCTTCTTTTACTCAAGGCTAGCACTCTACCTACCACTTGAGCCACAGCACCACCTCCAGCTTTTTTGGTAGTTAGTTGGAGATAAGAGTCTCATGGACTTTCCTGCCGAGGCTGGCTTTGAACTGTGAACCTCAGATCTCAGCCTCCTGAGTAGCTAGGACTACAGGTATAAACCACTGGCACCCAGCATAACAACTTTAGCGTATGCAATGTTGGATATTGTCAACTAGATTGCATTGAGAGAAGCACACTTCTGTGTGTATGAGAGGATTTTCTAAGCAAATTAAGCATAGAAGAAGTAGGTAGCCTACTAGGACAAGTATCCTTTTTCTGCTTCCTAAACAACATGATGTGAGCTGTTCTGTTTTACTTATTATAATTTACTTCTTCATGTTTCTCAATTGATTTTAAGATCTCTAAAACAACAAACATTCCTGCCTCACCACTATAATCCCAGTGCCCAGTACAGTATCCAGTAGTTATAAAATAATACAGTGGGCTATAAAAGAAGAGGAAGGGAGGGAAGATGGATAAGAAAAAGACCTAAAAGGGACTGTGAATATGGCCTAGTGGCAAAAGAGCTTGCCTTGTATACATGAAGCCCTGGGTTCGATTCCTCAGAACCACATATATAGAAAAGACCAGAAGTGGTGCTGTGGCTCAAGTGGCAGAGTGCTAGCCTTGAGCAAAAAGAAACCAGGGGGGCTGGGGATATGGCCTAGTGACAAGAGTGCTTGCCTCGTATACATGAGGCCCTGGGCTTGATTCCCCAGAACCACATATACAGAAAATGGCCAGAAGTGGCGCTGTGGCTCAAGTGGCAGAGTGCTAGCCTTGGGCAAGAAGAAGCCAGGGACAGTGCTCAGGCCCTGAGTCCAAGCCCCAGGACTGGCCAAAAAATAAATAAATAAATATTTAAAAAAAAAAAAAAAAGAAACCAGGGATATGCTCAGGCCCAAAGTTCAAGCTCAAGGACTGGCAAAAAAGAAAAAGACCTACAATAAGAGACAGATAAAAAGATATGAGTTTATAAAGTTGTTTCAGATATATGTATATAGATGTGTGTGTATATATATGTATGTGTGTATATGAGTATATATTTACATGTATATACACATCTATATATGTATATATACATACAAACTGTACATGTACTTATAATCTATTTTTTACTTGAATTACAATCCAAAGTTTTAGAAACACTAAACTCCAAAGCATTGGTTACAATTCAATCAGTTACTTTTACTATTTATTGCTCATGGCTAGTGCTCCACTGCTTGAATCACAGCTCAACTTCTGATTTTTTGGTGATTATTTGGAGATAAGAGTCTCACGGACTTTCCATTGGGCTGGCCCTGAACCACAATCCTCAGATCACAGATCTCCTCCCCTCCTGAGTAGCTAGGATTATATGCATGAGCTACTAGCACCTAGTGTTAGAAAAAAATAACTCAAGATAACAAATAAGGAAAAACTCATCTACCATTCCCTTCTTTTATCTAACAATTTTCCTATGGATTATTCCCAATCCCTAAGAGCTTTAAGTTCTGTGAAGATGGAGGTGCTTTCTCTATTATTCTCATCGTGTTCAGCAAAGTATTAGCCCACTCAGTAAATCAATTGTTGCTTATTCTTCTGAATAATTACATTAAAATTAATGAAAAACTTTGCCAGACTGAGAGAAAGTGAGAACAGGGGTGACAATGTCCAAAAAGAAATGTACTCTTGGGCTGGGAATATGGCCTAGTGGCAAGAGTATTTGCCTCGTATACATGAAGCCTTGGGTTCAATTCCCCAGCACCACATATATAGGCAGAGTGCTAGCCTTGAGCAAAAAGAAGCCAGGGACAGTGCTCAGGCCCTGAGTCCACACTCCAGGACTGGCAAAAAAAAAAAAAAAAAGAGAGAAAAGAAATGTACTCTTTACTTGATTCATGTAACTGTAACCTCTCTGTATGCCACCTTTATAATAACAATAAAAAATAATTCCCCAGGCACTGGTGACTCATGCCTGTAATCCTACCTGATCTGAGGATCACAGTTCAAAGCTAGCCCGGTCAAGTCCATAAGATTCTTACCTCTAATAAACAACAATAAAAAACATAAACAGGGAGTGGAGCTGTGGCTCAAGTGGTAGGGCACTAGTCTTAAGCAAAAAGCAGCTCAGGGACAGTGTCCAGACCCTGAGTTCAAGCCCCTGGACAGACACACACAATGAGGTCTGGGAATGTGGCTGAGCAGTAGAGTGCTTGCCTAGCATGCATGAGGCCCTAAGTTCAATTCCTTAGCACCACAAAAACACAAAAGGCCGAAAGTGGCGCTGTGGCTCAAGTGGTAGAGTGCTACCCTTGAGCACAAAGAAGCCAAGGACAGTGCTTAGGCACTGAGTCCCAAGACCCAGACCTGGCAATGATGATGATGATGATGATGATGATGATGATGATGATGAACTTCAATAGTCTTGCTATTTCACTGGCACATCAAAGAGAGAACAGCAAAAAAATCATTATGTACATTTAAAAAAATCCAACAAAGAAATCCTAATATATTTTGAATATTAACAAGTTGTGATTAATGCTACAGGGCAGGATCTAAAGCAAGAGCCATCTGGATCAAATTATGATCTATGGGATTGAATACATGGCCCTGGCACCCAAATAGTAGGGCACCGGTCTGGCAAGTGCAAGGCCCGGGGTTCAAACTCCAGTACCACCAAAACAAAAAGAAACAAAGGAATGAGAGCCAAAATCAGTCCTGCTTGTTGTATATAGTACTTTTTATGTTACTTATTCCAAAGTTGACGCAAATGGTTTAAAATCCAACACAGGTGTTACCTATCCCAATAATCCATTCAGTCACTATAGATTTACTAAATTACTATAGATGTGAAATACCTTTGTGGGAGAGAGGGGAGTTGGTGCCTATCATAGGGCTTGAACTCAGGGCCTAGGTGCTGTCCCTGAGCATTTTTGCTCAAGACTAGGACTCTATCACTTGAGCCACAGCTCCAGTTCCAGCTTTTTTTGGTAGTTAATTGGAGATTAATTTCATGGAGTTTCCTGCCTGGGCTGGCTTTGAACTTCAGATCTCAGTCTCCTGACTAGCTAGGATTATAGGCATGAGCTGCCAGTGTCTGGCTTAAACTGTTTTTATAGAAGCAAGTAGCTACAAGTCAAAATTTGTTTCTACCTGTCTCTCATGTCTCTCTGTTCTAAGTATGTGTTGTTTTCCAAGATATTCCCAAGGAAGGGACTGTTTGTTCTTATAAGCTGCTAGCCAAGGGCTGGAAACAAAGAAAGGACACAAATCTAATGGGAAATACTGCTGAGTATGTGTAAGTACATACTGTCAAAAGCCTTAACCACCTCCACCTTTCTTTTTACCCAGTCTTCCCATGAAAAGGGAAGATAGCTCCTGTCACAGACTCTTCTCTGTTGCTATGACTGAGGTGGAAGACAACACAGTCTGGTTCAAAGCGCAAACTCGGGAATGCTGCTTGTGTCTGGGATGCTCTTTTCACCCCCAAAAACAAACCAGGAAAAATGACAGGTGCCTATTTAGGGTCCCAAAATCCCGTCTTTCCTTTTTCTCCTGTTGTGAGTAGCACTGGTAATGAGGCTCACAATTTTCGGGTAACCCTGTCCCCACCTATGAGATCCCACCCAGCGCGTAGCTTGGAGGGCTTGGAGGTCAGCCACTCTATTTGAACTCGTTCCCTCACCTGTGAGGTGAAGCTAACAATCGTTTTCCCAGGGCTTGTGGCAAGAAATCACCCTGTACCTGGGAACCACTCGATACAGGGCAGGGATTATTTTGAGCGGCTGCACAATGACAAAGCCTGGAGAAAGGAGGGAGGCTGACTGTGGAGGCCGAGATGGTTGACAGGGCGGGAAGGCACGGCGGGAAGGGCGGGAAGCGGCAGAGGCTCGCGGGCGGGCGGGTGGGCGTGGGTAACAGCTCCAGCCTCGGGAGACCCGGGCCCCTTTGCCCCATCTCTTCTCACCTACCCAACCCACCTTCCCGGACCCCTCACCTCGCTTGATCACATGCATCGCGGCTGCTGGCGGAGGCGCTGATACTTCAAGGCGGAGCTGCAGCCGCAAGGCGCCGGCAGGATGGAGACGGAGGCAGGGAGGGAAAGGCTCGGACTTCCAGGAGGGTTCACCGGCGTCAGGGTCCAGAACTGGGGCGCAGACTGCACTCGCTTCGCCCGGGCAGAGGCGCGACAATCCGAATTCCTTCCCGCTCCCGCCACCCGTGACGCACAAAACGGTGCGACGGAGCTCGAATGACGCGACTTGACGCGGCCGACGCCCGCCGCAGCCCAAGGCAGAGGCTCCCGCGAAAGTCAGTCAGCGTTACTCTGCCGCCGCCATGTTGGGTACGGGCAAGGCCCCGGAAACTGCGCCTCCCTCTCTCCTCGACCACTATTGGATGGCGGGATGGCTGGCGGGAACGGTTTTTCTCCCGCCGCCATGTTGGATGTGGGCAAAGCTGCTGAATCCGCCCGGGTAGGGTAGCCTGATGGAGCCAGCCACAGCCAGCCAGCCTCGCCCTTCAAGCGGGGAGCCCGCCCCAAGTCCTGCGGGGCAAGTATTCTTGAAATCACCCCGAAATGATGCGTTTTCACAAGCTCTGCGGGTGAGCTGTAGCTAAGGACTCGCAGGCCCAGTGCATTTAGGTTGGCCAGAATCCTGGCTCTCCAGAGTTGGAGAAAAGCCAAACTAGGCCGGTGGTGTTTTGATTTTACCCTTACAACAGAAGAGACCTGGGCGGGCGTGGGAGGGGGGGGGGGTTGTTAAGCAGGGACATGATCCTTTTGCATTTCGAGTTCTCTAGTAGTTGTATTGAAGAGCCAGACTTTGAAGTCAGGCCCCACTTTACCACATGACCCTGAGATAAGCAGGCCCTGTGAGCAAACCCAGGACAAGCTCATTAGGGCCCAGCCGGTTGAGAACTCTAACCGCTGGGAATGCTTAACTCTAACCACCCCCTAGAATGCCTGGAGCCCTGAGCCAATCAGATTTGTACCTGTGTCCTAATCTTGCTTGCTTGAACACCTGATTGCTGTAACATAATCGGAGCTGGGGGCTCCCTCCTAACCTCCGCTGTGTCGGTGGGTAGGACGAGGCCCGAGTTGCAGCCCGCCTGAATAAAGCCTTGCTTTTGCATTTCGGAATGTCTGAGTCTCGGTGGCCTTCTTGGTGGTCTTCTTGGTGGTCCTTTCGCGACTTGGCATAACAGTATCATAGGTACTCAGCAACTGAGTTGCTATGAAGCACTGACTCCTCACTTGAGTCTACAAGTTAACTAAAAGAATAAAAAGGGGGCTGGGGATATGGCCTGGTGGCAAGAGTGCTTGCCTCCTATACATGAAGCCTTGGGTTCAATTCCCCAGCACCACGTATATAGGTGGTGCTGTGGCTCAAGAGGCAGAGTGCTAGCCTTGAGCAAAAAGAAGCCAGGGACAGTGCTCAGGCCCTGAGTCTAAGCCCAGGACTGGTAAAAAAAAAAAAAAAAAAAAAGAATAAAAAGACTGACATCTTGCAGCACCATCAGCAGGAAGTAACTAGTGAAGAAAACGACCACAGCACCTCCTCCGTACACCCCCCTCCCCATCTCTAATGGAATGATTAGTGGGGACTTAAAGGAGGACACAATCACTAGCTAAGTCCATTTCTTCCCTCTCTGGCTCTATTTCTTTGTACCTTTTAACTTTTTGTTTATGGCAGGAAATCAAAACTACTCTCAACACCCAAGCAACAGTGGGCCTCTCAGGGCAAATCAACCCCCAGGGGAGGGCCGTCACCTATAATGGTGATGCTGCACTTAGAGCAGAAGCGGTAGTAATCCCATGGTAACCAAATTGTCCAAACAAGCAGTTAGGACTTTCTCCAACCATTTTGCAGGACCAGAACTAAGATAAGGATCAACCTGGCCACACTTTGAACAAGAAAGGTTATTCAAAGCCCTTGCCCCCTGCCCCAGTCTTTACTTAAACCTAAAGGTGGGCCAGGGAGCATGACTCAAGCAGTAGAGGGCCTCCAAGTGCAAGGACCTTAGGTTCATATCCCAGGATTACTACACACATACACAAAGCCCTACCTAAATTTTATATCACTACCTCACTAACCCTAAAACTAAGCTGAAATGTTTATTTCTCTTCTCAGCATGCCCATGTTGAATAAATCCTTTCCTGCCTTTTTACCATCACTTGTATTTGTTTTCTTTGGGGTAACTGACATGTTGCAACTCCCAGAGTCAGGTCTCTGACCTAAGACTCCAGTTACAGATGGTTGCTCAAACAGGGTCTGAGACAAGGCAGTTGTTGCCTTGTGGAAGGTTAGAGTTGGTGTCTAAATGTAGATAAGAATAGATGAGCGTTCTAACACAACAAGGCTGATACAAAAGCATCTGGTCTCAGCTACATAAACTTATCTCTATGAAATTTTGACTATGGCATCTTTCCCCTAAAACATTTACAGACTTTTAATTGGTTCCTTGATGTTCTCCACACACTGCCCAAGCTCCCTGTGAAGTCATTCATTCCAAGTCACAGGAAGTCATAAGTGAACCTATAGACTCAAGATGACCCAGAAGTAGGATTATCAGATTTAGAAAATAAAACTGTGTCCCAACTATTGTATAAGCCATAATTATAACTAAAAAGTTACTTGTCTGCAATTCAGATTTACCTAGGCAGCCTTTAACTTTACCCAGAGAGCTCTTAGGTTTATGCACTGGAGTTTCATTTTCCCGTGGCAGAATAACAGTCTCTTCTTCATCTAGTCTGATAAGCCACAAAGAATACATGAGACATAAGGATAGACAAAGACAACAGAGACTAAAATCTCCTACATGCTTTATTGGACTTCAAAGAGCCTTATGAAATAACACGGGAAAAACCCAAGTGACGGTGTCCAGTGGGCACAAGGCAGTCTGCTGCCTAGCACCCTCCTAAGACCAGTCCCAGTTGTACCCACAATAGGGTTTGACATGGCAGAATGGGGCAGAGGAAAAATACCTTTACAGCCATAGCAAAAACAGGTAAAGGAGAGAGTTGTCTAGAAGATGAGAAGGGTAGAGGGAAGTGGTCACACAGCAGCTTTCACATATACCATCTTCCTCACCATCTCTTTTCCAAACCAGTTGTGTTCTTTTGGAGCCTCTGGCCCAGATTATGCAGTACATGAAAATCAGGGGAATCTGACAGGGAAGTACACTGTGCAGGCACTTGGGAAATTCAGGAGATTTCCTTTTGTTCATGTTTAAACTTTTGTCTTTTGGTTCAAATACAACATTCTTGCCCAACAACTCCAGGGTTTCACAAGAGTCCTGAGTCATGACTGGTGGCTCACACAGCCAGAGGAGCCAATTATCCTGAGCTCCAGGAGTATTGATGCTTTGGGTTGCTTTGGGGCAGCACCTCATAGAGACTAACGCTCCTGCAGTATGGAGGAAAAGGGGTAAGAAGAAGGCAGGTGTGGGCAGGATAAGAGAGGAAAGGTGAAGGCCTTATAGGCCGCAGCTTTGGCATCCATTTATCCTCTAGAAGAGGTCTCTTCCAACCCATCCCAAACCTAGCCTCACTTTAAGATCTGGTGGATTGTTCTCTGGAAATTGGTTTCACTCCCCCCCTGCCCACCTTCCCGAACAAACTCCAAAGAGTAAACCCTTGGCCCAAGTCTATGGCAAACAGAATGATTGCAGGTGGGATGAACATATCTGAGGTACAAGCAGGTGTCAGAAGTTACTCCTCCTATTTCCCCACAATTGCTACAGGAAGTTGGAGAGTGGTGGGAGGGAGGAGTCTAAAATCAGGAGACAGAAACAAAAATAAACAAAAAACAAAAAAACCAAACCTCAAACTGGGATAGCAGAGACAGAAGCTGCACCCAGAGGTGGAGTTGGGAGCTGAGGGAACAGCAACTAAGACATGCACTGAAGTGGAGAGGGGGTGGCAGCAGCAGCCCGTGGTTGGGAGAGAAGCAGGGCAGGCAGGCCATGGTGGTCAGTTAATAAATAATGATGAAGGACCCAAGGATGAGGGAAGTGGGTATGTACAGTGCCCAGGCCGCTGGGCCAGCCCCTCTGTTCCCCAGGCAAAGGGCCAGATATCTTAAAGAAAGGGAAGGACAGGGAGGCAGAAGACCCAGGGAAGGACAAGCTGTCTCACCACTGTCACCCCTATCTTGTCTACTTCTTAAGAGGCTTCTTAAAGATTTTGAGGGTCAACTTCTTCCTGCCTGGGCTGGAGTCTGTCTCCTCTCCAATAGAACCATTATCCTCCTCAGCCATGGCCTTCTTGCCAGCCAAGTGAGGAATGCGTGTGTTTCGGTTGGCCTGCAGGGCTCGGCTGTCCCCAACTGGAGATGGTGTGTCTGGGTCTGGGGAGCTGGGGCTATGAGAACGGGAAGAATCCAAAGGTGGGGAACCACCAGGTGGAGCTGAGGGGCTCAGCTCCATCAGGCTGTGGGCCTTGTCCAGCCCATGGTTCAGTGCCAGTAATGCTTTCTTGGCCACAGCGGGGCTGTCAGGCACTTTCTCTACCAGAGATCCTGGATGGACCCCCTCAGTCAGCCGCTGGCTGCCATTGGAAGTCATGGCATTGAGAGCCTCATCCACAGCACGGCCCATCTGAGGAGGCTTGGGGGCCACACGCTGGCGGTCACTCATGTGGAGGGAGGACTCCGAATCGGAATGGGTCAAATCCCTGCAAGACATAGGGCAGAGAGGAAGAGAGGGACATGTGCAGAATAGGAAGAAGGGAAAGGGCAAAAAGGAGAGAGGAACAGGCATGTGCAGGATAGTAAGGGAAAGGGCAAAGAGGAGAGAGGAACAATATGAGAAGACATAAACAGAAAAGAGGATGCGTAGGCAGATGAAAGATAGACGAGGAATGAGTAATGGAAGTTGAATATAGGATTACAGAGAAGAATACAGAATAGGGATAGATGGAGATATATAAGGAGAGAAGAGCATAAAAACATAAAGGAAGAAAAGCAAAAAGGTAAGCAGGTAGCAATAAAAAAGACCAAGAGGAGAAATAGAGGAAAGTGGTGGGAAGAGAAGAGATAGATAAAAAGGAAACAAAAACAAATGTCATTATACCATAATCATCAGGTAAAAGGGTTTGCAATATCTGGGCCCCATACCTGCTGAATACCAAGGCCCTAAATTAGTGCAACTCTAGGCCTAAATTCTACAATCAACATCATCAGTACAATCTCTGCCTCCCATAGCTGACTAGGTTTCTTAGGACACAACCTTAAGATAGAAACTGCATGCTGCTTTAAGTCACCATCTTCCATGCCTTTTCCCCCTCTCCCCCCTTTATCCCTGTCACACCCTGGGACATGTTCAGTTTGGGCCAGGCTCCAAGAAACAGGGCACATGCAGTCAGTGGGCCTGAGCCAGGCTGGGGAGATTAGAACAGCCTTGCAAACATTCCCTCACCCACTCCAAAGGCCAAGACGCTGCTTCTTCCTACTCTTTCACATGACTTACAGCAGGTCACAGAGAAATGTGAGAGTCTAAACCAGAGTCGAGGGTGGCATCAGGCTGTTGGCCTTTGGGGGTTGAGATGTGGGGGCAGGGTTCAGAAGACCTCTAGGGTTTTTTCTGTGATCTTAGACAAATTTTCTGTCTTTGCTGGTCCTCAATTTTGGCTAATAAAGACAATACCAGTTCAGTTATATTACAAGACAATTTGGAGATTCAGAATATGAAAGACCACTCACAAAAGGCTTTCTTTGCAAGGCTGTGTTTTGAGGGCCTGCCATCACAAACTGGACATGCATACGCAGAGGCTAGTCCAGGAATTTGAGACCCTTTGGGGGTGGGGGGGTTAGATCTTCCTAGGAACACCATAAACCAATTCCAGATGTCACTGATCCTGCATCTACAGACAAAAGAAGAGGGTCCCCTGCCAATCCTGAATTCTCTTTCTGTTTCCCAGAGGCTTGAGAACCCCAGCAAAGGTTAAAGGAAATGTCTAAATATCTGAGTCAGGCAGCAAAAAAAAAGGAGTCATGAGTGGAAGAGAAGAGCACCACAAAACTCAGAAAGAGGGAGGGCAAGGGTCAGGAGTTAAAGAAAGAGAGGAGCTCCTGGAAAGGGCAGGCAAAAGCAGGGGGTTGGATGATAGCTATTGTAGGTTTAATTCTCAGGGGACAACTAACTTAAGCTGCTATCCATGTCCCAGTGAAGACGTCCTGGGCCCAGGACAGCAGAGAACAATTCTGGCTCTAGTTTCCATACCGAAAATACTGTTTGAACCACAGAACCTAATGTTTACAAATACCCAGTCTTATATTTGGTTCCAAATCTGACACTGGCCCTTGTTTCTATCCAAATGTGTCCCTGTTTCTCTAAGCCATGTCTAATCTTTACATATCCTGCCTTTCCACACACATGTAAACCACTGAACAAGGTGCAAAGGAAGTTTAGGGGAGCATCAAGCTTAGAAAAAGCACCTTCTAAACTCAAGAGGTGAGGATCCTAAGAACCAGTTCAAACACAGGAAAAGAAACTGTCATCATTTGAATAGGAAATGTTCTCAATAAGCTCATTTGTTGAATGTTTGTTCCCCAGCTAGCAACACAAATTATGACTATTTGGGGAGGTTCTGGAAACTTTAGGGGCCAAGACCTAGCTGAAGGAAGTAGGTCACTAGGGTCAGGTTCTTGGGAACTATATCTTGTACCCAGTATCTGTCTTTTTGTCAGTCTCTTCTTTCACATCTCCTGTTTCCTCTCTCTCCCTCCCTCCCTTCATCTCTCCCTCCTTCCCTTCCCCCTCCCCACCACTTGTTTCCTGTTCACTGAAAAGTTAAGAACATCCTGTGCCAAAGACTCCCATGACTAGGATGTTCTCTGCAAGAACATAGAGCCAAGTGACCAGGGACAGAACCCTTTGAATCCTTTAACTTGCTTTTGTCACATACTTGGTCACAGCAACTCAACAGTAATACAGAGGTCAAAATATTGGAGCTCTCCCAGCCTTACTTCTCCTAGCTCCCAGTCCCATTTGGTCTTCATTGCCATCCATCTCTGCCCACCCTCATCAACTAAACGCTGAAACTTCCAAAGAAAGATACAAATGTGGGAGGAAGCCTGAGTAGATATAGGAAAGGGAAGGCCCACTTGAAGCAGGCTTCCCTCCCTGAAGCGTTGAGACCCTCCGACTAGAGGTGTTCCTCCCCAAAGACTGGGCTGCTTTAGACTCCCATCCCAGTTACTAACCTTACTAGAGAGCCTGTTTGCCTTTAGAGATGATCCTCTGGTGCATGGTGCAAAAGAAAATTAAGTAGTAAACAGGCCAAGTAGATGCAGGTTGCTTTCCACCCCTCCTCCCCACTGCCCTCAGCTTAGGTCTTGGAGCATGAGCTATACTTCATCCCCTTCGATCTTCACCCCCAGTTCAATCCTCTCCATCTGTATTGAAAAGGGTAGTTTCCCTTCCTAGGCTTCTGGATGAAAATGAGGATGACAGTGAAGATGGAAGCTCTGCTGAATAATAATCCTAGTGAGGACAGCCCCTTTGGAAAAGGAATAGCCCTCAAGGATAATTATCCAGAGGCTTAAGGAACAAAGCTAAAATTATGAATGTCAGAAAGAAACAAAAATAAAAACCAAACAAAAAAGCAATGAAGTCAGTAGATTACAGCCCAAAAGTCTGGACTGGGCCACAATCATAACTTCACAGATGACAGGTACTTTTAGAGAGGTGGGGGAAGATTTATCCCCCCAGTACTGAAAATCAAACACAGGTCCTTTGGCATCCTAGGCAAACAAGCTATCAGTGAGCTACTTCCCCAGCCAGAGACTTTCTGAGGGTGCCCTAAGCTTGTTCCAGATTCTGACCTCAATTGTCACCTCGAGGGGAAATCCCTGAAGCTGTCACACTAAACTAGGGGAGAAAGTCTCTCACCAATTCTTTTCCACTTCACTTATTGAGACCTTGTAGAAGGACAAAAATACTCAAAACCATGTCTTGAAATGGAAAGCCAAGTTCCAGTCTGTGTTCTGCTCCTAATTAGCTATGTATCTTAGTAAATTATTTAACTCTGGCTTCCTACTCTGAACTTTTCAACCTACCCAAATTTTCTTGTCCAAATCCCCCATACCTGATTCCCCTTTTCTATACTCAAGTTACATGAAGGATACTACACTCATCCAGTCACTCGAGTTAGAAACATAAGTGTTATACTAGATTCTTCCCTTTCTTTCACTTTGCATCCACATATTAGGTTAATCATTTCCTTTCCATCCCAAGATTATAGTACTTCCCGTAGAGGTGTATAATAACTTCTAGATTCTTGTAATCTCCTTCCTATACACTGCCCATTAAATTGTATTTCAGAGCAGTACACTTTCAAAAACCCTTTTGTAGTTCTCCATCTCCTAAAAAATAGACTTTCTGAGCCTTTCTATCATTCTAACTTCATCTACTTACTTGTGAATCTATTGTATCACATGCTCTTGCACCTCCATGCCTCTGTACATAATGTCTCCTCTGTCTAGAACACTTTGTCTTTTCCCTGTATATAAGATGTTAGCACAAATGTCATCTCTTTGGTGAAGCATTCCACCCAGCTACACACTGTTAGTCACTCCTCCCTCAACACCCACATAGCACTTATCAAAAATTTCCATAATTATTTATGTACCTCTCCCAGACCAGATTGAAGTTTGTGATGACTATGATTATATCTTATCATCTATGAACTCTATGCCCAGAAGAACCTGGCACAGAGTAAACATCAATAAATGTTCGTTAAAGGAATAAAGGAAGTGAGGACTCCCACTAAGATAACTGATCTGAAGTCCAGAGTTTAGGCAAAAGTGCTATAGGATTATGAAGGAAGAGTTTGGTACTCATTTTTAGCGTCAGCAAACCCCAGATAGAAATGGGGAGAAAGGTATGGGAAATTAAGCTGACCTTAAAAAGGAGTTCCAGAGCTGGAAAAGGAAACATCAAGAAGATTCCCCACAATACACACCCAGAGGTGACCAAGCAGCAGCCAGCAGGCAGAGGCCAGGGGAAAAGCAATGGAAAGGGAAGGAAGGGAAGGGGGAAAGAAAAGAGAGACAGTTGATACCCCAAGCTTTCTGAATGCCCAGGCATCACAGCGGTGCTGTCAGAAGGGGATGGGTCAGGGTAGGGATCCGTCTGGAGGAAATAGGAAGTGCTGTGGTGGTAATAAACAGGGTGGACATGGACGGTGGAGGTGGTAGTGGTGGTAGTGGTAGTGGTGGTGGTGGTGGTGGTGGTGGAAGAGGAACAGGAAGAAGTAGAGGCAGATGGAGAACTGGTCCCGTGGCCTTCAGAACTGAAAGACTGTCCAGATGAAAGGCTGCGCATTCGCCGCAGAGATACCCGGCTTGTCAAGAAGTGGCCAGCCTCGCCCTCTACCAACCTCTGAGATCCCAGGCCGTGCTGTGTCTCTGTCAGGCGCTGCCGGACACTGCTCTGCAGGCTGGGAGCTGTAAGGAAATTAAACAGAAGTGTGAGGAAAGGCCAAATGCTTTGGGCTGGCAGGCAAGCAACCCATAGCAAAATGGCTGATGAAGACTTTTCTGGGCCTTTGATACCCAATCTGGAGAAAGGGGCATCATCTACCAGAAACCTCCCACCATGGGATAGGAAACTGAAGATGAGCTGCCTAGGGCAATTTTAATGGCAACTTCAGTGGGAAAAGACCTAAGGCAATGTCACTTATAAAGGGAGGTAGCAAGGCAGTTAGTGGGAGGACACAGGCAGGACAGGGTAGGATAGGGGATTGGGGCAAGGCCCGGGAGAGCACTAAGAACCAGCCTTTTCAGAAAAACCAACCTCAGGAAATAATTCACAACGTAGACAAGGAATTATGTATGAATATATTCATTGGAACATCATTAATAATTGTATGAAAGTTAACACAAAAGATGGGATAATGGAAGAATGATAATATACCTATTTCCTGAGAGACTACAGAGGTAAGAGGCTAAGTGCCAGTGGCTTACACCTGTAACCCTAGCTACTCAGGAGGCTAAGATCTGAGGATCACAGTTCAAACCCAGCCCAGGCAGGAAAGTTCATGAGACTCTTATCTCCAATTAGACTGCAAAATTTGAAAATAGAGCTGTGGCTCAAATGATAGAGTGCCAACCTTGAGCAAAAAAGCTCTAGGACAGGGCTCAGGCCTTATGTTCAAGCCCTAGAACCAGCACCAATTATTAAAAAAAAAAACTACAGAGACAGCAAAAGTGATGTTTATAAGAGGATTTTAAGAACATGGAAAAATTCCTATTAAAATGTTCAAGGGAGGGCTAGGAATATGGCCTAGTGGCAAGAGAGCTTGCCTCATATACATGAAGCCCTGGGCTCGATTCCCCAGTACCACATATATAGAAAACGGCCAGAAGTGGCGCTGTGGCTCAAGTGGCAGAGTGCTAGCCTTGAGCAAAAGGAAGCCAGGGACAGTGCTCACCCTGAGTTGAAGGCCCAGGACTGGCAAAAAAAAAAAAAAAGAAAGAAAAAAAGAAAAGAAAAAAGTTCAAGGGAGCCAAGCATCAATGGCTCAAACCCAGGCCTAGAGTTCAAACACCACAACCAACCAAACAACAACAACAACAAAAAAAAAAAGTTCAAGGGATGAAGATGTATACACAATTGTACAGAATAGCCTTGAACTTTGAAATATAAAGCACTAAGAGTTTGGAAACTAGGCCTTTCTACTTCTAACTGTAACTTTGAGCAGCTTATATCCTCATTTTATTACATAATTTGTAGAACACTGAAGAGGTATTCTGAGACTTCATGATCATGTATCTGTCATGGCACTCAATAAATTATGGTCATTTTCATTATCCTAAATACATTTAAAATATTTTACAGACAAAAGACAGGAAGAACACATACTCAATCATGTATGCCTTTTTAAATAACTATTTGCCTTTAAACTTTTTCCAAATTTCCTGTAATATGCATAAAAGAACAATGACCTAGCTCCTGGACCAATTACGCCAATAGAGCTCTTGGAAGATGATAACTGTCATGCCCGTTTGGGCACTAGGTAATTTAGAATTATGATAAGAGTAATCCCTTGGGCTCAATCCCAGCTCCAAAATGAAAAACAAAAAATGCAAATATTAGACCCTTCCCTCCGCTGTGGTAGACAGCCACCTACTTAAAGAAGGAAAGTGAAGGTATAAGAGTGGCAGGAGTCTTGGAAGGGCTCCCAGGGAAAGAATGCAGTTTTGCAGTTTTCCACTGGAGGGGTTGCAAGGCAGGGCTCCTGCAGCTTTCAGGACATAAAAAGGAGGCTGAAGAGGAAGAAGAAACCTACAATAGGATGGAGAAGAGGGAAAAAGAAGATGGAATATGGGAGGAGAGGGTAGTCTTGCCTTCCCTCTTTTCCTCCCAGTCCAGCTGGAAGAGGGGACATCAGGATACTGTGTAGCTCAGTTGAAGGGAAAACCTAAAGCCTTCCATAACCATGGATATTCTCTCTCCAGCTCTTGACCAAGTAGGCTGATTCTTCTCACCCCCGAACCCCTCCCTGTAGTTAGTAGGGATAGTGCTGAGAGGATATAGGGAGCAGGCATGGGGTGTGATGCAGGCAGGGAAAGGGGCCCGTGGGGTATGAGTGCTGGTTTAGTCCCAAAAGTTGGAAAAACAAAAGCCCCAAAGGGGTCCTCAAACCCGGGTATTTCCAGAGGGACTGATCATCCGAGCCGGCGGATGTAGAGCAGAGAGAACGGTCACTGGACCTACGCCCCATCAGCCAGGCAGCATCTAGGGTCAACAAGCCAGGCCAAAAGGAGAAAAAAATCTGATTCATGGAGGGCTTCAGCCTGCCCATCAATGGGCTATGAGAAAGGCAGGCAATAAGAGGTATTTAAGGTACTGAAAGTCCTTTACTTCCTGAGTCAGAGGAACTTTTGGATCAGTGGGTCAGGAGCTACCTTTTCCCATCAGTGATCCAAACCTTGTTAGGCTTTTGACTAAAGACCTACAAAGAGGGCTGGGAATATGGCCTAATGGTAAAGTGCTTGCCTCATATACATGAAGCCCTGGGTTCGATTCCTCAACCACATATATAGAAAAAGCCGGAAGTGGTGCTGTGGCTCAAGTGGTAGAGTGCTAGCCTTGAGCAAAAAGAAGCCAGGGACAGTGCCCAGGCCGTGAGTTCAAGCCCTAGGACTGGCAAAAAACAAAACAAAGACCTACAAAGAATGGGTATCACTGGCTCCCATCTGTAATCCTAGCTACTCAGAAGGCTAGGCTAGAAGCCATCCCAAGCTGGAAAGTCCATGAGACTTTTCTCAGCTAACCACCAAAAAGTGGAGCATTGAATCAAGTGGCAAAGCACCAACCTTGAGCCAACAAAAAACAAAAAACAAAAAACCAAGGAACAGGCCCTAGGCCCTGAGTTCAAGCCCCAATAGTGGTATGTTGTGTATGCACACACAAAAGATATCAGATCAAGGAGATAAACAAGCTTGGCCACGGATAAAGTATTATTAGAGAATGGGAGTCCAGTCTGATTGAAGAATCCAGGCTTCTGAAAGGGACTTTGCTCCTCTAAAGCAGCCCTGGATTTCTACCATCCCTACTGCACTGCCAGGGACAACAGCTTTACCTTAAGCTTTACCTATGTTATTTACTTAAATAAAAAAAAAAACTAAAAAAAAACCTCTCAACTAAAGAAAATTTCAACTGAGAACCAGTAAAGGAAAATTTCCTTCACTCACTAAAGAATACCCACAGAATGTTGTGCCTTTTGACTCTGTCCTACTCAGTCCACATCACTTGCAGGGAGGAGAAGGGAGAGGAAAGACCCAGGACAGAGGATAAGAGTTCCAAGAGTTCTGGTGGCGGGCCAGCCATGTGCAGGAGCTCCCTCCTGACCAAGAATGCCTTCCAAACGTGTGGCTTTGGGGGAAGATCACTTTAAGGAACTGTTGCTACATGGATCCTCACACAAAAAGGCAGGAAGAAAAAGAGAGAGATCATTCCATTCATCTACTTGAGCAATTAAAAAATAAGAAACATAAATGCAAATAAATAAATTCAACAAATATTCGAAACAAATGCCATTTTACATTGTAAATAATCTCTAGATAAGATTATTTTTTACAAAGGTAGACAACAAGGGGAATTGGAAAATGAACAGAAAAACAAAGAGTGAAGGAATATATACTTAACACAATAGACCTATTAAGGACAGAGTATATAGCAAGGGAAAATCATCAAAAGGACGACTATAAAAGAAATGCCTTGATGTGAATTGTGCTTAATTAACCCATGTCAGAAGTCAACTGTTTTCTTGGTTATCTGCCCCATGTGTTATTTAAGCACAGCAGAGGCCATAGACTTCTGAAATATACATGAAAAACGACTTCCCTCAATCGTACCAATGAAGACCGCCATCCATACCAAATTAGGTCACCTACACTGCATGGACAAAGGTGACACAATCTCTTCATCCATGTCATCCACGTCGTCAGTCATGATGAAGTGGGCGGGGTTGGGGCGTGTACTGCCCATCCAGCTGGGGTCTATGTTGAGGGCAGCTACCAGGGAGTGGATGCCAGGGTTGTTGACAATCTGGAAGCCGCAGAGGATCTCAATCTGCTGCCAGCGGTGCAGGCGCTCCCTCAGTGCTGCTGTCACCTCGCTCAGTGCCTGCCTGAAGACAGAGGAAAAACAACTGCAGGTATGGACTGGGTAGGAGACCCGGTATGAATAAGGTCTCTTCTCAGAGAACAAGTTACAGAGATATTTGTTATACAAAAATACAATAAGCTCATAAACTTTTGAGCCATGTGGGAGCTGAATCACAGCTAAGGCAACAGACCAGAGCTTTCAGTCCATCAGTAAGAAAACAGAATTGGGGTTAGAAGCTCCAGGAACACCCCCCCCCCCTCAAATTGTAACGATAGTATGAGTGTTGCCCAAGTGGATAACTTGTGTCACTTACTTAGCTGTAAGGATTTTATGATCCACATCATCCAAGGAAGAGCTGTGGGCCACATGGAAGGTGCCAAAGAGTGTGTTTCTCTTCTTTTTTATCTTCTCGGCCTGCAAAGATGAAGCCCCCAGCTTAAAAAGAGCAGGGCTTAGATGTTGGAAGAAGTGAGAAAGGCATTCTTGTGGCTGAGTCCTAGCACAATTTAGGCTGAGGAGGAGAAAAGGAAGACAAGGAGGGAGGGATAAAGGAAGGCAGGGAGTGGCAAAGGGAATAGAGGAAATCAGAGAAAAAGCAAAACGTTCCCCTGTCAGTACCCTAGCCCCAGGAGAACCATTGTCTTCATGATGGCCTGGAACTAGAAGAGCTTTCCCTCTACCTGTTTCCACTTGCTTCATCTTTCCCAGGAGACAGGAGGAAGGAGTACCCCTATACCCTCATTCCCTCATCTAGAAGCTTGAGGGTAGTATCAGGAGCTGCACATTAGAAAAAGAAACAAAACCCACCACCACAGTAACTCTTGGCCCGAAGGGAGGAACAGAGTGGGACAGAGAAAAGGAAAAAGGGCAGGGAGGAAAGAGGGCAGGAGGGCCACAGGAGGGCAGGTCTCACCCCCTCTTTGGCCACAAGCAGCTGCTTCTCAGCATTTTGCTTCTTGATATTGTAGTACTGAACCTCCACCTCATGTGTCAGCTGCAGCCATTTCTGAAGGGCCTCTGGAGCATACCATGAGCTGTGTGATTCCAGCTCCTTCTCTGCTTTCCTCAAGGCCTCCCGAACCTATGCAGACAAGAGCATGTGAGTCTGTTTCCTGATAAGAAAACCCTCTCCAACACTTCTGAATGATGCTTCAGAATCCAGTCCTCATCTAGGGTGAGATGGGGTAAGAATTTTTTCAGAGTAAGGATTTTGTTTTTTCATATTTTGTATGCAAGGACATAAGCTCAAAGAAGTAATATATTCAAGGTCACATTGTCAGTTGTGTTAACCAGAACTCAAACATTTTTTTCTTCCAATCTAGGTACTTTTTTCTATTATATAAGTTGATTCTTACTGGGATCTGTGTGAACCTCAAGACAACACCATGTGGCAGTAAAAGCACTTGGTTGAAAATCTGGACATCTGGACATTTAGTTCTGGTATTTGGTTAGGTCTATAGACATTATTTTTTTTTTAAATTGTTTTTGCATTGGCATGACAGAAAGGTTATTTTTTATTTATTTATTTATTTATTTTTTTGCCAGTCCTGGGCCTTGGACTCAGGGCCTGAGCACTGTCCCTGGCTTCTTCTCGCTCAAGGCTAGCACTCTGCCACTTGAGCCACAGCACCGCTTCTGGCGGTTTTCTGTATATGTGGTACTGGGGAATCGAACCTAGGGCCTCGTGTATCTGAGGCAGGCACTCTTGCCACTAGGCCATATCCCCAGCCCTATAGACATTATTAATTAACTATGTGGTAGGACTTTCTCTTATGTAAATCCAAACCATCAGTGATCTCAGGAAATTGTGGGACGACTGTCATGAGAGGTATGTGAAGAAATCACGACAAAGAAAAATCAATATTGAGTACTCAATACTCCAGAAGGGTATTGGCCTGAACAAGCTTCAGTTTCCTCTAGTCCAAATACTGTGTCTATGATTCTCTCTGTGAACAAATAAGATAATCAAGCAAACAGTCACAAGGCACTCAAGTATGAGAGATCTGGAAATATATGTAGACATTATATGTACTGGATCTCTTGCTATTTCACCGCCCCCCGCCCCCCACCCCGTGTAAGTGATCTCCAACTTCTCAAACTGAACACTAACCTTCATCTGGGCAGAATCCAGAGAACAGGGATTGAGAAACAGGTTCATTATTTCCAACTTCAGTCACTGGAACATGTATTCCATAGTAATCCCTATCCTCTCCATAGTCCAAACTACAAGAGGATCTTAGTTAAGGACAGAATACCTTTATTTATTTGAGAGCCAATGAAAGCACTAATATTCACTTGGCTTATGGTTCTTATAAGAATAAAATGGCCCACTCCTGTTTTATATATTTTAAATGAAGACTAGATACCTTAATAGATACCTTAGAATCTAAGAATTTATGATTAACTTCAACACTAAAAGCAATTAAGGAAAGAAGATCATTAAGGAGAAAAAAAACAGTAAATAAAGGAAAGTGTGACTGAAAGGCACACAAAAGGGCTGGAGTACCAGGCTCAAAAACCTTGTGAGAGGGGCTGGGGATATAGCCTAGTGGCAAGAGTGCCTGCCTTGGATACACGAGGCCCTAGGTTCGATTCCCCAGCACCACATATACAGAAAACGGCCAGAAGCGGCGCTGTGGCTCAAGTGGCAGAGTGATAGCCTTGAGCGGGAAGAAGCCAGGGACAGTGCTCAGGCCCTGAGTCCAAGGCCCAGGACTGGCAAAAAAAAAAAAAACCTTGTGAGAGAAATAATTACAAAACAAGAGATGGAGAGACCAGAGACAGAGGGCTAGAGAAAGATATATGCTGCCACATGTAAGTAACAAATGGTTAAAGGAAAGAAGACAATAGATGGCAACAAAGAACACTGGCCCTATTCTATAGCTACAGTTCTCAACCTTGCCATATACTAGGAACATGTGGGAAACTTCAAAAATACTGATATTTGGGCCCAATCCTAGAAATTCTTATTTCACTGATCTGGGGGTACTAACTAGGCATGAAAAGCTTTTAAAATGCTCCCTAGGCTGGGCATGGTGATTCACGCTTGCAATCCTAACACCTGGGAAGTAGAGGCAAGAAATATGAATTCAAGGCCAAACTAGACTAAATAGGGAATTCTAGGCCAACCTGGGCTACATAACTAGATTTTTATCTAAAAAACATAGATAGATAGATAGATAGATAGATAGATAGATAGATAGATAGATAGATAGATCCTAGGCTGGAGGCATGGCACAGGGTAGCAAGCACAAGGCCCTGAATTCAAACCCCAGTTGATACACACACACACACACACACACACACACACACACACGTATGTGTAAAACTTAAGATTAATTAAGTAGTTCCCTAAGTCCTTGTAAGTAGTCAGGCAAAATTCATAATAACTGACATATTTTAAAGTGGTATCACCTTACTTTCACTTCCCAGTAGGACATAATAGGTCATGGTAAAAGAATCAACACATCTGGAAGAAAGCTGCATAAATTATGAAAATTAAGTTTCCAAAAATATCAGAGAGCTGTAGAAGCAATTATGACTAGACTTGAAGCACACTAAGTGATTTGGAATTCCCAGGTGTCCCCAAGACCTTCCAGAGAGCATTAACAAGGTCAAAACTATTTTCATAATACTAAGACATTAACCACTTTTTTATTCCCTTTTTCTCACAACTGAACCATGGAGTTCTCCAGAGGATACATGATGTGTGAAATCCTAACAGACTTAATGCAGACATTAATATAAGAACTTAGTTGTCTTAATGCCATGTATTTTTCTAAGTAAATATTAATATTTTCAAGTTCTTCATGTGTGCATACAAAGTGTGCGTGCACACGCGCGCGCGCGCGTGTGTGTGTGTGTGTCCCTGGGGCTTAACTCAGGGTCTGAGCACTACCCCTGAGCCTCTGTTGGCTCAAGGCTAGAGCTCTACAACTTGAGCCACAATTTCATTTATGGCTTTCTGCCAGTTAACTGGAGATGTGTCTCACTAACTTCTTGCCCAGGCTGGTTTCAAAGCATAATCCTCAAGGGAGGAGGTAACAAATTGTACAAGAAATGTACCCACTGCCTTACGTATGAAACTGTAACCCCTCTGTACATCACTTTGACAATAAATAAGTAATTTTTAAAAAAAAGCATATCCTCAGATCTCAGCCTCCTGAGTAGCTAGGATTACAGGTATGAGCCATCAGTGACCAGCTTCAAACCTTTATATTTTAATTTCTGTTTTCTTACAGTTCTGAGGCTAGATCTAGGACCTTGTGCGTACTGGGTGAGCACTCTACACTGAACTACATCCAGCCTTCCATTTTCATTTCTAATAACATCAATATTGCTCTCACAAAAATGTTCCTTAACCAGGTGCTGGTGGCTCAGACCTGCAATCCTAGCTACTCAGGAGGCTGAGATCTAAGTGTCACAGTTCAAAGCTAGCCCAGGCAGAAAAGTTACTGTGAGACTCTTATCTCCAATTAACCACCCGAACTCTAGAAGTAGAGCTGTGGCTCAAAGTGGTAGAGTGCTAGCCTTGGGCAAAAAGAGCTCAGGGACAGCGACCAGACCCTGAATTCAAGCCCCATAACCACAAGGGGGGAAAAAAGTTATTTAATAAGAATTAAATAAATAATTTTTAAGATTTGGAATGTCCTGAGAAAAATTGAGGACCAGTGGATTACAGGAGCTAAAAACCCAGAGAAGGGATGGGGCATGGTGGTACAAGCCTGTGATCTCAGCAACTCAGGAAACTGAGGCTGAAGGATTACGAGATCAAGATCAGCTTGGGGTACATAGCCAGTTTGAGGCCATATTTCAAAGCCCTTATACACAAAAAATTCCAGCCAGACCCTGGGCTTCTGTCCTGAACCCAACCCCTAAGGGACCCAGGAATTCGTATATTTTCCTACCTGCTCCAACTCTTCCTCAGCATATTTTTGGCGGCTCCGCTCATTCTCTGTACCTTCCCGCAGCTCCTTCAGCCGCTGGGCTTCCTGCTTGGCAAGGTTGATCTCATCGCGCAGCTTCTTTTCCAGATGGACCTTTTCCACCTCCACTGTGCGGTGCTCTTCCTGGGCCTTGTGCAGCCTAGAGGGCAATGTAGGGTGCTGGAGGAGGCCAGGCAAGGCAGTGCAGGCCAACGTGCCAAGAGTCATGGCAACAAGGAAGACACATGAGCAGCAGATCTCAGGTAAGTTCTCTCTGCTCTGAGGAGGCCATCCTAGTGCTGCGCTAGCTCAGGGGCAACAGAAACCACAGTCATTACCCTAATTCTTATGTTGGCCATCATTTTGCTGCCTGTAATTATTCTGCTGTGAAGCCAGGTTCACAAGAATCTGAATACCTCCTCTAAAGTATCTCACATAACTTGTAAACTACCAATTTACAAGGCATTTCACATTTGTCCTCCTAGTAGATAAGGATCTACTGATACACTGTTATCATTATCAGCCTGGGACAGATTTGAGTCTAAAGGCTTAGGAGAAGGGAAATAAATTATAGGAGAAACCAAGACTAGAATTCAAACCTTTGTGGCTTCATGTTCCATAATTATTCCCATCATATTGGAGTATCTGGCAGGTTCAAAAAAACATAGAAAAGCCTGAAAACTAGGCAAAATCCAAGAAAAATCTCATTGTTAAATGCGACTGAGGTAGTAGCAGAAGGGCAGCTAACAGAAGATGAAGCAACTATTGAGATAAAGCTTTTAGAATCCTGAGTGCTTACTCTAGAAGCACAGAAAAATGAAATTCATGCCAATGGGGCTGGGCTGGGCTGGGTTAGGCTAGGCTGGGCTTGGGAGATTCCCTGCAGTTCCAGCCCCTGAGCTCCTTTCCTAAGTATCTTTCATAGTATGTAAAATTTCAAAGGCATCAGTTATAATTTTTTTTAAAAAACGACCTTTGCACTTACTCATATATCCCTTCTGCAGTCCTTCTTTCCTCCACATAGCTTCCTATATTAATTCATTAGTTCATTCCTCCATTTAGTTACCAAGTTCCTCAAGCCCTGTACTAAGCCTAAATTATGGAAATAGATATGGAAACAAATCAGAAAACTAACCCTTCTGCTACAGCCAAAGACAAACTGAAAACTGCAGTGTGGCATTCTTACAATAAGGTATGTCTACATATCTATATCTGTAGATCTTGTGCAGCCTTGGGGGGCAATGTAGGATGCTGGAGGAGGCCAGGCAAGGCAGTGCAGGCCACGTCATGGCAACAAGGAAGACAAGTGAGCACCAGATCTCAAGTAAGTTCTCCCTGCTCTGAGGAGGTGATGTCAAAAGATGATCAAATAAACACTACCTGAAGATGAAGGGATGTCGGACTAGGAGAAATGGATACCAGACTAGACCCAGAAGAAAGAGTAACAGTTTACTAATTCCCCTTAAAAATGAAAAGGGCTGATCTTTGAAAATCGTATCTGGCCTTCTTATCTTAGTAGCAATCATCAAACAGAGCACTAGAATTGAACAATGAAAGGATGATGGAGAGGAGGGGAGTGTAGCTTGGCAGTAGCACATGCATGAGGCTCTAGTTTGTAGGGAATGATGAAGGGAAGGAGGTAGCAAAGAAGGGAGTGTGAAAGGGAGGGAGAAAGGTAGAACTGAGGTATAGAAAAGTAGTAATAGTCTCTAGAACAAGAATAACTCATAGAGAAAAGCACTTGACCACTGAATTAAGATGATTTTTTTAAAAAGATAGAACTAGAACATAACCTCCAAAAAAACACTTAAGCCCAGAGTTATTGGTGAGTGGTATTTCAAAAGATGCAGTGTAACAGAGAGAGAAGAGAAAGAAATACTAAATTACAGACTTCCTGGTCTGCTTACAGTTGCCGTCTTCTGGGCTGGGAATATGGCCTAGTGGCAAGAGTGCTTGCCTTGTATACCTGAAGCCCTGGGTTCGATTCCTCAGCACCACATATATAGAAAATGGCCAGAAGTGGCGCTGTAGCTCAAGGGGCAGAGTGCTAGCCTTGAGCAAAAAGAAGCCAAGGACAATGCTCAGGCTCTGAGTCCAAACCCAGGACTGGCAAAATAAAACAAAACAATTGCAGTCTTCTGCCTACTTTGCCTCTGAAGAAAAGGAGAGTTGATCATCCTTGTGTTGTACACCAGATGGCACTACTTGCAAAGCTAAAAAAAAAAAACAAACCCAGAGGCGACATTTCCTGCCTCCATCTCCTTCCCTTACGGAATATCCTTCTCCTTGTACTCTTCCATGACCCAAGTGCAAGAAATTTCCATTGTTTACTGAAATATTGTCCTCTTAGTAAAAGCCAATACTATGATATGTCTCCCCTCTATAATAGATTGGGCCTTTAAGATAGAACTAGCCGAACTCACCTCCATACTCCCAATAAGGTCTAGTGGAGATAGGGTTAAATAAGTATTGTTAAAGGAGTAGAAATGAGCAAATAAATGTTACTTTACTCCAAAGCAACAATCCACTAGCAGTACAAGGAAGAAAATTCGGTAGCCTGATTATAAATTCGGGGTTGTGGCTCTAATCACTTGTGGAACTATGGGGAAATTCTGCCTATTTCTTAATGAAAAGGGAAACAATTCCTGCCTGCCCAAAAGAGAATTATTTTGAAACCCAGTGATACCCTAATTGGAATGTGCATGGAGCATTACATTTGTTCACATGAAATATCAAGGACTCAGTAAATAAAGCTCTGTGGTGCTGGCAATGAAGGTATATAGAAGGAAGGAGGGACAAAGTGGCATGAAGGCTCTGAATACCTTCATAGGGTATGTGTGTGCTTGTGTTCAGGCCTGTGGGGGAGGGATGTCTGTCTCCTTCTAAGTGCCATAGAGGTCATTAAGCTCAGGAGGCCTTGGGGAATAGGGAGAGCTGAGAGCTTAGTTTTATCCCCAAACTTGGAATGTCTCCTGCTAAGATTCTTTTGTCTTTGGAATGAAAACAGAACATGTTTTTCAGACAAATGAAGTATGGGGATTGTTCAAACAGCAGTAGTAAGACTCTAGTTGGCAAAGAGTCTAGAAACAAGAGGCCCAGCAGAGCAGTCATGAATCAGCTTAAAAATCAGACCCTTTTTGCCCACTAGAAGCCTAGCCTATGGAAATGAATCTACCTGTATTAACACACAATTAAGTAAATAAAAAGTATCTGGCTCATAAGAAATCCTTACCCACTCCAGCAAAGAAAGTAGTATCTACCATTTAAAAATAACAAAAATAACAACAACAAAAAACAGGATTCATTTGCTTTTACAGAGGTTTCTGCAAAGACTTCCCAACTATAGTTTCTAGGTTGCCAAAGTAACTTTCTAAAAAACAAGTCCTGAAGTAAGCCTCTCTCCTTTTCAAAAATAAAATAAGCTGTGTGCTGGTAGATCATACCAGTAATCCTAGCTACTCAGGAGACTGAGATCTGAGGATCACTGTTTGAAGCCAGCCTAGGAAGGAAAGTCCATGAGACTCATCTCCAATTAACCACCCAAAAGCTGGAAGTAGAGCTATGACTAAAGTGGTAGAGGAGGAGCGTTGGGCAAAAAGGCTCAGGGACAGTACCCAAGCCCTGAGTTCGTGACCAGGACAAGCAAAAGAAAAAAGAACAAAAACCCTGCACTGTCTATTGATTTTGTCAGCCTACTAAATATTTCTTTATGTGCTACAAGGTCCCAGGGATCTGGCTCCTACCAAAATATTCAGCCTTAACTCCCAGAACATCCCTGCCCATTTTTCAACTTTGTACCCATCTTTCCTCAGAATCTCAGACTTACCCTGCTCCTGAATCTGTTTTTTATTCCCTAGAGTTCCTATGCCATAGGGTAGAAATGAGTCTTTATTTTAAGAGTTACCTCACTGCCCCTTATGAGAGCTTTGTTGCCCCAAGAGCAATGGGTTCCTTATGATCTCTAGCACAAACCTGGCAGCTATTTTTGCAGCTAAAAATTCTGCCTCCATTTTAAAATCACATTCAACAGAATCCCAGGCTAGTAGAGATGAGAGTGCTCTTCTAGAAAAATGTGATGTTCTCCTAGTTCAAGCCCCATGTTACTAATGAGGAAGTAAATGCTGGAAGGACAGGACTAACCCAAAGTCATGTAAGCCAATACAGTATGACTATATTGACTTATATGATCCAAACTCATGTAAGTCAATATTTTTTTATGGTTTAGACTCCATACATGGAAAACCTACAGTCTATAGAAAAGAAAATTCATGAGGTTTTTGGGGGGAAAACAGTAAAAAACACGCAACTATATCCATTTAGATGGGATAAACAAAGGGAAAGGAATAGAATTGCAGCTATACAACCAAGGAAAGTTCAAAACAGCTACTTACTTCTCCCTCTGAAGCTCAGAGGGAAAAAGATAGAAACAAACTTCTCTTCAAGAGGAATAATTGTCCAGGACAACTGGGAGAGCAGGAAGCAAGGCAACTCTAAAAGGAAGGCATAGCCTGGCAGCCATGTCAGCATAGTTTCAGGGGCTGAGCGATCTAAGGAAATAGGCAGCTCTCAAGAGCTGGCAGCACCAGAGCTGTGGGGAAGGGGCAGGGCCTTACCTTTCCTGAAGGTCATGTAGACTCTGCTCAGCTCGGTGTAATCCTTCCAAATCCTTCATCATCTTCTTCATGTGCTCCTTGGAGTAACGGTTCTGGATATAGGCAAACCAGCAGCCGCCCACACCAATAACAATAGACACTACCAGCATGAAGTCCTTGAGGTGACTATGGCGAGTCACTGCCAAAAAAGGGAGGGCATAGTGAGTCAGGATGTCCACAGCTCACGTGGCCTTGAAGACTCACTGCATCTCCACCTCCATGATGTCTCCCCTGAGAGACACAGCCTTCCACTTCTTAAACACATTCTTGCCCCAAACTATCATAGAAAGTTTTATGTCTATCACTCCACTAGTCAAGGCCTGGTTAGCACCAGAGATTTATTAACTCACACTTCCCTAAGACACAATGAAGAGTGCCTGTTTAATACATCTCAGCCATCTCTGAGCTGGGATGAGCCCATGTGCCCAGACAGAGTGACTTCAATCCTATAAAGAAAGCAATGGGAAGGCAAAAGGAGATGGCTGGTGCAAATCAATGTTACTAGAATAAGAGATCTGGCTATGTGGCTAAGGTTATGTAGGAGCTGAACATACTGAACTGTGAGGCCATTCTAAGCACAAGGTATTGTTTCGTTTTTGTGCCAGTACTAGGGCACAAAAGGCCTGAGCACTGTCTCTTAGTTCCTTAGCTTTTTCACTCAAGGCTGGCACTCAAGCCAACCAACCTGAGCCACAGTTCCACTTCCAGCTTTTGACTGAAGATAAGAGATAAGAGTCTCAGAGACTTTCCTGTCCTGGCTAGCTTCAAACAATGACCATCAGATCACAGACTCCAGAGTAGGTAGGATTACAGGGCTGAGCCACCAATGCCGGGTACCCCCTACTTCTTGTGGTGTCTCACACTGGTATGAACATGTGTACATGAACTTACTTGAGTACCTGTTTCAATGCATTGGATATATACTTAGATATGCAATTGCTAGGTTGTGGTAACTCTTGTGTTTGAGTTTTCAAGAACCACAAGATTGTTTTTCACAATATCTGAATCATTTCACACCCTGACCAACAATGTATGAAGAAGGATCAGAGATTTCATATCTTCACCAACATTTTATTATTATTGTTGTTGTTATTGTTATCATCACTGTTATTATTATGATCATTTCAGATATTACAGCTCTCCCAGCTAGTGTGGAATATATTCTTAGCTTTTGGAACCTCTGTTCCATATATCTTAGATATGCAGGTTAGACCACGCACAGTACACAGACTATATGAAATGGATCTAAGAGAAAAATACCAGTCTAACCTGCTCCACTAGGGCTCCTCCCACTTACTGTGATTCCTCTGGATCCAGTGAATAGAGCTAGGATTCTGTTTCCCACGTTAGATGAACTTTACAGATAGAATTCTTGCTTAACAGTTTTGTTTCTTTTCTTTTGTTCTTTCTTTTTAAAGACATGCTCTCACTGTATAGCCTGGCTGTTCTTAAACTAGTGGTGATCTTGCTACCTTGGCTTCCCTAGTGCTGGAATAAAAGTGTGTACCACTGTGCACTCTTTCAGATGTGGTAAATCCTACTCTGATAATACATCTTAAAAGACCAAGAAAGACTTTCAGATTTCCAAGGCCTCCCCTTCTTGGGGATAACAGAGGAGTCTGCAAAAGTACTCTAGCCTTCACTGGGTACAATTCTTGTGATATAAACGTTCTTCCTGGTGTGTGTACAAAGGCATATAAGCTTCTCAAAGGCTACTTTCCATCTTGCAACTCAACTTTAGAAGTATTTTCTCCAGAAAGCTTCCTGGAGAGATTGAGGACATAGCTCAAGTGATTGACTAGCAAATGTAAAGACTTGGATTCAATTGCCACTACCTCTTTAAAAAAAATACAAAGTACACAGAGGCATAGCCCCAGCTCCACACCTCTCCCTCCCCAAAAAGTTCCTAGACTCCAACAGGAAATTAACCTCTACTTTGTATCCCCAACTGATCTCTGAAGACTTACAGAGTAGCTACAACATTTACTATAGTTGTTGACTATTTATTGTATTTATTGACATGTCTATCTCTGCTCAGATGACACTAATTGAGATCAGAGACTCTATTCTGTTGTTTATACTGGTACATAGTAGGTGCCCAGTAAACATTAGTGAATGCATGACAGGTCATTACTCAGTACAGAGTGCAGCCTCACATAAAACATAGAGCTGTTCATTGTGTTTTTTACTTAAAAATGAATGGTAGACTAAACAAATCCTAGCATCCCCTAAAGGCAACAAAGAAGGTGGAAAATCTTCTAAGTTACTCTATTCTATACCTTTAAAAAAAAGGTTTAGGGGCTGGGAATATGGTCTAGTGGTAAAAGTTCTCATCTAGTATACATGAAGCCCTAGGTTCGATTCCTCAGCACCACATACATAGAAAAAGCTGGAAGTGGCGCTGTGGCTCAAGTGGTAGAGTGCTAGCCTTGAGCAAAAAGAAGCCAGGGACAGTGCTCAGGCCCTGAGTTCAAGCCCCAGAACTGGCAAAAAATAAAACAAAAAAAGTTTAGACCCACCTGTATTGACACATTAGCTTAGGCATTTACTTATGAAGCCACACATACAGGAAAAGAAATACACTGCCTGTAAGCCAGCTGCTTCTCTGGACCAGGCCATGTCTCTATAGCATTTGACCACTGGCATCCTTAACTAATGCCAGCATCCCCCAAAAGGGTAGAGTTGGCCCTAAGAACTATATGGTCTCAAAACTAATTTCCTAACAAATTTTACTTCCTTTGTTTCCCCTTGGTTCACTGACAATAAATAAAAGCTAGCCAGACTGGCTACTCCTTCCACTCAGATCTCCAGAGAATGAACTGAACTTACTTTTCTCCACTAGCCCTTGGCTGAAGAGATCACATTTTCCCTTAGGCCTGAGTGGGTCTCTATTGCTTCAGCCAAAGCCCACTAAGTCTTCCTTTGTAACCCACTAGCACAAAAACATTCAACAGGTAGTCCCTCACTCTGTGCACTGTGAGGGCAGGTAACAGGTGAGCAGCATCAGTCCCTTAGGGTTACTTGATATACCTAAGCATACTTTTCATATTTTTTAGCCTTTGTATTCTTGCTCAGGTTTCCTCCATCTAAAATGGCCTATTTTTCCATGGAATAAAGCAACATAGAATAAAACTCTGCCTCTCCTCTGGGCCTCAGAAGCACTGAATACCTGTCTAGAACACTTCTGGGAGGGAGGAGAGGGGCAGTGCTAGGAATTGAACCCAGAGCCTCAAGCAAGCACTCTACCACTGAACAATATCTTCAGCCCCGTGATACTCATTTTGTCTTTGTGGTGCTGGGGATAGAACCCAGGGCTTGTGCATGCTAGGCAAGTGCTCCACCACTGAGATATAACCCTAGATGGAATGTTCATTTTTTTCCCCTTTAGGGTAGAACATGATTCAGCTAGGTCTTCCTACAATATCCAGCACAGTATGTGCACAAAGTAGCTATTCCCTTAAAATATTTAATAAGTCACAGGATTAAAAGTTGTTATTTGGCTGAACTAAAATATGAGACTGTTTTCTGTCTCAGTACCAGTAGATACAGTGAAGGTGTTCTCCTGCAGATGTGCCTATGAGACCCAGCTTCAGCCCACTTGAACAGCTTTGTGTCCCCTGGCACTGCAGTAGGCTTTCTCTACATGGGACTCACGAAGAGGAGGTCCAAACAGCACTGTGTCCAGGGCCTTCAACTGCAGCTTCTGCCGATGGCTCCTATCTGTCATCTTCAGCACAGTCCCTGTCATGGTGGTGTTGGTTACAGCTAGCCTGTTGAGACAGAGTGGGGGGTTAGGACCCTGACAGCAAAGGCAAGAGGACCTAAGTAAGATCATGCACCTCCTAAGGAACAATTTTAGCTCTTAGTGGCTGTTCCCCTTTAAATGCTAGAACACAGAGTCTTTATCAATAACGTCTAAACAAGCAGTATTGAGGGACACAAAACAATACCAAGAATCTGCATTTTCTTTCTCCTGATGCCCACCATTTCATAACCACTATTCCTCCTACGGACTACTCACTGATGACAATTCCCATGCTTAACTAAAATTTCTCCTATTCTTCCACTTGCAGGAACTATCCTCTATATATGTCACCGTGTTTCATTACGTGTAATAAAAACATTCTCTTGTCCAGTCCAGACTAAAATCTCATGACATTTGGCCCAGCAATACATGGGATTTCTGTTTTGTTTTGGTTTTTTGCCAATCTTGGGCCTTGGACTCAGGGCCTGAGCACTGTCCTTGGTTTCTCTTTTGCTCAAGGCTAGCACTCTGCCACTTGAGCCACAGCGCCACTTCTGGCCGTTTTCTATGTATGTGGTGCTGGGGAATTGAACCCAGGGCTTCATGTATATGAGGCGTGCACTCTTGCCACTAGGCCAGCCCCTACATGGGATTTCTGAACTGCCTAATTCTAACACACTGTCATCCTATATCAACCTGCTGATGACAAAAAATGAGCTAGTCTCTGAGTCATTACAATGTAATTTAGTCCCAAAAAATTACTGTAATTTTTTCTGACCTTTAACCACAATGTCAATGATAACTTTAATATGTCAGAGTGTGTCAACAAGAAAATGACCTAGAAAAATTGGACTTTGTTTCTCTACTGCTGGAACACAATGGGTACAGGAGAAAAGGAGTATAAGATATGAAAGGTTGAAAAACATCTGTCTGAGACATATAAAGGAACCTTGAATACTACTGTTAGATTGGTGCTCTTTTCTGATTCATAGCTTTATTTTCCCGCTAGAAGAAAAGCTCACATCACAGTGTTTGGTTTACAGTCCTGTCTAAGCATGTAGGAACAGCTATTTCCTTTCCTGGTCTTAGAAAGCCATCAAGCCCACCACCAAGAGGGACAGTGAAGCAGTGTGATTAATTAGGAAGCATGCAAGAGAGCTGGCTTCTGATCCCCACACTACTAGTGACTCACTTGTCTGATAAGCTGTTGGGTCTCTCTCCTACGACCTCAGCTTCCTTCTATGTAAATGTATGTAAAATTAGATGCTTCCTACAATCCTGGAAGTTCTTTGGGCTTCTCTTTACTCTTTACATCACTTCTGCAAAGTGTGATGGATTTTTGTCTGACCAAAAATAGAACATTTCAATATTGACTGCAATCTATTTCTCAAAGATATGTATGAAGTGGAACACTGTGTCTATACAATGAGAGAAAAGAGAAAGGAACTAGCATTTACTAAGCAACTACTGTGTAATGGATATTGTTCTGACATTTTACATTTAAAAAAAAACTACATTTGGTCCTCACAATAACCTTAAGAAAGTAGCTATCTCCTGGCACCACAGTTGAAACCTGTAATTCTAGCTACTCAGGAAGCTGAGATCTGGTTTAAGCGCAGCCTGGGAAGAAATCTTGACATCTGCAAGATACCATCTCAAAATTAACCAGCAAAAAGTAGAGGTGGGGGCTGGGGATATGGCCTAGTGGCAAGAGTGCTTGTCTTGTATACATGAAGCCCTGGGTTCAATTCCCCAGCACAACATATACAGAAAATGGCCAGAAGTGGCATTGTGGCTCAAGGGGCAGAGTGCTAGCCTTGAGCAAAAAGAAGCCAAGGACAGTGCTCAGGCTCTGAGTTCAAGCCCCAGGACTGGCAAAAAAAAAAGTAGAAGTGGAGGCATGGCTCCAGTGGTGGAGTAGTAGGCTAGTAAACAAGCTGAGCAAGGTTCAAGCCCCAGTACAGAAAAAAAGAAGAAAAAGAAATGAAAGCAGTACTATTATTAGCTCCATCCTGTAGATAAGAAACTGAGACTGAGAGTTGAGTACCTTGCACAAAGTCACATATAAGCAAGCAATAAAAGCTGAGAATAAACTCCAACCTGCTGTATTCTTCCTGTCATACCATCCTACCTAACTGTGGGCCCAGAACCACCCTTTCTCCTCCTTGTGCATAGAAAGGGACTCCATACTTCCTGCTGTCACTGAGGTGCCACAGCTTGCTATTTTCCACTCCTCTAACTCAGCCTGGCTGGACCTGCTCTTAGCTCTAATCCTAGCTTCAGAAAAGCCAGGTGAATTCGTGACTTTTTAGCCTGTGCTTTGCAGTTTTAACACAAGTCATAACCATTACTTTTAATTAAATTGCCCAAGAATCCACAAGGCAATACTGCTATATCCATGAGTAACAAGAGAAAAGCCTACATCCTGAAGTTTTATAGTCATTTATTAATTTCATTGTCTCTTCTGATGAATACACACTTCCTCTAGGGAGGGGCCAGGTCTAACAGTCTCTTTGTCTTCAAGTTTCCAGGAGCATGGCGTATCATACGTGTATGTGTGAACTTTTTTTAAAAAGAACTAAATTGAATACAACAAGGAGGCCTATTTTCAATTACATGATACATGAGGAAAGAGAAGTGGGGGAAAAAAAAGGAGGGGCACTTAGAACTAGGCAGACTTTGGTTCAAATGCTAGCTCTGCCACCTACCATCTTGGATAAATGAGACTTAATGGGGGCTGGGTATATGGCTTAGCAGTAGAATGCTCACCTTGCATGCATGATGCCCTGGGTTCGATTCCTCAGCACCACATAAACAGAAAAGGCCAGAAGTAGTGCTGTGGCTCAAGTGATAGAGCCCTAGCTTTGAGCAAAAGAAGCTCAGGGACAGTGCTCAGGCCTGGAGTCCAAGCCCCAGGACTGGCAAAAAATAAAATGAAAAGACTTAATGGAGTTCAATTTGCACACTCAAAAGACAAAATAGTAATTCCTTCCTCCCAAAACTGGTAGGAAAGCACTCTCCACACAGAGGTAGAAGCACTGGGATTATTACTCTCTCCAGAGTAGGACAAGGCTGTGAAGAGGAGGCCGTAGGTAGCAGAAGGGAGGACAGCCAGCTTAGTCAGGTAGGCGTGGACAGCAGCTCTGGGTAGCTCAGTGGCTGCAGTCGGCAGTGTACAGGCATTCCAATGACTTCCACTTTCCCCTTTTTCTTTGCTGAAGCTCAAAACTAGATGCCTCTACATGGTAATACATAATGAGAACTTAACAGATGGTAAAACTTGTGAGGGCCAAGGAAAATTGTCATCTATCCCCAGGACCCAGGATCCAGCACAAGTGCTTAGTGTAGAATGGGTACCTAGTACATGCTTGCTGAGTGAATCAGTAAATAGATTAAGGACTGAATGACATTTGATGCTAATTTGACATAACAACAAGTCTAAGCAGCACTCCAACCCTCTCCACTCGTAGTCCAAACCCTATTGAACGGTCCTAGAAAGTAGGCAAGGAGTTATGACATATGTGTTACACAGGTCATTCCAGAGATGAGTGAAATAATGGGCCTCAGCGTGACTTCTGTACCATTTTCATTAGGGTATTTGGATAGCACAGGAGAGGCTAAAAAAGCCCTAAGACAAGAAGAAGGAAGAAGGAAAGAAGAGAATAAAGGAGGGAAGGAGGGAGGGAGGGAAGGAGGGAGGGAGGGAAGGAGGAAGGGAGGGAGGGAAGGAGGGAGGGAGGGAGGGAGGGAGGGAGGGAGGGAGGGAGGGAGGGAGGGAGGGAGGGAGGGAGGGAGGGAGGGAGGGAAAAGAATAAAAGAAGAAGAGGAGAAGAAGAACAACAACAGCTGCTGCTGCTACTGTTGCTGCTGAAGAAACAAATAATGCAAACTGAATCTATTGAATCCATTACACATCTAAATTCATACCACAGTTTAACCCCTAACTAGCCATGTTATGAACTTTTATTGGAAAAGTTATCTAACCAATTTCATCATCTACATACAATGATACCCACCTTCAGGACTGATGTAAGAATTAAATGAGATGCTATATATAAAGTGTTGCGTAGACTGTACTCTGGCATGTACTAAGCATTCAATCAGTGGAAGCTCTGGAACAACTTTCGGGGCTGATAGAAATGTTAAATGAGAGAACGAATGCCAAGTGCTCATTGTGCTTTATAAAAGCACACAACAGACGTGTGAAGGGGAGATGCCTGCAGACTATCCCACCACAGGTAAAACCTCACTTAACCAGACAGGACAACCTGGAGGCATACCCATCTCACCCCACTCCCCCCATCTTCAGTAAAATCCAGCCCCCCTCCTAACCTTGGCATGGCATGACCACTGAGCTGCAGCTTCCGGAAGGTCTCCTCATACTGAGGCAGCTCCACGTATGTGATCAGCCATTGCACCACCTCATCCACGGTCCAATTGTACACTGTGAAAAGAGACAAGCACACCATGACTCCAAACGATCAGGAACTACTTACACTTATTGTTATGGTCAAACTGATTTTAAAATTTACCACTTTGTGTCTTTTACATATTTCTTACCCATAACATCCTCAGTATGAAAAGAGTATACACTGTAAAAGTCTGCTTATATGAAATCCTAAAATGACAAATCTAAAGTATAGGTTATTGGCTGTGTGAAGCTAATTATGACCCTGAAAGTATTTTGGGATAATTCAGTACAGTGATGGTCATTCAAATTACAACATCCACAAGACTCATTAAACTGCATTTTAAACAGGTCTATCTACTTGTGGTATTGCAATAAGATTGATCTTGAAATATTTTTAATCATAAATGTGACCAGGATTGAAAACTATTCATAAAGCATATATAAAAATGCCCACTTAACACCAAGCACACAAGAAATTAATTAGAAAAGATCAAAACTAAATAATATCAGTGAAGCATGAAATTTAAAAAACTGGATAAAGGGGGCTGGGGATATGACCTAGTGGCAAGAGTGCTTGCCTCATATACATGAGGCCCTGGGTTCAATTCCCCAGCACCACATATACAGAAAATGGCCAGAGGGCTGGGGATATAGCCTAGTGGCAAGAGTGCCTGCCTTGGATACACGAGGCCCTAGGTTCGATTCCCCAGCACCACATATACAGAAAACGGCCAGAAGCGGCGCTGTGGCTCAAGTGGCAGAGTGCTAGCCTTGAGCGGGAAGAAGCCAGGGACAGTGCTCAGGCCCTGAGTCCAAGGCCCAGGACTGGCCAAAAAAAAAAAAAAAAAAAGAAAGAAAATGGCCAGAAGTGGCGCTGTGGCTCAAGTGGCAGAGTGCTAGCCTTGAGCAAAAGGAAGCCAGGGACAGTGCTCAGGCCCTGAGTTCAAGCCAAGGACTGGCCAAAAAAAAAAAAAAAAAACTGGATAAAGAAATATGCATAGAGCAATGAAGAGAAAGAGAATAATTACCCAGCAGTTTGGAGGCAACCTCAGGAAAGATGTTGAACTGCAACATAAAAGATAGGAAGAGCCTATCGGTATGTGAAGGAACTTATGGAAGTGTGCAATACTTCATAAGTGTGAGAGAAATTGGTACTTGCTATTAGAATGAAAGTGAAAAGAAAAGATGTGAAGTTGGATTTGCCTAGAATATGGAATTCAATGACAGGAGAAAGTTGAAGACATGTCATGAAAGGTCTTGCCTGCCGTGCTAACACGGCTACTGGGATTGTCCTGAAATAAGCCTGCCTCAGGTTGCTCTGGCCAATTAAGTGAGATTCACCCCCTTTTTGGGCCAGAAGGTACAGAACTCACCATGCCTCACATCCATTGTGAACTTGGTATAAAGCCTTTGGGCAGTTTATAGTTATTCTTTTATCTAATGTTGCTGGACAGAGCTGCACTGCCAAAGAAGTAGCAGTCACAAGTGGCTCTTTAAATGTGACTTTATGAAAAATAGATTAAATTAAAAATTCAGTTCCTCCATGGCTCTAAGGGCTTCAAGTTCACAGTAGCTAGAAGTGGCTAGCGGCTACCACATTGGACAATACCAATCATACAATAGCTTCATTATTATTGGAAAGTTCTGTTGGATAACACTGATACAGATAATTTACTATGAGAATGTCTCAACTATATATCCTTATTTTGAAAATAACCTACAAGTCAAAACCAAGAGTAGAGTTGGATTATATAAATATATAAGGTACAGGCTCTCAATTTTGGTGGGCAATTTGCATTTGAGTTTTCGATTGTGCTCATGTAGAATAGTTATAATAAAAAGTATTTGCCTGAATTTTAGAACATGATTTCATATAAATTATTATTTATTTATTTTTTTTTTGGCCAGTCCTGGGCCTTGGACTCAGGGCCTGAGCACTGTCCCTGGCTTCTTCCCGCTCAAGGCTAGCACTCTGCCACTTGAGCCACAGCGCCGCTTCTGGCCGTTTTCTGTATATGTGGTGCTGGGGAATCGAACCTAGGGCCTCGTGTATATGAGGCAGGCACTCTTGCCACTAGGCTATATCCCCAGCCTCATATAAATTTTTAATAATCAAAATCTAAACAGAACTACACTATAATCCAGCTCTATCACTCTCGGGCATCTATCCAAAATATTACAAATCAGGATAGAGTAAAGACACTTGTACATTCACGTTCATTGCTGCATTATTCTCAATATCCAAGATGCCCTAGAATGGATGAGTGGATCAAGAAAATGTGATACATATATACAATGGAATTTTACTCGTCGATCAGAAAGAATATTATGTCATTTTCAGGGAAATGGATGGACCTAGAAAAATTATGTTAAGAAAGCCTGGCTCAGAGAGACAAACAATACATGTTTTCTCTCCCATGTGGAACCTAGGTCTAAAATATAAACATAGGGGCTGGGAATATGGCCTAGTGGTAAAGTGCTCGCCTCATAGATATGAAGCCCTGGGTTTGATTCCTCAGCACCACATACACAGAAAAAGCCGGAAGTGGCACTGTGGCTCAAGTGGCAGGGTGCTAGCCTTGAGCAAAAAGAAGCCAGGGACAGTGCTCAGGCCCTGAGCCCAAGACCCAGGACTGGCAAAAAAAAAGTAAAATAAAATATAAACATATCATATACGCTATATACATATACACACAAATTCACTAAAGGATCATATACTTAGAGGTAGAGTCCAATGGTGTTGTTAGTTGTTCTACTGAACAACTAACAGTTTAACAAAATGAATATCAGAAAGCTGTAACATATTCTGGGTTGGAGGAGAGAACTTTGAGAGGTACACAAATGAGGGAGGAAGGATGAGAAAATACAGTCTGTATATTCAACGTACATTATGTAAAAATTAAACTATGTAACTTGAGAGTAGGGACAGGATGGGGAAAGACAGGAGAGGAACAATGGAAGGCATGACATGGATCAAGGGGCATTGTACTCATAGCCTGACTTCTAGAACTTAAACTCCTTTGTATAACTACTTAATTTTAAAATGTTATCAATCTCAAATTTAGGGTTATTAAAAATGTGGAATGCTTCATGAATTTGCATGTCATTCTTGATCAGTAGTCATGATTCTCTGGATCATTCCAATTTTAGTATACAGGCTATTTAAGTAAGCACTCAACTTGAAGTAGTTTAATACAAAAGAACCCATATATCAAAACTAATATTTTGCTGGGGATATGGCCTAGTGGCAAGAGCGCTTGCCTTGTATTCTTGAAGCCCTGGGTTCGATTCCCCAGCACCACATATACAGAAAATAGCCAGAAGTGGCGCTGTGACTCAAGTGGCAGAGTGCTAGCCTTGAGCAAAAAGAAGCCAGGGACAGTGCTCAGGCCCTGAGTCCAAGGCCCAGGACTGGCAAAAAAAAAAAAAACTAATATTTTATACAAATATATTTTTATAATTACAATCCAAATGTTTCCCACTGAAAAATATAACCCACCTAAAACTACCACATCCCCAGAGAGAATGTCAGAATATAACATGACCACCTACTTATAATCTACTTGATAACACTATGACGGACAAGAGTCATTTGTACCACCAAGCATATACCCTTCCCCTTACAATGGCAGCAGTACTCTAAAGTTATTAGGCGAACCATTCACTTCCTGTTCTCAGTTAGCATGTTCAGGGAAAGCTAAATCAACCATGGAAGTAGAGCATATAACTCAGGTTCAGTCCATCTTGCTGCCTACAATGCTTGATTCAGAAATGAGCATATAACCCAATCTGAATCTAAAGAAAATTAATTTCATGATTTTTCCTGACCCACAGCAGAGCAGACTTGCTCCTCCACTATACTGGTATATGACAGTCCTGAGCTATCATGTTAATGAAATCAAGAGAAGCTATCACATAAATATATGATAGTACTGTTCTGAGCATCTCAGATGTACTAAATCACTTATCTTCACCAACACAATATGAAATAGATACCACTTTACCCTCATTTTGAAGATGATGAAACTGAGGCACAGAAAGATTACATAACTTTGCAAAAGTCACCCAGCTAGAAATGGATAAAGCCAAGATTTGATCTCAGACAAACTGGCTCCATAGTCATGTTCTACATCATTATGGTAACAATCAACCCATCTACCTCTCCTCCCTAAGGCTGCTGGCAGCCTTACTTCAGAGGCAAAGACAAGCATAGATGAGTCCAGATGGCATCATGTAGGTCCTGAGTCAGAACAAGCCTGCAAACATCCCTATTCATAGATATTTCAGTTTTGTACAGTAAATTTCCTCTTTTGCTTACAACAGAGTGAGAGGATTTTCTGTCATAAAAGAAGCCAATTCTAACTGAACTAATTATTGACTGATCCTTCAAAACATGGCAAATCACATCATCACTAATACTTGGAGCACTATGGTTAATCATCCCTCAATGATTACAATGTTGTGATTTTTTGATAGATAACCATAAAAATATCCCTTTGAAGTAATTTTTTTTACCAGTCCTAGGGTTTAAACTCAGGACCTGGGCACTGTCCCTGAGCTGCTTTTGCTCAAGGCTAGCACTCCATCACTTGAGCCACAGTGCCACTTCCGGCTTTTTCTGTTTATGTGGTGCTGAGGAATCGAACCCAGGGCTTCATGCATGCCAGGCAAGCACTCTACCACTAAGCCACCTTCCCAGCCTCTGGAAATAATTTTTATACCTTTTGGTATTCAGCTCCATAGAAAGCAAACAGAAGACTATACTCTGTTAAAAGGCAACTGGTCATTAAGGGATGGAAGTGGACTTACTACACAAGGAATATGTTCAAGCCAAGTGGGGGTCAAATGAGATCATGATGTATTATACAAATCACAGTTTGCAGAAGCTGAAATAGTGAAAAACAGTGGGAGGAATGAGTCATCAGATGGCACCCAGTAATACAGACATGAGAGCAACTGAATTTCAGCAAAAAGTTACCATGTAATTGGATTTGAACTTTACTTACATTTAAATTATGAATCTGATTTCCCTTATATTTAAGTAAAAACTTTATATATCACCTTAAACCTCTATACATGTTTGCATATAACATGCTTTTAAATAACACGGTAAAAAAAATTTAAGTCAGAACTGCAGATCCAAAATAATTTTTTTTCCTAAAGAAATATGTACACTTCTCACATTTAAAAAGCACTGTGGCTAGAAAGAAGCCAAAACAGTTTTGAGGAGAATGATATGGTGAGATTCATCCCCTACTTCCTTAGGATTCATATACAAAACTATCTTTCATAAGAATGTTGTCTAACATCCCTTTATCAGTCAGTAAACACTTAAGTTATGGATTTTGTCCTATTCATTTTTGCTCAGCCACTGTTTCTAAAATAAAAGCTCATACAGAGTGGCATCAAAGAAGCTGAATGAAGTAGTTCAAGACTATAATCTTAGCTACTTGGGGAGCTGAGATCAAGAGATTGCAGTACAAGGCCAACCTGGGAAGAAAAGTTTATGAGACCCCCATCTAACCCAGTCGTGGTACACACCTGTCATCCCAACTACAGTGGGAAGTGTAAAATAGGATCACGGTCTACTAACAACCTTATGCAGGAAGTAAGACTCTCAAAAAGAACTAGTGCAGGGGCTGGGAATGTGGTTACTGGTAAAGTACTTGCCTAGCAAGCATGAAGCCCTGGGTTCGATTCCTCAGTACCACAGAAACAGAAAAAGCTGAAGTGGTACTGTGACTCAAGTGGTAGAGTACTAGCCTTAAGCACAAAGGGGCCCAGGGACAGTGCCCAGGCCCTAAGTTCAAGCCCAGGATTGGCAAAAAAAAAAAAAAAAAGAGGAGGAGGAGGAGGAGGAGAAGGAAAGAAAGAAAGAAAAGAAAGAAAGAAAGAAAGAAAGAAAGAAAGAAAGAAAGAAAGAAAGAAAGAAAGAAAGAAAGAAAGAAAGAAAGAAAGAGAAAGAAAGAGGTGGAGGAGTAAGTTGGAGGGGCCTGAAGGCGTGGGGCGTGGCTCAGCAGTACAATGCCTGCCTAATGAGCACTGTGAAGCTTAAGAGTTCAAATTCAATGGGGCTGGGAATGTGGCTTTATGGTAGAGTGCTTGCCTAGCATGCATGAAGCCCTGGGTTCGATTCCTCAGTACCAAATGAACAGAAAAAGTGGAAAATGGGCTGGGAATATGGCCTAGTGGCAAGAGTGCTTGCCTTGTATACATGAAGCCCTGGGTTCAATTCCCCAGCACCACATATATAGAAAACGGCCAGAAGTGGTGCTGTGGCCCAAGTAGTAAGAGTACTAACCTTGAGCAAAAAGAAGCCAGGGACAGTGCTCAGGCCCTGACTGTAAGCCCCAAGACTGGCCAAAAGAAAAAGAAAAAGTAGAAAGTGGCACTGTGGCTCAAGTGGTAGAGTGCTAGCCTTGAGCTAAAGAAGCTCCGGGACAGTGTTCGGGGCTGAATTCAAGCCCAAGTACAGGCAAAGAAAAGAGGAGTACAATTTCAAGTAACACCCAAAAAAGGAAATTGGCTGTTGATAGCACATGCCTGTAATCCCAGCTCTTGGAAGGCTGAGAGGCCAGCCTGGGCTAAATAGACTCTCTTTCTAAAAAGAATATGTATAAATCTGGTAGAGCACACTTCATATCTGAGGTTATTCTGTCACTCTCATATTCTCATATGATTCAGAAGCATCTTATATGAAAAAAAATTGAAGGCAAAAATGTTCTAACCTCAAGGTCCTCCACAAGATGCATGTATGCTGAGTGGTAAGTGGTTATGGAGGCAGCTATATCCAGAGACATAAGAGATAAAAAGGGAAAGGTGTGAAGAAGGAGGAATGAAACAAGTGTAGTGTGCTCTGTGACTACATCCTACAAGACAAAACACCAGAAGTAGGCAAAGGGTGTGTTCCCAAACAACAATGCATTAGATAAAAAGAGAAAAATTAGTTTCCAAGAGATACTTTCAAGTTATAGGGCTTGGGAAAAGAGGAATAATCAAATTGGGGTTAAAGAAGTTTGGAGGAAAGTAGATGGCACTAGCTTATTGATAACAATGAAAATATGTCCTCCCACATTATAAATGTGGTCTTTGACTATGGTCCGGAGAGTCAGGTAATGAAGGCAGAGAAGAGTGATACACCTACATGAAGCAGACAGACAAGTGCTAGCCTGTAAAGTGCAGAAAACAACACACTATCACTGCTGCCACTGGAGCTCAGCCTAACCCTGCACAAAGTGGCCTTTCTCCCTGGTGGGGAGAGGAAAGAAGGCCACTATTTTTGTTTCTAGAAAGGCCTGAGGCCAGCGGTGCTTCAAGGGCCTTTTGTCTATTAGGAGGCTGTCTTACTACAAGTGCTGGCATATACAGACAAACAACTCCTGGCACAAAGGAACTCCTTTATCAGTACCCCTCCCAGGCAGCAGTCAGTTTAGCCCAGGGTTCTTAGCCTCTACACCAGTGATACTTGGGATGGAAAGCATGTCTGTTATGGCTTTTCTTATGCATTATTGCAGGCTTAACATCTCTAACATCTATCCACCAGATGTCAGTTGCATGCTGCCAGTTGTGACAATCGAAGATGTTTCCATGTATGGCTGAATGTCCTCTGGGAGACAAAATTGTACCCCAACCACTGCTCTAAACATGGCATTAAGGCATAGAGTCTCTAAGGAGGTCGCTATACTCCAATGCAGATGGACTCTGACTAGCCCCTACGTAGCTTAACCACAGGGAGGAGAGATAATGGCCTCAGTGTATCACTCCAAACCTCAAGACAGTTTTTGTTTGTTTGGTTTTTGCTCTACATATGATTCTGTTACCTAGGCAGCAGCCCTATCTAGGTAGGAATTGGCAACACAGTGTCATCCACCCACAGTCACTGTAATCTGAACAAAATAATCCATAACAAGTTGTAGCATATATATTAAGTGTATCTCAGGCAGCATAAATTCCAACAAGATTCACAAACAACAGTCCAGTGAAGCTAGCAGGACCTCTTGTTCCTAAGATTCAAATACCTAGAAGTTAAGGCTTGTTCTGCATTCTCATTCCAAAAGAGGAAATGGGGGGAAAAAAATCCCTGGATCAGAGTGAGGAAGAAAGCAACACCAAGTACAGAGAGCTCACTGTTAGCAAGAGGCTACAGAATTTGGCAAGGAGAGTTTATAAGAGAATACAGACACAGAGTCCAGATGACTTATGTCCAAATCCCAGGAGGACAGGGAAGCAAGAGTGGTATCTTGAAGTCACAAGCCTCCTCAAAGCCTGACCTGTGGCTCCTAGCCAGATCAAAGACTACATCACTAGGCAAAAAATGAACAAGGTTACATGGAATCAAAGAAGGCCAATCTCTGGAAATTTCATCACAGTCCTTCACAAGGGAGACCACACAAGATGACTAATATTACATTCTTATTATCATTTTTATTACTGTTAGTATGTGTAGTGCTAGGGACCACTGAGCTGAGGGGCTTGCACAGGGTAGGCAAACACTCTTAAAACTGAGCTATAACTCCAGCCCTTAGTTTTCTGAGACCTCATTACAAAGCCTAGACTGCCTTGGAACTAGGTGTGAATAGCCCAGACTGGCCCCAAACTCAAGAACCTACTGGTTCAGCTTCCCTAGAGATGGGATTGTAGGCATGTGACACTATACTGCACTTCAATCTTGATATAATCTGTAAAAATAACTTTTGAGCACACATTGCCAACACATGCATATCTGTGTATAAATTAGATTCACATACTGACATTAGGTAAACTGTAAAACATACATAAATTGAAGACAGAATAAATGCAAATACAAACTCTACAGTCTTTTTCAAATAAATAATGGCCATCTGTGGGTGATAGATCACATGCTAATACATCTTGTGGGTATTTACATTATGCTTTCTCACTAAGAGCATAGTATGTTCATCCTGCAGATTTCTTATAGAAGTAAAAAATAAATTATAAAAGAATGTAAAAACAAGCTAGACACTGGCTCACTTCTGTAATCCTAGCTGTTCAAGAGGTTGAGATCTGAAGATTGTGGTTCAAAGCCAGCCCAGGCAGGAAAGCCCCTGAGACTCTTAATTCCATAAACTACTCAAAAAAGGCTGGAAATGGTACTGTGGCTCAGGTGGTGGAGTACTAGCCTTGAGCAAAAGAAGCTCAGGGATAGCACCCAGGCCTTGAGTTCAAGTCCTAGGACTGACCAAAAAAAAAAAAAAAAAGTAAAAGCACCTATCTTATGCACGTGTGCAGAAATAACTACAGAAATGGATCTTCAGTTAGCTTCCAGATAGTAAATGAGTATCCTGGCCTCCATGTTACATCTCACAGGTAGAAAGGGTTCTTTCGGACTTAAGAACTTACTAGGCAAGCACTATACCCCTGAGTCAGCCCCAGCCCTGGGAAAGGGGCTTTTGTATTTGAGAAATATTTTTACATAAAGTAAATAAAACCTTTTAGTTTATAATGAGTTAACCACCAAAGAAGTATGCTTTGGTTATTTTGTTTGTTTAAGTGATCGGGACAGTATCATGGTGTGAACTCAGGGCTTTTTTGTTTGCTAGGTAGGTGCTCTACCAGTGCCTCCAGCTCTTTTTGCTGTAGGTTATTTTTTAGATAGGGTCTTGTGTTTTTGCCTGGGCCTGGTCTGGACTGTGCTTCTACTTATGCTTCTTAAGCAGCTAGGTCCACAGATGTATGCCACCATACCCAAATTATTTGTGGAAATGAGGGTCCTAAAAACTTTTGCCGGTGCTAATAGTAAACCACGAAAACTAAAGTTAGTGAAAAATGACAAATTTCTGAGCACCTGAGAGAATTTGATTTTTATTGTTAAATGTACTAGAATTTGAAGCCGGAAGATTTTGATTTCTACCCTATCTATTAGGGACCAACTTGAATCCTCATTTAACCATTATAAACTTCAATTTCCCTTTCTGTTAAATATTCCTTCTGGCTGGGTTCCTATAGTTCATGCCTGTAATTCTAGTTAGTTTAGGAAGCTGAGATCTGACAATTGTAATGCAAAGCAGGAATGTCTGTGAGAGTCTTATCTCCAATTAAAGGCCAGAAATGGAGCTGTGGCTTAAAGTAGTTGAGCATAGCCTTGCCTTGAGCAAAAAAAGCTAAGGAACAGTGTACAAACACACACACACACACAAAAATTTATTCTGCTATTCAACAAAATTTATTTTGTACTATTCCATGCCAAGCATAGGATAGAGTAGTGAAGGAGAAAGAGGTCCCCATTCTCATGCAGTTTACAATCTAGCAACACTTACCTCCCAGGATTGTTGAATAAATGAGTTCATGAAAATGAGTTTGAAAATACCTAGAATTTAATACAAACTTCTAATAGTTGTTTCTTTATACATACATTCATTCAAAAATATGTTAAGAAATCATCAGAATCTCTGTAGACAGAGATATAGGTTCACTAAAGAAAAAAAAGCAAAGACACAGTGTAGACATGTACAGAGAACAATGGCTCCATCTTGTGTGGAGTCCAAGGGTCACTTCATAGAGACAAAGAGAATCAGGTATAGCTGGATCAAATGATAATGATGTTTGAAAGTAGGTAGTCTGGAGCCAGGAACCTGTGGCTCCTTCCTGTAATCCTATTTACTCAGGAAGCTGAGATCTGAGAATCATGGTTTGAAACCAGTTCAAGAAGGAAAGTCCATGAGACTCTAACTACAATAAACTACCCAAAAAAGTTGGAAGTAGAAACATGGCTCAAGTGATAGAGTGCTAGTCTTAAGCAAAAGAAGCTCAGGGACAATGCCCAGGCCAGTTCAAGACCAAGCACTGACATGCACATACAAGAAAAGCAGGTCATCTCAAACTTCAAAATAATTTATCTACTGGGAAAAAAATTACTAAGGGGTTAGAGGTATGGCTCAGGTGATAAAGCAACAGTCAATGAGTGCAAGCAAGCATCAGATACCAAGTTCAGGTCCTGGTCTTGGATAAAAAAAAATTGTTATGTACCTACTACTTATTAGGCACTACTTAGGAGCTAGAGCTACAACAGTATAGAGTCATAGTTCGCATGTTGCTTCTATTTTGAGGGAAAGAAACAAGGTAAAACACTATAAGTAAGAGCTAGGCATGAAGGTATATGCCTGTAATCCCAGTCACCTCAGGAGGTTAGGGAAGGAGAATTGAAAGTTCAAGGCCAGATTGGGCAACTTAATAAGATCTTATTTCAGAATAAAAACCTAAGAAAGGGGTGGGAGTGTTGCTCAGTGTACAGTGTTTGCCTGCCATGAGCAAGACCCTGGGTTCAATCTGTAGTACAACAAAAATAAAAAACTACTATAAACATATAAATATATGTCAGGTGAGGGTAAGTATAATGAAGAAAAATTTAAGCAATAAAAGGGTAAAAGTGAAAATAACAGTGGACAGTGGCTATAGGTTAGGGAAGGCCTCTCTGATGAGGAGACATATGAGAAGATAATGAAGTAAACATGTGAGCCATGTGAATACTTGGACAAAGGACATGCCACAGAAGGAACAGTAGTATTACTCCTAGCACGTGAGCTATAGCAATACCTCCACAGATGTGCCAAGGCAGATACTGAACCACGCCAATTCTTCCGCTTGCCAAGAAAAGAACAACAATACAAAATGTGCTCCTGAGTCAGTATCTCTTTCCCATAATGGACTTGTGGAGCTTCCAGATGAAGCCTTCATCTACTTTTGTGGTTTCAAACCTACATCCCAAGAGAAATACGTCTGGCAGGAAATTTTCCAGTATTATTTTTTGGTCTCCTTCACACTGCTATTAGTCAATTATCTGACCACTTGGTCAGACTTTGGTCACATTTAGTCAGCTAGTAAATATGGCACAGCAGCTACAAATGTGGGCCTTGGAGACAGGTGGTTTGATTTAACTTGAGATCTACCACTTACTAAATGTAGGTCTTAGGTTAGTTGTCAGCACAGAGATGAATATCCATGACCCCTCATCCTTAAAGGCTCTCTTCTAGAAAGGGAGATACACGAGGAAAAAAAGTAAGTGCTAGATCAGAGAACCATGAAAGGTGATGTTGGGACACAGACAAAGGACAGACAAATTGGGCTTCTTATTTGACTTCTCACTGCGCACTCCAGAGCAGCTCACAATCTTCTCAAAGTGGCTGTTCCTAAAGACAGTGGGGTCTGGAACTAGTTATCCTGTGCAGTTTCATTCTGGCTCTCACTAGCAATCTGGCATCTTCATTTTCTATTATGATGCTAATACCAAATGCTTAATTATCAATACCACAAAACCAATATGGACACGATGCCTAGGCCTCATGTGATAGCCCATTAGGCTTACACACAAAAACCAGTTCTCTCCAAGCCTAGAACACAGAAAACAAAGGGGCATGATCTCCCTGATATATGACTGTTAAGAAACGGAGACGGAGAGACAGTAGAGACCAGGTCTATGAAACCAAAAACTGCTTGTCAAATGGTATTTCCCACAGGATTGGGGCAGCGACCCAACATTATGTAACTAAAACCAAACAACTACTCAACATATAAAGGTCAAAAATTGACCTCTCAGTGGAATACAATAGCTCAAAAGCTATGTATGTATGTTCATATAAGACTACTGACGGGCTGGGGATATAGCCTAGTGGCAAGAGTGCCTGCCTCGGATACACGAGGCCCTAGGTTCGATTCCCCAGCACCACATATACAGAAAAACGGCCAGAAGCGGCGCTGTGGCTCAAGTGGCAGAGTGCTAGCCTTGAGCGGGAAGAAGCCAGGGACAGTGCTCAGGCCCTGAGTCCAAGGCCCAGGACTGGCCAAAAAAAAAAAAAAAAAAAAAAAAAAGACTACTGTCGACATATTGTCTAATATGGACATTACATTTAAAGCCCTAGGCGAATTTTCTTGAGCTTGGCCACGTGGCTACTGTATATGTTCTTGATACATTGTATATTGTATATAATATGTCTACCTGACCTAGCGAAGGGAAAGAAAAACAGGGTGTAAGATATCACAAGAAATGTACACACTGCCCTACTATATAACTGTACCCTTTTTGCACAACACCTTGTCAAAAAAATTTGTGTTCAATTAATAAATAAATTAAATTAAATTAAAAAAAAAAACACTTCTCTCAGGCCCCACCAGAACATGCTACTGAGGGCTATCTAAAGAGTAACAAGGCAAGGAGAAAGCCAGCCAAGGCAAAGACTGGTGGCATGGCTGCAGACTAGTAGTTGAATCTAGGAGCTCTGAAATGTTTAACTATCAGATCACACAGTGCTAGAGACAATGGCAAAGTTTTCTCTTGCCTCTCTCCACTGGGGTAGGTCCTGTGCTAAGAGTTAGGTAAAGGAAGCATACTAGATGATGCACTCAAGCAAACTGATGGGAAAATAGGTAGGGGGACTGATCACTGCAATTAGTGTGCTAAATGTTCTGCTGAGATAAGCATGGGAGGCTGTGAGAACACAAAGACACCCAATTTAGTCTGTGGTTTTCAGGAAAGGTTTTGTAAAGAAGAGGATAGTTAAACTGAATCTGAATTGTCAAGTAGGAGTTAATAAGATCAACAGAGGATAAATGAAGGAACAGCATATATGAACATGTGAGGGGATGCAAGGGATGAGGTACCCTAGGAGCCACTGATAAGTCAGTGTGAGTATAGAGGACATTCATGAGGATAGTAGAAAATAAGTGGCTAAGAGAAATAAACATGAGCCTACATGCTAAATTCATCAAGCAAAAGGCCTGGCAAACAAAGTTACTTAGTAAAATATTCTTAATATAGGAATGTTTGCATAAATGATTAAAGAGAAACAGTAGGGCTGGGAAGGTGGCTTAGTGGTACAGTGCTTGCATGCATGAAGACCTGGGTTCAATTCCTTAGTACCACATAAAAAAAAGGAGTAACAACTAATAGCTGAAGTTTTTAACTAAATAATTTGAAGACATACCTAGCAAATTAGTTTTTAAATGGCTAAAAGACTAAACATCTCACTCTCCCACTGGATTTAGGTAAAAGCAACAAGAGGATAGCAACTCTTACATACAGACCTAACTTCTGAAGTCATTTGGGCAGATGTCTGCTGCCATTTGGCCTCCATGTTGTGTCAACAGTTCTGCTGGACTTTCTCTCTAAAAGCCTCCATGTATCCAGTACTGTTTATGCTCCACTGCTTCCTGCACAAAATCCTTCACTCCCAAAGAGTAGCACTCACAGAAACAGAAATATGTCAGCTTATTTAATTGTATTCAAGAGTCTGGTAAAAAATAAATAAATAAACCAACATTTTCTCATGGCCAAGTTCATACACACATTAGAATGAATACTGGATTCTTTCACTTATACCTGGAATGATATTACTCAAATCAAAGTTAGAAGGTAAATATGTATTGATTCATAAAAATAGAGAAAGACATTGTTAATTTAAAAATATACTTTGTCAAAGAACATCCTTTAAAATCTTACATCCAGAGCCAGGTACTGGTGGCTTACTCCTGTAATCCTAGCTACTCGGGAAGCATAGTTCTGAGGATTTCAATTCATTTTGAAGCCAATGCAGCCAGGAAAGTCTGTGAGAATCTTATCTCCAATTAACCAACAAAAAGCCAGAAGCAGATCTATGGCTCAAGTGGTAGAGCACAAGCCTTGAGCTAAAAAGGCCCAGGAACAGCACCTAGGCCCTGAGTTTAAGCCCAGGACTGGCATGCATGCATGTGTGCACATGCACACGTGCACACACGCACGCACACACACACACACGCACACACACACACACACATAATTCTAGCATCCTTAGGGAGAGGAAGAAAAGTAATCATGCACTATTGTATAGAAAAAAATTAAAGCCAATCTGCGAAATCCATGCTTTACACTACTTCTCACTATAAGGATACTAATACTGTTCCCATTAGCTCAAACATGCACACAATTTGATTGCTCAAAAAGTCTGCAAAGTCTACCCAGTATTTCTTCCTTCCTTTAAAGAACAGCCACTCCTCCTACCTTATATGTCCTGGAGAGACAAGAAATTACAGATCATCTCAAATTGCCTCATACTCCCTCAGACTAATCACTACCCTATATGTAAACCTGTAATCCACCATAGACCAATCTGATTCTCCATTGGCATTCTCACCCCCTGCCATATCTGTCTCCTAATTAAAGATACTTAGGGATGAATCATCTGTGAGCAGCCAGTTAGAAAAGGCCAATCCAATCTCTAAGGTCTGATGCTGGGCTGTCTGGAATTGTCTTGTTCTTGGTCACTCCTTAGCTCATCCTGTTCAATTCTTCCTAATTTGATTAATAAAGATCAGATAGGATGGAGAATCCAGGAATGTCGTAGTAGAGTACTTCCCTAGCACACGCAAGACCCTGGATTGTATTCAAAGCACCACAGGAAGGTGAGAGGGGATACAGAAATTGAGAAATTCCCTAAAGATAGGAGTATCTTTTTTATTTTCCTTTGTGGTGGTAGGGATGCAATCTAGTGCCTTGCACATGCTAGGCAAGACTCTGCCACTGAGCTACATCCTCAGCCCTGGAGTACTTTTCATGGGTAGCCTCGTGAGTCACACTTGGATTCATGCTAATGAGATGCATCAGGAAGGGGACTAGTCACCAGAAAGATGAAAGTAAAGCCAAAGTTTAGTTGAGTTTTCTGAGTGACAAATACAGTGATGTGCTAGGAGGAGGATGTGCTCTGATTCCACAAAGAAAAGACTTAGAAGTTCCACATTCAGGACTCTCCCAGATCTCTAAGTCTTGGCTACTCCTAATTTGTATCCTTTATAATAAAACTATAATGGTAAAGGTCTTTCCTAGACTCTGTGAGTAGCCCTAGTGAATTATGGAACCCAAGGAGATTGTGGAAACTCCTACTAGAGCTTATGGTTGGTGTTGAAGTGAAGGCAATCTTCTTAAGGACCATACCCTTAACTTGTAAGGTCTGAAGTAACTTCAAGTAGTTAGTTAACCTCTCCCATTGCCCCGTTTTCATCATCTGTAAATGGAGATAACCACAGGATCTATGTGTCTTAATACTTATCCTTTTTTTTTTTTTTTTTTGGCCAGTCCTGGGCCTTGGACTCAGGGCCTGAGCACTGTCCCTGGCTTCTTTTTGCTCAAGGCTAGCACTCTGCCACTTGAGCCACAGCGCCACTTCTGGCCGTTTTCTGTATATGTGGTGCTGGGGAATCAAACCCAGGGCCTCATGTATACGAGGCAAGCTCTCTTGCCACTAGGCCATATCCCCAGCCCCATACTTATACTTCTTAATAGGCATAAAACACCTATAATAGTCCCTATCATATATTAAATACTATATAGAAGTTGAAGTTGCTTTAAATCGATAGTGTTTTTATTACTATTTCTGGTGAGAACAGAATACAATGAAACTCTTAATTTTAGTCTGTCAGATCAACTGGGTATAATACATGGTGAGTCAATCCTAGAAATGCACATATATCACTTTTCCTGTCTTATCTATGAACTACATTAATTACTATGCATTAAAATGTTTTTCTCTGTTTATGGATAATGAGGATACCCCCTGCCTTTCCAAAACTTTCTCCATTATCTTCTACTTTCCTGTAACTTAGAATACACTGGAAGTATTCCAAATAGTTGCTAAGTCCAGAAATAAAGTTCTTGCCAGAAAATTGCTGGAGTTGTTTCTAGTATTATGATTCAATCCCTCTATTTCTGCCTTCTCTGAGTTTCAGAAAAGGCCAGGAATGCTCTCCTTGCCATTTCACATTCTATATTCCTACTTAGAAAACCTACCCTCAAAAACTAGGCATCTTAACCTCATGTTATTAAGGAAGAAACCCAAAATTAAATGATACTGATGAAAGATTTTTCCTGTCAGTACTGATATAATTGCAAAGCTCATGTCACTGCTTCATCTCTCATCAGCAGCTTGAGTTGCTCAGGAGCTATTTTAAAAAAAAAAAAAAAGCCACCACAAAGAACTAGGCTTCTGAAGAGCTCCAGGAAGCTTTCTCCTCTAGCTTCCTCATGCTTCTCCTAAATTGATAAAACGGCTAACTAGAAGTACCAGCCTGTCCATGCCAGAACTATAGGTTTAATCTCCTGCAAATCTAATGTTCTCTGTCCATATTACACATAATCGCTACCAGATCTAAAATTCTAGAATCCTAGATAAGAGTCCTACAAAAATTAGTACTCTCTACCATCAGAGAAGTTCTTTAAACAAAGATCGTAGGACAATACATTGGGCCAGGAGCTCATGGCTCACTCCTATAGTCCTAGCTACTCAGCAGGCTGAGATCTGAGGATTGTAGTTTGAAGCTGACCCACACAGAAAAGTCCCCATGAGACTCTCATCTCCAATTAACCACTCAAAAACTGGAAGTGGTGCTGTGGCTCAAGTGGTAAGGTACGAGCCTTGAGCACAAAGAGGCTCAGAGATAGTACCCAGGCCCTGAGTTCAAGCCCCACAACTGAAAAAACAAACAAGCAAACAAACAAACAAACGAATAAATAAATAAATAGAAAGAAAGAAAACACATTGGTCTAGAAATCAGAGAAGTCAAGTTAAGTTCTGGCTCTACTAAGTGCATGGCAAAGAACAAGCAATTTTATAAGCCAAAGCTTAAACTTCCTTATCTAAAATCTAGGAAGGCTAGACACAATGATGCATGCCTGTAATTCCCATTGTTTCAGTTATTCAGGCAATATGGCCTAGTGGTAGAGTGCTTGCCTCGTATACATGATGCCCTGGGTTCAATTCCTCAGCACCACATATATAGAAAAAGCCAAAAGTGGCACTGTGGCTCAAGTGGCAGAGTGCTAGCCTTGAGCAAAAAGAAGTCAGGGACAGTGCTCAGGCCCTGAGTTCAAGGCCCAAGGTTGGCCAAAAAAAAAAAAAAAAAAAAAAGGTTGGGCACTGGTATCTTGCATCTAAATTTGCAGCTACTCAAGAGCCTAAGACATGGATAACTAAGACTCAAAGCCAGCCTTAGCAGAAAAGTCCGAGAGACTAGTCACCAAAAAAAAAAGCGAGGCTGGAAGTATGGCTCAAGTAGTAAAGTACCATCCAAGCTAGAAAGACAAGCAAGTATAAGGACCTGAGTTCAAACTCTGGTAATGGGAAAATAATAATGATAATAGTAAATACATAATAAAAATAAAACACAAGTAACCCTGGTAGCATTTAGGCGTACTACAATCCCCTGGGAAGAGAATGCTTCCAGTATTGTTAGTCTCAGAGGAAGCCTAGCATTACATACAAGTGAGATGAAGCTAAAGTCCTATTATTTTCTACTGTGTCAAGACACTTACAATTAGACTTTGGCTTTCACTCAAAACTCTGAAGAAAACACTCTTTGCTTGCCTTAAGCAGAAAAGCTCAGGGACAACATGTAGGCCCTAAGTTCAAGCTCCAGGACCAGCACAAAAAAGAAAAAGGAAAAGAAAATGTTTCAGGAAAGAGTAGTCATAGTTTGACATGTGAAAGGATCTAATGTTTTCTCTAATAAAATTCAACATAAGCTAATAGGCTGATGTGCCCACTGAAGGCACCAGCATCTAATCAAACTGTGTTAACAGATGTCTGGGGTCCAGAACTGAGAAGCTGACAATCTAGTTCAACTAAGTTGGTTTATGTCAACTCTGTAAAATGAAATTACACTTAGGAGTCTGTGTCCAACTCCAGGAACTAAGAAAGATATTAACAAAGATGTTTACAGGCAGGGAACCAAGCCAAGAAAGAGACTGAGAAAATGTTTTCTACAAAGAACGAGAGGTATTGAACTTAAAAAAGAGGAGATTCAGAAAAAAAAAAACTCATCTGAATAATCTGGGACAGCAGAGCTGGCACGAGGTGAGGGGCTACAGAAAAGAGGGGCTCCCTCAAGGGAACACCAAGCTCCTCATCTCTCGAGATACTACAGTAGAGGATATAGAGGATTCTATGAGGGGTGATGCGAGGAGAAAAACAGATAAGCTGGAATTCAAAAAGCATTCTGGTAAAGAACAATTCCAATTCTATTTGAAGGGCCTTCCTTTCCCCTTCCCAGCCTTGACTACAGTCATTCTTATTCAGTGACTGTTCACTGAATCAATTCAATAGTCAACTTTTTATTAAGAATTTTATGCTCATGTCCTTGTAAGATTAAGTTGTTACCCATCTTCTCCCAACTTCCCAGTCTCAGCAATGACACAGAAGCTGCCCGTCCATTACCTTCTGAGGACTTCCAAGCCTTCCACAGGTCCTCCACACTGATGAGCTTATCCTCACCATGGAAGGTGTTGTGTTTCACTGTTGGGTCATGGTAATTGAGGTCTTCCCTCAGGAACTGTAAGAAAAAGCACACATAAGAGCGATGTGGGTGGGAGCCACACCACCAAGATCTCCACAGATTATCTGCCTCCAGATATCCATGAACATTCCACTTGGCAAATGCATAAATATATCATATCACTCATACACCTTTCCATATGTATTAGTTGCCAATGAGACCACTCTTTCTTCTTTATCCTATGCTTTATTTTTTAAAAATAGAAGACCTACTTATAAATAGGCTTAACAAATAGGGTACAGTGGTGCATGCCTGCAATCCCAACCACTCAGGAGACAGAGGCAGAGTGATTTAGTGTCCAAGGATTCATGCACAAAAGGTAATAAAGTTCTGTATCAGAAAACAAAATAACAAAAGTGCTAAGGGTATGCGCTAATACAAAGCACTTGCTTATCATGAGGTAACCCACATAAGGTATTCTCTCACTAATGGTGGCTCAAGACAGTAATTCTAGCTACCTGAGAATCAGAGATCAGAAGATCATGGTTTGAGACCAACCTCGGCAAAAAAGATGTTCTTGAGACTGCATCTCAACCAGTGGCTGTATGCATGATGTGCACTTATCATCTCAAGCAACAGGAGAAAGAACAAGTAAGAGGATGGCAGGGGTGGCCCAGGCCAGGCCAGGCACAAAGTGAGATCTACCTCAAAAATAACCAATGGAATAACCTCAAAAATAACCAATGGGCTGGAGGAGTGGCTCAAGTGGTAGAGCACCTGCCTAGCAAGTGAAAGGCACGGAGTTCAATCCCCTGTGTAGCTGAAATAAACAAATAAGAAATTCTTTCTTCATGCTTTTTTAATTAGAGAAAGATAAGTGATAATTGATTGGAATTCTAAAATGAGAGAAAGGAAGAAAAGAATTAACCATTTGGGAGTTCTTTACATACTATGTAATACTCTAAGAATTTCCACAATATTTTCTCATCTAATCCTCAAAAAAAATGAATTTCCATACCTATTTTACAAGTGAGACTTTAATATTCTCAAAAATAGAAGGCTTTTCCCTAAGTCATGTTAGGTTTAGATGAGCGCAATTACTTGATGTGATTATTTTAAACATGCCCACAAATTCTCTAACAGTCTTTCCATTAAAGGTAGATGCCCCTTACCTTGAATATGAGCTGCCATTAGTGACTCATGGCTGTGGTTTAAGTGTCTTCCAAGACACCATGTGGCATGGTCCCCAGGGTACCAATACGGGATAGTGGGACTTTTGAGAAGTGGGCCTATGAGATGTCCTTAAGTTGCTGATGCATATACAGTGGAGGTGTTTGCAGTACCTTAGTGTCTTCCTCTTCCTTTGTTCTTTGCCCTTTGGCAATGAAGCTGGTGAATTTTAGACTAGAACTTCCAGACCCACTAGCTAAAATAATTTCTCTTTATAAGATAATTACTTACAATAATAGAAAACTGACCAACATACTCTCACCTTTCAACTAAGAGAATGTGGCAACTGTGATGCTGCATGATTTTGAAGGTCAGAAAAGGCAATATGGATTCTACCTAGTCCTCCCAGGGACACATACATGGGATGGCAGCAACTGGAGCTCTGGCTGCAAACGAAAGCCACACTCCTGGATTCCTGTATTACCTGGCAACAACATGGCCAGAGCTGACAGCAGCTGCACTCTATGAAGACAGGGTTCGGTCTACTTTTCCACTGTTCCCACCACTTACAGGTGTATGTACCTACGTTCACACAGCCCATATCTTCTCAGAGGCATATATTTTGATTCCATGATATGCCTAGGGGCTTGAAGTAATGGACTGCGCCCTATCCCTGAGGTCTTTTGTTTTGTTTTGCCAGTCCTGGGGCTTGAACTCAGGGCCTGAGCACTATCCCTGGCTTCTTTTTGCTCAAGGCTATAGCACTCCATCACTTGAGCCACAGCACCACTTCCAGCTTTTTCTGTATATGTGGTGCTGAGAATTGAACCCAGGGCTTCATGCATGCAAGGCAAGCACTCTACCACTAAGCCATATTCCCAGCCCCTCCCTGAGGTTTTTCATTGTTGTTGTTGTTGTTATTGCTCAAGGCTTTACCACTCTATCATTTGAGCCACAGCTCCACTTTTGGCTTTTTGGTCTGAGATAAAGAGTCTCATGAACTTCTCTGTCTGGACTAGTTTCAAACTACAATCCTCAGATCTCAGCCTCCTGAGTAGCTAGTATTACAGGTGTGAGCCCTCAGTGCCTATCTTCTGTTAAAGTTTTAAAGCACACCTCAAAGGTTAGTTGTGATTCTTACTGGAAAGAGTCAAGAAAAGGACAGAAAAGAGAAAAGGATTCTTGAAAAAGATGGCCTTTTCCATGCTCCCACAACTTGTAGGCATTCCTTTGTCAGTGGAGTTGTAAGTCTGTCCTCCCTAAAAAACATATACTTGCTGGTAGAAGCTCCCAGTTACCCCATCACAAACAAAGAGTCCAGGAATGTTACATTTAACCAGAACTGTGATGCCCAACATATTTTAGGAAAGCATTACCACATATCAGTCTGAACATGAACACTGCTCCACAGCCAGCTAATAGCTAGTCTTATTTAAAACAAAGTTTAAAAGAAAAATCTAAACAAAACAGGCAGCGTTTGGCTCCCATAACAAGGATTTACACTTTTAGACTCAGAACATGCAGCTCCTCTCTCAAGAAAGTCCAAAGAGGCTCCCTTAAAGTCTTGCCTTACCCTGTGGAATGCAGCATTGGCTAGAACTATAGCTCAATAGCTTGCTTGCCTAAGCTCCAAGGCACCAGCTGTCACTAGGTATATTTAGCTCAGAACACTGATCTCCCAGAGGCAGCACAAAGCATGCAAACCCATCCAGAGTAATTCAGCAGTAGTGAAGTTATGTGGGTGGGAGCAGGGAAGAGAAAGACTTCAATCCAGAATCCCCACATAATTACCACAACACAGGCTCAGCCAGCTCCCTTCAGGCACAAAGCCAGAAGATCAACACATCATTCAATGGGTGCAAAAGGAGCTGGGCGGCCCTCCTAGGTTCTACCTTAGAACCCATGACTTCTCCAATCTTGCTACCTATCTTCCATTTCTCCCAAACCAAATCACCACCCCTACTTCCACTTTCCCTGCTCACTCTCTTTTCTCAGTATTTTAAACCCCCAAGTCTTGTGCTTCATACTTTCCAATTTTTGTGTGCACATCTTAAAACATCTAGCAGAGTCTCGCTTATTTGCTTTTGTTTTCTGAGACAGGGCTCAGACAGGCTGGCCTCAAACTCATGCTTGTCCTGCCTCAGTGTCCTAAGTGCTAGGATTATTGGCATTTACTACCACAGGGGGCTTAGACTCACATTTTAACTTCAAATGCCAGTTACACAGAGCTGAGATATGGATGTTTCAGGGTGAAATATTTTCTCCAGTGACATCAGAAGCTATTGTTCAAAGGCTGGAGAAGACATTTTCACTCACCTTTGTACATCTAAGTCTCACTTCTGCCAGTCTATCTACAATATAAACACCAGAATGACCTGTATAAAGCATAAATCTAACTAGACCAACTCATCTACTTTAAAATTTCATGGTAGCCAGGCACTGATAGTTCATGTCTATATTCCTAGCTACTCAGGAGGCTGAAATCTGAGAAACTGATCTCTAGAACCAAGATTCAAGACCAGCCAAGGAAGAGAAATCTGAGAGACTTATCTCCAATTAACTAGAAAATCTGGAAATGGAGGCATGACCTAAATGGCAGAGCAAGGAAAAGGGAAGGGGGAAGATATACAAACACGCATGTAGGGCTGGGAATATGGCCTAGTGGCAAGAGTGCTTGCCTCGTATACATGAAGCCCTGGGTTTGATTCCTCAGCACCACATATATAGAAAAGGCCAGAAGGGGCACTGTGGCTCAAGTGGCAGAGTGCTAGCCTTGAGCAAAAAGAAGCCAGGGACAGTGCTCAGGACCTGAGTTCAAGCTCCAGGACTGGCAAAATAAAACAAAAAAAAACACAAAAACACACACGCATGTAAAGCTCTGAGCTCAAGCCCATTACCAACACACATACACTCTCTCTCTCTCTCTCTCTCTCTCTCTCTCTCTCTCTCTCTCTCTCTCTCTCTTTCTCTCTCTCTCTTTATATAAGGTACTTAAAATGGAATGTTTTCTTTTTGAAGGCCATTCTTTGCCTGTACGGAGTTTTTTTAAACTTCCCCTAGGTGAGTTCATTGTCTCTTAGTTATTTGTTCCCTTAGTTCTCAGAATATCCATCTATCGCAGTCTAACTCCCATTACACTAAAATTACTAATTGCTCCTTCCTATTTTCCCTAAGCAACTCAAAAATAGAAACTGTGTTTTATTTCTCACTTATCTATTCATTTATTTATCTTATAAATTCTCTGAAACACCTGAATTTAGCTCCCTATGCCAATGTCTAAGCAATACGGCCTGTCACACAGCAGGGTATACAACTAGTTATCAAATACCCCAAGTGGAGGTCTCTTACCTGAGTTTGTCCTTCAACATGAAATAGCATACTTAGGCAAGAGTAGCTAAGCATTTTTATGATAAAGGTATTTTCTCAAGTTTTTATTTTGTATTATTGTTACTAGAATAAAAAATAAAAATTTTTAATTTTCAAATAGTCAGTCCATATTATGTCTACCAAACAGAAGAAAGAAAAAGATACTCAAATTATCAGCTCGTCTAAAATAAGCACATGACCCTATTTGACAAATAATTGAAACAAAAAGGACTGGGAGCATAGCATAAGTGGTAAAATGCTTGACTAGCAAGGACAGGCCTCAAGTTTAAACCCCAGTACCACCATCAAATAAATAAACCAAAAGTATAACTTAGAAACTACCCATATCTATCTTCTCTATGGGTCTCATCTTCCTTACACATGAAGTGTTGTGTCACCTTAACTGTGAATCTCAGTAGCATGCATTCTAGCCATCTTACTATGTCACACACACACACACACACACACACACACACACACACACACATACACGAGGGAGGGAGGGAGGGAGGGAGAGAGGGAGGGAGGGAGGGAGGGAGGGAGGGGCTTGTTTTGTGTCAGGCATTTTGTTTATGTGAACTGACTCATTTGCAGTGTCCTAGATATGAGGGTATTATGAGGTTTCATACTGATAGTACACTCATTTATAATGGTGTGTGTAATGCATTAAAAGTAAGTAAGTGATTCAGTAAAAGTAAGTGGTAGAACGAGATTGAAACCCAGGCAGCCAGCCTTAGCATTCATGGTGCACTGAATCGCAGTCAGTATATCCTCGCCCTTGAGATATAGGTAAGAAGCTTATGATCCTCCTGCCTGCCGCCACTCTTGTGCCTGGGATGACAGGTGTGTGCCACCATATCCAGCTTATTTGTTGAGATGCTAATTTCTTTGCCTGGGCTGACCTCAAACTGCTATCCTCCTAATCTCACCTCCTGATCACCATCTCCAAAATAGATGGGACTGCAGGCAGAAGCCACTTTGCCCAGCCCTAAGGGTCTATCTAAAACCAATGTCCCAGGAGATCTTCAAAAGAGACCACTAACACAAGGACCATATTGGTAGGTCCTTTCTGTTATATATATTCTGTTATATGCCATTTCAGTCATGTCAAGTACAGGGGCCCACATCTATAATCCCAGCTACTCACGAGGTCAGGAGGATTGTGAGTCAAGGCCATCCTAGGTAAACAGTTAGTGAGACCCTATCTCAGAAAAAGCTGGGTCTGGTGGTACATTCCTGACGTCCCAGCTTTCTGAAAGGTATAATTAGGTGGACTGTGGGCTGAGGCTGGCCCCATGCAAAAAAAAAAAAAAATACCTTAGTTTCATAATAACTATGCAAGCTCTAACTCCAGTTAAAACTGAAACTTCACAGTCTTCTGAAAGACCCTCAACTGGCTGGCCCCTTCCTGCCTTCCTTAATGCATCAAGTGCAACTTCCTCACACTGCCAGTAACAATGACTTCTTTCACACTGTCTGGAAGTACCTAGCACCACACATGCTACACTGAACCCAAATCATTGTAACCCTCTGGCTGTAAAGTAATTAGCTTTATTTTTCGAATGTCTGATATGCCTTTATTGTTCCTCTATTTGATATACATAGTATGCATTGACTTTTTTTTTTTTTTGGCAATACTAGGGTTTTGAACTCCAGACCTCACTAGGTGAGCTTTCTACTACTTGAGCCATGCCTGTAGCCATTTTCTTATGTTTGTTTTGCAGATGGAGTCTCCCACTTTTGACCAGGCTGGCCTCAAACTGCAATTCTCCCACCTCTGCCTCCTGGGATTACAGAAGTGTACCATTTTGCCCAGCCCTATTTCATTGTACAACAGCAGTAGACCCTTCTTCAGCTGACTTTACCTAGTCATCTACTCAGACCCAGGCTTTGCATCAGTGGCCCTAGACGAGGGTAAAGCTAACTTAAGTTGGCCTCTGCTGTGACTATCAAGGTGTTCACTTAAGACGCTATAGAACCCTTGGATATTTTACAGCTATCTTTACCACAGGGGAACTTCTTCTAAGGCAACAATATCACTTTTCCTTTTATTCCATATTTCCAGGACCCAGCAGCACAATGAAGATACAGAAAATCCTTCTGAGGCTGATGATAAAGCTTGGCTCTTATATTGTAACCATCCTTGATTGCTCACCATGACATTGGACACATGATATGCATCAAATCCTAGAGGCCACATCTGAGGTTTCAGCTTGCTAAGCATCTGAACTGAATGGCAAAAACTGCATTACTGTAGCATCTCTAGTCTTGAAAACTATCAGAACTCAAGTATCAAAACTAGTCTAGGATACTGGCTGGGGAACCTCTGTCTTAGGACAAGAGTACAGAAATAGAGCACTAATTAGAAAATATTCCCCCAGAGGGGGGAAAAAAAAATCTTCTTAATTGGGGTCAATAGTGACACATTTACATAGCATAAGACAGCACTGCATAGAATGCATAAGAAAAGGCACTACTGGCTCATGCTTATAATCCTAGCTACTCAGGAGGCTGAGATCTGAGGATTGCAGTTTGAAGCCAGCCCAGGCAGGAAAGCCTATGATACTTTACCTACAATAAACTACCAAAAAGTCAGAAGTAGAGCTGTGGCTCAAGTGGCAGGGTGCTGGCCTTGAGCAAAAGAAACTCAGGGACAGTGCCCAGGCCCTGAGTTCAAGCCCCAGGACCAGGAGGAATAAAAATCCTGATGGATTAGAGGTGACTCTGTCTTGATAGCATACATTCCAGGGACATTTACAGTTTCTGGAAAAGGTTGGGTAAAATGGTGCACGCCTATAATCCCAGCTATTCAAGAGGTGGAGATAGGACGATCATAGTGTGATGCCAACCTAGGCAAACAAAAGTTAAGGAGACTATCTCAAAAACAAGTTAAAAGTAGATGAATCCTTGCCCCAGGCAAGTCTAGCCCAAACCTAGAGACCTTATTAGAAAAACAAACTAAAGGCAAAAAGGGCAGGGAGCAGAGCTCAGATGGTAAGAGCACTTACCCAGCAAGCTTAAGACACTGAATTCAATACATATTACCTTAAACAAAGTCTCTAGAAATGGCACTAAGGGAATATAACAAAAAAAAGGAAACATATATAAATAAAATCTACTAAAATTTAGTAAGAAAAGCAAGAGTCTTTAGTATGTAAACAAGACTGACCCTCACCCGCTCAGTGGAGAATAAACACTTCAGGCAAGAACCCAGGGCTCTCTCTTCACTACCAGGTAGAAAGTTAACTGCCTGAACAAACAGAACACCAACATTTCTCATTGCCCCCAGTAACCTGTTCTAAGTATCTGTGGCCAAGAGACAAGCCCATCTTCTTCTGCTTAGCCCTCATTTGTAAGACAGAAGCTTACCTTGAATGCAGAACCACCAAGGGTACTGTGCCCCAAATGTCATTACCCTAGCTTGTAAGATAACAGTAACACTCTGGGAGAGGCAAGCCAAAGCCAGAAGCTAGAAGACCCAAAGAGCTAAAAACAGATCAGCAAACAAAACAGATCCCTCACCCTTGCAGAGCTTATGTTCTAGACAATAAATTCTAAAAAAATAAATAAATAAACAGTTACATTATAGAACACAGAAGCTGTTAAGTTCTTAAGTTTCTGTTCAATAAATGTAAACTTAAACATGATACCTAAACCAGGCATTGATGGCTAATGCTTATAATTCTAGCAACTTAGGAGGCTGAAATCTAGAGCACTGAGGATTGAAACCAATCCAGAGAGAAAAGCCTTCAGGACTACAACCCTTAATTACTTAGCAAAAAGCTGGGCTGAAGGGCTGGGAATAGCATAGTGGTAGAGTGCTTGCCTCGTATACATGAAGCCCTGGGTTTGATTCCTCAGCACCACATATATAGGAAAAGCTGGAAGTTGAAAAAAAAGTACTCACTGCCTTACATATGAAACTGTAACCCCTCTGTACTTCACTTTGACAATAAAGGAAAAAGAAAAAGCTGGAAGTGGCGCTGTGGCTCAAGTGGTGGAGTGCTAGCCTTGAGCACCCACAGACAGTGCTCAGGCCCTGAGTTCAAGCCCCAGGACTGGCAAAAAAAAAAAGCTGGGCTGAAAGTGTGGCTCAAGTGATAGAGCACCACTTGAGAAAGCCAAGTAAGAGTGCATGGCCCTGAGTCCAGCCCCAATAATACCAAAGCAACACATACACATACATGCATGTGCACATACACACACACACGCACACATGCCTAGTAATGATCTGGCAGCCAGTAGTAGGACAAAAAGTATGCATTTCACTATTAAATGTGGAGGTCTGAAAAAATTGCGGTGGATGAAATAAAATATAAGAAATTACAAAGTATTTAGGACATGAAGAAGTTTGTGAAATATGTATCTGGAATAAGATTATTCCAAGTAGAGGTAAGAGCTAGAATCAGGGCTCTGAAGCAGAGTATTTGATGGACAGGAAGGAATGTGGCCAAAGTGAGGAACCAGGAAGGAAGGAAGAAGGAAAGAGAACAAAATGATGAGTGGGAACCAGATCAAACAAGATCCTGCTGACTCTGTAGTTTCACCTTGAGTGAAACATAGAGCTACTTGCAGGGTTTGGAACAAAGGAGTGCAACAATCTGGTACATATTTTAAAAAGAAAAAGAAAACTCACTGGCTGCTACACTGAAAATAGAGAAAATGGTATGGTTGGTTAACTGTTAGGAGATTATAAAGCCTTGGTACCTTCAGTGGAGAAATAGTCAAAATTGATTGTGTTTGGGACATATTTGCCAATGGATGTGGTGTGAAAGGAATTATAGATAATTTAGAATGGGTTTGGTCTAGGCAATTTAAATAATGGAGGCACCTTCAACCGAGAAAGTTATAGGAAAAGCATGTTCTAGGTGAAGATATTTAAAATTGAAGCATGTTAAGCTTCAAATGCCCTTCAATCTTGGAATAAAATCAGGAATGTGTCATTATAACCTTAGATTTGGCAATGGATTCTTTGATATGTCATCAAGAGCAGGAGCACCAGTGGAATATGTGAGGGAAAACAAAAAAACAAAGGAAGGGTAATATGATCAAAGTGCATTGGATGAAAAGCTCATAATGAAGCTCATTTAAAACTATTTGTGAGCTGGGTGCAGTGGCATGGGCCTATAGTCCCAGCTACTCAGGAAGCATAGGAAGGATGGCAGTCTGAGGCTGGTCCAAGGCAAAAACACAAGACTGGACCCAAAAAATAACTAAAGCCCTAAAGGGAAGGGGGGTATGGCTCAAGGGGTAGAGTGCTTGCTTGCCTGTCTATCAAGTGTGAGGCCCTGAGTTTGAGTTCAAACTCCAATAATGCCAAAAAGAAAAAAATTAGGAAAGCTGAAAAAGGGAGGGGAAATAAAGAGGATGAAAATGATCAAAATCTATTATATGAACATCACAATGAAGGCTCTCATTTTATACAATTAACACATACTAATTATAATTGTAAAATAAAAAACATCAATTTGTATGAGAAAAAAAAATCCTGCTCATGTTGCTATCAACTCTACATTGAAATTTATGCTACCTTAAAATTACTTTTATGTTTCTTATCACTAAAAGCAGTTGTTTGTTTTAAAAAGCAGTGGTCCTGGGGCTGGGAATATGGCCTAGTGGTAGAATGCTTGTCTTGCATATATGAAGCCCTCAGTTCAATTCCTCAGGACCACATACATAGTAAAAGCCAGAAGTGGTACAGTAGCTCAAGTGGTAGGGTGCTAGCCTTGAGCAAAAAGAAGCCAGGGACAGTGCTCAGGCCCTGAGTCCAAGGCCCAGGACTGGCAAAATAAACAAACAAACAAACAAATAAATAAATAAATAAAATAAAAGTGACAACCAATCATTTATAACTAAAAGAGAAAAACAACCAAAGAAAAATGGTTAAAAAAATAAAAGCAGTGGTCCTAGTCAGATGGCTCATGACTGTAATTTTAGCTACCTACAAGACTGAGAATGGGGGGAGGTCAAAGTTTGAGCCCAGACCAGGCAGAAAACTTCAACAGAACCCTTTCTCAATCCATAACTGGGCACAGTAATGTGATCCTATCACCCCAAACTACATGGAAGGCTGGATTCTTTATATTCAGTTTTCTATGCCTTTACTGGAGCTAGAACTTAGGGCCTGAGCGCTATCCCTTGGCTTTTTAGCTCAAAGCTAGTGCTCTATCACATAAGCAACAGCTCTACTTTCAGCTTTTTTTTTTTTTTTTTTGCCAGTCCTGGGGCTTGGACTCAGGGCCTGAGCACTGTCCCTGGCTTCTTTTTTGCTCAAGGCTAGCACTCTGCCACTTGAGCCACAGCGCCCCTTCTGGCTGTTTTCTGTATATGTGGTGCTGGGGAATTGAACCCAGGGCTTCATATATAGGAGGTGAGCACTCTTGCCACTAGGCCATATCCCCAGCCCCTACTTTCAGCTTTTTGATGAGATTGGAGATAAGATTCTCGTGGCGTTTCTCTTCCTAGGATGCTTTAAACTGTGATCCTCAGATCTCAGCCTCCTGAGTAGCTAGGACTATAGGCATGAGCCATTGGTGTCTGCCTCTGGTTTGGTTTTGTTGTTGTTGTTGTTACTTTGGGCTTTTTTGTTTGTTTGTTTTTTGCGGGGGCCGGGCTCACACCACTCACTGAATATGCATATTACTAGTGTCCCTGTCATACATATGAAGAAACCAATCTCTAGAATCTCCTTATGGTATCTAGCAAACTTGCCAAGATTTTTGTCACCTACCTTCTTCCTCTAAAGTTTCCCTTTCCTGGAATGTTTTTCTTTTAGCTGACAAACTCTGGCTTATCTTTGAAAATGAAGTTCCAGTCCCATCTCCTTTGCAAAGCCTGTTCCTGACAAACCTTCAGCCAGAATTACAGCCAGCTCTATTTACTTCTAGTTCATTTTGTTTGGGATAAAATCCAAGTTCCTCAGTATGGCACAGATGTGCCTAATTCCTGCTTTTCGAGCCCCTCCCTCCTTGCCCAACTGTTACATTCCATGCTGAAGATTAAATGTCAATAACTCAAAGGTTTCTAGGGACATCATATTTATGCTTCTACCTGGCTCATCCTTCTCAATCCTCTCCCAAGGAAGATGCCTGTTCCTTTCCCAAAATTCAATGCAGATATCACTTCTGACTTTTTATTGGTTATTTTGGAAATGGAGTCTTGAAGACTTTTATGCTCATGCTGACTTTGAACTACGATCCTTCAGATCTCATCTTCCTAAGTAGCTAGGATTAGATGTCTTTCCTGACATCTTTGGCTGGCTTCATTTCCCTCTTCTGTATTTCCAGCGCATGCTAAGCTCATATTTTATCACCTCACCTATCAGGAATGGACATGTATGTCTTTCTTGCCTCAATAATATAAGAAATCTTTCTAGGCAGAAAATGTGTCTGCCTTACTAGTCTTGCATATCCAGTACCTGAGTATATTTACACTGAGCCAAGGAAGGAGGGGCTAAGAGGAAGCCCAACAATTCAGGAGCAAAGAGAAGTTAGGAGAAAAAGTATAGTATGCAGGACCAGGAAGAATCTAGGCAAAATTTGGGCATATAAAAGTATATCCAGACACTAAGTATATTTAGAGAAGGAAGAAAATAGGGTAAGGAGGTAAGGAGAGAACAAAACAAGAATGCATAAAAAGCCACATATGCCTGTAATCCCCAGTATAGGGTGAGAAGGGAATAAGAGGCAAGATCAGCCTGGATTATAAAGCAAGTTCCAGATGAGAGTGGGTTACATAGAAAGACCTTGTCTCAAACAAACAAATACAAAGGAATGCATAAAAAGGAGAGCATCAATCCTTTGAATCCAATGAATCGGATATTGCACTGCAAACCAATTTTTCTAGTACTATGATGTACAGTAAATATGACACACATACAGATACAAGCATGTACAGAGAGATTAGAACTACACAATGAGAAAAGCAAACAAAAATACTAGTATCATCCAAAGGGAAACAGCATGTGGAACCCAGCTGGCAATTCTTAAAGGGTCAGAGCTGCGCTCTAATGGCTCATGCCTATATTCCTAGCTACTCAGGAAGATGAGATCTGATGAATCACAGTTCAAAGTCAGCCCAAGCATAAAAGTCTTCAAGACTCCATTTCCAAAATAGCCAATAAGGACTGGGAATATGGCCTAGTGGTAAAGTGCTTGCCTCGAATACATGAAGCCCTGAGTTTGATTCCTCAGCACCACATAAGCCAGAAGTGGCGCTGTGCCTCAAGAGGTAGAGTGCTAGCTAGCCTTGAGCAAAAAGAAGCTCAGGGACAGTGCTCAGGCCCTGAGTCCAAGCTCCAGCACTGGCAAAAAAAAAAAAAAAAAAAAAAAAAAAGAATGCTATTCCAAAATAGCCAATAAAAAGTCAGGCTAGAGACCCGTCTCAAGTAATACAGCACCAGCCAAGAAAACAAGCTGAATAAACACAGGGGCTTGAATTCAATACCATGGGGGGGGGGGGAGGACTAGGGAGGGAGGGAGGGAAAAGAGGGAGGAAGGGAGATGATCCTTGCATTTGCCTACTACTTTGTAGTACCCAAATTTTGCCTAGATTCTTCCTGGGCCTGCATACTATACTTTTGCTCCTAACTTCTCTTTGCCCCTGAATTGATGGGCTTTCTCTTAGCCCCTCCTTCCTTGGCTCAGTGTTCTTCCCTTTGCTCCACTGTCATATCTAAATGTAGAAAGATAGATAATCACAGAAACACAAAATGATGTATACACATATGAAAAGAAACACAAAGAAAGTCAGGTGCCAGTGACTCATACCTGTAACCCCAGCTACTCAGGAGGCTAAGATCTGATGATCATGGTTCAAAGCCAGCTCAGGAAGGAAAGTCCATTAGACTCTTCTCTTCAATTAACCACCAAAAAGCTAGAAGTGTAGCTGTGGCTCAACTGATAAAGTGCTAGCCTTGAGCAGAAAAAGCTCAGGGACAGCACCCAGGCTCTGAGTTTAAGTCCCAGGACTGACACCAAAACAAACAAATGAAGATACAAATAGAAATAGAGACATAATATAGACACATAAAGACAAAAAAAAAACTATAACAAATCCCTGTCATCAACAGGATTGCCTTCTAGAATAGACAACACACACTCTACAACAAAGAAGGGAGGAAGGAAAACAACAGCCTGCTTAGTGAGAAGTAATTTCCCTGTCTGTCAAAGCAAGTCACCGTCTGGGTTTTCCTAGAAACATGAGGGATACCATCTGGGGGAGCTGCTGCCTCATCTTGTATCTGGCTAAGGCACTGGGACAGATTGTAAACTATGCTTACTCTCTCTGATGCGTAGCCCAGCTTCTCTGGCAACTGGGACTCTTGCCTAAGTGCGGGCTGACAATGTATCTTCTGCTATACAGCACATCTTACACCACCATCTTGATCTCTCTTGGAACTCACATAGTCCACTTTAAGGACTACTATTACACACTTAAGATATGCTGTCACTGCTTGTTTATAGAACTGCCTCTCTAGCCCAAGACCTTTCCAATTGTAAGAATATATCATTTTCATCTGGAACCACAGACAAGAAAATGAGACCACCAAACTACTTGGCCTTATAACTAATACGTTGCAAAGACTGAACCTGAACTCAGGTCAGACTCCAAAGCTCATGCTTAGGCTTTGAAAACTTTAATATCCAATTTGTGTTTGATGACATTTCTAAAGTCCCAGCTACTTGGGAGGCTGAGGAAGGAGAATCACTGGAGCCAAGGAATTTGAGATCACCCTGGACAGCATAGAGAGACTTCATCTCATTGAAAGAATAGACTTAGCTAGGCATGATAGCACATGCTGTAATCACAGCACTCTGGAAACAGAGCAGGAAAGTTCTTGCTAGCTTTGTCTACAGAGCAAGACCCTGTCTCAAAAAATATGCATGAATACATATATACACACATACATACATGCATGCATACACATCCAGATCCAAATAGTTTATTCTAAGAAACTGACCAAAAAAATTAGGCCTAAGCTGGAATGGCAGTATACTCTTTTTTTCTCTTTATTGTGGTAGTATACTTTTATAATTCCAGCTATGTGAAGGATTGTAGTTCAGGGCCAGCGAGGACAAAAATGTTTTGTGAGATCAATCTCAAAAAATAAACTAGGCAAGGTGGTATGCACCTGTATTCCTGACTATACAGGAGGTAAAAGTAAGACTATCATGGTGCAAGGCCAGCCACTGGCAAATTCAAGACCATATATGAAAAATAAACTAAAGCAAAAAGGGCTTGGAGCAAGGTTCAAGTGAGAGAGTACTTCCCCAGCAAGCACAAGGTCCTGAGTTCAAATGACAGAATCACAAAGCAGGAAAGGCTTGAATTAATTCAGTAGTAGCAGAGCCACAGAACTTGAACTCCATCTAAATTGCCATCTATAGACTGTGAGCCCCTGGTGATAAGTGATGTGATAGCTCCTTTATAGCTAAGTATCCACAAAGAATGGAAACAGCCATTTTCTTAGCCCAAGGAGCAGATTTCACCTGAAGAACAATGTCATGAAGATTTGACCATCTCTGTTCTGTCCCAAGGACCTAAGTAGCCTTCAGTCTGTACTTTGCCTATATTAAGGGCAGGGAATGTTCTGCAAGGCAGGAGCTAAGATGGTGACTGCAGAATCCAGAAGAAAAAAAAATCAGGGCTCTTGGGCCAGGTGGTTTTGAGACCTTTCCACCAAGTATTACATAAAGGATCAAGAAATTGAATCAGGCCTCTGGTATGTGGGCAAGAGGGAATTACTACCAGAGCTCTCTCATAGCTTCTTTGACATCTTAACTTCCTTGAAAGCAATGCCAACTTCAAAAGAGAAGAGCCGGATGCCCGTGGCTCACAACTGTAATCCTAGCTACTCAGGAGGCTGAGACCTGAGGATTGCAGTTTGAAGTCAGTCCAGGCAGGAAAGTCTGAAACTCTTATTTCCAATTAACCACCAAAAAGCCATAAGTAGAACTGTAGTTCAAGTGGTAGAGTGCCAGTCTTGAGTAGAAAAGCTCAGGGACAGCACTCAGTCCCTGAGTACAAGCCCCAGGACCAGTGGGCGTGCACTAGAGAAATAAACCAAACTGACTCAACTTCTTTCCTAAGGAGAAGTTCATAAATCCAAAGCACTCTATCCCCTACAACACTGACCAAGTACCTCTGTTTTCTTACTCAAATTCAGAATAATTCATCTTGGTACCTTTATATTGAAGGCCTACATCAAGCACTGTAGGAAACACAGAACACCAAAGAATAAAACCTGTTTTCTGCCATGCATGATGACACAAACATACAATCCCAGCACTGGGGAGGCTGAGGAAAGAGAATTCTATGCTCAAAGTCAGCCAGGGCTACATAGCAAAAACCTGCCTTAAAAAAAAAAAGTTACAACCAAAAGCCCTGGTTCTTTGCCCCTACAGGATCTGAGAGTCTAAATTGCAATGCAGAACACAGCAGGATGTCAAATGTGAGGTTCAGACTATGTACTTCACAGAGACCAAAGGTGAAGGATTCTTTTCCACAGTAGAGGTGTCTTCTTAGAAGAAACATGAATCAGATCAGTAGTTTTCAACTGAGGCTAACTCTGTTTCCCAGGGAAATTAACAATTGTTACAGCTACAGATGTATACAGAATTAATACAGAAGAGAGGGTTTGCTGCTGGAATACAGTATGTAGAGAGAAGAAGTTACTGACTGCACACAGAGACAGCTCCCCATAGTGAAGAACTATATGGCCTAAAATATTGATAATGCTCAGGATGAGAAACTTGACCTAGGTCTTGGTGGAGGCGAAATGGGAGTCAAAGGATGCCAAGATAAACATTTATCTGGAGCAAGGACACAAGAGTTGGATACGAAGAGCATGTTTGGCATAGCTGTAGCATAGAGTAAGGGAATGAACGTGGCGTAATGTGAACTAGTTAGACGAGCTACTGCCAGATTGTGAGAGAGCTGAGGGCAGGCTAGAGTTTAAGTTTATTTTAAATAAGCAAAAGTCATTGCTTTAAAGTTTAACAATCAAGTGTGTGTGTGTGTGTGTGTGTGTGTGTGTGTGTGTGTGTGTAACACAGTTTTCCTATATAGTTCAAGCTGGCCTGGAACTTGAAATCCTTCTGCTTCGGAGCCCAAGTGCTGAGATTGCAGGCATGCACCACCATGCCTGGCCTAGTTTAATAATGTTTAATAATAGCACCTACCTCACAGAATATTTGAGAACTAAATGAAGCTGCATATGTAATAAGCCAACGCAGGACTAGGTACATGACAGAAATACTCCCTTTCCACCATAGTGTTACAGTTATCTGGGTAAAGGAATGAGGCCCAAAGCCTGAGAAGTAAAAGTAGTTTCCAGTCATGGTCATATATACATTTTGTATATAGCCCTGCTACTTACTTTCATTTAGATTAACCCACGCCAATCACAGCACTTGACTTTCCCTCCTCTCCCTACACACTTGTTCACGTCAAGTCCAAGTTTCTGCTGGCCTTTTGGATTATTGCAAGTAGACTTGATGATTCCAACTGCTGCCAGCTTCCAACATCCCTCCACTCTTATTGCCTCCCAGGATCTACCGTCGTCCTACTTGGTAGGACAAGGAAATCAATGGAGAAAAGAAGTTTGCTTTTTGTTGTTGTTGTTGTCAAAGTGATGTGCAGGGGGTTACAATTTCATAAGTAAGGTATTAAGTACATTTCTTATCAAACTTGTTATTTCCTCCCTTCCTTTTTCTCCTACTTTTCCCCCAATTCTCTCCTCCCCCCAGAAGTTTGCTTTTATCTACCTAAAAGTCTAAGTACATCTCATAACAGCACTATAAAATGACTTCGTTGTTCCAAGTCCTCTATCCTCCCAGAAGGGTAAGGAAAAATTAGATCTCACTCACACCTTTCATTAAAGCCAGATCTTTTTTATCTTCCCTGCCCTTGCCCCAGTACTGGGGCCTAAATCCAAGACCTCATACAGGCCTGGCTTACTTGCTCAACTAATGCAATGCCATTTCTGCCACACCTCCAGCCCTGCTTTTTGCTAATTGTTTTTGGAAATGGAGTCTCTCTCAGAGACCTTTTCTGCCAGAAATTGTTTCTAAGTGCAGTCCTCCAAGTCTCAGCCTCCTGAATAACTAAGATTACAGGCATGAGCCACTGGGTGGATGCCTGGCTAACCCCAAACCTTTGAGAAAATACACAAGCATGGGTAGAAGGCTAAATGAACTTCTAGAGAAACAGTAGCCTCTAGAAATGTGTGTCCTTGTTCTATTATTCCCTCTTCTTCAACATCAACACTACAGGAAGCAACAGAACTGCCTTGGGTAATGCCCCAGCCCTAATCAAGTAAGCCACACAACTGCAGGTATTATGAGATGATGGCAGAATTCTACTATGCAATAAATCTCCTCATGCTGACCCTTTATAGTCAAATCTCCACTACATCTCTAACCTGGTAACCACTAACTTCATTTCCATCCCTATAGATTCTGCCTTTCTCAAAATAACATAGAAATGGATCATAAAGTGTATAAGGATTTTTTTGTCTTTTCTTTTTTGGTACTGGGGATAGAACCCAGGACATTGCACTTGCTAGGCAAGCGCTTTGCCACTGGGCTACATCCCAGCCCAGTATGTAAATTTGTTTTTGTTTGTTTGTTTTTTTGCTAGTCTTGGGCTTGGACTCAGGGCCTGAGCACTGTCCCTGGCTTATTTTTTTGCTCAAGGCTAGCACACTGCCACTTGAGCCACACGCCACCTCTGGCCATTTTCTATACACGTGGTGCTGGGGAATCGAACCTAGGCCTTCATGTATACAAGGCAAGCACTCTTGCCACTAGGCCATATTCCCAGCCCCCCGGTATATAAGTTTTGAGAGTGTTGGTTTTTTTTTTTTTTCACTTAGTATCATGTCTCTGAGATTTATCTATGTGGTGTGCTATAATAGTTCATTCCAGGTACTGGTGGCTCACTCCTGTAATCCTAGCTACTCAGAAGGCTGAGCTCTGAGGATCATGGTTCAAAGCCAGCTGGGGCAGAAAAGTCTGTGAAACGCTTATCTTCATTAAACTACCAAAAAAAAGGCAGAAGTAAAGCTGTGGCTCAAGTGGTAGAGCACTAGACTTGAGCAAAAGCAGCTCAAGGACAGTGCCCAGGCCAGAGTTCAAGCCCCAGGACTGGTGCGCACATGCGCGCGCACGTGCACACGCGCGCGCGCACACACACACACACACACACACACACACACACACACACACACAAAGTTCGGGCTGGGGATATGGCCTAGTGGCAAGAGAGCTTGCCTTGTATACATGAGGCCCTGGGTTCGATTCCCCAGCACCACATATACAGAAAACGGCCAGAAGTGGCGCTGTGGCTCAAGTGGCAGAGTACTAGCCTTGAGCAAAAGGAAGCCAGGGACAGTGCTCAGGCCCTGAGTCCAAGGCCCAGGACTGGCCAAAAAAAAATAAAAAAAAAAAAGTTCATTCCTTTCTATAGCTGAGTAATTTTTCATATTTTGGTTATCCATTCACAACAGAAGAACATTTGGATTGGGTCAGTTTTATAAATAACAAAAAATACATAAAAAGTTTGTGAGTAAAGCTGCTGTAAATATTCATGGGCAAGTTAGCATGGCTGGCACTCAAAAAGCTAAGGCAGGAGGATGACAAGCTGCAGAGGCCAGTATGCATTACATAATGAGTTCCAGGCCTCTGTGGACTTAGCAAGAATGAGTCTCAAAATACTAAAAAAAAAAAAAAAAAAAAAAGTATCAGCCAGGTATGGTGGCATATGTCTTTAAACCCAGCTACTCAAAAAGTTTTACAGGCTGAGGCCCAATGGCAAAAAAAAAAAAAAAATTAGTAAGACCCCTTTGCCAACCAATAATCTGGGAAAGATAGTAAGTGCTTATGGTACCCAGCTACAGGAAAGTGCAGGTAGAAGGATGTGGTCAGAATCTAGCCCTGAACAAAAATAAAAGACTCTGTAGGGAAAAAAAAATAACTAAAGCAAAACAAATAAACAAACAAAAAAACTAGGGCTTGCTCAAGTGGTAGTGCATCTGTCTAGCAAAGCTAAGGCTATGAGTTTAAATCCATGTCCCCAACCCCCACCAAAAAAAATCATGTACAAATTTCAGCATGAATTTAAATTTAAATTCTTCTATAGGGATCAATAGCCAGAAGTAAGTAGAAATGCTGGGACATGTGGTAAGGTATGCTGATCTTTATAAGAAACTGTTACACTTGTCTAGAAAGGCTCTCCTTGTATTTCATCAGCCATGTTTTAAGGGCTCTTACTGCCTAGCATTTGGATTTTTTTTTAATTTTAGCCTTTGTGATAAGTGTGTAGTAGAACTGCACTGTGGTTTCAATTTTCATTTCCCTGATGACAACTAACAGTGGGAACATTTTTATAGTCTAATTTGTGGCCTATAATATTTTTCTTAATGAAGTCTCTTCAAATCTTTCCTCGTTTTTTAGACTAATTACTTATTTTCTATTGTTGAGTTTAGAGAACTTTATGCTAGAAACTTTTGATATGATTTTTTATAGCATACAATAGTTATACTAGGAGGGTTTCACTATAACATTATATACATTATGCTGGGAACTTTTGTGTGTGTGCACACTGGTCCTGGGGTTTGAATTCAGGGCTTAGGCACTGCCTTTGAGCTTTTGTGCTGGAAGCTAGGGCTCTACCAGTTGAGCTACTTCTGGCTTTTTGGTAGTTAACTGGTGGTTTTTGGTAGTTAACTGGTGGTTAAGTTTCCTGCCTAGAGTAGAACCCTAAAACCCTGATCCTCAGATCTCAGTCTTCTGAATAGCTAGGATTGGATTGTAGCCTTGAGTCAACCGGGAGCGCGCGCACACACGCGTGCTACTTCTTGAGTCACAGTGATACTTCTGGCTTTTTCTATATATGTGGTGCTGAGGAATTGAACCCAGGGCTTCAGGTATACAAGGCGAGCACTTTACCACTAGGCCATATTCCCAGCCCAAGTGGGAGCTTTTAACAGCACTTTTCTCACTTAATACTAAAAAGGATACTAGAGTAGGAATCATTAACCACTATTTTATCTTGAGAAAACACAAGAGGAAGCTACTAAACTACCATAATATTATCAATTTTCTGTCTAATTTCAAAGTTTTCTTATCATTTAATCACCTATGTTATACAAATCACTAGAACATAGGCCCAACACAAACACAAATCTTATTTGCCTTGCTGATCAAGGAATCCCAAGCCTTCTCAATCAATGCCTGACATATAAATAGGTATTTAAAACAGTTGTTTAAGCAGGGCATGCCTGCCTAAATCCTAGGTACTCAGGAGGCTGAGATCTGAGGATCCCAAGTTTGGAGCCAACCCATGTAGCAAAGTTTGTGAGACTTTGATCTCCAAGTAACCACCCAAAACCCTGATAGTGGAGCTGTGACTCAAGTGGTAGAGCACTAGCCTTGAGCAAAAAAAGCTCCTGGACAGCTCCTAGGCCCTGAGTTCGAGCCCCAGGATGGGCACAAAAATAAAATATTTGTTTAATGGCTGAGCAAATGCTTTCATTTTATATATACACTCCAGAAAAGAAAATGACTCCTCTTTATAAGACTGACCCAATTAAACAAAGTCCTGTATGACCACCTTAGACCATCGAGACAATCTGACAGTACCACACTGCAGCACACCTTTGACTATGGACAGTGTCGCCACCACAAATCTGTGTTGAACATGGGTCATGAATGCTCAGGCTGCTAGCCTGGCAGAACCTCCAGATGGCCTTGCCAGGAAAGACCAACATCAACAGTGCCAACCTGCTTATCTGATGAGCCTACTATATACTGCTTCTGCTCTCCAGAAGAGAAAAAGCAAAAATAGCATTTGTAGTCAAACTACACAATGCTCTCCAACAAATGATTGCTATTTTCCTCACAATGTCTACTAAGTCTCAGTTTTAACTAAGCCTCATTTTACATCTCATGGTAGATTAGATATAGAAATTAGCCAATAAGAATGAATGAGAGGAAAAAAAAACTTGTAAGAAGAAATCACAATAATCACATTGGACTCTAGGTACTGGTGTGATAGTATAAAAGGCCCTTGAAGAGACTGTAACACTGGTTACAGTAGTCTGTAAAAAGAAAGATTTACTTCAAAAATGGCTTAAAATTTTTGTTTTGTAAGAACTATGGTTTGAAATAAGGCCTCATGCTTGGTAGGCAGATGCTCTACCACTTAAGTCACACTTCCAGACATTTTTTTTCTCTAGTTACTTTTGAAACAGGATATTGATTTCTCTTCAGGCTACACTCCTATTTTCATAGCTGAGAATCAACACATGCCACCACATCCATCCTTTTCTACTGAGCTAGGATATCGCAAACATTTTTACCCACACTGACCTGGAACCACAATCTTCTCAATCTTAGCCTCCTGTGTAGCTGGAATAACAGGTCTATATCACTTCATCTAGCTACTTGCTGGGATGTGGGTCTTAAGAACATTTTCCCTATGGCTGGCAATACTCCCAATCTACGCTTCCCAAATAGCTAAGGTTATAGATGTAAGTTTTGTGGCCGAAAATAGCAAAAAGTTTTAAAATCTAGCCCTCAGGTACGTGTTTTTACATGGTCATAAAATCTCAGGTCCTTGACAGCCAACACAACCAGATTCTCATAATACCTCACCATTCATTACTAATAGTCTAAGCTCTCAGTTGTCTACCCAACTTTCTAGTTAGATCCCAAATGCCAAGGCTGTCCTCATGCATGGTTGGACTGAATTAAGCATGTATATTTTACTACTCTCTTCAGGACAGTAGCTTGTGATTGTGAAAACCTAGACTACCGGGCCCCTATAATCACACGAAGCCTGAGGTTGCAGCAGAAAGCCGGGGAAGCAAGGCAAGGCAGAAGCTATGCTGAAAAAGAACATCTCACCACTGGCTCACAGAAGAGAAGGATGACAGCTTTTGTGTTATTTTTGAACAGTTTGTGCTGATGAGATTTTTGTTGTGGTAACATTCCTCTAAAAAGAACATTTTCTTCCTTCCCTCATTGACAAAGCAATTCACCAGAATGTGAAAAAAGGAGGAGTGGATGACAAAGATATCCAGGCATTTATAGATCTTTTTAAACCATGGTGCTATCCATTACCATCCTAGGGCAATGCCCTGGAGCAATGATCAGGACACCCCTAGGTCTCGCTCCCCATTAAACATGACTATCCTCCCCACAGAACTTTGATCCTTTGAAGACCAATGGCACTCCTAGAGATAACCAAAAGTCCAGATACATTTTTAGTTGTGTCAGTACTGAGACTTGAACTGAGTCAGGGCCATGCGCTCTCACGTAGTTTTTCTGCTTAATGTTCATGCCATACTACTTAAGCCACAGCTCCACTTACAGCTTTTTGCTAGTTAACTAGAGATGAGTCTCAGATTTGTCTGCCCAGGCTGGCTTCAAGTTGTTATCCTCAAATCTCAGTCTCCTGAATAGCTAGGATTACAAAATTCAGATAATTTTATTGTGGTGGTCATTCTTGCTCAAGAACTTATAATTGCCTGTTTCAAAAAATTTACAAATTTCTACCTGGTTGCCTGGGCTATACTTTTAAATATTCTGATGATTTTTTTTTCTATCATAGTCTTTCTAACTATACCAACCCACCACACTATCTCTACACCTTTGTTCACACTGGTTCTCCACTACTCAGGTTGGGTTTACCCCTTCCATTCTATCTCTCCTCTTACATTCCTTATCCATTACATGTTTCATCCTAACAGAAGAATTCCTTTCACTGACCAATTAATGGCGTTCTGTTTTCTATTTGACCATCGTCAATGACAAGGAGCTCAGTATTTAACAAGGAAGCCTCTTTTATAACAAATTGCTCTGAGTACTAGGCAATTCTTTATTCTAGAAGACTACACCTGCTTATTACTTTCCCCACATGGTCTTGGATTTGCCCTTAGAATAAGAGAAACAATATAGCAGAACTTAAGCACAAGGACTCTGAAATCATATCTGAACTCGCATCCAGCATTTCTTTAAACAAAATGCTTGGTATTTCCAAGATTCCTTTCCCTGATAATAAAATTAACTTTGTAATGTGTTGAGAAAACTGACTGATTATATGAAAATGTTTAATATTATCTGGCCTACAAAGATGTATCTTTTTATTTTTTTCAAAGATGTATCTTGTTCCCAGACCTTTCCTCTCCATTCTCTGATTCCTGGCTGCCACAAGGCAGCTTTTCTTTGCCATATACTCCTGCCATGGTGATTCTGATTCACCACAGGCCCAGAAACAATGAAACCAACTGACCATGTTTGAAACTTCTAAATTATACGCCACAATGATCCTTCTTCCCCCTAAGTTGGTTTTCTCAGATATTTTGTCATAAAATAAAAATCAGACTAACAGTCTCCTTCAGGCTCAACTTTCTTCTCTAGACAATAAAATGTTTGAAGACATAATATATTTGTCTTATTTGTTATCTCATCTTCCTACCAAGTACAGTGTAGTAACAGATACTTAATATTACTGAACTATGCTGAGTGCTCTTGATAACAGAGTTTTCATACTCTTCATCTTCTATGTTACTTCTATACATACAGTCTCTTGCAGTTCTACATCCTTCTGACAAAACTCAAAGGTACAGCTAGCAAACGTAAGAGACTAGATTCTCATAATACATAGCATGTCATTGTGAAAATTTGGCCTAACTTGGAAGTTTTACCAAATGGCTGGTTCAGTTCTACATCCTTCTGACAAAACTCAAAGGTACAGCTAGCAAACGTAAGAGACTAGACTCTCATAATACATAGCATGTCATTGTGAAAATTTGGCCTAACTTGGAAGTTTTACCAAATGGCTGGTTCATGTTGTGCTTGAAATCATGAAACCTTTCAATCTTTTTCACAGAATAACAGAGCTTTATCCATTCAGAGATTACTTTAGTTCCTTTGGTCTATCTGGACCAGTCAACTTGCCCCCAAAAACTATATCTCCAGACTAAGAGTGTGAAGTCCCCTTCAGTGGGAATTGTTTTGCTTTCTTTCCCATATGCCAACATAGGCTGAACAGAGACTGAAACCCTCTACCTACAGCAGGATTACACTACAGATCCAGAGAGGTTGATGTGATGGCTCATGCCTGCAAGCCCAGCTACTAGGGAGGCAGAGACTGGGAGAATCACAGTTCAAAATTCAGCAAGACTTAACTCAAAAAGGAACGCAGCACACACCTGTCATCCCAGCTATGCAGGAGGTTGTGGATAGCAGGACTGAAGTCTGAGGCTGGTCCCAAGCCTCACACACTCAAAAAAAAAGTGAAACCCTATCAGAAGAATAACTAAAGCAACACCAAAAGAGCTGGGGGTATGGCTCAAGTGGTAGAGTGCCTGCCCACCAAGTATGAGACTCTGGATTAATAACTGTTATTTATTTTTTAACCTAAGGAACAGTTCAGGAAAATTCTCTCCCAAATAACATGGTAGTCTGTAATGGTACTAGCCAGTGGGTACAGACACAAACAAAAGCCTGCAGTCTGTAGCTCTTAAGAGAGCTACTCTGCTGAGGAGCTGGGAATATGGCCTAGTGGTAGAGTGCTTGCCTTGTATATACATGAAGCCCTGGGTTCAATTCCTCAGCAGCACATATGTAGAAAAAGCCAAAAGTGGCGCTGTGGCTCAAGTGGTAGAGTGCTAGCCTTGAGCAAAAAGAGAGCTGCTCTGCTGAGAGCCACCTTGCCCAGTGAGAATGAGTTCCCTGACAATAAGCCAGCAGAGAACATCATTCCATGGGGAATACTCCAGGAAGCTTTTGGAGACTATTATACACAGGAAGAGAAGAGAGACAAGGCAAGTAAGAAGCTCACCTCATCACTTTCTTCCACATCTACATCACCATTGGCATCATCATCCATCAGCTTGTGGATGTTGCGAACTGCTTCAAAGCTGAGCTTCTCATCCTCACTGTCACAAAGGGGCTTGTCAATCCGGCAAAATTCTGGACAAGAAAAGCAAGAGACAACATTACTCAGAGGCTGCTCTGCTTCCTTCACCCACCTGTGTTAGCACCTTTATATTTCAGTCTTTGACCCCTCATACAGGCGCTTAGCCGACTATATATACAGCAAAAGAAGTTCATCACTTAGCATCTCCAGTGTCCCCTGCAAAATGTGCTGAGCTCTCCCACACAGGCAAAATGAGTGATAATTCTAATGGTTACCTAGCACTTAAGTCTAGCATAGGACAAAAAAGATACACTGAGATCTAGATAAGAACATTAAGAGGTAGCTCATAGATGAGAAAAATAACAGAGGGGGAAAACTTAGAATCATTAGTTATCAAAGAGATACATATGGGGCTGGGGATATGGCCCAATGGTAAAGTGCTTGCCTCGTATACATGAAGCCCTGGGTTCAATTCCTCAGCACCACCTATATAGAAAAAGCCGGAAGTGGAGCTGTGGCTCAAGTCGTAGAGTGCTAGCCTTGAGCAAAAAGAAGCCAGGGACAGTGCTCAGGCCCTGAGTTCAAGCCCCAAGATTGGGAAAAAAAAAAGAGATACATATATGAATGAGATATTTTAGTCAAATAAACACATGCAAATGAACATAAGCTTCCTGGAAATTGAACAATAGCCAGTAACACCCAGCCTGAATAATGTATAGTTGTCCTTTTTTCTTACATTATTACTGCTAGTATTTATACTGCCGACACACAAGCTGACTGGAGGAACATCTTACATCTTGCACCATTCCACACACTGTTACATCCAATACTTATTAGATGTCTAAAAGTCTTCAGCTCAACTGATACAGAAGCTTGAAATATCTGGAATGCAATTTTCTCTGCCTACAATCGCATGCCATGCAGTAGTAAAAGCATCAAAAGAGCCTAGGCCACCTTTGCTCTTTCTATAATATTTATTTATTTATTTATTTATTTATTTATTTATTTTTGCCAGTCCTGGGGCTTGGACTCAGGGCCTGAGCACTGTCCCTGGCTTCTTTTTTTGCTCAAGGCTAGCACTCTACCACTTGAGCCACAGCGCCACTTCTGGCCATTTTCTATATATGTGGTGCTGGGGAATTGAACCCAAGGCTTCATGTATAGGAGGCAAGCACTCTTGCCACTAGGCCATATTCCCAGCCCCTCTTTCCATAATATTTAATCCTGTCTTACAAGCCTAGAAAACATCTAGCTGGACAAATGCACACTAATATCTCAGAAAGAGCCTAGGTTTTATGCCTACTTCTATCATGTGACTTGAAGAAATGTCATTTCAAAGCCTCAAATTCATTATTTGAAAAAGACACTTGAGGCTAAGGTTTCTAGTAAATTTCTTCCCATTCCTAGACATTAAAATTCTTCTTTCATTTTGATTTGGATCTTGAGAACTACTTCCTAGGCAAACTACTCTTCAGATCAGCCATGCAGAAGACTGGGGGAGGAAAAAATGTTATATATCCATAATCTAGCACTTAGAAGGCTGAAGCAATAGGATTATAAATTTGGTGAGTTTATGCTACATGGTGAGGACTTGCCTTCAATTTTTTTTTAGAAAAAGTCTTCCTGAGAGAGATGATGTAGTTGTGTATGCAGTCAAGCTCTATTCTGTCAGCTCCTGCTCCTGACCTTCTGCTGTTTGTTCTCACAGAAGAACAAGTCAGTCAGAAAAACCTCACCCATAGCTTTTTAAAATACCTGAAAAACACCTGTGGAACCAGAGGTGGCAATTCACTGAATAGATTTGCCATCACTAATCCTAAGAGTCTCTGAAAAAGCTGTGTACTGACTTGATCAGAGATACAAAGGAAATAATCTCAAAGGGAAAGAACCAGTTCACATTCCTATCAAAACACTTGAGTATCACTATAAGAAAAACTTTGTGGTGGAAGTTCTAAGACATGAGATCCATTCCAGATGAGAAGCCACAAGCAACTCAATGATTTACAAAGTCCTTCTGAGATAAGCAGATTATTTCTACCAGTATTGAACCAGGAATAGCGGCTAAAGTCACCATTACAAATGCTCAAGTCAAATATTTTTAAAAAGTGACTTATGAATTGTTGAAAGGAGGAAGGGAGGGAGGAAGAAGAGGAGAGAAGGAGGAAGGGAGGGGAGGAGGGAGAGAGGGAAGGAGGAAGGGAGGCCTTCCCAGGTAATAGAAGTTGTCACAGGAGATAAAGCAAGGTCAGGGTAAAGCTGTGAAGGTTTAGTTATAAAGCCTTTCTTTCACAAGCACCAAAGACCTGAAATACCCTGACCAATTTAATGATTTACTTGTCTGCCTGCCAGAGACAGCAGCAGGACAGGACAGGTCACCTCTATCTCTTGCCATATGTTCAAGTTCTTTTCAAAATAAGGAAGGGATAGAAATATTACATCATAAAGTGTGTCATATATGACTCTATAGAAGTATGCTGCTGAATGCTGAAGCTCAGAGATATCAAAAGATGTACCTGAAGTCAAAGAGCACAGATCATCAGTGAAAGTTGAGGTCTGCTCATTCTCATGCCAGCACTTCATCTGTCTTTTTGTTCAGATGACCAGATAGCTTTGGTTAGTTTGGTTAGTTTGGTGTTTTTTTTAAGCTATTTTATTCAAATGGTGAATTATAGTACATATCAAAGAAATACTCTTCTTTAAATTTCAGAAATTGATTGCACAATACTTTTTTTATGCCTGATAACTGAGCTTTAAGTCAAGGCCTTGAGCAATGGCTCTTGCTCAAGGTTGGTGCTCTACCACTTAAAGCCTCTTCTTCAATTTGGCAATTTTTTTTTCTGGTTTTCAGGACTTTTCTGTCTGGACTCACTTCAAAAAGTGATTCTCCAGGTCTCAGCCGCCTGAGTAGCTAGGATGACAGGCGTGAGCCCACTGGCACCTGGATCCACAGCACTTAGAGTTGTTTATCTTCACAGTTATGGAACCTGGATGCCTAAGATCAGGATGACAGTACTGTTGAGTTTGATTAGGAATCTCTTCCTAGATTGCTGAGAGCCACCTTCTTAGAATGTCCACCATAAATGTCCTTCAGTTTTTGAATGGAGAAAGAAAGAGGGGGGGAGGGGGAGGAGAGGGAGGGGAGGAGGAGGAGGAGGAGGAGGAGGAGGAGGAGGAGGAGGAGGAGGAGGAGGAGGAGGAGGAGGAAGAAGGAAGAAGAAGAAGAAGAAGAAGAAGAAGAAGAAGAAGAAGAAGAAGAAGAAGAAGAAGAAGAAGAAGAAGAAGAAGAAGAAGAAGAAGAAGAAGAAACAAGAAGAAGAGGAAGAAGATGAGGAGGAGGGCTGGGGATATAGCCTAGTGGCAAGAGCACTTGCCTCGTATATATAAAGCCCTGGGTTCGATTCCCCAGCACCACATATACAGAAAATGGCCAGAAGTGGCGCTGTGACTCAAGTGGCAGAGTGCTAGCCTTGAGCAAAAAAAAAAGAAGCCAGGGACAGTGCTCAGGCCCTGAGTCCAAGGCCCAGGACTGGCCAAAAAAAAAAAAAAAGAAGATGAGGAGGAGCTGGTTTCATCTTCTAGAAACCATGGATGGTAATGCTGATGAAAATACAAAAGCAAGCCAAGTGTGGTGGCTCATCCCTATAGTCCCAGCACTCAGGAGGCTGAGTCAGAGTCAACACCAGTCTGAGCTACATAAGAAGACCCTTTATTAGAAAAATCTCAGGGCTGACGATATAGATCAGTGGTAGAGAGTTGCCTTAGCATGTTTAATGCTTCCCTAGGTTTGATCTCCAACATGGCCAAAAAGGAACATAAAATAAGATGAATAGTGTGTATACAAAAGAAATGTCTCTATGTGATAGGTGGGGTTGAGACAGGTGTGAAGGGAAAATGACAGAAGGGGTGACACTAATCAAGATGTGTTGTACACATTGGCACGTTGAATTATAACCCCCTTGTACAACTATTTAAAGATAATTTAAAAATGAATTTATTTTTTAAATAAGTATCATCATGTAACAAGTTTCTCTACATTTGTCTTAAGTTGGATAGGGGTGGGATGGAGGTACATGTTAAGTACTGAGATACAGAGTAGAGTAGAACCAAAGATTAAAGTACTGTTTACCAAATTCCTCACTAGCAAAACTTCTTTCACAATCACTTTGTTCTCAGAATCCATTTCCAGAAGAATTATTTGCCACTCCCCATAAAATTACAACATTTATAGATAAAGCACACAGCACTGAGATGAGCCCTTTCCTTCCCTAATCACTATTTTTGTATTAGTCAAAGGCACATATAATTGCAAATCATAGCTGTTTTTTTATCAGAACATGATATGCTCATTTAAATCATTATTAAATTATAAATAAATGAGAAATCATATGTATCACATTGGCATTGTGGCACACATCTATAATCCTAGCACTCAGAAGAGAGGGAGAATCCCAATTTTAAGGGAAGCTTGGTTACATAGCAAGACTGTTTCCAAAGAAAAAGTGACTTTCCTTAAACAACATTTATTGAGTACTTTTTTTTTTTTTTGGCCAGTCCTGGGCCTTAGACTCAGGGCCTGAGCACTGTCCCTGGCTTCTTTTTGCTCAAGGCTAGCACTCTGCCACTTGAGCCACAGCGCCACTTCTGGCCAATTTTCATGTATGTGGTGCTGGGGAATCGAACCCAGGACTTCATGTATATGAGACAAGCACTCTTGCCACTAGGCCATCTTCCCAGCCCCATATTGAGTACTCTTCACATTTTAAGACCTACTATTTTCTCTGGGCAAAAACATATGACTTAGATCTTATCTTCATTCTCAATTACAAAAGTGGAAGAGACATTAAAGTACTATGTGCTGGGCACTGGAGATTTTGCTCAAGTGACAGAGTACAGGAGGTTTGGGGGCTCTGCTGCAATACGTTGTCATCATAGCATAAAAACATCACTACACATATTGTAAGTAAATGAGTCTGTGCTCTAATAAAACTCTATTTACCAAAAAGGCAATGGGCTACGTTACTAAGGTCACACACCTAAATCACACTGGATTGATAACATTCTGTCCTATAGAAAAGAAATCCAATTTTTTCTTTTTCTTTTTTTGGCCAGTCCTGGGCCTTGGACTCAGGACCTGAGCACTGTCCCTGGCTTCTTTTTGCTCAAGGCTAGTACTCTGCCACTTGAGCCACAGCGCCGCTTCTGGCCATTTTCTGTATATGTGGTGCTGGGGAATCGAACCCAGGGCCTCATGTATCCGAGGCAGGCACTCTTGCCACTAGGCCATATCCCCAGCCCCGAAATCCAATTTTTTCATTAGCTTGTTTCTGTGTACAAGTTCACCTAAATCCAGCACTGCTGGCAAGCTTTTAAAAAAATAATAGAAATTGTTTACCAAACTCTAAAGACTAGGGGTTTCCAGACACCATTGACCACCTGAGGTCAGCCAAGACCTTTCCCAAAGGCACATCTAAGAAGTTTGAGCTTAGAACAGCAGGCTCTGATTTGTAACCTGATCAGACACACAAGTGACCTTTGCTGCTGGCATCATATAGCATAGAGAAGGATTAAGGGGTGAGGATGAGAGAGTACAAAAGCCTAATGTCCCATATGGCATTTGAACTCTGACCATGCCAGTCAAAATTCATAAATACCTTCTTCAACCAAGCATTTCTAACTTGTCTTCTTATCCCTGTAAACTTTTCTACTTTTTTAATATATTCCAGTCTAGTAAAGTTTCCCATAGCCACATGGATATTAGAAGATCCATTTACTTAGCAACCCATTATTATTACTGCAATGAAAAAGCCCTGAGCTTAGAGTTAGTACACATCTATCAAAAAAAAAAACAAAAAATCCTTCAACCTGTTACTGTTAAAAACCATATGATATTGGAAACATTAACTTATTTGAGCCTCTAATTTTCCATTTGCAAAAGGAGAATAATTAATCTGCCACAAAGGATTTTTGTGAGAATTACGTAAAATTGCATAGTTGTTAAAACACCTAGCACAGAATCTGGTACAAAGTTAACATTCAATAGATTTGCAGTATTTTTTCTCCTCAGGGCAGCATGTGAACAGTTTCCATGTTCTACTAATGTTAGCCACTTCCCTTGACTATAAAAAAGCAAAGACAGGAAGTTTTTAGTTCAATCAAACTAATCCATCACATAGTCTACGTGAGTGAGCAGAGGTTCTTTGCAAGACTCTGACAATAAACAGCCTGAATTTTCACAATATTTAAGTGCTATCACTGGTAATATCACATTGTCTGTTCAATATATCATCACCACCAAACTGTAATCTCCACAAATCAGATTTGGGCCCATGGCCCCAACAGCAAGCAAAGAGCCAAGTTCTTAGTAGATTCTTTGCAATTTTTTAAGTGACTCCCTAAAATATCAACTCTACAATCACATATATGATTTTCTAGAGAAAATAGGAGAATAATTCTAGGCAAAAAAGTACAACAGGCCTATGTTTTTATTTTTAACTTTTTGGACTCAAGATTCCTTTATACACTTAAAATTTTTAATCTCAAAAAACTTTTTTATAATTTCTCATATTAGAAATTAAAAGATTGTTTTTGTGTGTGATATGAGGATAAACTCAGGACCTCACACTTGCTAGGCCAGTGTTCTAGTGCCAAGTCTTTCCCTCAGCCATTTTTTTTTGCAGTGGATATTTCTGAGATAGGGTCTCACTTCCTGCCCAGGCCTATGTCTGGACTACAGTCCTCCCAATCTCAGCTTCCCATATAGATAGGGTTACAGGTGTGAGTCACCAGTACCCAGCTTAAAACAATGTTATATTTAGTTAATTCTTTTTAGAACAGTAAGTCTCTAACAAATTAAGGTAAAAATAGCATGTTTATAAAAATAACTATTTCCTGGGGAAAAAAATCACAAGAAAAGTGGGATTTTATATTTTTGAAAATCTTTTTAATATGTGGCTTAACCGATGACAGCTATAGTCATCTTCTTACTCATTCAATCTGTTGTGTATTATTTTCATGGAGGATCAAAACATAAATGGGGCAGTTGAAAAGGGGAGAAGTATTTCAAATAGCCTTTCCAGAAAATTCTGGTTATTCTTCTCTGCCAGAATATCCAAATGTGACAAGAGATCAAGGTTAGGTAAACTAAAGATTAGTTACAATGTGAAATCTGAAACTATATAGATGAACTTTCTGTAGTCTGTAATATTAAAATCCAGTATTAAAACCTTATACTTTGAATGCATCTTTTTTTTTTTTTGGCCGTCCTGGGCCTTGGACTCAGGGCCTGAGCACTGTCCCTGGCTTCTTCCCGCTCAAGGCTAGCACTCTGCCACTTGAGCCACAGCGCCGCTTCTGGCCGTTTTCTGTATATGTGGTGCTGGGGAATCGAACCTAGGGCCTCGTGTATCCGAGGCAGGCACTCTTGACACTAGGCTATATCCCCAGCCCCTTGAATGCATCTTTTATACATCAATAGTTTTGTGATATAATGCTCAGGTCATTTAGAAACTATTGGTTCACTGAGTTATGTAAAGCATCCACATGTTGACACATTGTATTTAGACAATATAAAAATAATCATAGCTATTAATATCACTACAGATTTCGCCAAAAAAGCTTTTTTTTTTTTTTGGCCAGTCCTGGGGTTTAGACTCAGGGCCTGAGCACTGTCCCTGGCTTCTTTTTGCTCAAGGCTAGCACTCTGCCACTTGAGCCACAGTGCCACTTCTGGCCGTTTTCTGTATATGTGGTGCTGGGGAATTGAACCCAGGGCCTCATGTATACGAGGCAAGCATTCTTGCCACTAGGCCATATCCCCAGCCCCCCAAAAAAGCTTTTAATCCAGGGAAGCTGTCAAACTCAAAGTAACAGATACAAATTCTTCAAAACTTAATTTGCACTTACAAGACAGAATCTTATCACTGGCCACAAATACTGTCAGATGTTTCCCTTAAAGCAAAACATTCACTTTCAAGATGTCTGCTAAACATCTAAGTGTGACTAACTATAATTTTACGTTGTTTTTGCAAGCAGAAATAGCGTTCCCTGGAAATGGAAGTGGTTCAGTTTATAATTCAATAGCACAAGTGTTCTTCCTTGAGATAACATCAAACTGCTACATGCAGCAGTGTTGTGTGTACTTCCTGTTCTATCACACAGAATATCTAAAGGCATGTACTCATGAGCTACAATAAAAATAAGTGGTTTGCTACATGTGATATTAGAAAATATATATTTTTGTCTTCATCCCGATTTCCTGGCATACCACTCTTAAAATCCTTGGCATCTACAAAGTGACAAATGGCATCTCTGCACAGAAATGAACTACTGCTGGCTGGCCACCCCTAGAACTTTCAGTCCTTTCCCTCAAGCTCCAGGGAAGAATTCAGAGGGGCTAGAAGTTAAACTGGACAATCAAGCATGCCTATGTGATGAAACCTCCATTAAAAACTCCAAAGGGCAGTACCCAGAGCTCTTCCAAAAGGCTGCATACGTGAAGTTTCCAAGAGGGTGCACTGGGAATGGCTGGAAAGCTGTATTCCTCTTCTCCATACCTTACCCTATGCATCTCTTTTACCTGTATCCTATAAATATCCTGTATAACAAACCAACAAATATAAGTGTTTCTCCAAGTCCTATGGACTGTTCTAGTGAATTAATCAGGCCCAAGAACAGTTGTTGAGGTTTATAGCTGATAGATCATAAGCATAGATTTAAAAAAAAAAAAAAAAACCTGGGAGTCTGGTGCCAGTGGCTCACACCTGTAATTCTAGCTACTCAGGAGGCTGAGCTCTGAGGATCACTGTTCAAAGCCAGACCAAGTAGGAAAGTCTGTGAGACACTTATCTCCAATAAACTATTCAGATTAAGCCAGAAGTGGTGCCAAGGCTCAAATGGTAGAGCATTCGCCCTGAGCAAAAGAGAAACTCAAGGACAGCACCCAGGCCCAGAGTTCAAGCCTCAGGACTGGACACACACACACACACACACACACACACACACACACACACACACACACACACACAACCTGAGACATCTAAGTGGTAAGAGAGGGAGCAATTTGGGGGACTAAGCCTTCAATTTGTGGGATATGACACATTCTCTGTTAAGATGCTTTTAGAACACAATTAAATACATTATATAACACTCAAATTGATGTATGGAGAAAGCCCCAATACATCACTGTCACAAATGTAGTTGTTGAGTGAAAACAAAGGAGAGATGATATTAATTTTTTTCCTCTAAAGCATTGGATTACTTGTTTATTCAAAGCTTTTTAAATGATAATGTGTAGAGGTAAAGAGTATAACGATCACTAGTGCAGTGTGGTTCTTTTGCTTTCATTTGTGTAAGGGATAAGCAGTTATACTAACTAACCACTGCTTTTGCAACATCAGGACAAAGGTATACAGAGACATAAACAAATAATTAATATTACTTTGGCAGACAAAACCCCAAAGTCCAAACCAAGTGTGGTGGCCCTGATTTCTAATCTCAGGATTTGGGAGGCTGAAATAAGGAAATGGAAAGTTTGAAGCCAACTTATGATTCATAGTGAAACCTGTCTTAAAAAATAAATAATAGAATGAAGAAAGAGGTGACACTGTCCCAAAAAATGTACTCTTTACCTGGCATATGTAACTGTAATCCATCTGTACATCACCTTTATAATAACAATTTAACATTAACCAAAAATAGAAACAAAAAAAAACTCTTACAAAGTCCATTCTCTTGTGTCCAAATCTCTCCCAAATTATTACCACACAGAGCAAAGAATTCACTGTTTACTGTTCCATGCTTAATGCTTTTTGAATATAGCTGTTATATTAATTCCCATGCTCTGAGTTTCAGAAAAGAACAACAACCAAGTTTAACCCACTCTATTCCCCAAGATCCGCTATGGCATTACTACTGGCATCCACCATGTAAAGCATGAAATCGAATCAGTAAAATCTGGTGAACAAATGAACCCTCATCTCTAACCTCAAAAAGGGATTTGATTGAGAGCACTAGCCCTGAAGAAGTCTCTTAAACTTTCCCAAAACAACTTTCCCAGACTAGGAAATGGCTGGAGTAGGAGAAGTGGATACATATATATGTTGAGACTGAGAAAACTGCTTTAAGACCTGGTACTGGCAGGAAAAAGGATCTCCAATGAAAGTCAAAATCTCAGCTGAGCAGAGTCACTGAGCCTAGTCACTGAGGACAGAAGGACGACAGAGGGAGGACAGAGGGATCAAATCCCTGGGAGATGTCCCTGTGCCTATCAGAACATTATGCCCTCATGTCCAGGAAGAGACTCAGCAGGGAGTAGGAAATTCAGAAGAGCTTGTCTTCTAGACAAAGCTGGTACGTTTCAATTGTACAAGCAGCAGTAACACAAATGACCTCAGACTCAAAACTGTGACTTTTGACAGGCTTGCTTCTCTCCTTGGTGTCATTTATCAAAAACTAATTCACAACAGCAACTACATATAAATCTCCATAGTGAGCAACATAACAAGATGTACCTGAGCTCTGACTTTGTCCCTCTTACAACTTCACTTCATCCAGCTTTCCACAGCAGTTATTTGAGGAAATTTGAGAGTAGAGCTCCAGTCTTCTACCTGGATATGATTTATTTCTTTATTTACTTATTGTCTATCTTCCTCCACTAGAAGTAAGTTCCACAAGAGCAGGCACTTCTTTGTTCACTTCAGTATCCTCAAGGATTTGTATAGTATCTGGCATATTAGCAGGCATTCAGTACGGAGTGTGCTAAATGGAAATGTCTTCACTTTCTATAACACACAAGGCAAGTTGCTTCTTTCTACCTGACTTGTAAATGTCAGAGTTTTATTTTGTTTTGGTTTTATTTTTTTATTATCTTTTAAGTAGTTGTACAAAGGATCTGCCATTTAACACAGCATTTTATGAATACAATATATCTAAATGTCAGACTTTTAAGAATTTAAGTTTCATGTGTGGAGATATAACAATGAAATTTCCCCCTGTGTAACAGGTATAAGCCAAGTTAAAAAAAAATTAGTTTCATTTCTGGCTACCACTTTTCATGCTACAATTTCCTAAAATGATTTTTACCTCTTATCATAGCTTCATTTATTACTTAAATAAATTATGAACTCAGACATACAGGGCACAAGCCTGTAATGTTATCAGGCAGAAAATTATGAGTTCGAGGCTAGCCTGAACTACATAGCAAGACCCTGTCTCAAAAAAACCTGGTGGCTCATGCATGTTATCCTATCTGCTCAGGAAGCTGAGATCTGATTGTGGTTTGAAGCCAGCCCAAGCAGGAAAGTCTATGAGACTCTTACCTCTAATTAATCACCAAAAAGCTGGAAGTGGAGCTATGGCTCAGGTAGTAGAGTGCTAGCAGAGGGACAGCATCCAGGCTCTGAGTTCAAGCCCAAGGACCAGTGTGGCAGGTGGGGCAAGAGGTATAGAAGGTGAAAGAAAAGCCACGTAACTACCACCAAGGAAATAAGTCACTATTAACAACTCCACAAATTATTTTTCTGATTAATTTCACTTCAGGCTCACAGAAACCTATAGACTCCAAATGCCCAATGAATATGCCCACATGGATGTCTCTCAAGCACCTACACTCATGATTTCTGAATCTAGACTCTTTCTCTGTTCTCAACCTTCCTAATTCCTACAGTTGTTTATATCAGATATCTTGACATCTCACGCTCCTCTATCCCTAAATTAAGCAAATAGCAGTCCTTGTACAGTACTCCTTAACTTCCAAATAATATTCTCTGAATGGTACACCACTCCTAAAGGAAATATTCTGAAAACTTAAAATGATTAATCAGCAGAAATGCTAACCACAGGCAATGCTAGTGACCACCTGCAGAATGCCATTCTAGTCACTACCCTTCATAACTTCAAAAACATCTTCTTAACCAGGAGCTGGTGGCTCACACCTATAATCCTAGTTACTCAGGAGGCTGAGATGTGAGCACAATGGTTGGAAGCCAGCCAGGGCAGGAAAGTCGGTGAGATTCTAATATCCAGTAAACTATTCAGCAACAGCTGGAAGTGGTGCTGTGGCTCGAGTGGTAGAGCACTAGTCTTGAGTCAAAGTTCAGGAACAGTGCCAAGGTCCCAAGTACAAATGACCCTACCAGAGTGCACACACACACAGTCTCATTATTCTCAAAGTAAAAATGTCCTTTCTTCCTTCTTTTTTTCCTCTCTCTCTCTCTCAGCACTAGAATATGAACTGAAGGCTTCATGCTTGCTTGGTATCCATGCTACCATTGAGCCATGCTCCTACCCTTTTCGCTTTAGTTATTTTTCTAATAGGGACTCAGATTTACACCTGAGATAGAAGAGAGGAGGAAAGGAGAGGAAGGAAGGGGAGGGGAGGGAAGAGGAGGGGAATGGAAGGGAGGAAGTGGAGAAGGAATAACTAGCTCCTGGCATACTACAGGGAGGAGCAAAATGGAAAGATGCTTCTGTAAAAGTACATGAAAGTTAATCAGCTGCTGGAAGAAATCCTCACCCACTCCTCCTTAGGGAGGCACTCAGTGGAAAATTTGTTCCACTTTTACCTTCTGCTTCCTCTCTGTACTATCTGCTCCAAACTTTGACTTCACAAGATGTTACCTTCTGGGCTAGGAATGTGGCTCAGTGGTAGAGTGCTTACCTACCGTACATAAAGCCCTGGGGTTTAATTCCTCAGTACCACATAAACAGAAAAGGCCAGAAGTGGTGCTGTGGTTCAAGTGGTAGAGTGCTAGCTTTGAGCAAAAGAAGCCTGGGGACAGTGCCCAGGCCCTGAGTTCAAGCTCCAGGACCGGCAAAAAATAAAATAAAATAAAAACTAAAAAAGGTTACCTTGCAGAGGAAAAGGCTAATCTTTAAAGCTGGTGACCACCAAACAAGCCACAACCTCAGTAACCTGGGCATTTGGTTCAGGAGTCTTATAACTACTGGCTCTGCCTATTCTTTGGTCTCCCGCAGGGCTAGTCTCCTGCTGGACAGCCTATTTGCCTGCCTTTTTATTTCATAATCTTTCTGACTAAATTAAAAAGTTTCTGATTGAATTAAAAGTATCTGACCCCCAGTTCAGTCTTCATATGTTGAAACAACCATTCCAATATTCATTTAACAGTTTCAAATTTTTGCTAAAAACAGAACTAGCTTAACTAGCTAAAGGCACTGGGAAATAACAAAAATAAATCAGAAAGATACTTCTCTGGCTTTCAGAATCCCTTCTGCTCTCACCTTCCAAATGCTGAGTTACAAAGATGCAGACCTTGAATTCCAACTTTCCTATAAACTGGCTACTTCTGAGGATTAATTTTCTCATCTGAAAAATCAAGAAAATTCTTGGAAGAACAGTAAAGTCCTCTAGTTGTTGATTTTTCAGTTTTCTCTTCTCCACTTTACTTGGAAGTCTTATCCTACCAAGATAGCAGGCGGAGTCTCTGATTTTGCTAGTGTTCTTTAGTGGCTAGGCAACACAAATCCTGATCCAGAGACAACTGAAAACTATGAACTGACTTCCAAGGTTTGTTTTCCCAACTTTGGGGTTCCACATGCCACAGGTCTTCACATTCTAAAGCAGAAGAAACAAGACAGCCCCAGAGCAATTAAATCCACACACAGTTGCTCACAAACCACCCCAAGCTCTCTGACCTGGTGCCTGACCCAACATTCTTGTGCCCTAGCCAGCACTCATCAGGCTCTGATACAGCCAAAATTATAATTATAGTCAAGTCAAGATAGCTTTATGCTGGGAAAAGTTTTCTAAAAGTGTTAGGTTTGTTACTCAAGGACTGGCCCAGACAGGGGGCTTTACACAGTGCCTAGGAGACATAAGTTGCCTTGCTAAAATTATACACTTCTGAGTTCATACATGAGGCTAGCTCTAACCATTAGTCCCAATCACCAGCCTCCAAAATAATGACAAATGCCTTGAAGACATAAACACTGACGAATCAGGCACACAACTGTGTGGGGTAAAAACAATGTGGATTCCATTTTCCATAGCAACAAGAGGACGGCATCAAATGTCTTTGAGGCCTGTGATTGGCTGGACTCCATTCCTGGACTCCAAATGACATCCAAACTAGGAGAAAGCTTCTCATTATGACTCTGCTCCACATTAGCCTTCACTCAAATAGTAAAAGATAACTGGTTCTCCTCTTCTCTTGAGAGAAGATAGTCAAGAAGACAGCCTGAGAAAGCTTCCAATTGGAATGATTATTCTGAGAAGCAAGTGCAGCTTGAGGGTAGCTTTTCCTAGTACTGGAAGGAGTGGGTCAAGTGGCAGAGTACCTGTCTAACGAGATCCTGAGTTAAAACCCTAGTACCACCTAAAAATTAAAAATAATAAAAAGTTAACAGTAGCCATCCCTTATTACCTTGCTCTGCTGTGCTGGTTAAAAAAAAAAAAAAAAAAAAAAGAACTCCCCTGTACAGAGACCATTCAGAGTGAAGTGTTCTGGAATATGATTATAGCCCAGGCCCCCAGCCCTGTCCTCTGTCACACCAAAGCCTGATATGATTTCTGTAGGCAAAAATCTATATAACAAAGCACATCCCAGTCCAGAACAAAGCCTGAGCTAATTCTGCTGAACAAAGTCCTTTGCAGATTCACCCAAGGGAGAAAAACTGTATACAAATGAATATAGTAACTTTATTTAGAACACCTAAAATCCTGGAATCAGCCCATATATTTCTTAGCCAGTGAAGATTAAACTCTGGTACTTAAATATATAATACTACTTAGCAATTAAAAGGGAATGAACTAGTAATGCACACATTTTTTATGATTTTTCCAAAAGGTTTCAGACTCTGTGCATCAATTTATACAACATTTTTTGAAAGAACTACATTTTACAAATGGAAGGCAAGAAAAAGAAGGAATGGAGGTCAGAAAGATTTAGAGACAGAGATGGAGGCACGGGGAGTTCAGAGTAGTTCTAAAAGGGCAGGAAGAATCCTTTGGTATTAATACAAAACTCAACACACACATGTGTGCACACACAGCATGTAAACCTGAAGAAATTTAAGCAAAACAGGGGGATTGTGTTGATGCTAATATGTTGTTGGTAAAATTACACTATAGAATTTTTTTAATGTTAGCATAGAAGAAACTGCAGTTTCCCAGTGATCTCTACATATTATTTAAAACTGCATGAAAATCTATAATTATTGCAAGGGCTCCCAAAATCCTGTAACAGTTATTCCTACTGGACAGAGAATAGAAGCCTCTGAATCAAAGGATTCATTCGGTCAAGAATCAAACAGATTTAAATTTTAGAAAAAATATGAATCTGAGTAAAATATACAAGGTATAGTTGAAGTTTAGAAAATACACTGATGGCTTAGAAGATAAATCTGAGAGACACTAGAACAGAGATAGGGAGATCTCTAGTAATAATAATAGTTGTCCTTTTAGCATCTACTAGCTGAATTTTTTTTTTCTGGCCCTGGGGCTTGAACTTTGGGATTGGGCACTATCCCTGAGAAATTTTTGCTCAAGGCTAGTTACCACTTGAGCTACAGAGCCACTTTCCAGCTTTTTCTGTGATTAATTGGAGATTAGAGTCTCACAGACTTTCCTGCCTGGGTTGAGTTCCAACCACATCCTCAGATCTCAACCTCTTGAGTAGCTAGGATTACAGGCATGAGCCACCAGCACCCAGCTCATTAAGAAGGATTGAGATTCAAAGCCAGCCTGGGCAGGAAAGGCTGTGAAACTCTTTATCTCCAATTAACCACCAGAAAACTGGAAGTAGCTTTGTGGCTCAACATGGTAGAGCACTAGCCTTGAGCTGAAGAGCTCAGAGTCAGTGCCCAGACCCAGAGTTCAAGCTTCACGATGGACCAAAAAAGAAAAGAAAAGAAAAGAAAATTATTAAGGAAATAATAAAGATCCCTTCAAGGGTCCCTTTCAGACGAGATCAGGCACATTCAGGGCAGTATGGCCATAGACAAGGATCCCTTTCCAAAGGTTTCAAATCTTCAAGATTGGGATTGGAAACCCTTGGCCTCTATAATGGATATAGTATAGCAAAACATAGAAGGGTTGTTGTTTTAGTCTCCTTACACCCCACCTGGCCTTGAACTAGTGATGCCTCTGTTACCAGAGTGCTGGGATTCTAAAAATTAACCACTCAGGATTTTTCTAACTGGTCATAGGAGTTCTTCTTTTGTGCTCTTCTAGATTCTGTGTCTCTATCACATCTAGCCCAATTACTTAAAGTCCCTGTCTCTGCTTCTATCTGTTAAATAAAGAGAAAATGGTACCTTCTGTGTACATTGTAGAAATTAAACAAGTCAATACATATAGAGTACCTCAGATAGAGTAGAGCACATAGCAAACACTATTACCATACTGTTTCTGTTGTAATTGTCCATCAACAAGATCATACAAGATCAAAGCAAGAACTGGTATTTGCCTTCATCTTTAGCATGACATATAGTAGATGGAAAATACTTTGGGATTTAAGATTGGGGTAAAGTGGTAGAAGCTAAGTCAATAGTAGAACTAGAGATTTAGAACAGTGAGACAGCTGCTGAGAGCAGGAGTTAATTATAAGTTGGACTAGGAATAAGATAAACCTCACTGGAACATGAGCACACATTAAAAAAAAACTATTATAGATTGAAAACTTTGATGAATAAGCACAACTGAGAACTGCTAAATTATACCTATTATCTACACTAGCTCAAAACGTTCTCAATTATTATGCAGGGCCCCTTTGGTTCGTCATTATAATTTGTGAATATGAAACTGAAACAGTTGCTTAACCTTTGGAGGCATTCTTTTCCCATCTATAAAATGAAATATAATATTAATATTCAATATTTAAGATTATGCAAGTAAATCCTATAGTCCACTGATTAAAATAAAATTAGTATGTTCTATTTTTCCCCTTTATTGTCAAAGTGAAGTACAGAGGGGTTACAGTTTCATATGTAAGGCAGTGAGTACATCTCTTGTTCAAATTATTACCTCCTCTCTCATTTTTAATATGTCCTTAATAAAATTAGGCTTTCCTCTTAAGATTTTTTTCTCTTAAAATAAAATGGGGGGGGTTCACACCCCTGAAATCCCAGCTACTCAAGAGGCAAAAATGAAAAGGATTGTGATTCAAAGTAAGCCCAGGCAAAGAGTTATTAGCAAGATCCCATCTCAACCAACAAGCTCCTCTCATCCCAGCTATGGAGAGGCACAGGTAGGAATATCAAGGTCCAAGATTGATGCCAGGCAAACACAAAATAACCTATTTGAAAAATCATGTAAAAAGCTGAGAATGTGCCTCAAATGATAAACTACATACCTAGCAAGCATAAGGCCCTGAATTCAGTACCACCAAAAAATAAAAACAAAGAAAAACTCTGGCATGATGGTACAGAGCTGTAATCCCAGAATTTGGGAAGCTGAAGCAAGAAGATAACAAGTTCAAGACCAGCCTGAGCTACATAGTGAGATCCTATCTTTAAGAGAAAAAAAAAAAATTTCAAGGATGTAAGGACCTGTGGAGGGAGGGAGGGAGGGAGGGAGGGAGGGAGGGAGGGAGGGAGGGAGGGAAGGAGGGAGGGAGGGAGGGAGGAAAGGAGGGAGGGAGGGAAGGAAGGAGGGAAGGAGGGAAGGAAGGAAGGAAGGAAGGAAGGAAGGAAGGAAGGAAGGAAGGAAGGAAGGAAGGAAGGAAGGAAGGAAGAAAGGAAGGAAGGAAGGAAGGAAGGAGGGAGGGAGGGAGGGAGGGAGGGAAGGAGGGAGGGGAGGGAGGAAGGGAGGGAAGAAGGAAGGAAGGAAGGAAGAAAGAAGGAAGGAAGGAAGGAAGGAAGGAAGGAAGGAAGGAAGGAAGGAAGGAAGGAAGGAAGGAAGGAAGGATATAGAGAGAGAGTCCCTTGGATAACCATCTAGATGAAGGGTAGGAGGGAGAGAAGAAGGGGGAGAGGAAGGGAGGGAGAGATAGACAGAAAACAAAATACCAAAGCCCGAGGAGGGGCAGGAGGCTGCCTAGAATATTTCTTGTAGTTCCTCATGTTTAAGACTTGCTGGCGGGCTGGGGATATAGCCTAGTGGCAAGAGTGCCTGCCTCGGATACACGAGGCCCTAGGTTCGATTCCCCAGCACCACATATACAGAAAACGGCCAGAAGCGGCGCTGTGGCTCAAGTGGCAGAGTGCTAGCCTTGAGTGGGAAGAAGCCAGGGACAGTGCTCAGGCCCTGAGTCCAAGGCCCAGGACTGGCCAAAAAAAAAAAAAAAAAAGACTTGCTGGCCCTTCAAAGCCCAGTGGGGTGGGCGGGGGGTGGGGAATTATTATAGTTAGGAAGCCTTTTTTAACCATTGGAGGTTCTCTGAGACTCCTCTAAAATCAGACTGCTCAAACTAGGCTACACTCTCCATGCTGCAAAGCCTCTTCAAAGTCTCTTCCTAACCCATAAGGAACTGTGTCCCCAGCTGGCCTATTAAATCTTCGGGAACTGGATTTGAGAGAATCTTTAGTTTCTCACATAGACAGAATTAAGTACATTGTAACTGTCTCAGAAAGGAAAGGAATTGTGTGGAATACTTCCACATAATTTATTCCTTTTACAATTCTGTGAAACAAATGCTTTTACTAAATTGCTGTCCAAGGTCATATAGATATTGAAAGAGGATTAGAACTTGGATATTGTCTGTCTTCAAAGTCTTGATAAGAATGAAAGTATGCCAGATGCCGGTCTCGAGGTTTGAAGCCAGCCTAGGCAGGCAAGTCCATGAGACTCTTATCTCTCCAACTAACCACCAAAAAACCTGAAGTGGAGCTGTGGCTCAAAATGGTAGAACACTAGCCTTGACCAAAAGAGCTCAAAGAAAGTGCACAGGCCCTGAATTCAACCCACGACAACAACAACAAAAAGAATGCAAAGAAGCTCCAAGAACTTTCCAAGGTAGAGTGTGTGGAAGAAACAAGTTAAATAGAAGGCCCTCCAGGAAGAATAGAAGGAAAGCAGATAGTCATAAAATCTCACTATCTAAACTAATCTCACTATCTAAACATTCTGGCTTTTCAGATGAGGAAATTGAACTGTAAGAGAGGTGGTCATTTGCTTGAGGCCACACATCAGATTGGAGGCTGATACTCTTTCTAAGACCTGCCTCTTGTTTCTGCTTTCTGCCTCTTGTCTCTTGCCTCCTGTCTCCTCCCTCCCAAGTTGGCACCCATTTTAGCCTACCCTGTACCAGGCTGTGGAGTGAGTACTAGAATATAACCTGTCAGGCCTGTCACTAAGCACAAAACCCAAAGCCTGTAAACACAGGAAATGGGCTGGGATGAGGTTCAGCAGGAGCAGCAACCTTTGCCAAGTTAGAAGTGTTCAAGGGTTTCCTGTCCACAGCTGTTAACTGTCACAGAAACTCTCCAGAAAGCAATTCAAAACAGAAAAAAAAAAGTAAAACTAAGAAGGAGAAAACATTCAGGTCTAAGTGGGACTTTATAAATTATTCAGGCCAATTTACTTGTTTTACATATAAGAAAATGAGGACCCTTCTGAAAAAGAGAAATAGTTTGTCCAAACTTAAACAAAGGATGTAAGGACTCTTCGGAACCACTTACTTGGTTCAAATCCTTCCTTTTTAGTGATGAGAAGCCTGAGACACAGAGAGGACAAGAGCCTCGCCCAAGGCCACATAGTCAGATACTGGCAGAACTCAAGTCTTCTACCTCATAGGCCTTCCCTAGGTAGAGAGAACCAGATAAAGTAATGTGGTGTTGTTTCAGTCCTGGAAAAAAATTCAGGTCAGGAAACTCAGTATAAGCAGGATATGTTAATGGCTAATGAAGAATGACAAGAACTAAACAGAGCCTGTTTAAAAGAGCCAAAATAAAACTGCTTCTGGTTGCTTAAGACACTTGGAAAACTAAGAGGTAAAGAAATATTCTGGCTATTTTAGGAATTAAGAGTTCAAGGAAGAACAACGGGCAGGCAGACAGCAAAAGTTAGAATGGTGGTGGATGCCTAAAATCCTAGACTCAGGAGGCTGAGGCAGTAGGATCATGAGTTCAAGGCCCATCTAGGATATACAGTGAGACCCTGTACTAAAAGAGAAATAAGAGGGGCTGGAAGTGTGGCTTAGTGGTAGAGTGCTTGCCTAGCATGCATGAAGCCCTGGGTTCAATTCTTTAGTACTACATAAACAGAAAAGGCCAGAAGTGGCGCTGTGTCTCAAGTGGTAGAGTGCTAACCTTGAGCAAAAGGAGCTCAGGGACTATGCCCAGGTCCTGAGTTCAAGGCCCAGGTCTGGCCAAAATAAAAAAAGGGGGGGAGGAGAAAAAACTAGAAATACTAATCTTGAGGTACCTCTTCTTTCCTCTGTCCTAGGCCAAGTATACACAAAATAGCAGCTCACACACAAGCATGCCTAGGTTCCACAGCCTACTATGGGAGTAATATAGTATCTGGCAGATGACTGGGCCCCACACGTCACAGCTGGCAGGTGGGGAAGAGAATGATATTTACATATTGTCTGGCATTGCATCTGTGTTTGATTCTCACACCAGCCTCATAAGACACGGATTATGACTCTCATTCAACAGATAAACTACAGCTTAGAGAAGACAAGTCTCTTGCTCATAAAATTAGTACTGTATACAGCAGATCTATTATTCCAATGTATACATTCTTATTCAAGAAATTCTTACTAAGTGCCTGCTATACCAACTCTGTGATAAAGACTAGAAGTATGATAATGAAATAAACCTGGTCCCTTGAGAAGAGCACTGGTGGCTTATACCTGTAATCCTGGCCACTTAGGAGGCCTTAACAGAAATGTTTTCAACCCAGAGCTGGTACAGGTAGTACTGGCATTTAAAATAGAGTCCTGCAGGGGCTGGGAATATGGCTTAGTGGTAGAATGCTCGCCTTGCATGCATGAAGCCCTGGGTTCGATTCCTCAGTACCACATAAACAGAAAAGGCCGGAAGTGGCGCTGTGGCTCAAGTGGCAGAGTGCTAGAAGCCAGGGACAGTGTTCAGGCCCTGAGTCCAAGCCCCAGGAATGGCAAAAAAAAAAAAAAAGATCTCATTGCCAAGAACAATAAAAATTTCAAGCAAGATCATTAAAAAAAAAATCAAGTCTTGCACTTGAGTCATGCCCCTAGACTTTTTTTAAGGGAGGAGGGAACTTTAGTTGTTATTGTTTGGGGCGGGGTGGGGGGAGGGTGTTTGAGGTAAGTTTTTTTTTAAGCTTTTTATTTAGATAGGCTGCTTTTTTTGGGGGGGGGCGGGCAGTCCTGGGGCTTGGACTCAGGCCTGAGCACTGTCCCTGGCTTCTTCCCACTCAAGGCTAGCACTCTGCCACTTGAGCCATAGTGCCATTTCTGGCCATTTTCTGTATATGTAGTGCTAGGGAATCAAACCTAGGGCCTCATGTATACGAGGCAAGCACTCTTGCCACTAGGCCATATCCCCAGCCCTTGAGATAAGTTCTCGTGGTTTGGGCTTAGGCCTTTTCTGTACCACAATCCTCCTATTTATACTTTCCTACTAACTGGTGTTATAGGCATGAACCACCATGCATTGTTTCTTAGTTAAGATGGTAGTCTTGCTAATTTTTATCTGTGCTAATCTTGAACCATGAACCTCTTATGAGCAAGGGTCTCCATACCCGGCCAGAACAAATACTTTTTATTATAATTTTATTAGTATATACTAAGTAAATGACAGAAAAGTTAAACAGGCTCTGGTGGGAAGCAGAACCTAGTGGAGGGGGTGAATGGAGACAGCGAATAAGAGTGAATAAGATCAATGGTTTTTACATACATATGTGAGAAGAGAACTATGAAACTTTTGAAATTGTTCTAATAAGGGAAGGCATGTGGGAGAGTGATAAAGGGGGTGAGTCTGATTGAGGTACATTGTATACATGGGTGCAAAGCCTACATTATATACCTCCAAACACAATGGCAAGACAGGCTGGTGAGCGCACTGACAGAAGAAATCAACGGCTGAAGAGGTCTGTGCAAGAACGACTGGGCTTCCTGGATTATCCATATTATATAATGAGAAGTGACTAGAGAGAGGCTTCAAAACATAGAAAGGTCAAGAAAGAACTGAACTTCCAAGACCAGAGTCAAATGATTTACTCCTCCAGGGACAGGAAGGTTCTGGTAATGATGATTAAAAGACAGTGTGGCAACCAGAGGTACTACACTCCTTCACTGTCCCACCACTTGTGTATGCAGAGCTTTCTCATCCAACATGTCACCAATCCTCACTACAGACCATAAAGTCAGACCAGGCAGAGACTGTTGATCACACTTGACACAGGAAGAAAATGAGTCCCACAGAGCAGCAGTGTTTGTCCTAGGTGGTGCCACTGAGTTATAACAGAGGACAACTACTTGTCCTCTGAAGCCTTTTTGTACAAGGTCACAACAAGGAAGTCCAAAACATGTGTTTAAAAAAAAAAAAAGCATGACACTGAGGAAAAGCTGAACTCTAGCTTTCTCTTACCATTCTCTTCACTTTACCATCATTCCCATCCCCACCCTTCTCTACATGTGCTCTGTCTGCTTAAATAGACACAAGTTTCCTCCCGAGGTGTCTCCAGAGGTCAGAGATTCAATCAGTGAGTTAATCAGCCCACAAAGCCCTGGATGCCATTCTAAGCCATGTCCTCAGGGAAACATTCTCCTCTGTCAGCTCATCCACTGCTACAAATCAATTAAAGAAAAAAGAAGAATACTAAAAAAGGAAAGGCTAGGGCTTACACCCTATGAGGAGAGAACATTTCATACTATCTTAAGTCTGTACAGAAGACAGAATTTGGCCCCAGCTTGATTTCTATCCACCAAATCAACTGAGCTGAGATTTTAAGCTCTAAATAAGAAAAGAATGCTGAAAATCCATCACTAACCCATATTCCTCATTATTGACATTTGTTCTATGTAAAACCTATGTTTTGTTAGATTCTAGAATCACCCAATTTAAAAACATTGCCTTAAAAAAACGTATCTAAGTCAAGATCCAGTGGCTCATGCCTATAACCCTAGCTGCTAAGGAAGCTCATATCTGATAACTTAGGTTCAAAGCCTGACAAGATGCTAAGTTTGGAATGAAAAAGTTGAGAGCAATAGACCCTAGTTCAGTGAAGCCATGGTTGCTTCTATCACCTACGTGAACTCTGTGTACAAAAGTGACAATCTGCTTTTTCTCAAGTCTTAGTGATATGGCTATGTACTGAGGGAAGGAATGAATGGAAAGTTGCATTATTATTTGTTCCTTACTATATTTCCTCATCTACTCCAGAAAATGTTTCATTTTTCTGTTTTCTTTTAGAAATCTGAATTAGTGTTGGAGGCATGACTCAGCCTAGGATCTGCCTAGGAAGCACAAAAATCTCAGTTCAAATCCCAGTAGTGCCATAGAAGAAAAAAGAAAGAAAAATGAAAAAATAATCTGAATAAGCATATAACTCTTTGGAAGAAAATGTTTAATAGTGAATAATTTCTAAATTAAAGTATAATACCTTTCTTCTTGGGAAAAAATAGTTTCTAGCCTACTTGTCATTACCATGTAGTGTGGAAGCTATAATCAAGGGACATATCAGATTCCTACACCCTTGTGGGAACCAGAGAAAGGTTTCCAAAAGAGGTCTTCAGAGCTTGACCTAAGGAAACAGTACATCTAGCATCAAATGCAACCTCTAGAAGTTTTCATCTTAAATTGGCAAAAGATGAAGGTAAAGTCTCTCAATGCTGCATAAATACAGGGCAAATATCTCATGCCAAACCACAGGCCATTCAAGAGATGTCCAAATCCAGTAATCCCTCCCATCCTACCCACTCACTATATTCACGCTCTAGTTAGGCTCAAGTGAGGCACATAACATAGACAGCATTGCAAAGAAGGGTAGAGGAAGCAGGTTTTCAGGTCTTTTCCTAAAGCATTATCCAAACAGAAGAGGGTAGCAAACATGATAACCTTACTACTATGCCAGAAGTGGCGCTGTGGCTCAAGTGGCAGAGTGCTAGCCTTAAGCAAAAAGAAGCCAGGGACAGTGCTCAGCCCCTGAGTCCAAGCCCCAGGACTGGCAAAAAAAAAAAAAAAGGAAGGAAGGAAGGAAGGAAGGAAAGAAGGAAGGAAGGAAGGAAGGAAGGAAGGAAAGAAGGAAGGAAGGAAGGAAGGAATCAAGTAATGGCATTTTAAGATAGTCTTGTTCTAGAGTCCAAAAATTATATTATAGACTACAAGAAGAAATCTTTTAGGAAGAGAATAATTTTTATTATATAAAACAAGAGGGTTCATTGTGGCATTTTTATATGTGTGTATAATGTACTTTGAACATATTCATCATCTTTTTTTGTCTTCCTTCCCTATCCTGCTGGTCCTCTTCCTAAATATTCAAGAAGTGTGTGTGTGTGTGTGTGTGTGTGTGTGTGTGTGTGTGTGTGTGTGTTTTGTGTGTGTGTGTTTTGATACTGGCCTGGAAACTATCCCTGAGCTATTTTGCTCAAGGCTAGCACACTCTACCACTTGAGTCACTGCTCCACTTCCAGCTTACTTTTTTCGTTGTGGTGGTGGTTAATTGGAGATAATCTCCTGGACTTTCCTGCCCAGGCTGGCTTTAAACCATGATCCTCAGATTTCAGCCTCCTGGGTAGCTAGGATTATAGGCATTAACTATCAAAACCCAGCTCAAGGGGCTGGGAATATGGCCTAGTGGCAAGAGAGCTTGCCTCCTATACATGAAGCCCTGGGTTCGATTCCCCAGCACCACATATACAGAAAATGGCCAGAAGTGGCGCTGTGGCTCAAGTGGCAGAGTGCTAGCCTTGAGCAAGAAGAAGCCAGGGACAGTGCTCAGGCCCTGAGTCCAAGCCCCAGGACTGGCCAAAAAAAAAAAAGAAAAGAAAATGGCCAGAAGTGGAGCTGTGGCTCAAGTGGCCTTGAGCAAACAAGCCAGGACCCAGGACTGGCAAAAAAAAAACAAAAAACACCAGCTCAAGAAGGGGTTTTATGTACATATAAACATATGTGCATGGCTTAAAAATGTCTGTCATTGCTTGGCACAGAGGTATACATCTGTAGTCAATGCTACCCAGAAAGCTGAAGCAGAAAGATTACTCAACCCAGAGGTTCAAGACCAGCCTCAGTAATAGAGTGAAACCTCCTCCTATCTCTGTCTCTCCCTCTTTGTATTGCTAGAGACAGGACTCAAGGCCTCCTAGTTAACTAACACAGAGGTAATTTCCCAACCCCTGTTTTGTTTTTTTTGAGACAGAGCCTGTCTATGAAGCCCAGACTGGCCCCTTACTCTTTATCCTCTCACCTCCTCCACACCTACCTAAATGTATTCTACGGGAAGCAGTACTGATAATTTCAACCTAGGAGCTCATGCATTCTAGATAAGCATTCTACCACTGAGCTACATCCCAACCCTGACATTCTCTTAAAATGAAGGCAGAGTGAGTGGGTGAGGTAACAATGGCTCATGTCTGTAATTCTAGTTACTCAGGAGGCTGAGATCTCAGGATTGCAGTTCAAAGCCAGCCTGGGCTGAAAAGTCTCTGAGACTCTACAATTAACCACCAAAACGTTGGAAGGGGTGCAGTAGCTCAAGTGGTAGAATGCTATCCTTGAGCCCGAGCCCTGAGTTCAAGCCTTAGAACACACACACACACACACACACACACACACACACACACACACACACACACACCTCTGAGAAGAAAAAGGGGGCAAGGATTTGTCATAAAATAATGTCTTTTAAATAAAATCCAAACTTTCTTCTATGTACCTTCTACTTCCACCAGACTGACACAGTCTGTAGGACCTGCCCCTTCATTCATAGCATGTCACTCTCTCTCAAATTGCTAATAAAGCTTTCAAGTGCAATTCGTCCAGGAGGGCTCCTGAAAAAGGACAGGGAAGGATTTACCAAGAGTTTTCTGCATAGCATTTGCCAGTCACTGTGTTGGTGTTTTTTATGCACATTATTTCAGTTAATCCTCCCAACCCTGTGATATTGCTATTATTATTCCCTTTTTCAGATTTTTTTTAAAAATGGTAGTTCTGGGCTGGGAATATGGCCTAGTGGCAAGAGTGCTTGCCTCCTACACATGAAGCTCTCGGTTCGATTCCCCAGCACCACATATATGGAAAACGGCCAGAAGGGGCGCTGTGGCTCAGGTGGCAGAGTGCTAGCCTTGAGTGGGAAGAAGCCAGGGACAGTGCTCAGGCCCTGAGTCCAAGCCCCAGGACTGGCAAAAAAAAAAAAAAAAAAGGTAGTTCTAAGAGTTACATTAACTTGTTAGTGGCCCACAGCTCTAAAGTATGTGCCGTTTCCACTACACTAAGACTCTTATAACTTATTCCCCATGTGTAAATACTTATATGTTTACATCTTGATTTTGCATTTTATTGAAAATTATCTCAAACCATTTTATTATTCATGGACGTATCTTATCTCCCTATCTGGTCTTTTAAGTTCCTCTCCCCTCACCCCAAAAGCTTCCCCTATAATCTTTTTTTTTTTTTTTTTGGCCAGTCCTGGGGCTCGGACTCAGGGCCTGAGCACTGTCCCTGGTTTCTTTTTGCTCAAGGCTAGCACTCTGCCACTTGAGCCACAGCACCACTTCCGGCTGTTTTCTATATATGTGGTACTGAGGAATTGAACCCAGGGCTTCATGTATACAAGGCAAGCACTCTTGCCACTAGGCCATATTCCCAGCCCAACCCTCTATAATCTTAATACATGGTTAGGCACACAGTGGCTACAGTGTTTTACCAACCCATAGAAAGAACTATTGTGTTCTGGGTAATGGAACAAAACAACTGTATCTTAACCATATATAACAATTAGCCAATTTCTTTTAAAACAAAGGAAAAAACTCTCTTAACTGAGAAAAATCACATAGCAAAGCCTATGAGTCACTCTTGTCAGCAATGATATGATGATCCCAGAAAACAAGTAACAAAAAAAGAATTACAGTGGGTGTAGTGTTTTTTCCTTCCCACTCAGTAGGAAATACAACTGAGATGATGATCTCTTACACACAGCTTCAGCTACAGATGAGGGAATCCCAAAGAGAAGATCAACAAAGCACGGCCAACCAACAAGGTATATCCAGAAAGCCTTCAAGAGGCTAAGCAAACTATGGGAGGAAAAATACTGGCCAAGGAAACAAAATCTGGGCTCAAATTCTGAGTCATTTATTCAACAAGTATTTATTGAGAGAAATGAGAATGTCAGCCAACCTGGAATGTAATTTGTACCAAGTAAATTATTCACCTGGATCTCAATTTCTTCCTCTTTAAAATGAACTTACTAATTAAGCATTTTCTTGCCCACATGAGAAGATATGCATTGAGTCAAATGAGATAGGACAGACTAACACTGTGGGACTAAGAATAAGATTGCATCTTTCTTTTTTATGTGTTTGTGTGTATGTGCCATTCCTGGGGCTTGAACTGAGGGCCTGGATACTGTCCCTCAGCTTTTTTGCTCAAGGCTAGTGCTCTACCACTTGAGCCACAGTTTCACTTCCAGCTTTTTGGTGGTTAAATGAGTATGTCTCACAGACTTTCCTGCCCAGCCTGGCTTCAAATTGTGATCCTCAGGGCTGGGATGTAGTTCAGTGGCAAAGCACTTGCTGGGTAAGTACAACGTCCTGGGTTCAATTCCCAGTACCAAAAAAGGCAAGACAAAAAAAAATACAGTTAAAAACAAACTGTGATGCTCAAATATCAACCTTCTGGATAGCTAGCACTACAGGCATAAGCCACTGGTACCTGGTCAGGCTGTATTGTGCACACCTAAAGTACAAAAGAGATTCAATTTAACAACTAAAAAGAGATCTGGGCCTTATTTGTATTCCAAGATGATGATATATTTTATATCCACTCATATCCAATTTTTCCAAAATACATTTCACTGTCCCCGTGAATTCTAATTATGTCTTCTGAAGCCACAAAGAAAAACAAGTTAGTTTTCTCTTTGGAGAAGGATATCCTTTCAAGGAAATGAAGACAATGAATTACAGTTTTTTCTTCAGGGCATCCAATCCTGGCTCCCTCAACCCCTTCTCAAATGATCTGATTTCAAGGTCTCTTCCCATCTGGACTGCCACCCCTCCACAAATACTTTGGTCTATCCATGTTCTCTCTACAACTACAAGGCCAGAACTGGCTTGAAGCCTCCTGCCAAGATCACTTTCAGAACATGAGCCTATCATTTTTTTCTCATCCTCTACACATTTGTACTCAGTTATATAAGACTAGAAGCCAGCCCCTTAATCAGATACTACAATCACACTTGTTATGGCTCCCTAATCCACCCCTTTTCTTCACAGGCCTAAAAAGGCAAAGGCTGGGAAAAGACAGGCAAGTCTGCCTGATTTTGACCCTAGAATTTCAGGCACACTGAACTGTCAGGGCTATCTCATCCCTCCCCACTGCCTATCTCTAAATATCTTGCCCTTCAAGAACTTCCTTTGGTGCTTAGACTTTAAAGCCTAAACCATCTTATTCTTTTTTAATTACTTGTCCATCTGGGCAAGAAGGGCAATGGCTAGACAACAAATAAAAAGAAAAATATAGTAGAAAAGCATAGTAGTTAAGAATAGTGGTGCAGAACTTGAAAGAGTGGGGTGTACTTGAAGTCAGTCCCAACTATTTGGGAGACTGAAGCAGTAGGATTTCTTGAGCCCAGGCATTTGAGATTAGCCTAGATACTTAGCAAGACCCTTCAGAATATGGGATCTAGCATCCTATAGCCTGGGTTAAAATACTGGCTCTATTACTTACTAGGCATAGAATCCTGGACAAGTCACTTAATTTCTTCATGCCTGTGCATAGAATCCTGGACAAGTCACTTAATTTCTTCATGCCTGTTTTCCTCTTTGTAGAATGAGGTCAATAATAGTAACTATTGATTTTTTAAAAATCTGTATCTTGATTGCAGGTGAGAACTTGCACAAGATAAACATTTCTCAGAACTCAAATCACATAAAGTGAGTGCATTTTATATGTAAATTATACCTAAATGATGTCAATTTGGAAAAAAAAAATCAGTGAAGTCAATTTGGAAAAAAAAAAAACGAGAGGAGAAGTTTTACTGAAGTTTGAACTCCAGACTTCATGCTTGCGAGAGGCTGGCAATATGCCATTTGAACCATGCCTCCAGTCTTGCTTTTTTGCTGATTACTTTGGAAATGAAGTCTAGCAAACTTTGCTAAGTGAGTTGAATCAAACCCCAATCCTCCAGCTTTCTAGGCTAGGATAATAGCGCTAAAAGGGAGCTCCTCCAGATTATTACTGCCATCATGTTGCAAATGCACAATAAAGACTCCATGAGTTACATTTCTGATCTAACACAAAACCAGTCCTTCTTCAGCACTGGCTTGAAGGTGTTTTTTGCAAATATACTTACTACTCATGGAAGATTGTGAGGATTAAAACCGAATTTAGAATTGGAAAATATCAAAAACATAGTAGGAACTCAACAAGTATTACCTGTTTGTAATAGACATTTCACTTCTGCACAGAGTCTGTGTGTGCTGTGTTTGCTTCTGGGGAATAAAGGAGAAAGACCTGAAGCATCCCCAGCTGGCCTAGACAGGGTACATACCCAGAAGTTTTACTACAGATCTAGCTTTTGCTAGATAAAATACTAGCATGATGGAACATACATCTTTCAGTGCTTCAGCAAAGGGTGCACTTGATACTAGAAAAGCCAAAGCACAAGAAACATCATCACAATCAAAGACATTCCAGTGAAACAGAGGAATCTGCTTTCATTGGTCTTCTCTGGTTTAGACTGTGAGGTCTTCCTCTTGTCAACGTTGGCCTTAGTTTGTTTGTTTGTGTTTTTGTTTTTTCTTTTCTAGTCCTGGGGCTTGAACTCAGGGCCTGGGCTCTGATCCGGAGCCTCTTTATGCTCAAGGCTAGCACTCTACTACTAGAGCCACAGTGCCACTTCTGGCTTTTTGGAGGAGTTTATTGGAGATAAGAGTCTCACCCTGGATTTTCCTGCCCACACTGGCTTTGAACTGCGATCCTCAGATTTCAACCTCTTAAGTAGCTAGGATTACAGGCATGAGCCACCAGCACCTGGCTCAACTTTTATTTTTATTCAACCCTTAAGTTTTCCTTAAATGTGTTCTGTGCCCAGATGTATAGGAAGTAGGAGGGGACAAAAAGGAAAGATACCAGAGTTCCTGGTTAACTCACCCTCATAAACTTTACCATCTACAATGATTACAAACAAGAAAAAGATGCAGTGAAGGGAATACCTTACACAGAGCTAGAAGACCAGAGTCTGGCCTTAAGTGAATGATACAAGTCAAACAACCTTCAACTAGTCCATGCCCACTGTGATTCTTGGTTTCCTCATCTGTAATGCAAAAGAATGAAGATAATCTCCTTGTCTGTGCCCTAACAGTGGTAGGAGAAAAAAAAAGTGAAGGACCACTGCTTCAGACTCTCAGACCTGTGAGAAATCTCAGGCTAAGGCAAACGGGCCAATGAAGAAGGACTGGTTTTGTGTTAGATCAGAAATGTAACTCAGGGAGTCTTTATTGTGCATTTGCAACATGATGGCAGTAATAATCTAGAGGAGCTCCCTTTTAGTGCTACTACAGGGAATGGGTTTAGTTCCATTTTCTCACCTTGCATGGCCCCACAAGGCCAAGGCTGTCAACCAAAGAGTCAGGCTGCCAAGAAAAGCTCATTCCTGGCATTTCCTTCCTACTCATTCCCTGGGCTTGGCCCAGGGGCTTAGAAGAGCTTCACAAAGTAAAAGGCAAGGTAAGGCAACGCAGGCAAAGATAACATCTGTTCTCTTCGGAAGTCAACAGCTACAATCCATGTTGGGAAGACTGTGGGGCCTTGATGAAAGACAATTCAGTGAATTATAGAAAAGAATAGTTTTGGTTTATGGAAGTACATGACACAGTGGCACACAATCATCTGCTTTTAGTTTAAGCATCAGAACACTGATGTGCAGATGTACTTTAATGCATTGAATTATTCAAACTAGTAATTATTGATACTCTAATATCTCTCAGCCCCTGGGCTTGCTCAAGATAGATAAAACTAACTCAGCCTCTTATTCTTTTTTTTTTGGTCATTTTTATTTTTTAATATTTTTATTATCTTTAAGTAGTTGTACAAAGGAGTTGCCACTCAACAGAGCAGTTTATGACTACAGTATGTGTGTCTTGATCAATGTCACCCTTTTCAATCCACTCACTCACCCATCCCTCCCAACTATCCCTTCCCTCACTTTTCTTAATTTTTAGGATATAAGAGTTGTTAAAGATGGTCAGACACGGCAGCAGAGTCCTATCAATCAGGATCTAGTGTGATCCAGGGTTAAGAGTAAAGGCTGAGGTCCCTGTCCTCTCTGTTGACAGGTGGGCCAAACACTCAAGGGCACGCAGTTTGTCTAATGGTGTTAAGTCCTGTCACATGGGACCCAGAAGACTTAGTCCAAGATCTAGGGTGACCTTAGCACCATGGTTAACAAGAAGTGGCATTACTTCTGAGTTTCTCCAGGGCAGATAAAAAGATTGTGACTCTTTTCTTCAGAACACACATGCTGCATTATATAATACAGATGTAAACAGTTGCTGAGTAAATGAATATGACTTTACCCTTATTGCCTGGCCTTTCAGCCTTGGCACATATTCTTCTTAGTACCTAGAATTATTTTTCTTGCTGGGTGCTGGTGGCTCATATCTGTAATATTAGCTACTTGGGAGGCTAAGATCTGAGGGTCACAATTTGAAGCCCAGGCAGACAAACTGTTGAGATTTTTATCTCCAATTAGTCAGCAAAAATCCAGAACTGGAGCTGTGGCTCAAGTGGTAAAGCACCAGTCATGACTAAGTCCCTGAACGTGGCCCAATACCAACACACACACACACACACACACACACACACACACACACACACACACACACACCATTGTCTTTCTTTACATTTACGTGGCCAGTTCTTCTCAATTTACAAGTTTTAAATCACTTCCTCAGATAATGTCAGCTCTTTCCTGATACTGCAAACAGTATTAAGTTTCCCTGCTAAGTGTATACTCTCATCACATCCTGGATTTCCATTTCATGACATTCGCCAGACTTTACTGTGTTTACGTTTCATTTTTGCCTTTTCTCACCATATGCTCTAGGAGAACAGGAACCATATATATCTTGTTCATTACAATGATTCCCATTGCACAAGACAGTATCTGGCAGAGAGGTAATACTAAAAGTTAAAAGGCTTAAATAAATTAATGAATGAATGGATGACAGAACTCCAATCCAAAATAACTCCAGGATTCTAAACTGCTCAGAATCCTAACAGCCTACAAATACCTATGCTTGAAAGATGACAGTATATTTAGTGAACAACAGAACAAATAACGATTTGACAGTAATAAGGAGATTAGGGTTATAAAGCAGAAAGCTTACCTCTGGGAGCGATAGGTACCAAGCTAAGGAATATGACTTAGTAACCTGCAGTACATAGCTCACTAGGATCTACGGAACTATAGTAGTAGGTCCTGTCCACTGAGCAACTCTGTAGCCCATAGAGTGGTAAGCTTTCTTCCTGGCCTTTCATGTTTGCCCCATTTTCTTCAGCTATATGAGATAATTCACTAATACAGCTGTCTCCAAAGACAAATCTGTCCCAATCATCCTAGCCCAATTTTCCTACAGAATGTTATAAAAGTGAAAAGCTGTTGTTTAAGAAGGATAGAATCAAGTCTTACTGGCTATATGACATTAGGTTATTTCATCATTCTGAGTTTTAGTAAAAAATAGGAATAACCTATTCCAAAGGTTGGAGGGGAGACTATGGTAACACATGCAAAGTCTTACATAGTTCCTTACATAGAGTACATATGGTGAATGAAAGTAAAAAGGAGAGGAGGAGGCAAAGGGAGAGAGAGAAGGGAAAGGGAGGGGAGGAGATGGCATTCAGGGCATAATTGCATGGGGTCATAAGGGTATTATTTCCTCCTGAACACCAGGCACTTTTACTTGACCTGAAGCATCACAGAGACCCATGAAGTCAGAAGCTACTCATATAGACTTGTGCCTGCACTGCCTACTAAAAGAGGATGGGCAGATTGCCCTGTTTCCATTCTGTATCCAGCTGCCAGGGCAATGAAAAAAAAAAAAAACCCTACCAACAGGCAGGCTGCTGGGGGCAAAGAGGAAGGAGGATGTGGGGGGAGCTAAGACGCTCCCAGAACTTCATATCTATTATTAGCCTGGTCACGTGTCCAGAGAGGCACAGAACTGTTATCTGCAAACTTGGTAATCTACGGAACAAGACAAGCAATTGAAGAGTAAAGTGCATTTCAGAACAAAATTGGAGCTCAAGTTCCACCTAAATAATAAAATGTGGGATCAAATCAAAGCAACTAGAAGTTATAGATATAAATCCATCCAGGGGTATTGATGCAGGGAAGGAAACAAAAGAATAAACCCTGCACCTTTCCCAGCCCTGCTACCTTTTTGTACAGTAAGCCTCAGGTGGACTTTAGCCTTATCTGGGATTTCAATTTGCCTCTAGAAATACCTTCTGATGCCAGGTGTCAGTGGCTCACACCTGTAATCAGAGCTACTCAAGAGCATGAAATGTGATGATTGAGGTTCAAAGCCAGGCCAGGCAGTAAAGTCCATGAGACTCTTATCTCCAAGTAAGCATCAAAAAGTCAGAAGTAGAGTTGTCGCTCAAGTGGTAGAACACTAGCCTTAAGTAAAAAAGCTGAAGGACAGCACCCAGGCCCTAAGTTCAAGCCCTAGAATTGGCACTTACATACCAAAAAACTGTCCTTGATTTGGGAAGCTGGTCACTCATGAAGCTGAGTAAAAGCAAAGTCATAGACACATTTTTGGCGGTACCTATCATAAAACAAAAATTTACTAAGAACCTATATCAGGCACTATCATAGGTCCTGGAAATACAGGAGTCATGAAACTCAAGAGGAGAGGAATCCAACTAAGATCAAACATTCCAGCTGCATTTCTATGAGATGTCTGCCTTACTGTGAGGCACAAATATATCAGATTAATGAAAGTGTTCAATCAACTCAGTTGAGAACAACTTAGTCTGCTAGTTCAGCAATTGAAACTGATTCTACCTAAAGTAGAAAAATAACTTGCCAAAGGAGTTACTCAAACTCATCTGGAGAGAAAACGAGAGGTGGATGCCAAGAACAACACCTAAAATCAGGGAGCAGAACTAGTCTGATTAGAGCATCTCTGCTTCCATTGCCCTATCCAGGATACCATCACGGCCATTACTGCTCCAGGAACTGGAACTTGCTGCATACATCACGACCACTACTGCACCCTACTTCTTTGTAAGAACCACCAAGCTCTTCAAAGAGTCAATCCATAGGGAGTAGATCAGACCAAAAGATCCTAGAGTAAGTAAGAGGTTTAAAGTATTATTTGGTATTTTAGCTGAAGAAATTCTTCAGGAAACACAGGACAGGGTAATAGATATTCATTTTAGTCATGTTAGCATATATCCAAAACAATAATGTAATGCCTCAAACTCAGTCTATGGGCACCATAACCTTTATAATTAGAACTTGATGTTCCATGTTGCCGTCTGAAGGCAAAAAATATATTAGTCACATTCATACAGATGTTCCAGTATGTGACTGTTCTCTCTGTTAAGGTGAAATGAAAAGCTGGCATTTTTAGTTTTTGTTTTCTGGTCCATTGTGGGACTTGAACTCTGGCCTGGGGCACTGTCCCTGAGTTCTTTTTAGCTCAAGGATAGCATTCTACCACTTTTGAGCCACAGTGTCACTTCTGGTTTTCTGGTGGTTACTTGGAAATAAGAGTCTCACAGACTTTCCTGCCTGGGCTAGCTTTGAACTGAGATCCTCAGATCTCAGCTAGCATTAGAGGCGTGAGCGATTAGCACCTAGACATTCTAGTTTTATTATATCAGCCTACTGAACTCAGTATGAGATAAACATTCTCAGTGAATTGACAAAATCTAAACCTCCAAAAAGTTAACTTTTAATATTCCCTGAACACTTCACAAGTGTCACATTCTATTCCAAGCACTTAATATGGATTAACTAATTTTTCATAACAACCTTTTAAATTGGATACTATTGTTCCCTATTTAAGATAAGAAGAAACTGAGACAAAGTGATTGAGCAAATTTACACAAGAATATACAACTAAAAAATCAAAGAAGCAACCTAAATTTTGAATTCAGCTAGTATGACTCCATGCATAAACTTCTGACAACTCCCCTAGGTTAATCCCACCAAAGGTTCTCAGGTAGTAAGTCTTTCTCATTGACGTGCTCCTGGTGGGTTTATAGATTGGCAGAAAGACACAGATCATATCCTGCATTTTAAGGTTCCATTCTTGATTCAATTAGCCATGGATATAAAATCTGACTAGAAGAGGCGCCATCTATCCACAAGGACAAAATTATATAAACACCTACATAAGAACTGCTTGGCTCCAGATGCTCTACCTGTAGCTGCTCGCAGTGCAGGGGGCTGAGATTGGGAGGATCATAGTGCTAGGCCAGCCCAGACAAGAAAAGTCTGCAAGACTCTTTCCAGGAAAGGAAGCTGGGCTCAGTGGTACATGCATGTGATCCCAGCAATGATAAGAAGCTTAAATAAAGTAGGTGGATTGCTGTCCAGCAGTGGCTCGGCGGTATTGCACCCGCACAGCAAGGAGCAGGGTCCTGAGTTCAGAGCCCCAGTACTTCCAAGATCTTTTTGCCAGTCCTGCTGCTTGAACTCAGGGCCTAGGTGCTGTCCCTGAGCCTCTCTGTGCTCAAGGCTAGCATTCTACCGCTTAAGCCACAGTGCCACTTCTGGCTTTTTCTGTTTATGTGGTACTGAGGAAGTGAACTTAGGACCTCATGTATGCTAGGCAAGCACTCTACCACTAGGCCAAACATTCCTATCCCACTGCCAATTTTTTTTAAAGGAAAGAAAGACAAGCCAGGCAGTACTAAAGAACAAGCTGATGAACTTATACTAGCAAATATCAAAACACTTACAATAAAAATTTGTACAATGTAGTAGTGGCACAGAATTTTTAAAGGACTAAAAGAATAAAACAGTCCTAAGACAGATCTACCTTATATTATCCCTTTGTTTGAGAAAGGTGACAACATTACAGGACAAAAAGAAAAGAATGATCTTTTCAATAAATGGTGTTAAATCAACTGAACATCAACACAGAGTGAACTACCTAGACTTTTATACCAACATACACACACCCATATGCCCTCTCTCTCACACACATACACACACACACACACACACACACACACACACTGAAGTTCACATTAGACCTCAGATCTAATGTAAAAGATGAAATGATAAAGGTTGAAAACTTAAAAAAAAAAATTAGAACGCTAACCGGGTGCTGGTGGCTCATGCCTGTAATCCTAGCTACTCAGAAAGCTGAGATCTGAGGATCGCAGTTCAAACCCATCCTGGGCAGGAAAAGTCCGTGAGACTCTCATCTCCAATTAACCACCAGAAAACTGGAAGTGGTGCTGTGGCTCAAGTACTAGCCTTGAGCTGAAGAGCTCAGGGACAGCAACCAGGACCAGAGTTCAAGCCCCAGGACCAACAAAAAAGAAATAACTACCCATAAATGGAGAGAGTAAAGGTGAACAAATGCAGCAGTGGTACTCACTAGATACTATCTTGAAAAATTAACTATACAACTTGTGGGTAGACAGGAGGAAAAAATTGGGAAAGAAGAAAGGAAGGGATGACATTGTCCAAAAAGAAATGTACTCATTACCTGACATATAGCTGTAAGCACTCTGTATATCACCTTTATAATAGCAATAAAAAAATAAAAGTTACAAAAAGAAAAGAAACAACTCCATGGAAAACTTGGCAAAACTTTTTTTTTTTTTTTTTTTTTAGCAAAAATGGTTCACAAGGGGCTCAGAATATGGCCTAGTGGTAGAGTGCTTGCCTCACATACATGAAGCCCTGGGTTCAATTTCCCAGCAACACATACATAGAAAAAGCCAGAAGTGGCACTGTGGCTTAAGAGTTAGAGTGCTAGCCTCTGAGCAAAAAGAAGCCAGGGACAGTGCTCAGGTCCTGAGTCCCAAGCCCCAGGACTGGCAAAAAAAAAAAAAAAAACACAAAAAAAACAGTTCACAAAACAGAAGCTGAAGGTATAAATTCAGTGATAAGTGTATTTGCGGGGCTGGGAATATGGCCTAGTGGCAAGAGAGTTTGCCTCATATACATGAAGCCCTGGGTTTGATTCCCCAGCACCACATATATAGAAAATGGCCAGAGGTGGCGCTGTGGCTCAAGTGGCAGAGTGCTAGCCTTGAGCAAAAAGAAGCCAGGGACAGTGCTCAGGCCCTGAGTCTCAGGCCCAGGATTTGATCCCCAGCAATACTCTCTCTCTCTCTCTCTCTCTCTCTCTCTCTCTCTCTCTCTCTCTCTCTCTCTCTCTCTCTCTCTTCCCCCCCGGTTTTGTTTTGTTTTTTTTAGCTGATGGCCCATGCCTGTAATCCAAACTACACCAGAGGCTGAGATCAGAGGATCGCAGTTTGAAGCCACCTGGAAAGGAAAAGTCTGAGATACTCTCATCTCCAATTAAAAACACACACCAGAAAAAAAAGCCAGAATTAGAGCTGTGGTACAGTGATAGCATTGAGCAAAAAGTTAAGGGACCGTGTCCAGACCCTGAGGTCAAGCCCCAGGACCAGCATCAGCATCATCATAGAAAGACTATGTCCACCATATATATCATATAGCTGGGGATGAGAGCACACACCTACAATTCAAGCACTCAGAAGGCAGATTTTCAGATCGGCTTGGGCTATGAATGACTGACTAACTTCCAGGCCAGCCTGTGCTACACAGAAAGACCCTGTCTCAAAATAAAATAAAAGGAAAGGGGTTAGGAAGCTGGAAGGCAGCAGCAGGGCAGGAAGAAGACAGGAAGGAAGAAAGCAAGCACTTTTTTATCCTTTTTTCCCAACTGAGACAAGAAGACAGTCACCAAGTCAATGGCTTCACACCACATTATGAACTGCTCTAGCAAAGACACCACATTTTTTGCAGAAGTCACAACTGCAGCTACTGGGTTAAAACTTGCTGTAGTCATTCTCCTGGATCAATCCACCTTTTGGGTATGAAAACTAATTGATTAAATGTAGACATAATAAGGATTACCATCTTGCATCCTTAAAGTATAGAGTAATATAATCTCTGTGTGTGTGTGTGTGTGTGTGTGTGTGTGTGTGTGTGTGTGTGTGAGTGGTCTGGTACTACAGCCTAAGGGCTAGCCCTTAGCTTATTTGCTCAAGGCTGGCATTCTACCACTTGAGCCACAGCTCTACTTCTGGTTTGGGGGGTGGTTAATTGGAGATAACAGTCTCACAGACTTTCCTGCTGGGCTAGCTTGAAACTGTGATCCTCATACCTCAGCCTCCTGAGTAGCTAGGATCAGAGCTGTGAGCAACTGGTGCCAAGCCATTACATTGATTTTAATCCACTATTTTGGTAGTAGTGAGGTTTGAACTCAGATCCTGGCACTTGCAAGGCAGACACTCTGCCTCTTAAACACCCTTCATCACTCCAGCCCTACATCATTGCTTTAACCAAGGAGTAGAAAGGCAATTTTTAAAGGCTTATACTTGACCTTTCCTACTATGATAGCTCCATAGTAAGCCAAGGACCTGATGTGGATGCTGAGGTTGTCAGTTCCAATTACACACTTGAGGATAGGGAAAATGACCGACCACTTGGTAGGTCTAGGGGATAATCTTCTAAACAGTGTCATAAAGACAGCAAACAAGATAAATATATATTAACATTATACAAAGTGAACAAAATCAGACATGATTTCACTTACAAGAAATGCCCAGAATGGGCTGGGAATATGGCCTAGTGGCAAGAGTGCTTGCCTCCTATACATGAAGCTCTACGTTCGACTCCCCAGCACCACATATATGGAAAATGGCCATTGTGGCTCAGGTGGCAGAGTGCTAGCCTTGAGCGGGAAGAAGCCAGGGATGGTGCTCAGGCTCTGAGTCCAAGGCCCAGGACTGGCCAAAAATAAAAAAAAATAAATGCCCAGAATAAGCAAATTCATAGAAGTAGAAAGAGGATTAATGGTTTCCAGGGGCTAGTAAATGAGGAATCAGTACTTTAATGAATATAAAGTTTCCTTTTGGACTGATAAAAAGGATCTGGAATTAGAGAGTGGTAATGGTTGCATGAAGCTGTTTTATAAACCAATGAATTAAGCCTAGCATGGTGGTATATATATGCCTGTAATTCCAGCACTCAGGCGGTTGAGGCAGGAGAAACTCAAGCTTGAGGTCCAGCTTAAGCTGTGACAGAAAGACCTTGCCCACCCCCTGCAAAAAAAAGAAAGGAAGGAAGGGAGGGAGGGAGGGAGGGAAAAGAGAAGAAGGATTACCAAATATTTTAAATAGTAAAAACTTGATGTTAATATTTTTTTCAGGCAGAAAGGAATTTATTGGGGGAAAGCAAACTGCCAGCCCATACTAGATGGAGGCATGGGGAGACAAAGGGGAAGGGAGAGAGAAAGAGAGTAAGAGAGAAAAAGGAAAGAGAAAAAGAGAAAATGAAAGAGTGTTGTGGTAATTTTATCTAAAAAAAAAAATACTAAATAGTTGTTCACTGATGATCTGGCTGGCACACAGGTAGTCTTGACCTTCACTCACTTTATCATAACTGACAGCATACATAGCACAAAGCCTCTCCAAATGCTTGAGGTAAAAGCACATTTCATCACTCACATTAGCCAATACATTGTGAAACAACTTCTTCCTGCTCTCTTTTGAGTCTCTATCTAAATTAGACTACTCATGGCTTCTTAAAGCAAAAACATACAATTTGGCATCAAGACTAAAAGAATAGGGCTGGGAATATGACCTAGTGGCAAGAGTGCTTGCCTCATAAACATGAAGCCCTGGGTTCGATTACCCAGCACCACATATATAGAAAACGACCAGAAGTGGCGCTGTGGCTCAAGTGGCAGAGTGCTAACCTTGAGCCAAAAGAAGCCAGGGACAATGCTCAGGCCCTGAGTCCAAGGCCCAGGACTGGAAAAAAAAAAAAGACTAAAGGATACAAAGGTCCTTACTACCTTCAATCCAAGACAGTTTGAAACTGGCTCTGCTACTTCCTTCCCTCTCTCTGATTAGAAAGAAAAGACAATCTCTATTACAAAGGCCAGGAGAGATAAAAGAAAAAATTCAGACACCATCTTACTTCCTGTAAATATTCACTGGGTAAACTGTCCAGAAATTTTCATATTATACTCTGCAGAATCCTCAAACCCCCACCAGGTTCCTGGGTAGGATCTACTTTTTCAAGTACAGCAGCTGTACTTTTGTTGAGTTTTAAATATTAGAAACACGCTTCTTTTTTATTAATAAAAGTGGCTCAAGTAAATAGTAAGATAGTAGACATCTATAAATTTTGTTGATTAAAACTATTTCCCATCCCTCTTTCAGTAAGTACATTTTGATCTTCTTCCCATAGGAAACTATCCCTTCCCTATTCATTTCACATGGTTTCAGGAGAGCTTCCCCAGGTACCATGCATAGAACATAATTCTGTTAGCCAACGGTAGACTTGCATTCTCCAACCACAGTGATTACTTTAGGGTGGGCACATGACCAAGGCCAAAATCATATTCAGAATGGTGAGAAAAGAGGTATTACCTCTCAACAGTAGTAGAATTACCAGCTTTGTCTCTTTCAATTACCTAGTACAATAAATTTTCAAATCTATTATGTCTTTAACATTATATGGATGAACATTCGGAAAGAAGGAAGGAAGAGAGGGAGGGAGGGAGGGAGGGAGGGAGGGAGGGAGGGAGGGTGAGAGGGAGGGAGAGAAAGAGGGAGGGAGAGAGGGAAGGAAGGGGCAAGTGGAAAGAATCCACCATAAATACCATTTGGGTCTAGGCCCTAACTTCAATCCCCAATATGGCAATATGGGAGCGGCCTGCGGTGGGGGGTGGAGAGGCTGTGTCTAAAGGAAAAGACATAGTGGAACACACGTATTATCCTATGATCTGTAGAAAACTGGAGGATTGTGAGTTCTAGGCCAGCCTAGGCTATATAGAAAGTGCTAGACCTGGGCTACATAGGGAGAACTTGTCTCAAAAAAAAAAAAAAAAAAAAGGTAAGTAATATACTACTATTCATGAAAGAATATTCTCAAAAAAGTAAAAGGTCAACCATAGCAAAGAATATTTGCAAATAATACACCTGATAATGGTCTAGTATGCAAAATATATCATCAAATTTAGCAACTCAGGGCTCAGAATATGGCATGATGGTAGAATGCTTGCCTACCATTCATGAAGCCCTGGGTTCGATTCCTCAGTACCACATAAACAGAAAAGGGCAGAAGTAGCACTGTGGCTCATGTGGTAAAGTGCTAGCCTTGAGCAAAACAAGCTCAGGGACAGTGCCCAGGTCCCTGAGTTCAAGCCCCAGGAATGGCAAAAACAAAAAACTAGTAACTCAACAAAAATTCAAATAGCCTAATTGTAAATAAGGCACTTTGATAATACTGAAGGTATTTATTTGTATAACTTCTTCAAAGATATACAAATAGCCAAGAAGCATATGGAAAGATAATCAACATCATTAGTCATAGGAATACAAATCAAAGCACAATGAAATACCATTTCTTACACACCAGGATGGCTATAACTAAAAATAAAAACAAAAAGAAAGAAAAACACCACATTTGGCAAGGATTGTGGGAAAACTGTAACTCTTACACTTTGCTGATGAGAATGCAGGTGGGTGCAGCCACTATGGAAGAATTTGTTGGCCCCTCAAAAACTTGAGTTACCATATGACTTCACAAGTCCTAGGTATAGACTCAAAAGAACTGAAAACAAACAAGTTGGATAAGAAATGTACTCACTACCTAATGTATGTATCTGTAACCCCCCGGTACTTCACCTTGACAATTAAAAAAAAAAAAAAAAGAACTGAAAACAGGTGCTCAAACAAGCACATGTACAAGTACATCCATGGAAGCACTATTTACGATAGTCAAAAGGTGGAAACCTGTCCATCAACAGATGAGTGGATAAGCAAATTGTGATTCGTTCATATTCACGCACACACAAACACATACACACACACTTCAACCATAAAAAGGAGTGGAGTTTTCTGATACATGCTATAACTTGGAAGAACCTCGAAAACATTATACTAAATGAAATAAGCCAGACCTAAAAGGCCAAATACTATGTAATTCCACTTCTACATATCTAGAATAGACAAACACAGAGACTGAAAGTAGATTAGAGGTTAACCAATGGCTTAGCAGGGAAGAAATGGGGACTTATTGCTTAATGAGTACAGAGTTTCTGTTTGGGATGATGAAAAGTTTTGGAAGCAGTAGTGACAATTGCACAATACTGTGAATATAATTATTGTTATCAAATTATGTAGATCTACTAATGATTAAAATGACAAATATATTCAAACATCAAAAAGTATTTTCAAAAGGAATGAAGTAGGGGCTGGGGATATGGCCTAGTGGCAAGAGTGCTTGCCTCGTATATATGAGGCCCTGGGTTCAATTCCCCAGCACCACATATACAGAAAACGGCCAGAAGTGGCGCTGTGGCTCAAGTGGCAGAATGCTAGCCTTGAGCAAAAAGAAGCCAGGGACAGTGCTCAGGCCCTGAGTTCAAGGCCCAGAACTGGCCAAAAAAAAAAAAAAAAAAAGGAATGAAGTATTGAATGAAGTATTGATATATTTGTAGATGAAGCTCCAAAGTATTATTCTAAAGAAACCAGTCACAAAAGATACAAACTCACTGATGTGAAATATTCAGAAGTAGTTGCTAAGGGATAGGAAAATGGGGGAGAAATTGCTTTGGAGTATTTGTGTACTAGGTGTAACCAAATTTGTTCAATTTAAAATGGCTATATTCATATTAGATAAATTATATGTCAATAATAGTGTGTGTGTGTGTGTGTGTGTGTGTGTGAGAGAGAGAGAGAGAGAGAGAGAGAGAGAGAGAGAGAGAGAGAGAGAGAGAGAGAGAATATGTATGTGTATCAGTCCTTAGGTTTGAATTCAGGGCCTGGGTGCTGTCCCTGAGCTTTTGTGTTCAAGGCTAATGTTCTACTACTCAATCCATAGCTCCACTCCCAGTTTTTTGGAGGTTAATTGAAGATAAAGAGTCTCATGGACTTTCCTGCCTAGACTGACTTTGAACCACAATTCTTTTTTTTTTTTAAATTTTTATTGTCAAACATATACAGAGCAGTTACAGTTTCGTATGTTAGGCATTGGATACATTTCTTGTATTGTTTGTTACCTCGTCCCTCATACTCTCTCCCTCCTCCCCCTTTCCCTTCCCCCATGGTGTTCAA